>NW_026515731.1:0-1200000 GCF_025528875.1 Mycotypha africana
GTGTATTAAGAAAATTTCCATAAAGAAATCAGTCGCAACGTCTACCCAATTATTAAAATAAAACTTTAAGCTCAAATATGAGCACTGCTCAAATGTTCGCTCCTGTTGGTAAGCGGTTTTTGGAGTTTAGATTAAATGTACAAGTAATAAATAAAGATGAAAAAGTAAAGAAAATGGATTAAATGTAATTCTTATGTAGGATTAACTACCTCACATAATAAGAACCGAGCAGGTTATCTTTATAGAGGATATTTTGCCTAGGTTATATATAGCGATATGACGCTTACGTATATAGCAGGATTGGTATATGTACTCGTAAGATATTCTGATTCGACAACCAGAACATAGAACGTCACGGTATTGCTTCCTGTTCAGTGAATAAAGTATGGTTGGAGGAGTGAAAGGCACAGTCGCTCTTTAGTAAAACCACAAATGTTCACGCGATCAAGAACACCATGCACGAAGATTTCTTCCAAACTAACATATGTTGTAATTATTCGCACAATATCCGAGCTACATAACTGGTGGCCAACATATATTAGATTATACAGTAGATATAGCTGCATGATCACCGCGGATATACCGGATACACATTACAAATCATTCTGTACTAGGATAGATGAGTAATTATCCGCCTAAAGGATGATCTATCCTTGTACGGAAACCTTTTACTCGATATGGCCATATGCATCAGTGTCAGCCATAGACACTCGTAGACCGCAGACACCATAACACGTTATTTATAGCAGTAATTTTAGTTTTCTTTTTTTTTTTTTTCTTTAGTTTGTTTTGAAAGAGAAATAAAACGGTAAGGATTTGCAGTCTCTTATTTTAGTAATATGAAATAATTCAACAGTAATCTGATGTTGGTTACAACAAACATGAAGAAGATATATGGATTTTAGATCGAATAAATTTGATGTAGCTGGACTTGTTAAGCTTTTCATATCAATTTCACGTGCTATTTGCTACCAAACAACGCCAAATACCACAAATTCCATTCCTTGGAGCACTATGGCCGATTGTATAATAGTTACTACATGGAATCGATTAATTGTATCACGAGAAAACGCCCCAGCACCGTCAGGAAATTTCGGACAACTACTATTGGATTGTTATTATGCCTTCACAACACTCAGCAATTGATCATCCTGTTATCCCATTGTCTGCTTCATGAAACACTGCCTTTTTTCCCTGGCCCCTTTGAAAGTTTTTCATACTCATAATTTTGAGCTGCCGTGGGTAATTTCAATATGTAGTTTATCTGTCTGTCCACAAGGTTTAGCTTACTGTATCTTAAGAAAAGTTGTTTGAACGTTTATTGATCTTGATCCGTTTCTCTGTCATACGTCTTCCGCCGAAAATTTTACGGTGCAGACTTCTTTGATAAGAAAAGAGACATTCACCTTCTTCTAAAGTAGCCAAGATGTGAATATTTGACGAGGTGATGCTAATTATTTACATAGGTTTTTTATTCTCGTTTATATGAACTGCAGATATACAATTGTTTATACATATAGTTTGAGCCCAACGCTTGCGCCATTAGATCGTAGTCAAATCAACTAAATCAAACCTTCTCGGCTTGGGCTCATTCTTAGGAATGGGAAGTGACGCTTCGCGATCATATACGATACCCACAAATTTACGTTTTGGTTGTTCGGAATCTTTGTAAAATTTGACATATCCACGTTCCAGTGCATAGAGTGTATGGTCTTTACCCATACCCACCTATCATAATAAAACAAAAAATGCCGATAAATATCCTATTTCAATAAGAGAACACCATATGTCTTAACGTACATTGTCGCCTGCGTGAAATTTAGTGCCCCTCTGTCGAACGATAATATTGCCGGGTATCACTTCTTGACCACCATATTTTTTTATACCTAATCTTCTGCCTGCAGAATCTCTACCATTACGCGAGGAGCCACCTGCTCTTTTGGTAGCCCAACGCATTTGATTAAGCTCTATGTAATCAATTAAACTTTCCTTAGTTTTCGCCACCCAGCGTTTTACTTCCATTCAAAGGAGATTTGCTCCTAAGCTAACCTATACTATTTTTCTGTTGGAGACATAGTGTATTAGGTCGTATTAAGAAGCCGATGTTATATGGTATTTTGGTTGTTGAGGTTGCTGTAAATTGCTTTGCGGTATGACTCAAGATTGACATGGCTACAAATTGTTAACTCCTTAGAAGGACAAAAAAAAAAAAAAAAAAAAAAAGCCTGGTCCTTTTGTCAAGAACAGGCCATAAAAATTGTGGGGTTAAAATCGTTCAACATATGCCTTTTTTGTAAGTCACAAAGCTATGGTGGGCACATTTGTTTTGAAGGGTGAACAAGTCTTTTCCTCTAATCTTACATTTGTTTGCTGGGTGCTAGGAAGGCTTAAACGTAATAAATGTATGAAAATAAAGAGTAGGTTTCCTAAATGTATTTTTAGTATATCATTGTTTTGCTATAACAGAAAACAGTACAGAATTCACAAATTCGTCCGCTGACAAAGGCGATTGTTCCAATTCGCCCGAATCGAAACGTCAAACATATTTGTAACAAAGAAAATCGAAGCGTTCCCATAAATTGAAGGGCTGTACATAAAATGGCAAGCTGCTTCAACAATTGTAAGTAAAAATTGATTAGACTACAGAAGTAGTATTTCAACTCCTTACAATAGCTTGGGCAGTAAACGGTTTGGCAAAAGCCAGAAATACTGAACTTGAAAGGAGCAACGAATTTGTTAGACTGAATAAAACGGCTGTATGAGCATAAGAAGATGTAGCTGTGAAGCACAAATGTTGTAGAGGCTATCGAAGATACATTAAATTGGGAATTCATGATTAGAAACAGCCTTCGCAGGAAAACTTATTTAATATTGAACCTGAAGATGTAAGGATGCTCAGAAAGAAATAGATGAAGTAGGCAAACGTAAAGATTTTGGATTGAAGAAAGGTTCTGAGAAGCCTGACAGAAAAAGAGTTTGGGTTCTTGTACGTAAATGCTTCTCTTGCGTTGGATTTTAATTATGCATACTAAGTGGAAGGCAGAACTATGTTGTCACTATTAAAGTTTCCTTTAAGTGAGATATGTCACAAAGCATCAACAACCATACGTCGTCTGTATTGAAAAAGTACGGGTACCAAAGCCATAATCATCCTTACGCTTTCACTAATCAATGGTGAAGATTATATGGCTCATGACTCTTGCCGTTGATGCATTGATTAATCTTATGATGTCTTTGTCTTAACTTTGATTGGTTGCTTCCGAGCAGAATTAAAGAATGACTGTTAACCACACACATCCCCCCCTCCTTTTTTTTTTGTTGAGAGAACTAGACAGTAGCAATATTAACAATTATACTCCTCGAGGCCTTATCCCAGAAACTAATGCCTCACAAGTTGTTTGCTGTCTCACTTTTATAACGTTCATTTAGCGTGCACACTAAGTATATGCCTCCTTGTATTGTTCGAGTATAGCTTTATAAATGCTTAAGCAGCAGTATTTGTGTCGTCAATGAAGAATAGGTTATAATTGATCTACAAGATAAGACAAGCTATGCTGTCTGCATGCTTGGCAATTGGCTGCTTTCCAGACAAAGGGTCTTTCGCCGTAATTAACGTAGAAATTTTCTTGAGATAGTTTCACAAGCGGCTGGGAGAATGATGGACTATTACAAATTTTATGTTCTTCCAAGTCCACAAAGGCTAGTAAAATGTTGAGCAATTAATAGCGCGTACAATATCCATAAACACAACAAACTTATATATAGTTACCGCCAAATTCACCATTTAGTATGAGACCTATTCGTTTCATATGTGCGATATAAGCTACGCCAACTGTATCTCCATCAGTAATGCTCAGTTCCAAATACGTAATTGGAGACGTAGCGTCTGTTTGCTTCATTATGAAAATCCTTCTATTACGACTATACTCAAAGAAAATGTTCTCATTGGATGTTATGTCATAAAATCCAAACCTCGGTACTTCCTCTATATTCAATGTTCCGACCGTCACTTCAAAGTAGAGGGATATGTTCGGACAATCATGGTTTTGCATATTTCTAAAATTACAAATTTTTGGCGCTTTTGCTTTTTGCTCCTTTACTTCTGTATTATTTCGGACAAAGGATTTCAATCCCTTATTATTTTTAGCTTTTGCTTCCTCTTCAGTTGTATAATAGAAATCCTCGTTGTTTACAGCTATGAATTCACCGTCGTCTATAAGCACGGAAGCTTGAAGATTTACTGGTTCTTCGTCGTCCACTAAATCAGAAGCATCCATTTTCTGACTATATTTTTCAGTACATTTTGCCAAAGCACTAATAGGTACATAACCTTCCGGAAGATACTTCATCGGATTCACCTTATCACCAAATTGAAAACGACACTGTTGTCCTGTTGCTAAAGAGACCGCTGGATACCAATCCCTTGTTGTAATCGCCATACTTCTAAATGCTACGCCCATATCTACGCCATTTTTGAAGTAGCGTAGTTCTCCTCGATCCATATCTATAGCGCAAGTTATCACATCTCCTACGGACCATCTCAAACCGTACGTGCAGGTCAGACTTGATGTATGTTTATCTTTTGCTTCGCTGTCAGCATAATGTTGATCATGCTCGTAGGTACGTCGATGCCATTTTTTACAGCGTAAGCCATCATAGCCATAAGAATGAATATCGTCGCCAACGCCTTTACCACCTTCAGGATCAAATTGAAAATGATCAGTGGCCCATCCAATTTGCATAAGACCATCGGATTCTAGAACAATTTCATAAGCATATCTGTGATGCTGGCGATGTCTTTGTATCCGGATAGGGTGTTGTAAGGCAGGTACACAATGCGTACCACGAACTGTTTCAAACGTCCAGGTATCGTTTCTCACATTAAGGTTTGTCTCGAGATCTACGAGGCAATAATTTGAACGCATTATTTCATCAATTTTGACATATGGCTTTCCCTTGCTACTTTTCATTTGGCTATCATAATTATAGTCATTGTAGAGCGCGAACTGTCTACAACAGGCTAAAATGTTACGGCTGTGAAACAATCGAGGAATTATTTGTTTCTTTTCTTTTTTCAGGCCGCTGGCATCAAGGAAAGCATACGCCGCTGTTTGAGTAAGAATATCTTGCCATACAAGTACGCCTAAACGTCGAAGAAGCTGCTTCGGTATTATTACATCCCCACCATTACCATTTGAAGACAGCAACTGTTGTTCGTGTGTAAATAATTTCGCCAAACAGGCTAACGTACAATCTGCCATGGAAACGTATTGACGACTAATATAAGTGTTCATACTACTAGTCTTCAAACAATGCTCTAATAAATATACTAAAATATAGATAAAGTTGGCACTATAAATAAGATATTTTCTTATAGTGTCTAGCAAAAGGTTAGCAATTGTTATTCCCAAAAAGATACTAACGCTCCATAAGCTATCTTAACATCTGCTTACCGTTAGGCAAAACTGAATTCAATAGGCATAGTGCACGATTGGTAAAGACAAGATACTGGCATCTTTTATGTGCTATATAATCAGAAGTGGTTTCAGACGAAGAACCAATAAAAGACATAGGAAACAAATCATTGACTTCAGCTAACTCGGCTCTTCCTTTAGTTTCAGCAGCTGATTGAAGCCCAACACTTCTATCCGCTGATGGTAGTTGCTGTTCAACCTGCGGATCGTGCCTGCTACTTAAAGAGTGAAGCAGAGTTTCTTCTTCAATTATAATGCTATTATTACTCTCGCTATCGAAACCGCTACTTCTGTCAGACTTGACATCAGCATAAATATTGAAACATATACCGTGATCTTCTTCCTCTGCAACTTGCTCTCCGTTATGCTGATCTTTAGTGGTAATTTTGCTAGATGAAGCTTTCTTGGACACTGACGTACGCCTAACCGCTCTGCGTTGAAGTGAAAATTTCGTTTTTCGATGTTGAGCTAGTAATTGTTTCTCATCGCATTGCGTGGTTGAAAAAGGAATGTGATCTTGCACTGACGGACCCGTAGGTAACACTAGGTAGCTTTTGATCCACTCAATCATCTCACGGTAGATACCAGTTACTTCATATTCATTTTTTATAGTAGAATCAAATAGGTATTGCTGATGCTTGATAGAAGTCCATTCATCTAAAACTGGATAAAGACTCAAAAAGACTAACTTGTCAATAAACCGGCGTTTAGCTTCAGTCAGCTTCGATAAAGAGGTTACTGATGTTATTGCTGTGGCTGCCGATACTGATGATGGAGACGGTGTCAAAGAAAGAGCGTCTTCTTGGAAAAGCGAAGGCTTTTTTTGAGTTTTTTCGAAATATGAATTGTCTTCCTCAGTATCTAATGGTACACAGTTCTGTTGTTCATGGATGGAAGAATTGATATCATCCACGTTAGGCATACAATTCTCTGACACACCTAACACGGAGCACTTAACAGCATGTTGCTGTTCTCTCGTCAAAACATCTCGCAAAATATGATTGTTTTCTAAAAGAATATTGAGAGAAGAGAGGGCACCCGTCAATTGCTGTTTTGTAGTTGTAGACATGCAATACTTTTCCCATTGCTCACAATCGTGAGGGTCATTCCGATGGTTATCATTGGATTTGAATAAGCCACAGTATACTTGAGCGTTCATAATATCCATATGTTCGTCAGAACTATAGTCACTGATGTCCTCTTTTTTATCGTCAACTGTAAGTGTACTAAGCTTTTTGCTTGAATGACGAAACGACTGAATCACCATCACCGGTAAAATTGCTGCTGATATATCAGTTAACTTTTTTATAAGGGGTTCAGTCACCTGTTGATTTACTTGAGGTATGAGAAAATGATCTATAATTGGAAATCTGTCTATTAGCTTTCATTCGACTCATAAACTGAAAATAACCATATATGATCAATTACTCTTGATAGCCAGCATAAGGGCGCCTTTCGTGCATGTTAATTGGACTCTTTCATCAGAAGCAGATATGCTACGGTCAATTAGAGTGCTGAAGCAAACGTCGCGTACTTTATTGGCAAATGGGTCTACGAAGATAGGAGCCTGGTCAATCATTCTGCTGTCTTTTTTAGGATCCCGTTTAAAGTAGTTATTGCCATCAACACTTACATGTCATTGCCATAACATTATATATAGCCCCTGCGGCGTTATATTGAACATCTACATCCTCATTGTTCAAAAAAGTGTTTAGCGCTGCGATTATCTGATCTATTTTCGGTGTCATGAAAGGATTATTGCTTGCTATACGAGAAACCTTTGTGATCAATAAATACATCATTATCGCTGTGCAACTGAAACAACTTACATATGCAGCAAATTAATGATAGAATATCGGACACGAACAGCGCTACTTCCAGTTTTCGCGAAAAAGATGATTCCAACAGCAATTTAAATTCAGGTGCTGTAACGATTTGCTCATGGGATTTGGTCTCTCCTGCTGCAACGTGAATACACAATGTGGCCCAGTATTTCACATCGTCATCCTCTAGCGACAGACAGTGCATGATCTTCTTAATCATTCCTGACTCAACCATCTTTCCCTTGAATTCCTGTTGGTCGAAAGCCATGAATTTGATAATTCTCAAAATAACTCGAGATATATACATTTCTTCTGCTGACAATAAACCCGTGAGTATCGCATGGATACCTTTAATTGCTCTGAACTGGTCGACTGCTACTTCTTTCAGTACAAACTCGTGCATCAATCCTGCAGCCCAATATATCAACTCGACATCGTCTCCTTGTCGCAGACAGTTGGAAATTAGGTCTACGATGTCATATTGTAATAACTCATGCAAGACTGCTCGTGCCTCGTACAAATCGTCAATATTTGCAGTGATACGGACTAGGCCTTGCATACAAAACTTGGGCATATTAGTGTTTCCGTAAGTAGTGCGGGCCATGCAAGCTAGTAGACCGACAAACCCGTTCATACGCAGTGATTTGGGTACGGGATCTATGATTACCGCAGGAAGATAATATTTAGGCCATTATTGCATTGTAATTCCAAATCTTTACAGGAAGTGGTTCATATTACCAATCAGTGAGAGTTGGTATAATATCATTAAAGTCCAATATTTTAATTCATTGTTACGAATATCACTTGATGTTAGAGTAGCCTTTATTGGCTCCAGTACTCCTAATTCAATGATGTGAGACTTATTATCGTCTGCAAAGAATCATCACGTTTCCTATGCATTAGTATTGTATACAAGCCGCATTCACACCGTGGTTTTCATTTAGTTACTTACCACTACCCTGAATCAAATCACAAATGGCAACGGCGACAGATCTCTTAACGGTGTCCTTTAACTCAGGATCTGTGCACTTTAAAGCGTCAACTAATACATCCAGTGCGCCTGCTCGTATTAAGGTTGCTCTATTACTTTCTATTGCAATAAGCTTAAATGAGATAATCGCTCCATCGAATAAAGACATTTCCACTTTCGCAGTACCTTTCTTGGTTAGTAGTTGCAAAGTAAGCAGAGCTTTTATCTTAACTGCTATGGGCTGACTATTAGTACATGCAGCAATAATCTGTCCCAGATATCTAGCTGTAACCACAGAGCGTGTCAGATTTTTGTTTTCATTTTGATGACATTTTGGACTGTGTCAAATACCTGATATAGCTCTATCAAGAATAATTTTTGTTGAACTTTAGGAGAAGGCTGTGTTGGTCAGTTATAAAAGGGTTATATTCTTTCAAGTGGTCTATTATAAAGTTAAGTCTGACCTGTGACGAATATTGGCATTGTCTGATTGCATTAAGTATGCCAATGTTTTTAGTTGTAGAGCTAGAGCGTAATTTAGTTAATGAATTTGAGAATCTCAAAGCGTGTAGCTTTCAAAATTACCATCGTCTAGTTTTCTTTCAGATCGACCAATAGTTCGCTTTATAGATTGATCACTGCGATTTGACGCTATTTTTAAATGTGAATATATAGAGTAGCTAAGTAAAATAGCCACTGCACCAGTTACAAAATAGATGGCTGAATTGGTTTTCGAAGACTGTTGTTGGTCAAAGGGCATCTTTCTAATGCTGCTATACTTTGAAGCTTCATTTGTAATGTATTGGAAACCTTTTTTTTATATTTGTGAATCTTTCATGCAATTTTTTCTGAGCGTCAAAATGATTTCTGCATGCATCACCCCGTAGAACTTTTTCATTTTTTTGTTTGCCACAAAAAATCTTAATGATCTCAAGCAGAGCATTCCAATACTGTATTGCCATTGCGGTAGGCGTTGGTACAGGTGTCTATGTTTTCAAGCCTTTGTTAAGAGAATACGAACAGTAAAGTTTTCAGAACATGCTACGCCTGATATCCTTAAATGTTAGTTTTACTCAGTAAAGTATGGATTCAAAATAGGGATACGAATGGTACATGGTTAACACCTGGCGATGAGCAACGCTTGAGAGACATGCAAGAAAAGAGGCAACATAATAACAAACTCTAGTTTAGACTATATGCTGTAGCAGCGGCGCAGTGAACAGCAACTTATTGTTAAATCAAAAATAAACACTCTTACAGCTGGGCAGATGTAAAATAAATACACCGAATAACAATCTAAAGTATATAATAAAAGGTCCCTCATCAGTTGTTTATTTCACATTTTGAATCTCCAATGCTTTCATAAATAATGGTATATGAAGTCGTTGTTCAATTGTTATGCCTCAATTTAATACATGGTTTGTCGAACATGTTGCATTTTACTGTGTAGTTATCTTCTTTTTAGACTAGCGCAATTCTGTAAATCTTTATCTGAGTTTCAACACGACTTCTACCACTGCAGTTAGGTTGACAGTGAAAACGAGCAACGATTTTTTTTTTCTTTTTATGATTCAGATTCTATAATGGCTAATAAACCCCAACCGATTGCTGTTAAGACTCCTGTCGACAGTCAGGAGGAATACGAGCAAAAAAACGTTCACGAAGTTTACGAACAAATAGCGACTCATTTCAGTGATACCCGTTATAAGCCGTGGCCAATAGTAGAGCAGTTTCTGCTAGAATTACCTACAGGGAGTTTGGGTGCTGATGTTGGTTGTGGAAATGGTAAATATATTGGCGTCAATAAAAGTATTATGATACTCGGATCAGATCGGTAAGTAGTTGGCTTATACTAGGTTGAGAAGCTTTGAGCGAATAAAGCAGTGGCAACTAAAGTATTTACTGCTTGATTAACAGAAGCTCAAATCTTATCAAGATAGTGCGTGATCGTGGTTTTGAAGGCATGGTAGCCGACGGTCTCAACTTACCCTACAGAGATGAAGCCTTTGTAAGTCTCTCTGACATGTGCAAGCTGTTTATCGGCGATTGCTGAAAGGCTCCCATTCTAATTCAATGCATAGGATTTTGTTATATCCATAGCTGTTATCCATCACTTTGCTAGCCCGGAAAGACGGTTACAAGCCATAAAAGACTTATTTAAAATAGTCAAACCCGGCGGTCGAGTATTAGTGTTTGTGTGGGCATTAGAACAAACGAAATTCAGTAAAAGAAATTTCCAACCTGGTCAGCAGGATGTGTTTGTACCTTGGAAAATGACACATCAACAATCATTGCAACTGCAAAATTCGACAGCGGAAACAGCGAAAACAGACAAAGTCTACCATCGATATTATCATCTCTTTAAGAAAGGTGAATTGGATGATTTATTTAAACAAGTTGATGGTGTAGAAATAGAAACAACCGGTTACGACAGGGACAATCACTATGTGATTGGATACAAAAGAAAATGATAGAGGTCTTTATTGCAATAGCAAAGAACATAGCAAAAATCAATATCTGTAACGAAATCTACTACATTTTAAATCACTTCATCATTATATTGTTCATCTCCTCACATAGTACTTTCTTCTTCCATTTGTTTCGCACTTTGTAATTCTACCTGTCGCATGGTCCCAAACTGTTCCTGACTAAGTTTGTATACCAGTTGACCGAGATCTTCTACGTTCTTAATATCCATCGAAATTTCGGTGGGTACCTTATCGTCCAATTTACGTCCAGACTTCTTTGTAACAGGATAAGATTCATTTTTTACCAAGTGTAGAGTATCTGGTCTTTGGTTAAACTGCTTAAACACAGGCTCCAGCTCATGACAATTTTGGAACAATTGCTTGTTACAGAAAACATAAATACCGAATCGGGCACGAGACATAGCAACTATTAAGCGACGCACGTCTCTAATATAACCGACAGTTTTCGTCCTGACCAGTGAAAGTAAGACATCTAAAACAATTGAATTTCGGTAAGTATTTCGCTTTATGAATGTAAGAATAAAAAGCAACAGCGTAGTTACAATCATTTTGTTGTCCTTGATATCTATCAACGGTCTCGATGACAGCTGGATTCCCAAAGTATGGATTCCAACCACATCTTCTTTCCAATACATCTTGGATCAGCGCCTTCTGTCCATTATACGTTGTTAAAATTGAAATTGACTCGGCGGGATAACCTATTAATCGCATATATTGGTATACAGCGACGATATATTCTGCTTCACCCAGATTTTGATAAAAATAAGGTACAGGCTCTGTTTCGCCCTGATTTTGATATTTGTCCACATGAATCATTTGGAAATCGAATTGGAAGCCTGGATTGGCCATCTGATACGCTTCCTGTGTTTTAACTTTTTCTAAATCTTGTAAATTATCATAACGCCAATTGAACAACTTGGCTATAGAAGGGCGAGCACGACCTTGTTGATCCAATTGTAAAATAGGTACACCTAATCTTACAAATCTTGTAAACATACTTTGTTCCATATTACCATATTGTTGAAAAGCGGTGTTTCGAACAACTGGAGGTAATTGGTGGTGATCGCCAATTAGCATAACTCTCTTTAAACGTGAATTTGGTCTTTGGTTTTCATCTTTATCGGGCTCTTGCAATAATAATGGTATAAAGGTTTCTATTTCCAAAATCTGAGCAGCTTCTTCAATGATGATGTTATCGTACTTAAAGTTCAAATCAACAAGTTCACGCCGTTTCATGGCAGCGTGAGTACAAGTCATCGCAACTATCTTGCATTCTTTAGTGAGTAGGTAATTAGCACGATCATTGCCGGATCTTAGAAGCTCAAAAGGACGAATATCATCCAGTTCATCAAACAGTTTTTGAAGGTGCCTGAAGCAACCATTAGCAATTTCCCGAGCTTCATCGACAGTCATATTTGTAGTAAAAACAGGTTGTGGGGCATTTGCGAAAAACTCTGCAAAAGGAAAGTTGTCGCGTATCTGCTCAACAGTATTGAATCCTTCTATATTATTTACGAGCATCTGCCATTGAGAAGAAACATGCGCGTTATAGAAGTAATGCGCTGTTTCACAAGTAGACCCATGCTCGCCCAATATATGCATTGATTGCGCTAAGCGGTCTACTTCCTTAAGCAATTCCACACGACGTTCTAAAGCTGCAGCTACTCGTCCGTACTTATTGAAGCTCATTTCTGTTTTCATTTCTTCTTCACCATGACCTAATCGTACACAATGGCGAGGATCAACGTCCAATGTTAATAGTTTTTCAAAGATCTGGTTGAGAGCCTGGTTACTGTGGGTGACGATTAATGTATGTTGGTCAGGATGGCTGCGGTAAAGGTTAGCCATTGTTTGCACGGCTACATCGGTTTTACCTGTTCCGGGAGGACCTACAACCAATGTTAAGCCATGGTTCATACCGGCATAAATAGCTTCGGATTGAGCTGGTGTGAAGCGTACAGTCGTGTTTTGTTTTATTTGATCTTCTAAATAAGGGCCGCGATTGGGCACGAAATCAGTCGCAACTTCAAAGTGCTCTATAGTTGATGTAGCTGCAGGCTTCTTCGCTTTCTTGGACTTTTTATTGGTAGTTGGCTGTTCTTTGTTGTCTACATCCATCATATCATCGCTCAAAGTGATTCTATAAGGTGGAGCTAAAGGTTCTTGTGCTCCGCTAACTAAATCGTATTGTCTGTTCGCATTATTGTCAAGAAAACATGACTTAAAGTGATGCCAATCTTTGAACGTATCATGGAATGAAATGGAGTGTTCGCGATTGTGTATCTTGGTATAGTGGGCGCTAGCAGGGTCACCATAGCCTAACAGCACACGATGAAGCCAATCAGGTACTACAACTTCGCTGTTCATTAAATCGCGAATGGTTTCCAAGACTGATTTGAAATTGTTTTCTCTGGATTTTCTGCGTACAAGAATGTTGAAAGTTTGATATACGTTTTCTGAGTGCTTATGATTGACATTATCCATATCAATCTACGAGTGTAAATAAACTTATCAGCAATATTATTCCTACGAATGTTCACTGACGCGTTTTTAGCAAAACGACCTACCTTAAACTGATTAGAGTCTAGCTCAACACGTAGAGTGCGACGAGTCCCTTTGAAGCGTTCCATTTTATCTGCGGGATTAGAAAGCTTGAACTCTTCTACTGGTCGGCCTGTATTCAGATTAAATACATTAGTATGCCAAGCCATAGCAATAGCTTTCTTTAGCCTTAGTCTTATTGATTGCTTACCATCACTTCCAACAATATCTATGACCTCACAACCACGTATGTACTTGATACCGTAATGCTCCTTAAACTCTTCATCATCTTTTAAAGCTTCAGAAGAGTTTTCTTTGGCTTCAATCGCTAATAGAAAGAGAACATCATGCTTTCGTAAGCCATCCCATTCATTGCGTATTGTGCTACTAAATTGACCAATATCAAAGCCAACCTAAGTTGAAAAAATAATAAGGAACGCACAACCTTAGCCATTTATACCAGCATTATTAGTTTCGTTATAAAAGCCTTACATCAGCCCGGACTGTAGAAGGGCTATCTTCTCCAAGATTAGCTTCTCCGATATCGACAATGTTGAAGTCTTCGATTGGTACAGCCATCCTTGCCCAACCAGCAAATTCAGTTTTAGTGCGCTCTGAATAAACCAGTCTAGGCGCTAACCGTTTTACAACATCTTCAATATCCTGTCTAATTTCGTAAGAACTTTCCAATCTGAACAGCGTGAAGTTTCTCCACAGATAATCGTATAAAGTCAGAAATTGTAAATTCAGCTTGGGCAAAGCTAAAGGTCGCTCTCCGGAGTACAGTTGAGTTTGAACAAGATGCTTGTCAAATAAAGTCTTCTCATCTGGATATAAAGGCTGCTGATTAATCTGCTGAACCTGGCTAATACGCTTCTGATATTTGTGAATTAACAGGTTAACCATATAATCTTTAAAGTTGATACCATCAACTTCAAAAACTGGCGTGTGGCGAAGGAAAAGTCGATCACAAAGCTGGCTTAAGGTGCTTTCGGAAAGTGGTGTTAGGTGCCACAATAGATCTTCGCGGGTTTCAATAGACCCTAAGTTCGATAAAGACAAGGCCTTCAATTCTTCACTGAAAAAGCGAAAAGCAATACGCTATTGAATACAAACGGTTAGTTTCTTTTTTTCCCGCGTCTTCTGTTTGTTTGTCTGGTGGTACCTGTAATTGAAGTAATTGTTGGCAATGAGCTTCAGTCATTTCTAATTCAGTCAGAGCTACGCCGGTTTGATCATTTATTTCAAACTTAGCATAGAACGCCAAAGAGGATAAAAGTTTCTTTAACAATTCGAACTGTCTTGAGTCATCTCGCTGCATAAAGGGAGCCATTTCTGTTAGAACAATGATTTGGTGGTCTTCCACTAGCATGTTGAAAAATCGACGAGTAGGCAGTTGAGCTTCTAAACCGATGAATAGCTCCAAGTAACGCTCACATAATTGAATAATTTCTTCGCTGACTATAATTATAGAACGGTTTATCCAACAATTAAAACTAGTGGACGAACACGCTGCAGTATCAACACTTTACCTTCTCCATTTGCGGGGATCTTGTATATCAATTCAACATATTTCTTCAATAAGTTGCTTAGCCAGCTTTTTTCGAACTGTAGTTGTAATTTGCCTGCCTCATCTGTGATATCAAATTATTGAGAAACGAAAAAAGGTGTTAATGCCCGCTGTTACAGTCGAAGCTCTCTAAAAAAAAGCTACAAAAAAAAACTACCTTACCAGCATTAGCTATTTTTTTGTTATTTGAATTCCATAATTTTCTCAAAGCAGGGTATTGCTGAAAGAGTTCAGTTCTTCGTTCTTCTCCATAAGCCAAATATTCCCAAATGCCTATGGTTACTAACTTCAAACACTCGGCACGCACCATATCGTTTTCAAAACTCTCAAAACAGTAAACCATAAAAGTCAAGAGCTGCTTCAACACAAAACGCGATGAATTGTCATTCATTTCTAGTATCATGTGAGTAACACGCTTGAAGAATGCAGAGAATCTCTCAGGATCGTTTGCGAAAGCGTCTATGAGAGTAGGACATGCGGTCAGTAAAACGCAGGTTAACTACCAATGTAAGATTTCTAATAAAGTTTACCCCAGCGTGGAATATTTTGTCGAGCCTTTTCATTCACAATCAAACAAATTGAAATTACATGGTTCGTAGAAGATTTTTCAGAATAGAACGGCCAAAGATACTAATTTTTGGTAATGCTTCAGTAATCAAATTTTCCACTTGCTTTAATCTGTTGATATTACCTCTTCCAAATATCTATAAAACTCTAGTAACAGAATTTTTGATGTATTGAAATTTGTTGCTTCCAACTCGTTTTGATAAATAGATTCCACAACATTTGAATCGAACTTGCTCTTGAAATGCTTCTCAGCAAGTTTTGAAATGTTGTCGGATTGGATTTCCTTCAATGACAAATTATTGCGTTTTCTATTATTGGCTAAGTTCGGTGCAGAGAAGAGGGCAACTTCGCTGGCCGTGGCATGAGGGGGCAAAGTTGTCTTGGTGAACATGCTGCCTGTTACTGTATCCAAGGACCTCGTTTTTTTGTGAAGGAGGACAATTTAAAGCATTAGCGAGAAATAAAAGTTTTGTGACTTTGTAAAGACTGAATTTGAAAATTGACATTGAGCAACACATTCTGAGGGATATCTGTAACTTTATATTTTTAAGTAGCAATACGGTTAAATACAGTCTTTTCGGTTCAGTTTCGGACAGCATTGAGGTGATTTTCAGATTAAAGAAGAAAAAAATTGGGATTTTGAGTACAATATTTTTGTATATATTATTGATAAAATGTAGACTTACTTCCTGTAGAATCTTTAAGTCTCCCATCGAGGAGAAACAACCACATTCGTTGTGGCGCTTTGTGATTGACGACAAAATGGGCCAGGTCTTCCATGACCACCCTAAATCTCTTGAGCAATATGATACATGCTTTGAGCCGCCATAACATCACGATTCCAAAAAATACTACAATTTCTGCAAAAGAGTATTTGATAGATTTCTCTACTTGGTGTACGAGAACGATACTTTCTTACATCCGACAATTTACACGAATTACAGATCTATACACAGATTGATGTAAATCAAAGTTTTAAGCTATGTTTATGATCATTTGCAATTGATTACATACCTTTGACGTACGAAATTCATCAATATCTAATACTAACACTAGCCCTTGTTTCTCTTTAGTTTTCAAATGCTTGTATATTTTCCTTGAAACACCGGCTTGCAAACCTTTAAAGCGAACTTGTGCTCTATTGGTTAACCCGTCACCAAACAGTACCAGTGGCATTTTGGACTTATCGCCAAGTTCGAATGACCTTTTGTACGTATGACGACTATCCAGAGAAAAGTTAGAATACATTACAGTAACGCATACTGTGCGCATATTTGAATCATTCTATTTACATGATATTGACTGATTGATGAGCTCTGCCGGGATTTCTGCGATTGTTTTGCTTTTTACGTCTCTTGTGATTTCTTTTACTCATATGCCGTGATCTCTTCTGCGGGTTATACTTCTTTCTTCCAATCAGCAGTATGTTTGTAGCATATTCTAAGGATACTTGTCTTCCATGGAAATTCTTCCAGTTCAGCTCTGCGGTTCTGTACCCATAGAACTGACGCAGAATATTCGTATGTGCGCACATATACTGTATATGACCACGATAGCAGATGGGATTAGTGACTCTATGGTTTTGATACCCTGTTGCTGTTTCAATTCTTCTTCTATCTTCATCCTGCCCTTATATCCCATGGCTTGGTAATACTCTTGAAAGTTACCCGTAATTCTATATACTCTATCACTAATATTTATGTTCCAGCAACTACCCATGATAGAATGCCTTTCCTCACCTCTTTGATGTCACAACCTATTTTTACAAAGGAGCCTCCAGATGTCAGCTTTATTGTTAGAGATTTTAATATGTCGCTAGCTTCTCTATCAACCACTTCAACCAATCCTAGCTTTCATGAATGCTATCGTCACCTCACTCACTATTATGATAACTGCTTCTCTGCAAGCATTCCTACTTTCCAGCGTGGTGTCACTCGCAGTACCATCGATTATTTCTTCTGCCACCAAAGTATTACCGTACGAGTCCTTTAAATAACTCAACGATGCCTTCCTAGCACTTGGACAGACCATGTCATCATGATGGCTGACCTGTTACCCAATCGTTTGGACATAGGACCTGGGGTATAACGTTTCAACCCTTTGCTGCTGTCTAACGATATATTTGTGGATTTAATAAAGACTGCCCTCATTGAGTTCTTTGAAGTACGTGGTAATATCACCTCCAACCCACAACGTACCTGGGAGGCTCTAAAACATTTATTCAAGCACATTTCAGATCTATTCTCCCATAGATCTACTGCTAAAAGGCAGACAACAATTGCCGCACTTCAACACCAACAGGAAGCCCTGCTTTCCTTAAATACGCTAACAATTAATATAATCAACGAACAAGTGTCGCTTATTGAACAGAAACTAGACAAATTGTAGGAAGAATCAGCACAGCAGCATCTTTTACGGTCAGCCACTCGATGGCATGAAAAAGGAGAGCGCAACAATAGATACTTTTACAGGGTTATTAAAGAAAGACAAGCACAACGAACGATCCATTCTTTGAAAAGTGGTCAAGATGGCTCTGTTTTAACTAGTACTAATGCTATCCTTGAGGAAGCTTATCTGTTCTATATCAACCTTTATCGCCCCGAACCTATAGACCTGCCGGCAGTTCGAACGTTACTCGATAATGTTCCGCAGGCGATTGGTCTTAGAAGCGCTTAACAGAATGATCTTACAGCACCGCCCACATTAGAAGAACTTATTTCTATAGTTAACCACTTGCCTCACGAAAAAGTCCTGGTTTAGATGGCATACCGTATGAGGTGTACCGCTATCTGCTTTCCTGGAACATTCCGGGCTTTAAGCAACTCTTCCTTCAAGTGTATACGGACGCTTTTAAAAATGTTTTCCCAGCCACCTGGAAACAGACTCGGATGGTCTTACTGTACAAAAAGGGAGACCCTGAACTCTTACAGAACTGGCGACCTCTATCGATGATCAACACTGATGCGAAGATTTTCACAAAACTATTAGCTAATAGGTTCAATGTCGTTTTACCACAGCTGATTAATCGCTATCAGACCGACTTTTTACCGCACCGACTAATCTCGGATAATGAGTGGGTTAACCAAATATAATGTCACATTATAGCCATTGTGGTATGTCTCACCCTGCTGTTGCTGTCCTTGTTGATTAAGAAAAAGCATATGACCGAGTACATCCTACCTAACTCCAGATGGTTATGAAGCACTTCGGATTTCCTGCTTCCCTCGTATCCTGTTTATCTAGCCTATTTTTTGACACAGAAATATCCCTTAACATCAATGGATGGTTAAGTGCTTCCGTTCGCCAACAACGTGGCCTCCGGCAGGGAGGCCTCTTATCACCACTGTTGTTCAATTTAGCTTTCGAACCCTTACTACGTACCATTTTGTCGAGCCCTGACATCGAAGGCGTTTCACTGCTCTCAATCTCCGCCCTTTCTAGTCGATATGGACAACTCCTACGTTTTGAACCACAGCCATTGTTTGACTGGTAACATCCCCCTCGTTTCAAATTCTTGAGCTATGCGGATGATTTAGAGGTTTTTTTGACTACACCTACGGAATGGCGTGTTTTGAAAGATCTCCTTACAGTCTATGGTAACGCTAGTAATGCCCGCGTCAATTTGACAAAAACAGAAATTGTTTCCCTCTCTGGTCATCCACATACAGCATGGCTCCACAATGCCAATCAGGAGTCTATCTCCTTTCATACAGCTGAAAATCCATCTGCTGTCAGATATCTAGGCTATCCTCTCTTCTCAACCAATGCTCAACTAAAACACAATTTAGCTTCCTAGAACTGAAAATAGTCCGTCACTGTAACCTCCTAAAACAACGAGGATTGTCCGTCCGGGGTGTCTCACTAGTTGCTAATTCCTTGATACTTAGTAAGTTGTGGCATCTCCTGCGTGTTGTAGTTGTTCCGGTGGATTGGCTTGATAAGCTTCGTAGTATTGTCCGGTTTTTTGTGGTTCCTTTCTGGCCTGCTCCATCGTGGGAGCGCTTATGCTCACCTAAACGTTTCGGTGGTTTAGGCTTAGTGGATCTGCGCAAACAACATTTCGCTCTTCATCTTGTATGTTCAGCGCCTCCTACAGCCCCCTTCATCAACTGGTTTTGTCTCTCCATTACTGGCCCATTGTATCCAAGTGTATACTGGTCAGTTGTCCTTACTACCATGAATTTTATCGACTGCCACTTATCGTTCATCCTTTCGCTTCCTTCCGAATACGATCCACCTATGTTCACTGCTGATGAGACTTCCTTCTTTATCTCTTTCATCCTCATGGCATGACCGCTGGATTGCTGATTTTCCCCTTCGTAGTGCATTACAGCGTTCCCCCAAGTTTGTATGCCCCTTACCCATGGATCTCAATAGCCTCCCACCGCATTTAATCGTCTCTACTGTTCTACTTTGGTCTTCGATAACTAACTGCTTCTACACGCTAGGGTATAAGTATTTTCAGAACTATCCGAAGTTGAAAAGGATTCCTAGCTTGCTTTCCCAAGGTGTAATACAATGGCTTCCTTTTATCCAGAACCGATTGATTGATGTCCGGGCTCCTCTCCGGCTGCTGCTCCTACGCCCACTTCACGATGGCTCAATGTATCTTACAGCACCTCATGGTTGCCTGATATGTCCCATTGGTGGTACCTTCTGGTTCTCAGAAGAAGACCACCGTATTACGGCTATCGCTTGGTACGCTACTGGCATCCTGATTATTCCGTTTTTAGTGACCCTCCTCGGATTCCCCAAGTGTTTCCTCTTTGGTATCGGCCTCCGGCTCAATGGAATCGGTTATGGTCACTCTCAATCCCTCATGCAGTGCTAACTCCATGATGGCGTTTATGGCATAATTGCATTGGTACAGAGCTTGGCTGTTTTCTATCAATCCTGTCATTGCTGACTCACCTCTTTGCCACCATTGCAAAGACTCCCCTGAGGATGGTTTTCATTTTTTCGTTGGTTGTCCACCTATATGGCAATTTTGGATCATGACACTGCAGGAAAATAAAATTATATCTTTTCCTGCCACACCTACCGGCATTTGGCATATATTGTTAACTCTTCTGCCTGACTACACAATCGTCCAGGTTGGTTTGATACTTTTAAGTATGTGGAAACTATCACTGGCGGTGCCATTTTGATCGCATCTCTTAGTCCCTAGCAGGAGTTCGTGCCGTCTACCAAGACGAGGTTTGCTTCAGAACACTCCGTACGAGCTCGTAGTATACATTTAATGGTTTTTTCAGTAGTTTTACAGTTTATGCCTTTTTCTTTTATTGCTATATATCATCTATAATTCTTTTCCAGTCACTTCTAATAAAGTTCGTGGATTAAATGCAAAAAAAATAAAAAAATAGCAGAGTGTCCGCTGTGCGGCGAGCAGATTATTCCTGCAGAGGTTAACTAACTCTGGCTTCAAGCGCTCTTCTTCGATAGTTGTTTAATCTTTTTGTATTCAGTTCTTAAATATACCTTATAATTCGCGCAACATGAGTGACAATAAAGAAGGAAAAGAAGCTCGAGATACGAAAGAAGCAAAAGAACATCGTGAGCCTGGCGTTGGACCAGGTAGAAGAAAGACCGTCCGAAAAGGAATGTTCTCCAGAGACTGTATGTATTTTGCAATGAGCAGGAAGAACAACTATTGTAATGGCTTTCTAAGAGTCTTCTTGTCCTACTTTTAGTAAAACTGTTGATGTATGGCTTCGGAGATGTACTCAATCCAGCTGCGGATTCAATTGCAGTATTAGACGATTTAGTCATCGATTACATTGTCGACATGGTAAGTTTACTCAATGACTGTAGACTTTCGCATTCTCAACAGCTTAACCAAAATATTTTGACTTGTTTAAAGTGTCAAAAAGCCTCTAAAGTCGCGGAGAACCGTGGTAAAGTTAAAGTTGAAGATTTTAAATTTGTCTTGCGGAATGATGCCAAGAAGTTGGCTCGTGTTGAGGAATTATTGTACATGAGTGAAGACATTAGAAGAGCCAAACAAGTATTTGATGAGAAAGAAATGGAAGCAGATGACGGTTAATATGGTTTCGATACCTTAGCTTACAGTATGTATCGGAAGTAAGCCGTAGAAGGCTACATTTCCGACTCTGTTGAATCATGTATGCCACATCACTACCAGTTTTATCATTCTGTCTATTTATTTCCAAGCATTTCAGCATTAGTGTAAACATCCTCATCTATTTAGAATTTGCTTATTATCCACATCTGAACTATCATCTTTTTCAATATATTTATGTATTTCCGTCACTTTTTCTCCACAACGTAAACAAGGCCACTCGTCACCAAAAATGGCAAGTTTACTCTGTATACAATAATAACAATATTTATGCCCACATTCTGTTTCGTAAGGGTTATGGACTGTTAAATCTTGTTGCTGTAGCGCGGATACTGATGTGGTAGCTTCAGCCGTATTGTTACTGTTTTCATGGCAAATTGCACATTGATGAGAAGGCAATTGATCTAGTCCCTTTGATGCTACAAGATATGACTTGGGCAACAGTGTACGCATCAATTTCAGTTTCAGCTTTTCGATATTGATCAACGGGACCAAAAACAGTAAGAATTCCTTGAATAAAAGAAGGGTTAGATATGGCACCTCATTGTCTTCTCTACGAAAAACATTCAGTTATACTTTACAGTGAAGGCATGCCAAACCATTTGTCTGTTGAGAAACTCGAAACTGACTTGCCGATTCATTGATTTTTTGGCATATACTAATCTCATTCGCAATACGCGATCTATTAACGTACGGTATTTTCCGTTACGTAAAAAGATCAAAAAGTTCAGTAAGGAAAAGGCTTTCCAATACTTTTCCCCTGTTTGTAAAACACGATAGATCTTATTCCTGGGATCAAACTCCTCTAATTCTCCCCATCCTTCAGATGTAATATATCGATTCAACCGTGTCCAGACGTATTGACCACCTACTGCAAATAGACCGTATAAGATTTTTTGTGTTTTTGTCAAAGCAGCATTTTTTGCAATTGATTCCACTAAAGACAGAGAAAAAGAACGCATTAGCGTACAGTGATGTGCGGTAATACGACTCTATCTTACATGCCCCTCCATGCTTTTGCTCATTTCTATATTGCAGGTTTTGTAGTTGAGCACCATAAGTCGCTGAGGAGTCGTAAACAGATAGTTTGAACAATATCAAATTTAATAAACCAAGTAGCTCTGGTTCAAAGCGTTCTTTTATTGTAGGCTATTATAATGGAACATAATCAGTTCAAAAGGCACACAAAAATGTAAAGGCAAAACTAAATTCTCATAACTTTACTTTAAACAGAGAGAGAGCACTCCAAAGTTGTTCCTTTAGAATATCGAATAGTTCAACGTCCAGGATGTCAGAATCAAGCTGACTAACCCTCATCACTTTTATGGAAGAGGTTCTCATAGAAGCTAACGATCGACGAACTTTCTGTAAGGTCGGTTGAACCTCATTCCAGTTAGTCTTCCACTCGGGCTCATTGGTTGTCAAATTTGAAGAAGATCGAAACATAGGCAGTAATCGTTATATGAAAAGAGGAGCGCAAAAGAAAGAGGTGGATAATTTAATTTGAATTAACCCCCATATTTACAGTTTTACACAATTTGCTAGATTTGGAGATTAAAAAAATATTCATAACTTAACAGTGTTCTCAGAGGCAGTTTTAAATGATGAAAAGCAGTTTTGTGGTGGAAAATTGAATAGTAGAAATGATATTTCATCAAGAATGAATCAATTTTTAAGAGCGGATCACTAGCAGCTCACAATGTTATTGTAAATGGATTTAACAATTTTTACATCAGTTTTTTTAGTTTGATATCACTATTTGTTTTTGTCGTTATAAGGAAGCAATCATACATCGTTTCGGAACTCAAGCAACTTGTTCTGGATAATTTGCTGATCTGAAGTCATCATACAACATCTAAAATGAGGTTTGACCGCAGTAGCGTCGACACCGAACATCCAATTATTTAATTCTTTGTCAGGGCTCTTGTCTAATTTGTCGCATTAAGCACTTCCACTACTGTTAAATTGGTCTCTTTTTCCCTCTTATATTTGTTTTTCTTACCGAATACTTTACAGCATTATTATATGCTACCTTCCAAAAGGCCAGGACGAAGTTGCGAAAGACCTCTTAATAGAAGAGGATAATAAGAAATAAACGGTAAAATTGACTTCTGAAAAAAAAAGAAGAAACAAACAAGCTTTAGGATACGAAAAGTACTTTTCAGCCAAGAATATGATAAATACTTCTCTGTCGGTGTAGAATGACAACGATTGCATCACGATTTTTGCAAAGACCACAGCCTTTATAATTTATGTTTTGCTAAGATGTAAGACCAAATGCTGTTATCGAGCCATTTCACAATTCAGTATATTTTCAAAGGCTGCGCTTTGAGTCATTTTCATGATGAATTTCTGTCCAGAATATAGTGCTTATAACAGGATTACAAAAAAAGAAAAAAGCGTTTATTTATTCTAAAGTTACGAAATGTTCTATTAGACTTTGAATATGTGAAACTTGCAAAAATGAGGTCAGAAATTTCCCAAAACAACATTATGTTATTAATGTTCCTCTATGCTTAAAAAGCTTCAGAAGCGACGGCAAAGAAATAACATAATGAGTAACAAATGAAATCAAGAATATAGCAGACTGTTTAGTCCATGAAGAGATCACAGGTACTGTTTATGTTAGCGTCAGTCCAATATGTCAACGTAGCATCGCTATTATTGTTGGAAAGACTAGGATTGCTTGTGTTCGTTGTCAGATCAACAATACCACTTGGAAAATCAGAGATGGTACTATTATTACTAGGTAATAGCATGCTATCATTGTAAAAAGGCGTATTTGAGAGATAAAACTCACTTCGTTGATGAGCATCAACTATTAACGGCTGCTGCTGTTGCTGCTGTTGTGAATACATGTAATTCAGAGGAACAGCGTGAATAGATGGTATTGAAGAGCTGGACGCAATTGGGTCAGTGAAGTGAACAAATCGTCTTGTCTCTTCATGATTATTTATTAGCGCCATGATCTCCCGTTTTAAACAATAAGCATCACCCTGAATAGTGTGCCTGAAATAACGAGAAGCTTGTTTACCTTCAGTGAAGTCGGAACATTGTACCCAAACAGGTGTGGTGATAGTTGTTGATGTTGCTGTTGGTTCATCAGAAGAAGCTGCTTCTGATTGTTCATCGGCACCAGTTGTGTTCATCTTTTTCTTTTTAGCCTTTCTTTGTTGGCTCAAATCTAGCCTTTTCGGTTGCTGTTGTTGTTGCTGTTGTTGAATACTTGACTCCATGTAAAATAAAGGAGGTTCGCTTATATCGAAATGAATTTGGGCAATAGATGGAGACTGTTGTTGCTGATGGCTAAGAGCAATAAACTCAATGCTCGAAATAGCTTCTTGGGAGATTTCCATTTTGAAGTGACAACCACTATCGATTACATGCCAAGCAAACAATTTTTTATCCGGACAATAGACACAAACAAGGTCAGCAGTAGGAATAATGGATGTAGTGGATGCAGAATCTAAATTTTGTAATACGCTTTTTAGTCGGTGCCAGGTTCCAACTGTGAGTGTCGTTGCACTGAGATACAAGTCTTTCGGCTCTTCTTCTGGTCCATTAGATGTTACGATCGTGTTGAGTGTCTGTTCCTGCTGATTTTTTGCTAAATGTATTTCTCCAGAAATATTTGAATCAGGCTTTTCGTTTTCAATGGTGTGACAAGAAGCAGGCTCAGAAGCAGGTTCTTCATTGGAGTGATGTGTATGTCTTTCATTGTGATGAATGTCTTCCACTGTGTCGTTGGTTTTGACCTCTGCGGTGGTAGACTCTGTGAGCTGCTGTGTTGTTTCTTCTCCACTAATAGCTGCTTTCATTAACAAAGTTGAAGGATCTATTGTTGGAAGTTGTTCCATTCTGATAATTTCTGTATGTAAGAAAGTTTTTGAGTCATTAGAACAAAGAAGACGCGGAAAGAATTTGCAATTTGAGGCAATATATTACCTGGTGAGGAAGAGCTCTTTAATACTGATGATGTAAATTTTTCAGAGTTAGTATCTTCCTCAACAGAAAGTGGCGGCATGGAAGATTGTTTCAATGTCGAAGTGAGCATAGCAGTAGGTCCAGCATCTGGAACAGAAATTAGAGTGGGTATATTGGGATCATTAGTAATGATAGGAGCAGAAGTGACAGAATGCGTCCTTGGTGGTGGAGTAGGTGTGCCAATATAATCAGGAAAATCTAAATTCATGGCAATATCGTATATTTGTGGAGGCATGCTTTGCCTAGTCAAAGATATGTTCGAGACAGGATTACTTTGCCATGCAAGCTGTTGTGACCGCTGATGTACAAACATAGCAGGTGCAATAAGCTGTTGAGAAGGAAGGTGTGATGTTGAAGTAGCATTTATAGAATGAGGCCCTGACGTAGGATGGGGATATATGGGTGGGTGGTAGGGACGTTGTTGGTGCGGATGCTTATGAGCTATAACATCTACACTTTGAGCTCTGGATACAGGTATAGTATTAGACGCTATTGGCTGTTGATGAGGTACTGTCACATTACGCCCATGCTGGTACTGATAAGGATACAGATAATGATGTTGTTGATGAAAGGGTGGAAAATGATGGGGTGGTGGATATGAATGATAATACTCATTGGTATAGTAGTTGCTATATTGCTGCTGCTGCTGATGATGATATAATTGAGCACGCAGCGTTGCTTGATGCATTTGCATTTGAGCTCGCTTTTGCATGTGCTTGACTTTGGCTCGTCTATTTTGAAACCAGATTTGAATGGATCTCTCACTCATGTTGAGTTGTTCCGCAAGTTGTTTACGGAGCTTTGAATTTGGGCTCACATTAACAGCGAAAGTATCTTCAAGAACAGAAAGCTGATCAGCAGTAGCTCTTGTTCTTTTACGAACAGGCGCCTGCTGTTGCTGTTCCGATTGTGATGTGTGTTGAGTACCTTTCGAGGGGTCACTCCCAGTGTTGGATGTCGAAGTGTCTGTATTCATGGGAGTTGCAGGCATTAATTGATCCTGATGAGGTGATAATGAAGATAATGAGTTGACAGGCAGAGAAACATCACTTTGACTGTGGGTCAATTGCTGTTGCGCTGGCTGATGCTGTTGATGATGCTGTGGCCAAACAGGGCGTTGTTGTTCTAGAGAAGATGTCATGGTAGTTTGGGATCAGAGAAAATGAGTGAATGATTTTTAAGGAAAGGACGGATTACTGTAAATAGAGACTACTGTAAAAGAGTTAGGGGATCGTAGATAAATTATTTTACCAGGAAAAGCAAAGAAAACATGAAAACAAGCTTTTTTTCGAGTTCCAAAAAAAAAAAAAAAAAAAATAGTTAGAATTATCATTAGGAGAAAATACGAAATTCCTTTTTGACCTTTCACAAAGAGTAGGTGGTAGCAAATTCTAGCTCCCGTCAGCGATAACGTTGATGTTTTCTCTAACCTTTTTCTACTTTTGTGTTCAGCCTATATATATGGCCTTTCTAAAAGAATCTACTTATCGCGCTAATGCATGGTAGAAGTGCACGATCAGAAGCCCCTTAAAATACTGAGAGTCTTTCTGCCACGTTTTAACCTTCATCCCAACGAAAATCTTAGCGTTTTAGCTTTATCTGATTTCTTTCTTTCCGTCGAATTATGCGCTTATGTTAAAGACTCAGCGAATCACAGCTATTAACATTAGGAATCCCCTCCCCTGCCCTAAAACGACATTACCCAATCCTTCGATCTCACCTACTGACTTCGTTAATCAGCGAATCAGATTTACCAAGGGAAAAAAGTCAGGAACTAATTTTTGTCTGCTGACTTTTATTGTGCTCAAAAGCAACGCATATGTCCAATTACCATCAAGCAGTTACTGAACTGCTGTTTTTAAACTTTTCGTTCTCGAACATAAGAGCTTCTTTGCAACGAAATGTTCCTCGTCAACATCATGAATAAATAGCTTCCTCAGACAATATATTGTTAGCTTTCACTTCACACGCGTGCTGTAATATATTTTTGATGAGTACGCTTATTCATCTAAAATCTTCGCAGGCACACAAAAATCAAGTGTGTTATTTTAAGAAGGTTAGCACGTTCTAAAATTACAAAAAAAAAACTCAGCTAGTACAAAAAAAAAAAAAAAAAAAAAAAAAAAACGATCGTCAGGGGAATGGCTTGAATGTAAGCCTTATCACCAATTTATTGACTTTACAAAAAAGGAAAGGTAAATGGGAAGACCGAGTCACTGTACGCCAATCAGTGCGGTATCCAAATACATAGAAAGTCAAGGAATCATAAGAATGGAGGAGCAATAAGGAATGCAAGCTGTAAACGGACGTCAATACGTTACTTCTCTACCGATAAAGGGCTGATTCGAGGAATAATTACAAAAAGAAAAGTATAAACGCAGCTTTTCTTCAAACTTTCAAATAAACTTTAGCAAAGTATCAACGGAATCTGCGCTAACTTGTTACCGCTTTAACAGATATGTCAAGGCGCACAAACATGAATATTTAGTTATAGATTTTTTTTTCGATAAGGAGAATAACAGCTCCAAATTGATGTTCGGCAAGCAATAGAATTTACTGTACGAGAGAGTAACCATTTTGATAACGGTATATCTGGCGGTCGACTAGCCTGTAATCTGCGTCTCAGCGAGTGCGAGCAAAAAATTGAAACTTGAGATGTTGTATTATACAGATTATCATACGAGGTAAAGTAGAAATTATATGATCGTTTATTTAAGTGAGCATGTCAATCAATTAAGGAAACGATCATCTGCCTTTAGTTTTCGTCGAGAATATAACATTTTTATTTTCTATTCGTGTTTTAAGGTTACAGTATGTATTCGTTTGAAGCAAGAAAGCATAATTTAGGGATGCATTTCACTGTTGTGGCGTGATTTGATTTTCGGAGTATCTCTGACATAGCGTCCTGATGCAATATTGTAAACATTTAAACTGACGAGTCACTGTATAAAACACGCAACCAACCTTCCCTCACCTGAAGTACGATACAAAAAGATTCTATCACTGTAGCGTGTCTTTACACGCGCCCTATTATTCTATTTTCTCGAATTTGAGCCATCAAAAACTTTTCCTAACAGTACTGACAAGTCATATTTTGATTTATTGCTCTTCTTGGAGGATGCCATACACATCTTCCAAAAGTTTCATCTATAGTGTTCATGTAGTGGCTGACTTTTATAAAAGTAATTTTTTTGAAATAAATACAGTTGTTGATGATCATACATTTTTGTTATCTTGTGGAATTTACCCTTTATTTCCACGTAAAACATTAGTCATTTATTTACACTCTAAACAGACAAATACAACTATAACGCCTGGCAGAGAAGATGGAGACTTCTCTATTCAATAGCAAATAAGAAATTATAAAAGACGGGTTGATGATAAATGCGTGATAATCACGGTAGTATAAGATATGCTCTGCTTTTTGTATTGTAAAACGTGCATGTATATGTGGCACTTTGCAATATCATACTGTTGCGCTTTTGCTCTTTAGTATTATTCTCAGTAATAGAGCGCGACACATGTATAGATTGGATCCAGTCGTCCCGCTTCATTCAATGATCCTTAAGTTGTGTAATGGAAAGTTTGAAACAATTTTCATGTACTACTTTGTGAAATCAAATAGCAGTGTGCACTCATTGCTGTGAGCTTTAGTACCTTTTGCCGCTGTGGTCTTTATTTTATTTTTTGCGTTGTCAGAGGTCATAATTGGTCAAAGAATGTTTGTACCAGTTAGACCAACCCTTACCTTCTTTTTTTCTCCCTGCTGAGCAAGTGAGTCTCATTCAAGAAGTGATCTGAGACTCTGAGGACACTTCAACTGTGGCCATAGTAAAAAGAATCAGAACAGTAACGCCGAAGTGTAAATACTTGCTTATTTCCCGCAAAATTTTCTACGTAGATCTCAAAGTATCATCTCGATGCAAGTGCTTGTCTGAACTGTGCACTTATATAGAGAATACGGTAATGCTGTATTCAGTATCCACGTAAGTAACAGAAATATTGTTGGTTGTTCTGAAGACTCAATTTGCTATACTGAAGTGCTTCATACTTGCACTTTCAAAAGCAATATATTATTGAAACTGAAAAAATTAACACTTCTCTACTTAAGTGTCTGACCCATAAATACTCATTGGTTGGTTCAACGTTCATAGGCATAAATGCATGCTTATGTTATCGTTAAAATGTAAGCGATATTGATGTCAAGTGATAGAATCAAATCGAGACACCATTAAACAAATTGGTAAGAACCTAAGAGATTTTAAAGCTTTGTTGATAGCTCGGGCTTGTTTGCTTTACTTTTCCGATGATACCCCCAAACGACGCATCTCCTATTATAGCTTTAAAATGGAAATATTCAACTTGCTATTGCATTATGATTGTTATGCAGAAAGATGTTGACAGTAAGAATATGTCGAACGCTTGAGTACAAGAAGGTCATGCAGAAGGCAGCGGATGCTCTGTATGCTTTCCCTCCTATACAAAATTATTGGGAAGCTTATAAGCATTAGGCTTCAGTAAAGAGGCATTAAAATTTAATACGGACCACGTTAATAATCCAATGAAAACGGAAGGTGAATAGAAGTTGTAAATTCTTATAAGCAAAGCCCAACACAAAGGTAAGAGTTCTTCGCATATCCATGTACACGGTAATATCCTGCTTCTTAATGAACGTCCAGAATCGCCTTCCGATACCTTCCAATTCTATACATTTCATACAGTATTTTCAATTTAAACAATACCTTTTGAATTTACCGCGCTTTTTGTAAGTTATTCGTTGGCATTCTTGTCGCAAGGCAGGCATTTACATTATCTTAGCAGCTTTTAACCTCGCTTTAAATTATACGAAAAGAACCTTACTGAATACAATAATCAAAATATAGTCAGCTCCCTTCCTCCTAAATAAGAATCAATGAACCTGATTTCGATTAACTAATTCGCATTATCTTCCTATTCTTACACCATTACTGTATTGGAATGCATATAATGCTTGTGAACAAATAGCTCTTAATGCGCTGTTACCCCGGAATATACTCCATACCCCTTATTTTGAGTTTCCTTAACATTCTTCTCAAAAACAAAAAAAAAATAAGATAAGGACACTGCTGCAATTCCGACACTTAGTACTAAATTACTTTTATGAAAGCAGCTTATCTCCTCCATCTTAACTATCCTATCAGCAAAATTTGCAAACTCTTCCATTATTCTCTTCTTCCCTTTTCTATTGTCTTATTATTTATACTTGCTCGTTAATTGCCCTGCTCTTCAAAACAGCTGAGCCATTTTACACTTATTCTCAAAAGGACTATACTGAAACTCACAAAAAATCAAAGCTGGTAAGAATCTGATAGGGATTGTTGCTTCTATATCTCTCGATATTTTGCAACGAAAACGAGTCCTCGTATATTATGCATGACAGCCATAAACATCAATGCAATAGCATTAAGCACAATGCTGATGTTATCTGCCATGATAACTGCCATTGTCAAGGCAACACCACATCTAGACTAGATCAAATACCAACAACCACTACAATGATATGGAAATCAACACCGAAGCAGACAGATAACTTTCATTTGAATTTTTATGATCCTTTCAAGATTAAGCGCCGCAAGCGTACAACCCAAGAACAGACCAACGCCCTTGAGCAAGTTTTTCAAATATACTCAAAACCCACCGCCAAAATTCGGTTTCTATTATCAGAACGCTTGTCTATGTCGCCTAGAAGTATTCAAATATGGTTTCAGAATAGAAGAGCTAAAGAAAAAAAGCAGTATCGGTCAAAAAAGGGTACAAAAACGGTGACAAATGTAAAGTATCATAGTAGTAGTCCTCAGCACCAACAATGTTTTTCACATTATACTGTCGATGATGTCCGTGCCAATAGAACTTCTCAGTTTTGCGATGCTATGATATGTTCGCGATCAAAGGATGGATACGAGTGCTCAGATAATAGCTATTGCTCACCTCGTCCCATACTATGTTCAGCTGGTATGGTTCACTCTCGCTCGCAATCCTCGTCTATGTCATCTTCTTGTTCATCATTTTGCAGCTCATGTTCCTCACCTAACACATCATATTGGCATAGCCTTTATCAACACAAATTACTGAAGCGTGGTAGTACTACATCAATCCGTTCAGTTGATATTTCATACCTCAATGAGTTTAATGAGCAGTTCATGACTGAACAACAATTACATTACGGCCACCCTCTTCCTATAATGGAGGACCGAGAGAGAAGCTGGCCCTTACGACAGCAGCAGCAGCTTGATTCATACGATACTGCAAGACATACCACAATGCCATTTGCACAACAACAAATGACAATGTCAAATGTCTATACATCAGCTAATTTTCTTTCTACTGACTGTGGAACAACAATTAACACACCGTTTCCAATTAAAAAGGATCATTTGACTACTGGTGGAATCGATGTTTCTTTAATGTGTAGCAGCAACAATAGCGATAATGGAGAAATATGCTTTGTAAAAGACGATGACTTCTTCATACAAAGAACAGAAGCATTTGTGCTTCAATCGGCACAATTATCAAGACCGATAATTGAAAGCGATGCGTATTGCTACTGCTACTATTAACGAAGCTAGCAATGCTGAAAATGACTGTTTCCCTAGGGCCCTCTTATGCTTGATTATTCACTTTTGCTATTGCCACCGGTCACATTGATTGGAGCTTCTGCCACTTTTTCGCACTATCAACAAAAACAATATGCCAGTTAATACATTGTTTACGTATGCCAACTACCCTAAGATTGCCACAAGAAAATTATCTATCAGCAACAATATGTCATTCATTACCACTACTCTTTAACATGTATCGAGAGAGATTCAACATCTGATAACCTCTCACATAGTACGGTATACATAAGTTACTCTTATTTACTCTCTTTCCGTAACGTTTCATCCATTCTAACTATACTTTTCATCTATTTATGTTAGGCTTAGCCTGTAGAATTGTATTATTATGAAAAGAAAACCATACAGAAAGATGCTTTTCTATTATTTCTTATATCTTCTTTTCTTCTTTAACTTTTACTTTAAGCATTATCCTTATTTCTCAAAGCCAAGGTATTTTATAATGGCTGTCTTGTATAGCACTTACCATGCCTATTAAAATGATATGTTTCTTAATCACTCTGTAGTAATGTCCGTTGTTTTTTTTAGTATAGCGCAAAACTTCATTCAATTTTTAAAGTAAACTATTACCTTCCTGCCACAATGCTTCATTTAATAATGCATGTTTGGCTGCATAAATGATCTACTTTTACTCGAACTTTTACTCGATTCTATACTTGAACAGTCGAGCATAATTTAGCTAACTCAAACTTGTAAAAGCGATGGAAGCAACTTTTTTCGTGAGAATCATCGTCATGGACGTCAAGCAAGCAGTTGTCACAGTAAAAATACAATTTTCAAAACATAGACAAACGAGAATGAGCTGTATACTTAGAAGAAAGTATCCTGTTGTGTAGCTCGGATGTGAAGATAATATCGTTGCAACCGATAGTCAATCAAACTTTTCCAAACATCACAGTGCACCTTTAATTAGCTTCATATATTTATACAAGACAGTCGGTATGTATAACGGTGACCTATTATGGCCTTCATCGCTTAAATTGCAAGCAAAGTATCAAACAATACGAGAACTTAAAGTCAATGTTTCAGTGTAAGACAGCGCTCCATCGTGAAGGAAGTGAAGCATAATAACGCTGCAATATGAAAAAAATGAGGAAAATGTCAATATTTCTGTTTCATTCTCATCGTCGTACTGTGCAGCTTTAGTCTTCATTTTCTAAAATAGTAATTTCATGTATAATAATGCAGAGCAATACATCGTAAAGTTGGTTTTCAGCGAAAGCTAGTAACTCTTTTTATTGTGGCATAGCCCTTAATTTGCGTTGAGAAATCGACACTATCGTCACTTCAAATTCGATCTAAGACAGCAGAAGAAAATCAACAGAGTATCGATTGGACGGGAGCATTGCATTAAAATTCACGTGTGCCCGAGTTCATAATTTCATCTCTGTCTTCAACGATCAAATCGATCAGACTTACTTTAACACTTCAGCATGAGTGCATACGGAGCTGGCAAAGCAGTAAGTTTCTCTCTCAACCAACCCTTCTTTTTTTATACATACTGAAGCTTAATGTCATCACTGTATGCTCTTGAAGAAAGATACTGATTTTAGACGTACATGGGATAAAGCAGAATATGCAGCCAAGGCAAAAGCTCGGGAAGAGCGAGATCGTTTAGCTGAAATCAACGATGAACGAAGAAAACGAGGTTTACCACCTATTCGTCCCAAAAAGAAAGATGAAGATGAGAAAGTCGAGAAAAAAGCTTTACAGGCAAGAGAGTCTGGCGTTGATCTCGAAAAAAATGTTGGTAAAATTCAAGTCGTGCAATCTGTTGACTCGAGAAAACAGCCAGGCTTCTATTGTGAAGCTTGCGATGTGACGATAAAGGACAGTGTTACTTATTTGGACCATTTAAATGGAAGAAAGCGTAAGTCTCTAATAGAGAAATGCATACGTTGTTTTAGGTGTAATGTGCGGATCTTTATTTTTTCCTCAAACTTCTATATAGATTTGGCCAATATGGGTATGTCGACGAAGGTTGAGAAAGCAGACGCAAGCAGTGTCAAGGAACGACTAGCTATGTTGAAACGCAAACGGGAAACAAAGGCAGTAAACGAAGAATATAGTGAGTGAAAATACCAGGCTTTTCGTGCTATAAACCACCCTGTTTGTTCTAGTTACTGATGAAGATTCCAAATTTTATAGATTTAGATGAACGAATAGCAGCTCTTAAGCAACAAGAAGAGGAAGAAAGGAAGAAGAGAAAAGAAAAGAAAAAGCAGAAAAAAGAGAAGAAAAATATTGAGAAGCAACAGGAAGAGCAACTTGACGTCGCTGCCGACGATGATATGGCTAATTTGATGGGGTTTAGCGGATTCGGTTCATCAAAAGCATGAGCATATAGCAACTATGCATACTTAGAATCTTCTCTAATGATTCCCTTAATTCACAATTCCTCAGTATAAGTTGTTACATATGATTTATATATGATAAAGTTGCTGAGTCTGTGTACTGTTTTATTTTGTCAAGAATGTGAAAAAAACAAACATACGAGATTGAAGAAATCATAATTAGAAAGTAAGAAGAAGAATAGCGAAGAACGCTTTTATTTTTAATCTTGTCAAATTGTTACATATTAACATTTACTCGTATTGAGATTATGAGATAGATTAAGTCTCGTATTTTTTGTTGAAACTTTTTATAATACTTGAAAAACACATCATTTCTACTATAGAATTTAAATTATAGCCTGACGGTAATATTTAACAATATATTGTAATTACAGACATACCTTTTAGTTTTTTAACGAGAAGCATAGAAGAGGATAGGTGTTATAATATCTTACGATGTATTTTAAGCTATTCAATTGTTTATGATGAATTAATTTATACAACCCAAAAGCGCAACTGAAACAGAACACACAGCAATATTTACATGGAATGGCTTCTTTCAGCAGATATTTGTCGTGCCTATGGCGATAGCTCATATAATCAAAGAGTCTTCTTTCTGTTTATTATTTACATATATTTCCTAAAAAGAGGAAAAGGTTGATCCTCTTCTTTATATGTTATTGGTTTTTTCATACAAATTACATTGTTGCAAAAGCTTTGTAATTTGTATTTGGCGCAACACTTACATCTTCCATCCCATTAAAAAAATAAATGTAATAAACAGAAATAAAACCCTAACCAAAAAATATTCTAAGAAATAGCAAAAAATAAAAAATGAGGAGTAAGAGAATTGAACTCTTGACCTTCAGATTTGGAATCTGACGCTCTACCAATTAAGCTAACCCCCCACTTATTTTTAGGATGGAGATAAATAATTATTGTGGTAGAAATCAAAACTCCGTCACGTGATTAGAAGTAGCTCATAAGGTCGATCGGGTATCACAAGAATCGGAGTTGATAGGAGAGAATATCAGAGGTAATTTATCTATAAACTGAAAAAAAATGTCTGGTAAAGGATTGATGATATTGGAAAGGTGTTCCACGAGTATCACTTTTACATTAGAGGAAATGGGTAAAATAAATTTATTTACTCTTAAGGCTGGGATAAATAGACAACAAAAGGGGCCCGCAGATACATAAATTCAACAGAATGAATGCAAAGGAGACCGAATATATTTAACATATGCAAAGTGCCAAAGTTTCTTGAAACCACAAAGATGAAAAAGAAAAAAGAAGCATTTAACTACTCTTCCTTTACTATTTGCACAACTAGGTCGCCTGAATTCAGAGAATCGCCTGATTGTGCTACAATACGATCAATTCTGCCAGCAATTGGCGCAGTTACCACTGTTTCCATTTTCATAGCACTCAAAACCGCAATTTGATCACCGCCCTTTACAGTTTGGCCCGCTTTCACTTTGATTTCGATCACAACACCAGACATAGGTGCTGCAACATCCCCAGGTTTACCGGGATTGGCCTTTTCACGGGTAACAGTTTCTACAGCTATAATATCAACGTATATCATTGTTAATTTCGTTCATAGTATTGCGATGTTTTCCCCTTGGTTGCTGTATACTTACTGGCATTTCGATCAACAATACCAACGACACGGGCCTCACCGTTGAGTTCAAAGTAAACATCGCGTTTACCTGTGGCATTCAAAGGCCCCACTGCTAATAGTTTGATAATCAGAGTCTTGCCTTCTTCAATTTCAACGTGGAATTCTTCACCAATTTCAGGTTTTGATAAGAAATAACGTGTAGGTACGACTGACAAATTACCGTATTGAGCAACTGTTTCACGGTAATCAGCAAACACCTTAGGATAAAGAGCGGCAGAAATAACATCATAATCACGGATACCGGTTCCGTATTTGGCAGTTAATTCACGCTTTAATTGACCCAAATCTAAAGGCTTCAAAGTGGCACCAGGACGTCCATCGATACGGGGCAAATCACGAATGATATTAGACCTTAACGGTTCTGGGAAACCACCATAAGGTTGACCCAAGTATCCTTGAAAGAACTCAACGACGGATGTGGGGAATGAAAGAGATGCAGCACGTTCCTCGACATCGCGGCCATTCAAGTTGTTGGAAACCATGAACTGAGCAAGATCGCCCACAACCTTAGATGAGGGAGTCACCTTCACTAGATCGCCACACAATTTATTAGCCTCTGCGTAAGCCTTCTTGATCTGAATCCATTGGGTGCCAAGACCCAGTTGTTGCGCTTGGAACATCAAGTTAGTATATTGTCCGCCCGGCATTTCATGTTCGTAGACGCCGGAATCAGCCGACTTGACATTAGCTTCGAAACAAGAGTACAACATGCGTGCTTGCTCCCAGTAAGAATTCAAAGCATGAATATTTTCCAGGCTAATGCCAGTGCCTAATTGCGTTTGTTCGAGAGCAGCAACAAGTGCACCCATAGCAGGTTGAGAAGTCATACCAGACATGGAATCGATGGCGGCATCAACGACATCAGCACCAGCAAGGGCGGCTGCCATCATAGAAGCAACACCTGTACCGGCTGTATCGTGCGTATGAACATGAATGGGTAATTCAGGGAACTTTTCGCGAATAGCACCGATCAATTTAGTGGCAGCAGCAGGCTTCAAAAGACCTGCCATATCTTTGATACCCAAAATATGAATGCCTTCGTTTACCAATTGTTGTGTCAAATCCAAATAGTAGTCCAAAGTATATTTCTTCTTTTCAGGGTTGGAAACATCACCAGAGTAACAGATGGTAGCCTCTACGACACCTCCTGCTTTTTTCACAGCGTCGATACCCAACTTCATATTTTCCACATAGTTAAGAGAGTCGAATACACGGAAGATATCCATACCAGCCTTCACAGCCTTATCACAGAACTCATAAACGACATTGTCAGGGTAAGAAGTATAACCCACGGCATTTGCACCACGAAGTAACATTTGGAAAGGAATATTGGGTACAGCTTCACGTAATTTGATCAAACGGTCCCAAGGATCTTCATGTAAGAAACGCATGGAGACATCAAAGGTAGCACCACCCCAGCATTCCAAGGAGAAAGCATTCGACAAGCCGTGAGCAGTAGTGGGAGCAATACGTAGCAAATCAATGGTACGCACACGAGTAGCTAATAAACTTTGATGAGCGTCACGCCATGTCGTATCCATAATAAGCACACCAGGATGAGCACGAACAGCCTTTGCAAAACCTTCAGGGCCTTGCTCCAAAATCACCTTACGCCAGCCTGCAGGAGGAGGCGTTTGGTTTACCTTGATCGGCTGTCCATGAGCATCCAACAATTGAGGGATACTGATTTCGTGCTTATAAGTAGGTTCACCCACTTGTCCTTTGACTTGCGAACCATTGACAATCACATCTCCTAAATAACCCAATATACGTTGTGCTCTGTTTTGATATTGAACTAAGCTGAACAAATCAGGTGTATCGTCAATAAAGGTTGTCCAACATGTATCTGTGATGAATGTAGGATATGTCACCAAACGTTGCAAGAAGGGTATATTTGTTTTTACACCACGAATACGGAATTCCACCAGTGCACGGACAATTTTACGACGTGCTACTTCAAAAGTCGAGCCTGTACATGTGACCTTCACCAGAAGTGAATCGTAATGTGGGGTAATCACAGCACCAGCAAAACCCGCACCGCCATCCAAACGTACGCCATTACCGCCGGAAGAACGGTAGACTTCAATTTTACCTGTATCGGGTTGAAAGCCTTTTTCAGGATCTTCGGTTGTAACACGACACTGAATAGCATATCCACGTTGACGAATGCGTTGTTGTGTAAGACCCAACTGAGGCAATAGAGCACCCGCTGCAATTTGAATCTGAGCTGCTACGATATCAATACCGGTGATTTCTTCCGTAATCGTGTGTTCAACTTGAATACGAGGATTGATTTCAATAAAATAATGACGGTTCTGATTATCGACCAAGAATTCAGCGGTTCCGGCATTCTTATATTTGACAGCCTTCGCGATCTTGATAGCATCGTTCAAAATAGCCTCACGAGTTTTGTTGTCCAAGTTTTTGGCAGGTGCAATTTCAACCACTTTTTGGTGACGACGTTGAACAGAGCAATCACGTTCAAAGAGATGTACAACGTTACCAGCACGATCGGCTAAGAGTTGTACTTCGATATGACGAGGTTTATCTAAAAAGCGTTCAATGAAAACAGTGCCATCTCCAAACGCAGAGAGGGCTTCAGATTTTGCACGATGAAAAGATTCCTCAAATGTAGCAGCGTCACGAACAACACGCATACCGCGACCGCCACCGCCCATTGCAGCTTTGATGATGATAGGAAAGCCATATTCTTCAATGAATGTTTTGGCTTCATCGTACGTGCTGACCGGTCCAGGAGTACCGGGAACAACTGGTACACCACAATTGATGGCTGCGGTGAATCAATAGGAACGAATAAAGAATTAAAAAATTCGTTCGTTACATTTGCAACGCAAAAACCGTGATTTCATTGCTTACCGATCGTTCTAGCCTTGGTTTTGTCACCCAAGCTATCAATCACTTCAGGTGAAGGACCAATGAAGGTCATACCAGCTGCTTCTACCTTGCGAGCAAATTCGGCATTTTCTGAAAGGAAACCATAACCAGGATGGATCATGGAGACACCACGCTCTTTAGCAATTTTTACAATTTCATCTTGTGCCAAGTAGGCGCCTACAGGTGTAAATTGACCGAGTTGGCCAATTTGATAAGACTCATCAGCCTGTTGGTCAACGGAGAGTGATTAGAAATTTATATCAGGATGAATTGAAGATTGTCAATTTTTTTTTTTTTTTTTTTCTGGTTATCGGCGACGAAGGTGACTCACTTTATATCGGTGCATGGATAAACGGTCTTCATGAGAGAAAAGAGCAACAGTTCTCATTGATAATTCATGGGCTGTACGAAAGACACGAATAGCGATTTCCTATGAGAGCAAGTTCAATTCAGATGGTTGATAAGTTTTTAATAGACCGTATGTTATATCTTTCTGCCCACAAAGTTTGCTTTTCGGGAATTAATACGTACGCCTCTGTTCGCCACCATCAATTTGCGAAGGTTGCCCATCACTTCACTACTTCTTCGAATGGTTTCTACTGAATGCTCTCTTACAGGACCGGAAGCTTGTAGATGCTGAGTTGATTGTGTTGTGTGTGACATGATATATGCTTGAAGGCTTCTCTGTTAAGAAAAGTGGAGATCGCGATTGCAAATGTCAGGAATGTCTATCGTTATTGCTTTCTGTCAAAACTGCTGAGCTATTGTATACATATATATACCTTCAGAAACTTTGTATCGCTAAAATATGTCTCTTACTATATATATAAATGAGACAGATATGAATGAATGAAGAAGAAGAAGTCCAAGTATTTTCTTGAAAAAATGCTGAAATGAGAAAAGAGGGGCTGGGCAATGGGTTCATTTTAAGAAACATTTGTTTCACTCTTTCGTTATCGCTCCCAGAGTGGCTTCTGTCTATCGATCTGCTATTTTTTTGGCAGGTTTGAGCTCAGTTACAATTGTTTGCTAAACTTTAATTGTCTTCTTTGACGTATTTCTTGTTACACTGTTCATGCAAAGTAGGGTTTCTTTCGCCTTTCAATCACTTTTAAAGATAAACAAGGCATAAGTCATCTATTTCCACTATTTTTCATGTTCAATGTACAATAGACAATGAAGTGACTGTGCTACAATTATGCTTCTTTTTGTATTGTATGGCAGCAGCATCTAAATTTTGTAGCTGCTGCTGCTGCTACTGTTGTTCTGATGGCCAATGGTAAATACAGTCTCTCACATTTTTAAAAGAATTTACAGTGCTTTCAACAGTCAGTTATCCAACATCTTTTCGCGCTTTTCCCGAGAACCAGGTCGTATTTTAGAAGCCATGTCGTGCATTTGAAAATGAAGTCGTGTTACGGTGATTTCTGGACACACTCGATTAATATTAAAGTAGGCCATTTCATCTCCTGGGTCTGTTTTTTTTTTTTTGTTTCTTTCATTGTTAAAAGTTTAACATGAGTGCAATATTTTTGTATGAAGGTAGTGATATGAAGGCAAAAGGTGGTGATTTGAAGGCGCACTCCTTCCAGAAAACCAAATTGCACTCTGAGGAAACCAATGTCGCACAGGTTGAAAAATGGCATCGATTTTTTCATTTTTACTATCTTACATTCTTTATGGCAGTAATCACTAGGGGGCAAGCCTGTTGTAAGGTATTAAGAGAATAAGTAACAAATGTCAATCACGTTAAATGTAAAGCAATCGTTGACTCTTATTATCCGCCATTGAAAGTTATCTATACAAGCGGTGAAGGCAACCGACGCCCTTTCACAATTGGCAAACAAGTTGCTGCGCGGGATCCTTTTATATATCATTGTTATGTTGATACCCCTCCTCTCTTCTTCTCGTATTGTAAATACGATGATTAGTGATGATGAAGCGATAAGCTGTAGACAAAAAGACAAAACAAAACAATGACAACAACTTGTGAAAGAAATGGCACTTATTTTCTTTTATTATGTTTTGCCGTAGATTCTGATTCTTCATCTGTTTCTTCTGACCAGTCTACCTACAATAATTGTAAGTGATTGCTTATTCGAGTGCATTGTGAAGCTGATTGTGTGAATACTGATATTGTCTCAACCACTTAGTAAAGCCAAAACACTGTGTACTTGATTTCTTTAACTGCATCGCATCGAAAGATGCACCAGTGAACAGAGAATTATACACATTGGGTCGTTGGAACAACTTCGAATTATTAGACCTTGTCAAGAGCTTTATGCCGGATATAGTTGACATTTACTCTTCCACACAAGTGACTGCTTGGTTGTCAAAGGATGGTCGGTTTGGCTACTCGCAAGTTGCACGCATCGGTAGCAAAAGATAAAAGCGACGATCTTTGTGGATGCCAAGCAAGACTATTGGGGTGAGTATCTAAATTACGGTGTTAAAAAACAGCTCACAGCAATGCGTCAAAACTGAATCAAATGTTAAGTTTTGAGAGTGTACGTTCAATTTCTTATTATAACTTATGTAAACATCATATAACTACAATCAAAATTTGTATCCTCGCCTCCATTTTCAACGGACGATATTTCATCTAAAGAGGGGTGTTATGACGTGTTTGGTGAGATAACAACTACAATACTCGAGTGCATACAACCAGGTAGAGAATACATTCCACCACGGTCTATCTATATTGTATCTAATAAAAGTTATGTGCAAGTATATAACAAGGTAGAGGATTAAAGTATAACACAAGAAGCATCTGAACTTGAAATTAATGACTAGCAACATTTCCCCACAATAATATAAATTCCCATTAAACTTCACAGAGTAAATAATCCTTCTACTTCATCTGAAGATCAATAACGAGACCTATGTTCATAGTCATCGACTTACAACAGTTATCAATTTTAATTAAGCAAAATGCCAAAATTGCAAAAACAAACAGTCCTTTTTTTTATAGATGAAGTCTTGAAAATCACCTTCAACACGAAATCGTTTCTAGACGCATCAGTGGAATCACATGGTTGGATCCACATCGGTTATGCACGAAAATCACGCACACACACGAACCTGTGGAAAACAGGAGCAAGTCGCTACAAAAGATGACAAGATTGCCTCCGTATCAAATGGCACTGTACGAAAGTCTTCTTATCTCCCATGTGCTTCTCTGGATCGAAATTATGCCGACGTGATACAAAGCCGAATCGCCATCTCATAGACAGCGTTTGCCATAAGCATGGCGATATGCAAGGTAGACAGCAACAAAACTGGAAGTTAATGGTTATGCATTTTTTCTGTATCTGCTCAAGATTTGATTATGTTTGCGAAATCAACCGACTTTTCCATACGGCTTGTTGTGCTGGACTAGGCTGGTTTATCCACGGATCCCACGAATTTCTCGTATAAACAGCATTCATAGTTTTTATTGTATCCGTAGAGAACTCAAACCAATCAAGGAACTGGTTGTATACCATGGACACAAATTCGAATCAATACCACGACGAAACGTTCTTCGTGGAAATCTTATCAACAAACCTGATTTTGTCGACCTGATTGTGTCAAGCGTTCGTTGATATGAACTTCCTTATTTCATCTCACACACCTCCACCTTACTCCAATGGTTAATTAATGTTATCAATTTTTCTATTGTTCCTGCAACTCGCTGCGTATCAGAACCCGCGTACCTACGTCCGCCAAGAAGAAAAGGATGTTCCCTCCTTGAAAACAATGATCAAGGCAGCACTAACGTACAAGAGTGCCCACCAAGAAGAAATCAGGGATGTCTACCCGGTACAACACTCTATGCACCAGCCATTCATAAGGAACACCACATATGGAAATGGGTTCAAGGAAGAAACAACGGTAGAATTGCATCAAGTGGAGGGTTTAAAAAGAAATCCGTAAATCGTGCTGCTCTTATTCGCCAACACTATATTTGCTTTCATTCTTATGTTATGTACCACATTTTATCTATTGACAGAAAATTCAAAGAGAAAAAATTACCAAAGGCAAACTTGAAACTTGGCATAAGTAATTTCCTTTTTTACATGCAATTGTGGCCAATTGTTGCCGCACTTTGTCTCCACTTCACTACCTTCATACAAAAATATTGCACTCATGTTAAACTTTTAACAATTAAAGAAACAGAAAAAAAAAAAAAAAAAGACCCAGGAGATGAAATGGCCTACTTTAATATTAATCGAGTGTGTCCAGAAATCACCGTAACACGACTTCATTTTCAAATGCACGACATGGCTTCTAAAAATACGACTTGGTTCTCGGGAAAGCGCGAAAAAGATGTTGGATAACTGACTGTTGGAAGCACTGTATCTGGTGCGAGATCAAATGATGTACGCTTTGTCTGTCCCACAAAAAGAAAAATTTCACTGAGCAAAAATTCAAAGAAATAAAGGGGCTACAAGGAAAATGCTTTAATTTTCTTTTTGCCCGGATCATACCTTTGCACATGTTGTATAATAGACAACGATCATCCTCTTTTTCAAGGAGAAGACTTTTTCTAAAAGCATATTAGAATCTCCCCTTCTTTTCCTTACTTTATTTTTTAATTTTCTCGTTTACATTACTTGCTCTGCTTTTTGTTTGAAACAACTGCATTTCTGAGGATTGCTGCTCTCTATTTCACTATATCAAACCATTCGTTACTAGGAAAGAAGGTTTATAACTTCACGGAAAAAAAAGTAAGATACATAAACCAATACTGTGTCATAGCCAAAACACAAAAGGTTAACAGTTGCCATTTCAAAGGAACTAACTGATCGAGTAAACTGTGATCTCTAACAACAGCGCCTCGTCAAAAAAGTAAGAGAGAAAAAAAAAAAAAAAAACCATCAAAGGTACAAATACAGTAACAGTAACTTATAATCTCTATTTCCTCCAAACAGACAATGACAGTAATAACAACCGGTCCAGTATCCAGCACCAGTATGGCTACTCCCGTATATGTTCCTGAAAAGGAAATCGAGGAACTCATTAATATGCACAGCTCACTATCAAAGACGGATATTCAACAGCGCTACAGATCAATTACGAGCCAACTCACAAAGTCTCTTGAATCGATCCATTTGGCATTATTTCAGATAGAACAAGATGTAAAAGATCAATTTACAGTCTCATTATCTGAGCTTCCCGTATCTGATGCTCAGCTCATTCAGTTAGAGGAAAGCTTGAACCAACAAATCATTCCTTCCGTAAATACAACACTATCAGTTAATGACAACATATTATCCACCTTGCCAGACGATAATAGTAACTATGCGTTCATCGCCTCGAAACTTGGATCAGATATATCAAGTTTGCAATCGTACATAGCTTGTATTAGACAGCTTATTCTTCACCAAAGCGTGACATTATCATTGCACAAAGACGTAGAAGACCTTTTTATCCAAATGGAAGCCATATCGAACTTAATGTTCGACTATCAAGAAAAAAGAACTAGATCGTTCTCAACAGCATTAGCGCCTGTCATTCCTACTGCTGCCGTTTCAAGTTCTTTATCATCCATCTGCACATCATCTATTTCTGCCGCATCGTTCTATCAAAGTAGTATCAGTAGTTCCTCCTACCATGGAACTCCTACTACCTCTGTTACGCCTCCACTCCCAAACCATATCCTTTTTGACGAAGAAACTGGAAATGTGACTCAAAAGTTGATATCCGCCGATGATGACAATAGCATTAATAAAGAAGTGGATGGTATTGACGATCAACAGGAGTTAGTCGTAACAAAGATCGATTCCCTATTTACATCTATGGCACAATCTGTAGAAAGTGTACACCATCGATTCACTTTACATCAACGGCAGGAGAAGCAGCAGCAACAGCAACAACAGCATACGAATCATGCAAAGGCAACGATATCAAGTTCGGCAACAATGAATTTACTAGAGCGCAAGTATGAAAAGTTAAAGGTAAAGTGGGATGACATCCAAGGCGAAAGAGAAGATTTAAGAGCAACTTATAAGGAGGAGCGTTGGTTGAATATCTTTCGACGAGTGACTGATCAAGTGGACGTCATGATGGACGGCCTGAATAAGTCCGCTGTTCAATGTTATTCTTTCATTCAGCACGTCAGGGACTGGCAGGAAACCGTTCTACCGCCCACGCCTACATCATCAACATTCGAATCGAATCATAGCAAATATGGAAAAGCACATAACTCACCAATAACCATGCCGGTTGAATATCAAAGGGTCGATATAGAAAAATTCAAATCTCTAGTGAAGAGTTTTGAAGCTAAAGTGAAGTACTATACTCCCAGTATAGATCGTATGTTATCGATGTTGCATGACGGGATAAATGCTAGGACAACCACAACATCATCTTGCCAACATCGGGCCATAATATCAAAACACGAATCCATGCTTCAGAGATGGCAGAATATCAGAAATGTAATGGACGACTTACGGCATAGAGATATACCTGAAATGGAACGTGTGCTTTTCTCAGCTGTAGGCGCTACTACCTCCAATTCCTCCGTGGGTTCTGCAGACCAGTATATCCCACCGATACCACCAGCAACACCAACTTCAATAATAACCAAGGGTGGTAGCAATGCTAGGAATTGGAAAAGTATACGCTATCGTACACCAACTGAACCTTTATTTTACCTTAAAGATAATACTAGTAGTAGCCATATGGCGAGAAGCGGAACACCGAGAAGCGCCACACCCAATAGCTCAATTTTTGACAGATTATCCCCTGCAAATAGCTCACAACAGCAACAACAATCTCATCAGTATCAAAATCAACCATTGCAACCCTCATATGATTCAGTAGCCACAAAAGGTAGCATTTTGAGCAGTAATATGTCCGATACTTCATCCATTGATAGCAGTGCTTCCAGACGTTTACACAAGCAACAGATCTCCAGAACAGCAGCGTCGCCGAAGCCGACACGACAGTTGAGTACAAGGTTAATCCACTCGTCTAGATCGCCTCGAATTGTTGAAGATTTCTATGAGGAGGATGAAAGGGCGTTTGGTATAGACATATCAGCAATGATACAGAACCAGCAACATCACATTTGCACGAAACATCGTAATAAAGCATCCACAAATGGTGTAGCAATATCAACTGCTACTATTGCAACCAATAAGCGGAGCCATAGCAGTCATACGCGCCATATGAATTTAACAACAGCCCAACAACAAGCTGCTGCTTTCAGAGCGAAAGCTGATTTACGCTCGAGGAGCAGCATAGGACACTTGTCAATAAGCAGTCATCAACAATCCCTGCCTTCTTTTACAAGTGATCACAATGGTCGTAGTTGGCGAGGGCTTGCTTTACCGACGCAACGGCGTGCTATGACGCCTTCTCTTATACCTCGACCGCGAACGCCAAAAGAGAGTATGATACCCCGTCCACCCAGTTCGACAATGACATTCCACGGCCGTCGGTCTTCATCCACATCTACATCTATTATACCCCACAAAAAATTACCAGCAAGAGCTGATACTAATACCGTATGCATACCACCTGTACCACCCTTACCCAAATACGTTACCTTACGTCAACAGCAGCAGCAACAACAACAACAACAAGAACGGAGGAGAAAAATGACCAATAACAATGATGATACATTCAGTAGCAGCAGTAGTAGTAGTAATGGTAGCAATAGTGATTATTCTTCCCATTACCATTATCAACCTGATTCAAAGGATCCCTTAGACAAAGAAATAGCAAAAATTCTAAATGCTAGTCCTGTTACAATCGAATGCCAGCGTGTTGGTCCTACCAAGCATCCAGGTAAATACTATTTTGGAAATGATGCTGCAACAGTGTTAGACACAGTGACAGGAGGAGTAGGAAAAGGTGTTAGTCGAAAAAAGATGTATACATGCAAATTGATGACGTATGAAAATCGTGGACGAAGAGCAGTAGAAAGAGTGGATAGAAACAATCGACAACAGCAACAACAAGCGAAGAGTAACAAGGTGCTGGTCCGTGTAGGCGGTGGTTGGCAAGATCTGGAATTTTTTTTATTAGAACATAGTTCATAAATGTCAACAGTCAGATAGTTAATGTCATGTTTCTTTCTTTTTGTTCTTGAATCAAAATGCGTTTCTTAGCCATCAAGACAATGTGATTTGGGTTGTCATTCTATTTTTGGTTTTCTTTTGTCTCTAAAAACAGACATTGCCATGTTGATAAGGGGGCAGGGGAATACACTAAAAGAATATATATATACAAAAAAAGGCTCGAAATAGAGGGAATAATATGTATATGGAAAAGAATAAATCCGAGTTTCGTCTACTTCCTCTACAAATCAACAACAATGGATTGATAATCAAGCGATGTGTGCCTTCTTTTTCGTCTACCCTCTTCATGTGACTCATGGTGAAGAAAATGAGACTGATCCGGTCTTTTGGATGATAGTGCGTAGTGTCGTTGCGCTCTTTCTGTTTCTCCAACCCAGTTTACACGTGACAGATACCACAACTCACCGGTGGCGACTAGAAACAATGCAATGGACAGACCTGTCCATAAACCTAACAAATTCCATCCAACATGGAAAGTCAACAAAAATCCAATGGGTAACGCCACCAAATAGTAAGCAATCAAATTGATCCAAGCCGCTACGCTTTGTCTACCCATTCCACGAATAACACCTCCGCCAACGGAAGCCAACCCATCTGCAATCTGAAACACGGCAAACAAGGGCAATACTAATGCTACTCTATCGATGACCTCCTGATCTGAGCTAAACAGTTTGCCCAACTGCGTACGGAACAATAAAACGAAAGTAGAGTTCAAACATCCGAATGCCACAGCGAACAAAAGAGCAGATCGAGTCGCTCGTCGTGCTTTGATGCTATCGCCACTTCCCAACACATTGCCTACACGGTTTGTTGCGGCTACGGAAATGCCCAAGGGTACGGTATAAGTAGCCGAGCTGATAGTGATTAGGATACTTTGAGCGGCCAGATCGATAGTACCGAGATAACTCGCTGCTAACGATGCGATTTCAAAAGCACTCCATTCAGCACATATAATGACAATTCCACTACTGGCAAGTTTAACAAATGGCCACCAATCTTTCAGACATTGACGGCTCCAGCCTCCCCAGCCTTCATAGCCGGCGACATATTTTGTGTACAAAAGCAGTAGACCGAACATAATCCAATAGCTAAGGCTGGTTGCAAGGGGAGCACCAATGAACCCCAATTGACATGGATAGACAAAGCTGTAGTTGAGAATAAAGTTTACTGGTGCAGTGATTAACATACAATAGGTAGAGGCTTGCATGATACCTTGCGCCTGTAGATACCGTTTTGTTGCTTCAAAAGCAATGTAAGCTGGTGCACCGGGTAACAGGTAACGTAAGAATAAACCTAATGTAGCATTTGTTTCAAGTTTTAATATAAATAAAACGATGTGCTTCTTAGAATTGTCAATCTCTGATTACCTGCTAATTCTGCCAGGTCTGGATCTTGATTAAACTTCAACATGATAGGTGTAGCACTCCACCAAATAAAAGCAATGGGTATAAACAATAAACTTAGCACTAAATAAGCGCGTTGTAAATAGACTCCAATAATGGTTTTATCTTTTGAGGCTGTCCAACATTGGCTGCACAAAGTATCTAGTGCTGTTGTAGTGCCGTAAGCAACACTCCAAGCTGAAACGTTGACAAACATGGAAGCCAATGCAGATGCACCTAATTCCATAGAACCCTTGAAGTTTTTTTGAAGAAGATATCAGGAGAAAAATACGCATCAGTCATAATTCAATCTGTTAAACAATTGAATTCTTCGAACCTTACAAGATGGCCCAAAGTAAAAATGCTTGCCAACTGAAAGGAATTCTGCAGCAGGTAGGTTCCAATGATCGGTAGACTGTGGGTAGTTAACCATTTCAACTCTTGCCGTACACTATGGCTGCTACTACTACTACTCGTACTGCCATCAATGCTATTATAAAAATTATCAGCTTTGTTACTTCTGTGATGGTGGTGAGTTTTGTTGTTGGTATAAGGATGAACTGATTTGAAATTGTTCGATAGTAGCGGTGAGGTTTCTTCCCTATCAGTAGTGTCGGTTGTCAGCGTGGATGAAGATGAAGAACAAGAAGAGGTTGCATCGCTGTCACTGTCGTCTCTTATTGCATGATCATGGTATATTCGATTAGACAATGACATTACTGTAAGTTTCAAAGGATGATTGTAATACAGGCTGAATAGTGAGAAGAAGAACGGAAAAATAAATAGAAAAAAAAAAGTAAAGATATAACAGAAAGACAAAATGAACAAGAGTCAGCTTTACCAATGAAATGACAAGTTTGAGTTTAAGATCCGAGAAAATGCAAAAGTTGAAACGATAAGATGGCTTCTAACTACGCACAATTTTAGCAAATGCCTGTTAGGGAAATCGCGAAAAATTTTATAGCAAACATCATATGTTTGACAGCTTTCAGATGACATGAACAAGAGTACAACGCCAAAGTCTATTTTCGTTTACACCCCCCAAGAAATATATTTATATAACGATAGATACTGCATTACTACAATAATGTAAGTATGCTTTGGTAACTTTAAAAGAAGCGTGTTATAAATCAACATTAAACAATAATGGAAGAGGCTGGGCTTATTCGGATCAAGGATTGCATTTATGTTCAATCAGCCTTTTTCTTGTCTGTGTAACTGTGTTGTGCACAGACCATGCTTGCAAATGCATGCCAGCCTACAGTCCAGTTAATTGTAATCTGCAGGTCTACTCCTTGCTGCTTATCCAGCTCTTTGAATTTATAGACACACTTAACGATACCTGAAACTTCTTTTATTTGTTATTTAATTCTCCGTTTTTCATATTCCTTTAATAGAAAGCTTTTCCCAAAAGCGTGCTTTCCTCTTCCTTCTATCTCCCTGTCAAGTATAGCTATTTTACAAAATGATTGTTGATTGCTGTGTTGTTCTCTTAACCATTATATTTCCTCCCATTGGCATCTACGTATTATGCGGCTGCGGGCCTGAGCTTTTATGGAATATGTGAGTTCGTTGAAAACGCTAAAGTCAGAAAGATCAGCTCGAAAGAAATTATTAACAAGTATGCGCATCTCGCCTAAAATAACAGCTTCTTCACTCTTTTGGGTTACATTCCTGGTAAGGACGCCACCACTTTCACTTATTGCATCTACAGAAAAGCGAACAAAAGTTAACAGTGATGTTTATGTAAACTAGGTCATATCCACGCTTTTTTTGTCTTACTTACCTACAACAAGCAACCTGTTCGATATCAACCTATTGTTTATGTCCAGGGACAGCCTGCAACACCGGTTATGCAGCAACATTATCAACAGCCTTCATCAACTCACCAACCTGCTCCGTATCAGCCTTCCGCTGCGAGCCCTCAACCTCACTTCCAGCAACGTCCATCTGCTATGACTCAAACATACCCTCCTCCACCTCCTTACAAAAACTAAGCTTTTTACACCTTCTTTGTCAACTAGAAACCTAAAAGCATCATTCATCCATTAGCAAAAGTTTTTCATCTCATGTTCTCTATCATTTTATCCTGTCAGTGTCATACATTCATCCTTTCGGTTTCAATAAATGGTGACGGAATCCTACCATTTTTGACGTTTCAATTTTTTGGTTTAGTTTTTTGGGGTAAAAGTTGACTAGAGAACTCAGGAAAGATGCCATTTTCTAAAACAAGTGTAAATTTTCTGTTCTTTCTCTGGTTGAAAAGTAAAAGCTATTTCGTCTTATTTTTGAGTTATTGTTGGTCAACGAAATATGATGATGGCAAATGAAAGTTAAAAATTTACCAGAAGCATAAAGAAACTGTGGTACTACATTATGCAATCTGCTCCTGACAATTTTTTCTTTCAGAGTATAGACAAGACGCTTTAAATCACAAAACCAATTTTCTCGACATTATGTACTTAGTTATGTAAATACACCTTCGTAATGGTTGCATCATACTTAAACTTAATATATTTTATATACAGCACCTTCAGCGTTCCGACCCACATTATGATTTTCAGCTATAGCAATAGCAAATTATTATATCCATATAAGGTCGGTGGGACTAGTGATCAATCAAGCCTGTGGATCAATGACAGGAGAGACGTATCAATCAGGCACGAGAACATCGATTGAACAAACGAGTCATTGTAGAATAAACAACTATTGAAAATTCTTATTGCGAGACGTTTCATTTTTCGTTTTCAGTTCCTTGTTATAAAAATAAAGGTTCCATGCCAAATTGATTATACACATGGGATTCCATCTGTGAACGGTTCACTCAAGTTGAACGAACTGAAAAGCGAATAAGGGAGACCCATACTCTGCTACTCAGCAATCAATCATGAATCGTTGTCTGATGGAAGCTTTCAAAAAGAAATAAATATTCGAACACTGAGTGACTATAAATACCATGACATTGTAAGGGTACCAATAGTTAAAGAAGTGTCGTTGTGTTGAAAAGAAAAAGATAAAAAATTTTTTCCTGGTGATTCAATTTATGGTGAGTGACAGAACGACAGCGATTAAATTTTTGAAGCGGAGAAGTGGCATACGTAGTGATGTCCTATAGCCAGCCACAACGCTTCATTTATAACCGCGCCTTATGATGCTTGGCAAATCAAGTTGAATACTATGCTTGGTTGACAGCCGTTCAAACCTCACACCTTTGGAAGATTCTTATGATAGCAGGCGTAAGGATCAGTAGGAATAACTCAACTTTATTGCTGATAGAATTGTTTTTGACAATTTGTATGAATGTGAGTATTTCGGTGAAGTACCAGTCTTTCGTCCTTCCGCATTGAGTAGACAAAAATGCTTACTAGTTGTACCTTTATTTTTTTTTTCCTGTTACCTATTTTGATTTTTGTTTGTTTTTCCGTTTTCGATTTTCGCATCTTTGTAGACATATGGCTTTAAGAAACGAAGAAGAGCAAGCTGATGATAAACTGCCTCTGTTAGGGGATACAGAAGAGACAACTATTGCTGTTGCTGCTTCTAATGATAGAGGTATTGAAGGACTGAGCTCCACCGTCTCACGACAGCCAGCAATAATAACGACTGCAACAACAGCGAGCGGCACAGCACCTGCAACAACAACTGTGTCCTCAAAGCAAGCAATTGCAAACATAAATAGTGATGCAGCAGAATGTAAATTCCTTTCGAAACTTTTTGAAACCATTTGCTATCAATGCATTTGACCATGCTGATTTTATCTCCTTTTATGATACTATGTCATTCCAGCAGCTGTTACAGTTTTCGAAGCTGCTCAAAAAGGCTCTTTTCAAACTTTACGATCGCTTATAGAGAATAAAAAAGCTTCTGTGCATGATCGAGACGCTCAAGGGGCTACACCTTTACATTTTGCTACATTATCTGATAATGATATCTGCGTGAAATATCTCATAGATAAAGGTGCAGAAGTGGATTGCCCAGCGGGAGAATTACAAGCAACTCCTTTGCATTGGGCTTGTAGGTAAGATACTACAAAGAAAAAGAAAAATAAAAAAGAAAATAATAGAAGAATTGCTAGATTGTTAGTTGTTAGTAATTGCAAAGGAAAAGACTAAAGGTATAAAATAAATAGACAAGGACGATTAAATGCTGTTCATCAGCTTATAAAAGAAGGAGCCAACCCCTCTTTGACGGACGGTCAAGGATTTAATGCATTACACCTCGCCGTTCATTCGTCACACGCTATGCTTGTCCTTTACCTTCTCTATCTTGGGGATATTGATATTGATACAGCAGATAACGTAGGTGGACATACACCCCTTATGTGGGCAGCATATCAAGGTCATCCACAATCTGTAGATTTGCTATTACGATTCGGAGCCAGCGTAACAGCTAGGGATCAGGCCCAATTGACGCCCTTGCATTGGGCAGTTGTTAGAGGCAATAAATTATGTATTAGGAAAATGTTGGAATACAATGCCGATGTCAACGCCCGTGATCAGAGCGGAAAGGGTGTAATGGACTTTATTCACGAAAAAAAATTTGATGCAATATGGAATAGAGCTGTTTTGGAGTTTGATGCACTGGCAGAGGATGACCCAGAAAAATCCAAGCGGGTAGGCCAATATCCTGGATCGTTAGGCAAACCGTTATCAAAGGTAATATTAAAAAGAAATATGCATCGAAAGAGACGGACATCTGAAAAAAAACCGAACATAGCGAGTTGTAAATAGCATAGCATACATTGCACCATTTATCTCGTTGGGGTTTGCATTAAAATGCCTGGCTATGGTTTCCTGGTATGTGGGATTGCCACTTGCAATTGCCACCTTTGCGGTGACTCACATGGGTATCGTGAAATACTTGATTCAAGTTCCAAGCCATGATGCAGTCTGGAAAACACCCTATTTCTCGAGTATTTTCCAAGCTTCGGCATTTTGGGTGTTGATAACATGGATGTGGATTGTTTTGCCTTGTAGGTTTTGCAAAAAAAAAGGCTTAGCGTACACTGTGAATAATCAATCTTACTCATGTCAAAATTTCTAATGTAGCGACCTCATATCTTCTATTCACCAATTTGATATTTTTGATTACATTCTTTGGTGCTATGTTTGCCTTCTTTAAAGCCGTTGCATCAGATCCAGGATTTATCAGGAAAGACCTCTCGAAAGAAAAACAGCGGCAAATAGTTGAAGATTTAGCAAATAGTCATATCTTGGATGTTCGACATTTTTGTTTGACCTGTCTTGTAAGTATCTATAGACGAATGAAGTCGAGCTATCTGATTAATGCTTAATTCATTATTACGAAAAGATAAGAAAACCTCTACGGTCGAAACATTGTAAAATCTGTAATAGATGTGTAGCCAAATTCGATCAGTAAGCTGTCAGAAGCATTCACAATTAGTCAATTATCGTCTTTAAATTCTAAACCATTATTCAAAATAGTCATTGTCCGTGGATATTTAACTGCATCGGTGTCCGTAACCATAGGCCATTCTTGATTTTTCTAATCAATATGGTGATAGCTATCATATCATTTACTATATTATCAGTGCAATGTAAGTCTTTTATTCCTTAATTATCAACCAGGTGGTGCAGAATAGTAATACATAGCTCATATGTTATTTAGACCTTTCGAATACGGCAGCACCTATTTATGATCATGGTCTTGATAGCGCTTGTTTACTAGGTTCTACCATTTGCGGTTATTTTGATTACGACGCATGGACATTATCTCTTACTATTTGGGTACTCCTCCAATTGACGTGGTCGATATTCTTATTAGCTGTCCAATTATATCAAGTAGCAGTCGCTATAACCACTAATGAAAGTGCCAATATGAACCGTTATTCTTATATGAGTGTAGCACAGCAGACATCTCCAAGAGTGGCGGGAGGAACAACCGCAGGTAGTGATGGCCCTTCTGCTATAATTGAACCACCGCCGAATGATTTAGAAAGTGCATCAGCATCGCATCAACATCGTCACCAACATCACCACAAAGGATGTGCCGACATGTGTCCTTGTTTACAGCTTGTCGCAGGTGCTCGTGCGTTACATAAAGCACGTAATAGAAGAGGTTATGTGATAAGAGGGAACGTCTTTGACCGCGGATGTTGGAACAATTGCTTAGACTTCTGGTCAGAACCGGTTATAGATTCTGGAGGATCAAAGAAGAAGAATGCTACCAACGCAGCAATGAATTATTACGAGCTTTATGATATTAGTCAACTCAAGTTCTCTCGAAGTAGTTCAACGCTAAATTCATTCCAACAGATTGTATAAGTAGTAACAGTCCTTTATTCGTGCAAAGCTCACCAGAGCTATTCATCCCTATTTCAATACCCTCACTCTATATTGTATAATTCAATCAATTCATTGTATACCTAACTTGCACACAAGTTATTATATATTAATGTTTGCCGCGGGATTTTATCCATTGTTGGTTTTAGCTTGATGATTGTTCTACTACATTTTTAGTCATGACAGAAATGTACAATGTATGGCTTACCAGTGCTCATTTAAGTGGATGAAATTCTAGCTTCAAACTAAATGCAAAATAAGCACTGCATAATAGAGCTCAAATCCAGCAGTAATGGAGCACTGTTTCAATCCCGCGTTCTAAAATCGAAATCATTGTAAAGAGGTGCTACATATTTTGTTTCCTTTTCTGCGTATCAAGGAGGAAATAATTTATTAATGTCTGCTATCAAAGCGACTAACATGATTTGGTCTATAAGGTCGCTTGGGGGCTGTTAATGTGGGATCGTTGTCCAAGCAAGCAGGTCCATCATCAAAATAATGTGTTTTCCGTACATATGGATCATAAGTAGGAACAGATGTTGTAGCCCATTTGCTGTAAGCAGTTCCTTTGGCATTTCGCAACCAATCAATATCCTCAACTGCATTGATTGTACTAGAGTTGGTAGTGGTAGAAGAATTATGAAGGGTGCGTTGCTGTGAGTTAGAAGTGTAGAAGTGACTGTCATCATCGTCGACATCCATTGACTAAAGAGCAAGGAAGTTCTTTCAGTGAATAAATAGAACTATAGACATGTTTAATTATACTTACATAATCCTCAATGGTTGATGGGCTCTGCTGTTGTGCTTCTTGTCGTTGACTGGAGCTCATTAAGGAAGATAGGGGTATATTGATGGTTGGTGGGTCATCGTACAAAGATAAATCAACAGTTTTCGGTTGGTCATATAATGTTATTGTTGGAGTTACTGCTGACGAAGAGGTGGGAGCTGTCTTTTTAGTGAAGGGTTTGCTCGACAGTAGCTTATTAAGAAGGGATTCCAATTTCGGGACAGATTCTGCCGAAACAGTATCAATTTGGTGAATCATGGCTTTGATGCATAAATTTCTATCATTTGAAAGTAAAGTTACTGGTTTACGATTGACTTTGTTGAAGTACAAACAACAGTCTAAAATGCGATCGTCGCCTTTAACGTTGCTATTTCTTTTCGATGACTGAGGACAGTATCAGCTGTTACGTGCATTCGCAGGTTGTATTTTCCCGTCACAGATTTACCTCTAAGTATTTGTCATAGACCTGATCCATTTGCTGTCCTCTTAAAGAAGTCATCTTCTGTAAAAGTCTTATTTCGATAAAACGCATAGCCATTCTAACGCTCGATTTGACACTTTCAGACGCCTAAAGCGTAGAATGGCGGTCAGCAGTCAAAATTGTACTCCTTCGTTTAAAACTTATCTCACTCACTCTGGATTTAAGACTATCTAATTCTTGGATAACAATCCAAGGTAGAACGACCAGCAAACTTCCTGGGTTAGCATTCGCGAGATCTAGAACTGTATCTAAATAACCCAACTTGGACAATAAAAAATTGGTATCCAAAACTGCAACTTCTGCGAATGCTTCGATATCTAGGTTTTTTCATAATCAAAAATACAGCATTTTTGAACATCTATATATTCTCATTTGAAGAGTAAAATAACTACAGATAGAAAGCTTTACCCCAAGGTTGTATGGAAGCTTGACTGACAGCAGTTGCTGATGTCGATTGATAGTCTGTCATTTCGACATCAGCACGAATTGAAGCAATTTGAGAATTGACATCAGAAATGAATTCAGGACCATCAATGTCCATGAACTCCATATATTCTTCACCGCTCATATTAATGTTACTCTAAGCGATGTGAACTTTTTCGTTGAACAGATTTTTTTTTTGTATTTAATTCACGTACTTTATTAAAAGTGACTAACAACGGACAATAAATTATATTTTGATAAGTGGCAATAAAGAAGTGAAGAAAAGGCATACACTATAAAAACTACTACAAAGAAACCATTAAATATACTACGAGCTCGTATTGAGTGTTCTGAATCGAACCTCGTGTTGGTAGACGGTACGAACTCCTGCTAGGGACCAAGAGATGCGATCAAAATGGCAGCGCCAATGATATTTCCAGATACTTAAAAGTATCAAACTAACCTGAACGATTGTGTGGTCAGGCAGAGGAGAATTATCTAACGGGGAACAAAGTGTTAACAATATATGCCAAATGCCAGTAGGTGTGGCAAGAAAAGAGATAATTCTATTTTCCTCCAGTGCCGTGATCCAAAATTGCCATTTAGGTGGACAACCAACGAAAAAATGAAAACCATCCTCAGGGGAGTCTCTGCAATGGCGGCAAAGAGGGGAGTCAACTATGACAGGATTGATGGAAAACAGCCAAGCTCTGTACCCAATGCAATTATGCCATAAACGCCACCATGGAGTTAGCACTGCATGAGGGATTGAGAGTGACCAGAACCGTTTCCATTGAGCCGGAGGCCGATACCATAAAGGAAACACTTGAGGAATCCGAGGAGGGTCACTAAAAACGGAATAATCAGGATGCCAGTATAGCCGTAGCATACCAAGCGAAAGCTTTAATATGGTGGTATTGTTCTGAGAACCAGAAGGTACACGCCACTGGGACATATCAGGCAACCATAAGGAGCTGTAAGATACATTAGGCCATCGTGAAGTGGGCGTAGGAGCAGCAGCCGGAGGAGGGGCCCGGACGTCAATCAATCGGTTCTGAATAAAAGGAAGCCATTGTATTACACCTTGGGAAAGTAAACTAGGTATCCTTTTCAGTTTCGGATAGTCCTGAAAATACGTATACCCTAGCGTGTAGAAGCAGTTAGTTATCGAAGACCAAAGGAGAACAGTAGAGACGATTAAATGCCGTGGGAGGCTATTGAGATCCACGGGTAAGGGGCCTACAAACGAGGGGGAACGCTGTAAGACACTACGAAGGGGCAAATCAGCAATCCAGCGGCCATGCCATGAGGAGGAAAGAGATGATGAAGGAAGTTTCATCAGCAGAGAACATAGGTGGATCATATTCGGAAGGAAGCGAAATGATGAACGATAAGTGGCAGTCGATAAAATCCATGGTAGTAAGGACAACTGACCGGTGTACACTTGGATACAATGTGCCAGTAATGGGGAGACAAAATCGGTTGATGAAGGGGGCTGTAGAAGGCGCTGAACATACACAAGATGAAGAGCTAATTGTTGTCGGTGCAGATCCACTAAGCCTAAACCACCAAAACGTTTAGGTGAGCACAAGCGCTCCCACGATGGAGCAGGCCAGAAAGGAACCACAAAAGACCGGACAATGCTACGAAGCTTATCAAGCCAGTCCACCGGAACAACTACAACACGCAGGAGATGCCATAACTTACTAAGTATCAAGGAATTAGCAACTAGTGAGGCACCTCGGACAGACAATCCCCGTTGTTTCAGGAGGTTACAGTGACGGACTATTTTCAGTTCAAGGGAGGCTAGATAGTGTTTTAGTTGAGCATTGGTTGAGAAGAGAGGATAGCCGAGATATTTGGCAGCAGATGGACTTTCAGCTGTATGAAAGGTTACAGATTCCTGATTAGCAATATGGAGCCATGCCGTATGCGGATGACCAGAGAGGGAAACAATTTCTGTTTTTGTCAAATTGACACGGGCATTACTAGCGTTACCATAAACTGTAAGGAGTTCTTTCAAGACACGCCATTCCGTAGGTGTGGTCAAGAAAACCTCTAAATCATCCGCATAGCTCAATAATTTGAAACGAGGGGGGTTTTGCCAGTCAAACAAAGGCTGTGGTTCAAAACGGACACGCAGACTGCGAGCTAGAAGTTGTCCATATCGACTAGAGGAGGCGGAGGTTGAGAGAAGTGAAACGCCTTTGATGTCAGGGCTCGACAAAATGGTACGTAGTAAGGGTTCGAAAGCTAAATTGAACAACAGTGGTGATAAGGGGTCTCCCTGCCGAAGGCCACGTTGTTGGCGAACGGGAGCACTTAACCATCCATTGATGTTAAGGGATATTTCTGTGTCAAAAAATAGGCTAGATAAACAAGATACGAGGGAAGCAGGAAAGCCGAAATGCTTCATAACCATCTGAAGGTAGGTAGGATGTACTCGGTCATATGCTTTTTCTTGATCAAGGAGGACAGCAACAGCAGGGTGAGACATACCACAATGGCTATAATGTGACATTAGTATTTGGTTAACCCACCCATTATCCGAGATTAGTCGGTGCGGTAAAAAGCCAGTCTGATAGCGATTAATCAGCTGTGGTAAAACGACATTGAACCTATTAGCTAATAGTTTTGTGAAAATCTTCGCATCAGTGTTGATCATCGATAGAGGCCGCCAGTTCTGTAAGAGTTCAGGGTCTCCCTTTTTGTACAGTAAGACCATCCGAGTTTGTTTCCAGGTGGCTGGGAAAATATTTTCAAAGGCGTCAGCATACACTTGAAGGAAGAGTTGCTTAAAGCCCGGAATGTTCCAGGAAAGCAGATGGCGGTAAACCTCATACGGTATGCCATCTAAACCAGGACTTTTTTGTGAGGGCAAGTGGTTAACTATAGAAATTAGTTCTTCTGACGTGGGCGGTGCTGTAAGATCATTCTGTTGAGCGTTTGTAAGACCAATCGCCTGCGGAACATTATCGAGTAACGTTTGAACGGCCGACAGGTCGATAGGATCAGGGCGGTAAAGGTTGCTATAGAACATATGAGCTTCCTCAAGGATAGCATTAGTACTAGTTAAGACAGGGCCATCTTGACCACTTTTTAAAGATTGAATCGTTCGTTGTGCTTGTCTTTCTTTGATAACCCTGTAAAAGTATCTATTATTGCGCTCTCCTTTCTCATGCCATCGAGTGGCTGACCGTAAAAGATGTTGCTGCGCGGATTCTTCCTGCAATTTGTCTAGTTTCTGTTCAATAAGCGACACTTGTCTGTTGGTTATATTGAATGCTGGCTTATTTAAGGAAAGCAGGGCTTCCCGTTGGTGTTGAAGTTCGGCAATGGTTGTCTGCCTTTTAGCAGTAGATCCATGGGAGAATAGGTTTGCAATGTGTTTTAATAAATGTTTTAGAGCCTCCCAGGTACTTTGTGGGTTGGAGGTGATATTATTACGGACGTCAAAGAACTCAATGAGGGCAGTCTTTAATAAATCCACAAATATATCGTTAGACAGCAGCAAAGGGTTGAAGCGCCATACCCCGGGTCCTACGTCCAAACGATCGGATGACAGGTCAGCCATCATGAGGACATGGTCTGTCCAAGCGCTAGGTAGGTACCGTTGAGTTCTGTTAAGGACTCGTGCGGTAATACTTCGGTGACAGAAGAAATAATCGATGGTACTGCGAGTGACACCACGCTGGAAAGTAGGAATGCTTGCAGAGAAGCAGTTATCATAATAGTGAGTGAGATGACGATACCATTCATGAAAACTAGGATTGGTCGAAGTGGTTGATAGAGAAGCTAGCGACATATTAAAATCGCCAACAATAAAGCTGACATCTGGAGCCTCCTTTGTAAAAAACGGTTGTGACATCAAGGAGGCGAGGAAAGGCATTCTATCATGGGTAGTTGCTGGAACGTAAATATTAGTGATAGAGCATATAAAATTACGGGTAACTGTATCGATGATGGTCGCTTGTAAACAGCGTTCATCGAAAGTGACAATTTCATCTGTTAACAATAACGTCGGGTTTAAACAGATAATGGCACAATACTTAGAGAGTAGGATTGCACACTGGGGAAAGAGGAAGGAATGGAAATATTTGATTTGATCGATTGTGAGGTGGTCTTGTGAATGATATGCGGATACTTCTTGGAGACATAAAATGTCAACAGACAAAGCAGGGGAACGTAAATGGGATATATATTGTTTCTGGGTATATTTGTTAGCATCCTTGAAAATGCTGCGAGCATTTAAGGATGCGACGCGTATTGGTCGATTATTCATTGCCCTCCTGGGCGGTCATGACTATGTTGGGAGGAGTGGTATCCGCATCTATTATCAGATCCATATCATCGGTGTGAGCAGGAGTTAAACGACTATGAAGGGGTGTAGTCGCCGAACTAGTGTTCGCATCGGAAGAAGCAGGTGTTGCAGGCTCGTCCAGAGCCATACTGGCAGCAACAGTGATACTGGCATATTTTGAGCCGGCAGTACCAGTGGGTGTATTGAATGGAGACAAAGTATGATCTACAGAAGCCTTAGCGGTCGTTGATCGGGTAGTATATCGTTTTGACTTTTTCGGGATGATAAGGCCAGACTCATCATTGATGGTAGAGGAATGTGTAGGGCTATCGGTGGGGCGTTCTTTATGGGCGAGTTCACTCAGGACTTCATATTCGGCAATGGCGTCAGTATCACTTTGCTCATTAACGTTTAAAACAGGAACGGGGACGTCTGACATGCGGCAATTTCGGCGAATATGACCCTTGCGATGACATTTATAGCAGGTCAAATTTTGCAAAGCAGGACAGTCTTTACGAACGTGCCCGGCTTGGCGACAGTAGTAGCAGACAGGAGGTGCGCCTTTCCAGCTGGCAGGGGCTAACGTATCCCATTCAGACAAGAACAGTTTACGGTCCAATGGTTGTACGGGGGAAGGGTCATCGTCATCTCTACCGCTGGTGTCAAGCAAGATGGAAAGTTCGCCCTCAAAGAAACCTCGATTGGTAAGCATCTTGATCTGGCACACCTTGCCATAAATGGCCATAGATTTCTTAAGCTTACTTATCAAGGTTGCTTCATCCTCAAATTGAAAGAGGGTGAGGTTGACACGCGTGAAAGTGGTATCAACCTTATCTACGAAGCGGCTGGCTTTGTAGGTGACATGCTCAACAGTTACGCCATGCGAAATGGCTTTGGTGTTGGCATCATCGGACTTGAACTTAGTTGCAATGATTAAATCGGAAAGGGGACGTGTACTACGTAAAGAGATAGGATTAAATCCCCCAAGGACAGGGCCAAGCTGATCAGTGATCAATCTATACGCGTCGGTATAATGATCAAAAATTTTAGAAGGAAACTTGAAGATAACCGACCCACTCGTAAGAGTTGAGTGGACGATCGACGTGATTTGTTGTGAACGCAAATAAGCAGCCACGTCAGGTGCCTCGTAAAGCAGCTTAGCAACGAAACGTTCACGTTGGCCATCATGAACCTTTTTTAATGGCGCCGGGATACGGCTGGCGCTTTTCCGAGCAGTTACAGTTGCCCAGGTAGCCTCAGAAGATGAGGATGCAACACTCATTGTCAAATGGGTTGAGATGGTGTTGGCAAAAGTGGTTACTTTTTCGTTGAACAGATCTAATTTTCAATACAGTATTTTACCTTATATTTTAGACGATTTACAATTTTTAATGGACAATATACATTTTAATTTTAGATTTATTAAAAAATATTTTTAGAAAAAGTCCATAATATTTTGGATTTGGATACTCATTATTCAGTGATATTCAAGCAGCATTAAGGATGACATAGAATCGAACCCTAGAAATTAGTCTCTATCAGTAAGAAAGTCGCCAATAATGGTTTTATTGATGTTACCTTGCAATAGGACAAACTACAAAAAGCTTGACAACTTTTTTAGTAAATGACGATGTGTTCCGAGACCCCAACCAGATATTCGTTGGTACCTTTTTTGGACAAGAATTCCAAAAAAGGTTAACTTTGAATTGATTGACATCAAACCATAGATAGAGGGCTGAGGGCCATAGTATAACAGATACCATAGCGGAATGGGATGATTATATTAACTGTTGTCAATGTTTTTGTATGCGTTCATGGGTGACTTTCAAAGATAAGCACTATAAAATATATTGCTTTCTTAGAGTCAAATGTTGTCTCTTTCACTTTTATTTCACGTTTTTAAGATACATACTATGACCCATGTTCAAAACAATAATTTATGAAAAGAAAAAGCAAATCTTTGAAAAGAAAAAATCAAGTGCTGTTCATGGTAACTTGCCTTTTGAATACCTGATCATATATATAATGTATAGATTAATCATCGTGTACTGTTAGATGTAACGTGTATTGATTGCGGTAAAGGGGGTCACTACACCAAACAATACTTTAAATGTGAATTATATGAGCCGGAAACTGCAGATCAAGGTAAGCACCTCATGTGGCTTTAAAAGTTGGTAAATTCATCATTAGTAAGCGACTTCATTGTACCTATAGTTGGTTCGAAAGGCACAAAACGCAAACAGAACTTTGAAATCAGGAAGGAAAAGAAGAAAGCAAGGAAAGAGAATAATGAAGACCCAGATGAAGACAATGCATGTTGTACCAAATGCAAGCAACCAGGACATAAATCGGTGCGTTCTCCTCTGTGTCCTCAACATGTATTATCAAAGGCAGAGGTCTTTCAACATCATTTGGGAAGTAATTACAAGGCGTTTACAAGAAGGTTGCCTCTTGATAACTGCGTTTTTGGTGACTATCGCAACACATTCAAGTCAAAAGTTGTTGAAGCTTGTTCTGTTATCCGCAACTTGGTTCTTAGAGCCAAGCTCTTCGTGAATTATTACGTCTTGAAAAATGCCACTCTTGCTGAGCCAAAGTGTATTAAATGTATCTTTACACAAAATTTCTGGTACTCTATGATACAACTGGTGAATGGACAAAGACCAACAAATAGTAGGATGGTATCAGAACAATTATTGAGCTCGTTTGATTCTTTTAAAACGACTTACCCTAAGATTGTCTTCCCTGTCAAGCTCTTTCCTGGACTTAGTCAAGCCATTACAGAAGCATGCACCGAAATTGCTACTTCCTATACGAACAGTATAGTGGAAAATTTTGAGGAGAAACTTCTCTATTTTTTGATATATAAAATACAAACAGCATTTGTGGTAAGTTGCAACTCAATAATACTTGGGATCTTACATGAATTTTCAAAAAAAGCTCTCATCTTGCGTAGTGTATGCCTTGGAAGCTTGTCAAAAAGGTCACAAGTGATTTCTGCTATCAAGAGATCTGTCAAGGAAAACCTAAATGGCCAACTGATGACTACCTTACCGAAGATATAAAAGCAAAGATCCAAACCTTCTGTGAACCTTGGAAGAAGAAGCTGGGGAAGAAAGTGAACATGAAGACATTATCCGCTGATCCTGGGTCTTTCGTACCCTTTTTGTTATCTTTGAACGCAGAATTTGAGAGGGAACACGATGATCATAAACCATTTGACGTACGACGACGTCCTCTTCCAAAATTGCTATCCTTACTGCCAAAGGTTTCCGTTCAATGGAGGTTCATTACCTTGAGCGTGAACGCTCTGTCTTCTTTTGTGAAACGTTCTTTACCCCGCAATTACCAAAGCCAATTAGAGCTGTTTTTCCATGTCTTTGATTTCAAGAAACTCCGGTACAAAAGGTAAGCATACAGTTAATACGGTATACAGTCGAGTATAATGTATGAGCTTTAACTTCTTGGGCACTTGTAGTATCTCTGAACTAACACCGAATGGTGATAACAAAGAGCTCTTTGGTAATATTGTCAGAACGGATGGGTTTTCAGTTGATTTTCTTTTTTATAAAAGACAACAATCTGGCCATGGTGCCTTGTTCCAAAAATTTGACCTCACTCTTGATGATTTCTCTCTGGATGAAGTTGACAATACTTATTTACCTATTACCCTGGATCCCGGAAGAAAGTCTGTTTTTACTGCTGCTATTGGCCTTGAATATAACAGACAAGTGCGAAGATGCACTACATCTGAATACTATCATATGACAGGGTCGACCCAATACAGTACCAAGTTAAACAGAAAGAAGGCCGTTACAGGCATAGATCTCATAGAAAGTCAGATACCCTCGCCAAAAACCTCTCGTTTGGAAATATATGAGCTATACACTGCTTATACACTCAATAACCTGGACGCTCTCTTGGCTTTTTATGGATCCGAAACTGCAAAGGACCGGTTTATGTTGTACCAAGGTACACAAAGAGCACCGGAAACAGTGGCCAACATGTTGACTCATGGAACGGCCAAGTACAATCACAAGAAGAGAAGCAAGGCAAGGAAGAGGAAAAGACAGCGGAAGAAGAAGAAGAAAGGAAAGAATGCCAACCAACAGCAGCCAACAAAGTGAGTTTCAATGGAATTACATGTTCATCGTTTAGCTTATCCATTCATTAATACTTTTTAGAAGTGCCAAGAAGTGGAAGGCTGATAAGTACTTGGAATCCCCTAGAAGGGTGCCACTGATTGTGTTTGGTGCTGGAATGTTTGGCAAAGATGCAGTGAAGTTGAAAGGACAAAGATGTGGTGTTGTCGGTAAACTTTTTGCAACTCTGAAGAAACGTGAAGCTGAAGGTCAATTGATTGTTGTTACAATCGATGAATTTAAAACCTCTAAAACATGCAGCCTCTGTTTCTATGATGATATGCAAATTGTTGATACTCCTGGATTCAAGGGTACCGGCGTTCTTCACTGCAAGCAATGTCTAAAGCTATGGCAGAGAGACATTAACGCTGCTATTAACATGATGACTATATCTCAAGCAGTTTGGTCCGGAGCTGGAAGACCCGATGTTTTTAAGCCAGCGAAGAAGAAAAAAGTATCGCCGTAATAAACACGGTTTTCCTTCATTTTGAGGATTTAGATCATTACAGGTAAGGAATAGTACGGTATTTTTTTCTTGTTTTTTTTTTTTGTTTCGCAATCCTGACAAGTTTTTGGGATTTGATTCATTGTTTGAACGGTTTATATTTTCGTCTACAACACAATTGCAACTCATCTAAAATGAAAATATTAATCGTCCAAAAAAAAATGTATTTCATCTAAAATATTAGTTAAAATACTGTAAAAGAAGCGAAGTGAAAAGTGAAATTGTGGGCCTTATTTTTGGGTTTAAACTCAGTGCTTTACGGTCGCGTTTTTTAGGCTATTGTAATTGATCGCATAAATCACTAAGTATTATCCATACTTTTACGGTTTGGTCGAGATGCTCACATCAACTTAAGCTTTCTTTACTATAATACCTTTTTAGAAATCGGTCGATCTCTTCTTATAAGAACTATATAATGCAACGTAATAAAGACCATAAAGACCATATCAAACATATTTGCTTCTCTATCTAAAGCATAGTGGGGGTAATCACCCTACATCATACGGTCTTTCAACTACTGGTGCCTGTGCCTTCTTCTCAATATTATAAAATTAATATACTTGTGATAGCTCTATATAACAAAAGTAGGGAAACTAGACTACAGAAATAAAATAAAAAGCTTGTAATGAAACCCATCCTACTTGGAACGTAACAAAGTGCTTCGTTGTTAATGGGGTACAGTAGCACTTATTGCTCATTTCTATGGTAAGTTTTCAGACGGCCTGATTTTTACAAGTGTATAACTTGCAGTAAAAGGCTCTTTCTTCAAGACCAGTGTAAAATTGACTTGTCAAAAATTTGCAGTACGATGTCTGCCCCTTCTTCCTCCCTAAAAGATGCTATTCGAATACTTCTCGAGAAATTATTCAAAGTTGTGTTCTGTGATTACTGTTTTAAAAAAAAAAAAGCTTGTCAATAGAGAATGAAAAAAGTAAGCACCACCACAATAAAGCAAAGATTAGTGTCAGTCTTACGTGCAGTCTTTTGGGAGGCCATTTGACTGATTGCTTTAAAACGTTAATGGGCAACTATTAGGAAAGGAATACCTTATTATCTATACCACCATCATTGGCGAATATACGAACAAACAAGCAGCTGCTTATGGACGATTCAATCAGCAATTATATAAATTTATTACGGTAGACAGATAAAGTTGCTTATTTTTTCTTTTTTTTCTTTTTGTTTTGGTATTGGAATATATTTTAATTCCTTGAACATTGATTTGAATGGCGGAAGTGAACAGATCTTGTCAGTTAGGCAAACTTTCTGTTATAGGTACTATCGTTATTGTGTACTGGGGATCATTGAATTAACCATTGGCTCGACTTTCTCATTGATTTTTTGAGCACCAGCGAATAACTGATCAAACTGTTTTTTACCCGATTGAACAGCTGTTGGTATCAATTCTCGTTTAATCATTTGATTTTCGGCAATGGAAGGACCAGAAGCAACGGGTGCTCCTTGTGTAGTCTGACAGTAGTAGAAAAAAATGGTAGCAATTGCTATCGTATGAATAGTGCTGTAAATTTTCATGTTTTTTTCTTTTACTATGAATGAACAGTTTTAACGAAGGAGTAAGTCGATACATATCTTGATTTGTTAGATAATCATTGTGACGAACAGAGGCATACAGTACTCTGTAAAGTTAATTAGAAAAACCTTCGAAGTCGTTTCAAAATAGAAGAAGGAAGATTGAATGGGAATTCTCACAGGAACAACCCAATTTATTTCGCTCTCTCGTGTGGAGGAGTTGCCTTGACATACATTCACCCTTTGCCCCCTAAAACTTTTGGATACAAAAAGAATCGTTAGTGCCTCCCTTCTGCACGAGTTCTTAGAGATATGCAGTGAAAAAGGAGGAGTAGAGTCATGAACATTGAGATATCTAATCGCTAATCTAGGTCTCCTATCTCATAACAACTTATCGAAACTTCTGTATTCTGAAAAAACTATCAGCACCTATTATAAACATACTTCTTTGCACGCATACAAGCAAATACTCATCGGCTATTCGAGTAAGTATGTCTGACTACTTAAGACAATATGCCCATTGGATAATTGATTTTTATTTTATGCTCTAAGTTTTGAATAATCCAATGGATAACAATTTCCTTTACTTGATCCACTGGGATATTGATGTTGCTTCTTATAGAATGTTCTTGGTTTGGGTAGCTCAGTCAGTGGTCTGAAATTGTATTTCCCGTTACCTTCTGTTAAAGGAACTTGTTGCTGTTGGTAACTTCCATTCATAGCATTAAAGGGTGGTGGTGGTGGAGGGGGAGGAATATTGGAACGTGACGAAACGTTTCTATTTATCGAAGGTGGAGGTGGAGGCAAAGGAGATCGTGGTGGTGTTGCTAAAGGTAATTGTTGCTGCTGGTCTTCCTGTTGTCGTATAGCTGAAAATGCTGATGATTGCCCCATCATAGGAGCTGGTGGTGGAGGTGGTGGAGGAGGTGGAGGTGGAGGTGGAGGTGGAGATGATGATCCTCCGTTTGCTGTTGAAGGCGGTATAGATGATGGCATTTTTGGTATAGCGGATGGAGTTGTCAAGTTATTTTGTGTTGTAGATGGTACAGGTGGTGGCACGCCTAACCTATTCGCTGTTGCTGCTACTGCTCCCCCGCTTCCGAATTTAGCTGCAGCAGCTGAGACACCACTTGCTCCAGCACCCAGGCGCGGACTACCGGGTGGCGAAGGAACAGCTCTGGGTGGAGGTGGTGGAACGGGTCTTTGAGGTGAGCTGTTTGATCTTGAGCGTCCAGACATGGTTGTTCCCAATGCTACTTGTGTTTTTGGCGACACGCCAGGTGCTACGTTAATGCCTGATACTGGCGGGGCTGGTGGGGGTGGAGGTGGGGCTGGTGGAGCTGCTGCGTTTGCTGAGCTAGAAAGATTAGACGGCATAGGAGGTGGAGGAGGTGGTGGAGGAGGTGCCTTTCCTGGGATAGGTGGTACTTTGAAATTTCTCGGTAATGTGCTTGTGCTATGACTTGTATCCGGAGCCTTAGTATTAAATCGCGCGGATAAGGGTGGCGCTTGTGGAGGTGGTGGAATTGGAGCGCTAGGTGGTGGTGGAGGTCCTGCTGAGCCTACAGTATCGAGCGTTCAATCAACAAATTCCGCATGTTTATTCAAGAGCCGAACTGTCTATTCTTACCTCTTCCTGTGTCCACATGCGCTCCTCGAGTTTTCCGAAGTGTGGGCATTCCGTTGGCAAATAATCCACCTAATTGGGGTCCGCTTGGAGGTGCAGCAGGTGCAGCAGCAGTAGCAGCAGCAGACATTCCAATTGAGGAAGAAGCCGCGCCAGGGATGGGTGGTCTTGGCATACTGGTTGGAGGGCCAGACGGTTTGACATCTGATTCCCATGACATAAAAGATGTTAATTGCTATGAAGGTTCTTTCTTGCGCAATAATGTGCCTGTAAGGTGAACTTACTGCCCACCAAAGGAGCGGATCTATCGTTTGTCACAGCTTTTTTCAATTTCTTTCCATTTTGAATTTGTGCTAGCAATGCAGAGTCCATGTTGCCAGATGTACGTGGTTGAAAAAGCTATGAAAAGAAAGGTGTCTTTCTTTTTTAGTTTTTCCATTGAAATATTTTTTGTCAACCGATTTGTGTAATCAATCATCGGAAAACGAAAACCATCAATGTCTCCCAATGCAGCAACTCAAAAAGTTCATATTTCATCATTTTTTTTGCCAAGCATTACTGGCGGATGGAAGGCCATTTCGCAGCGGTACTTTTCAGCTGTAGCTGCTGTCCAAATCACGTGTATGGGTGCTTTTTTAATGGTTTGTAAGGGAAGAGAGACAAGCTTTTTTGCAGATGCAGTCTATAAATGGAAAATTGATAAAGGAGACGCTAAAAAGTTAGAAAAGACAGAGGTTTTTGAAATTGTTGAACAAAAGGACAGAATGAAACCCTCCACTCTTTTTCTCACTTCTCCAACTTTTTTTTCGAAATTTTCGTCTTCATTTTCAACAATTAGGTGACTATGAGCAAGATACAAGCGCCATCTGATGATATTTTAAAAGAACAGCAGCAACCGCAACCGCAACAGCAAGCAGCCACGCCTCCTCATAACAATTATAATTATAGGGTAATCTAAATCAAGCCAAGGTTTTTTTTTGCATGCATTAAATAGTGTTTGGCGCGTAGAGTCTCCATTTTGTATGGTTTATAGGCCATACCATGACACTCATCAATACAGTCTTATTCTTCATGTCGAAAATCGTCTATAAACCGCTGGGTCTTTCTTATCGAATGGCTTATGTGGGCACTTTGATAGCATATAGCATTGTATTGCTCAACTCTTATCAGGTAACATATGTTGATAGAAAGTGTAGCACAGGCATCAACGCCGAGAACATTCAATTCATCTGTTGTTGAAATAGCCTTTCAGCAACAAGCAACCGTATTTTAAACAGATGCTTCTCGATGAAAACTTCCAGTATTATATTATTGCACTCTATTTTACATTCGCGAAACGACGAATTGCAGGTATGGCTAGGAAGGACTCAGTAATATATTACTATTAGAATGTAAAATCTAATCTAGAACCTGGTTTATCCATGCTTATAGTAAGCTTACTGCCTTTCTTCATCTATGCATTATTCCACGTTCTGGAATATACTCATTCCAATATTATTCCGCACTTTGCTTCACATCGTACTACTTTGCAAGTAAAGATCAAACGTCTTGTGGACATGCATTATGATACTTCTATAAAGCTTGTTTCCAAAATTGAAATCTATGGCGTTATGACAAGATTAATATTTGGATTTTTTATGTAAGTAAAAAGGCTCAGTGGATGGAAATATATGCATGTTTACACACCAAACAAGCAAGCTATCATTTTATAAGCGTAGCAACTTATCTTTTTTTTTTTTTTTTTTTTTTTTTTTTTTTAATTGAACGACTCTTAAGGTTCAAATCGACCTTACTTTCAATTCTTGTCTATGGTCAATTCTTACGTATGAGATATTATATGTCTGAAAATAGTCGAGAATGTTTTAATACGATAGGACGGAAGGTGGATGATGTCTTTGCGCCTACAACAGGACAAGCGAAGGTACCTTCTGCTGTATCTGAGATGTATATTAAAGTGAGAAATATTGTGACAAAGCAAGCCACCAAAAAGAAGCAACAGCCTGCACCCATGGCACCAACAACTAATAAAAGCTTGAAATGAAACTGTATTGGAAAAGGGAACATTACAGGATTTATTCATGACTAGATATATAAAGATATATCATCAGATAGAAGAAGAAAAACTAAATGATAAAAAAAAATTAAATAAACAAACAAAAAACAAATGATTGAGGGAAAAGGTGAGATATATGTGCTAATGACAGACGAGCAGGTGGCAAAGATGAGTATTAATGTACGGATACAGGAGGAGATGTATGCTGACGTTGTTGTGGCTGAAATGAAGAAGTTGGCGATGTCGGCCTTAAATAGCTGCTGGCACTTCTTGTTTGTATACCTGTTACTGTATTACTAGCCATACCTTTCCTTTGTTGAATGATATTGGTATATTGATTCAGTTTGTTTAGCGAGGATGTCATGGCTTTGGTAGTTGCTTTCTGCATAGTCGATGTGATTTTCCTAGCAGTGACTGACCTTTGTTTTGAAGGAACGAGCGTCTTTTCATTATTACAACTGACTGCTTTATTACCAGCTTTTCGTTGTTTAGCAAGTCGAATCTGTTGCTTGATAAAGCCTATCAAACAGAAAAATGTTAATGTCAGGAATTTTTGAAAGAAAAAAAAAAAAAAGGGGGGGGGGGGGTGGGACGGCAGAGATTGGTACAGATATTGGTGATGTTGGAGGAAGGAAACAGCAATGATAGTAACAAGAAAGTGGATTTCTCTTACCATAAAACCAAAAGCAATGAATTGGAAAGAAAGCAGACAATGCCATCACAATAGGATTGAAGGAAGCATCCATGCGATAGGCACATCTTATCGCATAGGCATGAAAGATGATGCGAGTACTCACAAAAGCTGTAGCAAACAAATAATCTCTACGGAACTGTGATCGAACTGAACCCAAAGCCAAGAGAAATGTGGGAAGCTCCAAACTGCACATCATGATGAATATACTGCAATATTGCTGATGGATGGCCCACGTCAAGGTACCGAGATAGACAATGTGGTGAACCCAACTCGTTAACCATTCTAATTTGTTGCGGTAAAAGATGCTGCCAAGAATTAAATCCAGGAACAAAAAGGCCATAAAGAATGTTGTAGCGAGTACTGTCCAAGTGCGATACATGAGGATGTCAGAAAGGTTACCGCCATTAGTGAGAAGCGTATAGACGAGCGGAAGGGAGCAGGTAAAAGTAACAGAGCTGCTGAGTAATGCACAAGAATAAGCCGTTTCTCTTTCAGTGCGAGCGACTTTTTTGTAGAACAGTGTAAACCATGAGCAAAAGACGATGACTGATACAGCAAAGGTGCAAACAACAGCTGGATCAAAAATCGATATGATATTCATTAAACGTAAATCCTATCTTTTTGCTTGTTTAATTTGTTGACTACTAATTGTGACACTGAAGTGTAATCGGTTTTAATTGGAAACAGTCGAAATAGAACAGGAAGAGAAAGAAAAAGAAAGCTGCAAAAAAGAAAGAAAAAAGAACAAGCATATGCACTTGTTTATTTTGATTTAAAGCAGATCTGTTCCACGAAAAGTCAATCACGTTATATCATCATAGCTCCTCGAATAGACCCCAAACATTTTTTTATGATATTGATCAATGTTGGCATTAAGCATCTGTGAAACTTGTTTTGCACATAACTGTCCTCTGCTAAAAAAATCTGTCTAATTATACATCCATCCGGTTTATTTTGTATTTAAAAAGGAGAACTTGTGCCTTTTTTTTTCTTTTTTACTTTGCGCTGATCTTCTTGATAAACTTCCTGTCATGGTTACAAATTGGCAAAGGCTTCACAACCTTGTTAATGTGATTTACTTTTTCATGTTGCGCCAGTTTTCCATTTACGGTTATTATACTATTTCAAATGAGAAAATTATTTTAAATAAAACGGTGCCCCTTAAAGCAGATTTCGTTTAAATGATGTGCAATACACCAATAAAATCAAAATACGTATGCAAACCAAAAAGGTGCAAAAGCTGACAATAAGTAGAAAAAGAAAAAGGTGTTTTCATTGTAGTAACTATTACAGTGTTATCTAGAATGGGAAAAAATAATGTTTAATATTATTGACAAAAATTATTGTAACATGATATGCTATATCTATAAAAATTATATGTGTAAAATGTATGCAAAAAATGAGTCTGAGATTCTTATTGTTATTTTATGATGGTATGATATATTCTAATTAGGCGTATCCACTGTATTTTCTCATTTGAGGTCCCCAGATTTTCACGACGACCAAACATAGGAGACCCAACAAGTTCAATGCGGCCAGCAGGAGAGAGGTATAACCGGGTCCTACTGCTTTGTTCAAAGGCTCTGCTATAATGGTCAATACACATGCAAAGACCATACGTAACAGATTAGATGCAGCAGAGGCAGCAGCAGCAGCAGACCCAGGGACAGCATCGACGATATAGGCTGATGTGGCGGTCATGGATTGATTCATTCCGAAATTCATGATACCAAATCCCACAATAGGAGCCCAATAAGTCATACGACTTTCGATACTCCACCCCCACAGTAAGCAACCGAACAGGACGCAAATGGAAGCAGGCCAGAGATTGAGTGTGAGACGGTCTTCCACTTCTGCCACACCACCACGAAGTCGACGGGAACGAAGCAAGAGCCTATCGGATAGGCCACTTTGACAGATAGAACCAATGACATTACCAACACCTGCGCCGAGGAAACTGAGCCCTATAGTATAGCAACAGCAAAAAAAAAAAAAAAAAAAAAGAAAACGAAAAAGTATGATCATCAGCATCCATGGTTGAAAAGACTCACATAGAACTGTACATGGAAATATTTTTACCTGTCTGCCATGAGATGAATCCATAGTTTTCTTCGAATAAGCCAGGGATCAGACTCTCTATAGTAAACATGGAGCCGAAAGCAAAGCTAGAAACTAGAGCAGACAGGAGAATAAAAGGGTGTCGCAAAAGTGTAACACCAGCAAAAGGATTTGATAACATCTTTTTTTCAGTGCCTACCACTGTTTTTGCGTCCAGTGGATGCTGCGGTTGTTCGAAGGAAGGGGCAGTTGAGTTCTTTAAATGGACATCATTGCTTGCATGAGCATATTCGGCTTCTTCAGCCACCTTTTTCTCTTCATGGGTGATAGTGTTTGAGTCCATACTGTGGCGACTGTTCCTACGCAGAGAATCCTCTTCCGGAACACGTAAACCATAGGCTTTGGGATCGAAAGAATCGACAATGGAGATGGTGGGTAGCTTCAGATTATCCCATATTTGACCATCACGGAATGTTTCGGGACACGTAAAGAACAAACAGAGGATGATAAATGCACCAAACGCGAAGCTGAACAGGAAAGTGGCTCTCCAACTCATGGGACTCATAATCAAAAATCCTCCCAGAATAGGACCGACCAAGGGACCTATAAAGACACCAAAGTAAAACTTGCCGAAAGCGGCACCGCGCTCTTCAATGGGGTAGCAATCCTATCCATAAAAGAGTGAGCAGCAAGCACAAAAAAAAATGCACAACGACATGATGAAGAAGGAAACTTACAGCAATGATACCTAATTTTGATCCAATAGATAAAGAGAAAAGGATGACATAAAAATTGGTAAAGTTACACACTATTCCAGAACATGTCAAAAATTGTCGTTTTTTCATGTACCTCCACCCACAGAAAATCCGCTGGATGCACCAATTGCTTGAACGATGCGGAGTACTAACAATCCCCATATATTGTTGACAAAAGCTGCACCAATACTTGCCGCAGTGAAGATAATGATAGCAAGCAATAAAATAAAGCGACGTACTCTAAGAGCGTCAGACAAAGCAGCCCAAACGACAGGTGCCATGCCCATAAATAGTACATAGAACGCAGCTGTTAAAGTGGTCGCAATGGCAGGAGCATTGAAATCTGCTGTGATGGCTGGAAGACCTGCAAGCAGAAAAATAAGGTTTAACAAAATGCATCACATTCAGTCGCTGCAAGAAAGATCGTTTCTACCTGGAAAATAGATAGTACTGGCGAAACCAGCTGTGCTGCCGCAGAGCGCAAGGCAGACAAGAATAGCAAGTTTATGACGTTTGCTTAATTCACGAGGATCAGCCTCAACGGGCGGTCTCCATAAAAGCCTTGATTTCAAATAATTTGTAAAAGAGGTCATGTTAACGGATAAGTAGGAGGGTATCTAAATGATAGGATCACGAAAAGATATTCGATTTTTGATGTGGGGAAGAGACTTTATAAACAAAAAGAATCATGATAAAGTCACGGTTGATCTGAGTTCAAGCTGCATATTAACGATGAGCGCTTTCAAACACACAAAGCTTTTCATTCGTTGATTTTTCGGCGCTCGTTAGAAATGCTAGTTTACTTTAATTTTTTCGCAATACTTTTGGGCTTGACAAACCGTATTCAATGGACGACAGACTAACCAATACATAAGCTGTCTTAAAAAATTGGTGGCTCCTCAAAGTGCCAAAAAAGAAAGTGTACCAAAAATAAGGGGGGGGGAACCGGCCGACTGAGCGCGCTCTTGATCGGTATTACCTCCCCGCTCTTGACCTCGTCATACACTAGATTGGTTTTTTTTAGATGGATTGTTGTAGCTTGTGCGTATGGGTTGTTGTTTGTTTGTTTTTAATTACGTATTAAAGTTTAAAATTTGTAACAGAAGTTGTCTGGTTCAATGGATCCAAATCCCGAGCGAATGGAAGAATAGCTGAATCAGCCTTGAAACAAACCAATTTCCTTAGGTCCAGGCTTTTCTGGAAAAGCCAGTACAACGGTTTGATCGGATCAGATAATTTGAGTGATTCATCAGGTACCCCGCGCACAACCCCCCCCCCCGCATCAAGTCATTTGCTGAATAATCATCATTTATTCGTTTTCTTTCTTTCTACCCGTCCCCATATTTTAATTATATACACGCAGCACACTTCAGCCGCGTCTTTTAACCAAGCGTTAGCTCCCCGCCTTTGATTTGGAAAAAAAATACACATCTTTGCTTTATTTTCAAGATACTTATGAAGGTTACGTAAGCTATGGATCTAAGATACCCACTCTTCCATGCCATTCTCTTCCCATTGTTTTTGTACCAAGGACAACTGATGATCCAACTTTTCCGCCTCCCAATTTGCCAAAGCCAGATCAAACCGGCTTTTTCGCGTCATGGAAACGATTTTGTTTTCTTCCTCGCATAATTTTAAATGGTCGACATGGTAACGATCCATTTCTTTTTCGTGTTCCGGAGCATACGAGATTCTTGGTCTTGGTGCTACAGAGGGAGAATAATGACTGGTGTAATGATGCGGTGGATGAGAAGGGAGAGAAGGGGGAGGCGGTGGTGGAGGGTAAGCACTGTGATGACGAGAAGAATGGTGATGATGATGGTGCGAATGGTGAGAATGATGATGCAATGGAGGCGGAGGGCGGCTACTACTGGTTGAGCTGCTCGGACTATTATAAGAAGAAGATGATGAGTACGATAAGGAAGGTCTTTGCGAGGGAGGTGGAGGAGGTGGAGGAGTAGGTGCATTCGTAGTAGTAGAAGTAGTTGAATTCGTATGAGTAGCAGCAATCGAGGTCGGTTGGTAATGAGTATGGCTAGGTGTCGATGGTGCGGGTACAGAAGTGGATGAAGAAGTAGTAAAGGAGGATGGTGGAGGTGAAGATGGCTTTCCTGTTGCAGTAGCAGGAGCGATAGGAGTAGTAGTAGTAGTAGTAGTAGTAGTAGTAGTAGAAGGAGAAGCTGTCGTCGTGGATGGTAGTTGCTGTGCAGGCGATGGTGGCGTTGCCATAGGCGCAGCCCAACTAGCAGCGTTTGTAGCACTGGATGCTGCTGCAGTTGCTGCTGCAGTTGTAGTTGCTGTTGAGGATGTTGCCATAGACGCTGATACCGTTGTGGTTGGCTTTATATGACTCGAAAAGTCTGTTACTTTTGCATCTTCAGGCACTTGTGTAGGTCTTTCTTCCATTGCTACGTCCTCTGTATCGGTTCGTAAGACATCTTTATTTGAAGCCGCTGCGCTTACATCTGATGGATGCATGGACTGTGTTTCAGTTGCGGCTGCGTGAGGTGACGTTGACGTGGGGGAGGATGTCGCTACTGCTGCTGATGGTTCGCGTGGTTGCTGAACAGATGTAGCGGCATTCGAAGTGACAACTGCATCTGTTGTATTGGAGAAAGATGTATTCCGTGGTGAACGAGGCGCTGGTGAAGAAGAGGGCGTTGCGTGGATGGACCTCGAAAAATGTGAAGTGGCTGATAATGGAGGAAGCGGACCCACCGAAGGCTCTCGACTGTTGTATCCACTTCCATTGCGGCTATTTCCCTCATAAGGATGGGGTGGAGGAGGAGGTGGTGGGTACGAACCACTGCCGTAGTGTCTTCTTGAAGAAGAGGGTGAATAATATCCTCTGTAATGAGGCGGTGGCGGAGGAGGCGGTGGATAAGGTCTATGACGAGGGGGAGGATGGCGATGAGGACCATGGCGATCATAGGAATCCCTTCTTGAAGAACTAGAGCGAGGCGATGGCGAACGACGATAATAGGATGAGCCAGCAGAGGGTGGACGGTGATAGTATCCATAGGGTCTAGGTGAGCGAGAAGAAGAACGTGAAGGTGGGGAAGGCGGTGGTGGTGGGCCCCTTGAACTATAATAACTGGGTCGCGGCGAATCCGAATACCCATAGTCTCTTGAACTTCGATGGCTGCTGCTACCTCCGCCGTTGGCACCGCTGGGTGGCGGTGGAGGTGGTCCACCAGCACTGTTGCTATTACTACGATGGGCGGGTGATCGAGAAGAAGAAGCGGAAGAATAATGAGGACTGGGGGAAGAGTAATCTCGACTACTTCTGTAATCGCCTCCTCTTTCTGATCGATAATTTTCAGCTGGTCTGTATGTGTCTGAACGTGGTCGGTCGTAATATCCTCTATAACGATCGCTATATCCTCTTGAATATCTGTCCATTTGCAAAAAAAGTACAATTGGTAGTTGTGTCAACAAAGAATAAGTTGAAAAGCAGAAAAAAGCAACGTAGAAAAAAAAAAGCCTTTTTTTTTTTTCAGAAAGTCAAACACTGTTCAACATGTTTATCGGGGCTTTAAATGTTATCATTTTACATAATCTACCTACTTCCTAAGTTTAAGCCTGCTTGCGTGAATACCTTCGAGATCCGTTGCAGAAGATATACAATACAAATCAAGAGAGTTGTATTAGCCAATGTATTGTGGCTGACAAGTTTTATACAGAGAAGATGCTACTAGCAAAATGTCAAGGTTTCTTTTCTTTTTTCGTCCTTTGCCTTTTTTTTGTGGAGCTTACTCCTTGATTTGAACGTTGACTCGATAAAACGCGCTATTACTCGTCAACAAAAAAAAAAAGAGACCATAGAAGAATGCCACTGTTTATTTTTCTTTTAATTTCTAAAAAAAAAAAAGGTCAAAAACCTAGCGATCACATCCATGAGCTTTCTCTACATTTATGGGTCTTGTCTAGGTTACATAGTTGATGTCACAAGTAAATAAGAAAAACGTCTTTTTTCAAAAGGCAAAAGAAACAGAACGCCCATCCATGCTAGAAAACCGTGAAAGGACAGGTCATTCAAGCGACGACTATAGTATTTGGATTTTGTCCAGGTCTATTTCAAGTAGTGGTTGATGACCGTTATTGGGTGTTCCACCAAAGAAAAGACGCAAAAATGATAGACCGCTTTCTACAGTCAAAGGTGACAAAAGATACGTGAGCAAGTAGCGGGATGTTGTAAGAAGGGTTCAGTTCCTTCAGGAATGACTCTACCATCATAAAGGCAGCTATTATTATCCGGATACCAACGTGTTCGACTCGGGCCCAAACAATTTTCAACGAGATTGAGAAAAAAGTGTCATCATTATGGAATTGAATGATAAGAATAAAACTGCCGTTTCTTTTTTTTTTTTTTTCATTTCTTGTTCACGTGCAATCATTCAACAAAGATTTCAAGTGATGAAGAAAGAGGATAACTCATTCAACGTGGAAATAGTCTTTTTTTTTTTTATTTACAGCAATGAGTTACATGATATAAAAGAGATACTGTGCCTGCATGTATCCGTTCACCTACCAAAAATTAAAAACCTATTCTTACATGTATGCGAGTCTACAAAGGCAACAATGTACTATCGGGAATCAGTTCTCTTGAAATGATTGAAAAAGAGACGCGTAGTGTTTAGTAATGAATAAAATGTTCAATCCAACAGAGGAATGACTATAGATCTATTTTTAACATTTACGACTGCTTACGATAAAACAGAACGCTAGAACGATAAAGATGATGGAGGATGGGACAGGAGCCGGATTTTTTGTCATTTTTTAGGAAACATTGTCTCAAAAAAGTGGTAGAAAAATAAATTTATGCGGGACGTGAATTTAGCAGAAAAAAGGTTTGAGTTTTTTTTAACCAAAAAAATAAAATAAAGTTAACCTTTCTATTTTTATTCACCATTATGAAGAAGTATGAATAGTATTATTATGAAGATCAGGAGTAGTAGTGTTTGTATAGAGAATGTCTTGCATAGATACAAATGAGGGTTGATGAAATGTTGAATTAATATGAGGGGCATCGACAGTGGCGGCAGCAGTGGTGGTAGTGGTGGTGGTAGTGGTGGTGGTGGTAGATGTTGGATAATAGTAAGTGGTTGGGTATAAAGTGTAATCACTCATCACCATAGGTTGTGGTTGTGGTTGTTGTTGTTGCTGCTGCTGTTGGGAATGAGTAGTGGTATGATTATTGTTATTATTATTAATATTATTATTATTATTGAAAAGCATAAAGTGATTATTATTTGTATGGGTAGAAGAGGAATGGAGCATAATATCATCGTTTGTCGCGTCTTCTTCGAAATGGAGATATTTTTGAGTCACTTCATCGTCATGATCAAGATGAATGGTGGTGGTAGTAACAAAAGGAGGTTGTAATGACAGAGGTTGCTTCATAAGGGGTTCCGCCATGGCAATGCCCGGGTGTGTATTGGGATGGCCACCGGTGTGATTGAACCACATGGGTGAGGATTGAGATTCAAATTGAGGGGTAGTGAGAACAGTATGAGGGGTAGTAGATTGATCCCATGGGGATGTCGCTGTCGTATTTGTGGCAGCGGTGGGTGTATGATCAAGTAAAAGGGGGCAAGAAGGTGACGCGGTGGTGGTGGTGGTGGTGGTGGTATTCAATGGCGTGGTGGAGGTAGGATGGTAAAATTGTTGTTGTTGTTGTTGTTGTTGTTGCTGAAGTTCGGTATAAAATAAAGACTGTTGTTCTACCCAATGATTGACTTCATAAGGTGCTGTAACAGTACTCATCATGGAGGGAGGTATACAGCTAAAAGAGGAAATTGTGTCGGGTAGGAGGGTGGATGTAGTAGCGGCAGTGGTAGGAGGAGGTGGTTGCTGTGTTGGAACAACCACGTGGTTATTTACCTGTTGTTGCTGTTGTTGTTGTTGATGATTTAAACGTCGACGCTTATTATTGTATTTTTGATTCACAAGAGTGGTGCTACTCCCGAGGGAATCTCTTCCTTGGCTTAATAGATATTCATTACCAACATCGACACCAGAGTCATTATCCGATTGGTTATCATCCATATTGATAGAATGATGATGTTGATGATGAGGATGATGATGAGGCTGCTGCTGGTGCTGGTGCTGGTGCTGCTGTGTTGTAGGTATTCGTGTCGGATAGTAATTAATGTCGGCACATTTAGGCGCTCTATCTACCATACGAAAGTTAGTATAAAGAGGCGAATGAATGAGAGGCTTTGTTGACGTGTTCAGTTGTGAAAAGGAAGAATGAGGGTGAAGATAGTGATGATGCATGGCTACATCAGGTTTCGTTGGAGTAAGAGGTGGTGTAACTAAATGCATTTCCGACGATGACAGCTGCTGCTGTTGTGGAAGTGTTGGTACGGAAGATGAGAGAGGAGGTGGAGGTGGTGGTGGAGGTAAAGGGAGTGGTGTGGCTATCGATGTAGAGGAAGATGTGGTAGTTGTAGAAGAGGATAGCGTGACAATGGGCGGTTGATGTGTGGATGTAGCGTTGTTATTCGGTGTTACAGAGGAGGATGTGGATGGTAGTGGTGGTGGAACAGTAGAGTTATTCCGATAATAGCAGGCGCCTCTTCGTTGGCCCACGGATAATTCGGTCGTCAGTCCAATGTCGTGGTGTTTTCGACTATGACCGCCTTCTTGCGTCAGATTATCGATAAAGATTTGCTCTGTTCCCGGTAGTAATGTCCAGTAACAACCTTTACCAGGATTGGCTTGAGTTGGTCTTCTGTCGATTTTGCAAAACCATTTCTTATTTAAAGAGAGGTTATGACGAATGGAGTTCTGTTATTGTAGCGGGGGGAGCGGAAAAAAAAAAAAAAAAAAAGGCGTGTTTAAAAAATGGCAATCAAAAAGAAAAAAAAACCACAAAGGATTAAAAATTTACCTGCCATCCTCCGCTGCCTACTGTAAATGATGGATAATGTTTTGCAATCCAATTGTAAATGTCGTTCAGTGTTAATCTACCGTCTTTACTGGAAAGGATGGCATGTGCGATCAAAGTAGCATATGAATAAGGCGGCTTTTCAGTAGGATAGCTTGCTGTCCACCAAGGAATAATCTGTTTTGGCCAGTTGGGACGTGTTCTAGCAGGACACATATCCAAATCATCGTCTTCTTCAGGTTGAATACCGACAGATTCGATTTTAAATTTCAATTCAGAAGGCTTTGATTTGTTATTGTTGTTATTATGATGAATGATACTTTTATGTTGCTGTTGTTCATTTGATTTTGTTGACAAATGGTTTTCATGGATGATAGGAAATTGTTGTTGTTGTTGTTGTTGTGGCATAGTATAAGGTTGAAAGCAGTAACGTGTTGCTGTTGTTGTTATTGACTTTTGATTGTTGTTATTACTAATTTTGTTGTCAAGAGTAGTAGTAGCAGTAGTATTTGTGCTAGCAGCAAGAGTAGTCGGTGTGTTGTTATTATTGGTTGTGTTCATTCAAAATACACACAAAATGTTGTCAAACAAAAAAAAATGCAAAAAGGATAAGGAATTAAATAGGGTATAGAATAAATAAAAACTTGCAACTACTTTAAGGTATTTGTTTATGATCGCGGGATATCTTCTGTTTGACAAAAGAGAAAAGAGTTGAAAAAGAAAGGGAAAACACACTACTCTTTATATAACAAATTTGAAAGTCAATCAGCTTCAGACATTATTATCTATTGAAGGCATTAAGGAGAAAAAAAAAAAAAAAAAAAAAAAAGGGGGGGAAAACAGAGAAACACAATTTTTGTTGTCAGATAAAAACGATCAAGTTTTACTTGTGTTCACTCGAAAAAAAAAAAAAAAAAAAAAGAAATTAAACCTTAAAAAAAAAAATTCCCCACTTTGGACTAAGAAAATGCATGCATGCACGCACATACCTGGATTTTTTTTTTCTGATGTCAAATTGATTATCACATTGTGCATTTACGCGCAAAAAAAAAAAAAAAAAAAAAAAAAAAAAGGCTCCCTTTTTTTCATTTATTCTTTTTAGTCTATATATCTATCTCGATGTGCGCAGGATATATATATATATGTTATTAAAACCCTTGATTTTTAAACATCAAAAAAAAAAAAGAAAAAAAGTCAATCGCAACACTCTATTTTTTGTGTTTGACAACAATGGTATGAAAGCAATGATCGATTTTTTGTACAACCATAAAAAAAAAAAAAGAAAAAAGATTTGTAACAGAACACTCAGAGATCGAAAATTATAAAAAAAAAGCCTCTTTTTTACTGTTTCTTTTAATCGGAACTTTCATTTCCCGCCTGCCCTGACTTTCTAGATAGATTAATTCTGTTTCGAGCAAATTACTTTTTTAAGGGGTAATTTTGATATGAGCTCATGTTTCATCATCCGCGAATCAAAGAATCATTAACGAAAATTGAGTGGTAGTCATATTCACAGTGCTGATAACTACTACTCTTTCTGTCTGGGCAAGGCATTGGAAGAAAGGATGGGTTGGTATCTGGTGCTGCTGATGCAACCCTGTTTATGTTTCAATGCCTGGTTTTTTTTTGGTTTTTTTTTTTTTTTTTTTTTAAATTTCCAGGTTCTTATTTTGGTCAAGCTTACACATGTTCTATTGACATGTACAGTGAGTATCTCTCGCATCTTGGTGAAAAGAAACAAAAAATGTGCATCTATATTTATAATGTATATATAGAATCTTCTGGGGTCTCACTTTTAGTAATGGAATGTATCGGCCATCCATACAGTCAAAAAGAAATAGATATCTTTTTTTACGAGAAAAGCTTGATGTATGTAAGCAATAAAGGCGCATCATGTACATGGTCCCACTGTGCCTAAATCAGCACTCTAATCAAAAAAAAAAAGAAAAAAAAAAGGAAAGCTCTAGGCCAAATTAAACAAAACACAGATAGATAAGCTCTTTGTCACTACATGAGAGTTAAGAATAGTAACTCTTGACAACCCCCAAAAAGAAAAAACCGCTAAAAGAGCTATAAACTGTACAAGCACATGTGGAAGAGCGTATTTTAAAAAAGATTGACTCTTTCATGCCGTGCTCTAAAACCCACCCTCTTTCCATAGACAACAAGACAAAAAGTACCAAAAGGACTCAGCTTGGTTCTTGAAAGCGCTAATTATAGTAACTGAACAATGACAAAAGATGGTAAAAGCTTTTCCATCAACAGCACTTTCAAACACCCACCAAAAAAAATAATAAATAAAAGCGCGTTTCTTGCTTTTCTTTTTTCATATGTAGTCATTGGCTACCCGTGAAGCTTCTACACAGCAAACATGTTGCATTTCTGATGTGTACATCCTACATCGTGAGTGGTCTCTATGAGAATACTGTTTTTTCCTTCAAGACTAGCACGGAGCAACGATAGACCCATGCTAGAGGATCAACGTGTTTAAATTTCTCGATTTCGTAAAAGAAAAAAAAAGGGCCTCACTCGATCCCAACTCCTTTGATTTTTGGCCATCTCGGTGAGAATGACCCTCCTTTTTAACCCGCGGACGCGAGTGTCTCTCTCTCTTGCGCGCGCGCGCGCGGGTATTCATCGCCCCTTCTTTTCCCAATCATGATGAAAAAAAAAAATGGGTCTTTTTGCACGTGCAATGTGGTTTTACTGCTACTGCTAATACGATGCCGTTGCTGCTGATAATACTACAACGAAAACTCGCCTACCTCCTCCCCCCCCCCTCCATTTGAAACCACAGATGTCATTCCTTTTTTCCCTTTACGCAGCAGCAGCAATGACGAGTGGGCAAAGAAATAGATGGCTGTAGCACAGAAATAGAATAGCCCATTTTCTTTCCCTTTCTGTTCATGGTGACACTCATCGGCTTTGCGACTTTTTTGTGATTACCGTTGAACGTGATGTAATTTCTATCAGGCTTTTTGAAAAAGCTTCCATCGCTTTTAACACAATTCATGGATGCTATACTAACAACAGAACAAAATGCATTTATAGTTTTTCTCGCGCAGATAAACTGTCAGAAAGCATTTACTCTTTGTTACAGAAAAAAGAGATTCTGTCTTATCATGAATCATGATTGTTCTCCTTAAAAGAAATGACGACGGGTTGAGAGAAACCCTGAAATCCAGGGCTTTTTTTTTTTTTTTTTTTTTTTTCTTGCTCAGCCATTTCTTCATTTTACAGGAAAAAAAAAAAATTGTTCCAATATGTTCTTTAATGAAATAAAGATACCGTTCTGAAAAAAAAAAAAAAGAGAGAGATAAAATCGTTCTGAATGATCTCCCTCTGCTCTCCTTTCATTCAGATTCTCTTTCAACAAATTGGGTTGATTAATCGACATGATCCATCTCTATGTTTTGTCCAAGTGATAGACTGCAGTTTGGTAAAGGGGGTGGGGTGAGTGGTAGGCTAATCAACAGAAGAAAAGGGAAAGAGCTATCATGGCGGAAAATGGAGTTTTTTCTCGGTTTTTTTCTTTTCCAGACCAGGGCAAAAAGAACCCGCAAAAAAAAAAAAGAAAAAAAAAAAAAGCCTTTCCCGCTCACCCCCGCCCTCTTCCCCCACATCCCACCCACCGTTCTGCTTTCTTTTTCTTTTTTAGCCATAACAGCACTCACCATGGCCAAAGACGATACTACAAGTAACCCACCTGAAGGTTGTCCTATGCACAATAAGAATGACAGCCACACGACAAAAGAAAGACCTACCACCTCCATGCCAGAAGCAGACGGTCCTTATTGTCCCATGCCTTCCAAGGAACGTGAAGCACAGCAGCAACCCACCCAAAAGACCCCCACCATTCCACCGGGATGCCCTATGCATAACAATGAAGAGGCCATCAATTTACTCAACATGATGCCCTCCCACTTGTCTCAATCCGCGCATAACGAGCAGACGATCCGTTTGCCTACAGAAAGAGTCATTTCCTCCATTCCAAAAGCAAAAGGAGACGATACAGCTGCGAAATGGGAATACCCGAGTCCTCAGCAATTCTATAACGCTCTCAAGAGAAAGGGATGGGAAACACCTGAAGAAGAAATTGAGACTATGGTGGATATCCACAATTTCTTGAATGAAGAAGCGTGGCAGGAAGTCTTGAAATGGGAATCCAAGTTCAAATGGTAAGTGAACCCTTATCAACGCCCCCAAAAAAAAGGCCTTCTTTTGACACGACTCTATCTTTTTGTATTCAAGTGATTGTGCCGAGGATCCTTATTTGGCCAAATTCCAAGGACGACCCAAAGAAGTATCACCCAAGGCAAGATGGCATTCATTCTGGGGGTAAGTTCAAAACAAAAAAAGGTGGAGAAGGGGGTCCACACCTGGAGAAACAGCCACGGGAATGCTAACCTCGCAATGGGCTTTTTTCTTGATATAGTGTACCCAGACCGTTTGACCGACATGATTGGTATATCAAACGCTGCGATCAAGAAAGAAGATATGTGATTGATTATTACGAAGCACCTGAGGAAGTGCCAGGTGTCCCCGTTTTTCATTTGGATGTGCGTCCAGCATTAGATGATATGCCCAGTGTGATGCTACGATTTAAAGAGGCCGCCAAAATGAAATGGAATCAATGGTTCCCTTCTCCAGCCAACGACAGCAGTAAAGGATGAGGTGCTTGTTTTTTTTTTTTTTTGTCCAATGTATATTTAACCATTCTAATATGTATGTCACTGTATATCCCTCATTTTCATCTTTTTCCATTGAAAAAAAAAAAAAAAAGCACCTATGAAACCTGTCAAATTTCTGTTTGTTGTTTGTGTGGAGTTAAATTCGATGCAACCCATTTTTTTTTCTTTTTTATCTTGCCCTTTTTTTTTTCGATTGTCCAAAAGTAATGAGTAATGCAAAATCACAATTGCTGCAAGTCTTGATAGAGATTGTATCTCAAGACCAACACCGTATAAAGCAAGCAGAAGCTCTTCTTAAGCAATGGGAAAATTCACCCAACTTTTTCATTACTCTCCAAGTAAGGAAGAGGGGGGGCCCCTTTTTGAACATGTTTTATTTGAACTCCATGGTCATCGCATGGAAAACTTACCCTTTTGTTTCGTCAATTATATTTATTGTTGGCAATGAAAAGGATATCTTTTGTGATCGTTCGATGGATGAGGCAGTTCGAATGCTTTGTGGCATTTATTTGAAGAATGGCATTGATCGATTTTGGAGAAGATCAGCAAAAAAGTAAAGTAAAAAAAAAATATATATAAAAGATGGCAAGCGCCTCCATGAGACAAGAGACAAGAGACACACACAGCTCATATATACCTTATGTTGATCCTAGTCCCATATCACCTGAGGAAAAAAACATGATTCGAGAACGTTTACTTCAATCGGTGGATGAACCTAGTAAAAAAGTAAAAAGCAACGAGTTGTTTTCATTGTAGGAAGGCAAGATATTCATTTGTTTGTTTTGTTTCGAAAAAAAAAAAAAAAAAAAAAAAAAAGCTTACTGCGCAGAATGCAGCCATCATTGCCAAGATAGCGAGGTTAGACTATCCTCAAACATGGCCAGAATTATTTCCGACGTTGATTCAATCGATTCAAACCGTGGATTTCCATCAACAAGACTATGCACGTCTTGTGCATTATCGTATCTTGGAAATCTGGAATGAAGTCTTGCTCGAACTGGCTTCACGACGACTGGTATTGGGACGTCAACAATTTGCCGACATTGTGCCTACCATGTTCCAGACAGTGGCGCAAGTGTATGTCGCGTATGTGGATCGTTCCATGGCAACATTATCTTCCTTCTTGACGACGACGATGACAACGACGACGACGACGACGACGAATCCAGCTACAGCAGCAGCAGCAGGAACAGAGCAGGCACTTGTGGTGGAATTGGAGATTGTCAGTCTATGTCTTCAGTGTCTAAAAACGCTTTTATCCAGGGGCGTAAAAGATATACAAAGTTATGAAGAACCCAAGGTGAGAGAGAGAGAGACAACCCCCTCCCCGTAGAGGTGTGTGAGTCATGGCATTGACGCGTTTCTTTTTGGTCATTGAAATCGTTAGCGTTTCATAGAGATAAGTTTGCAACATTTACAACAATGGAGAGATCACTGTAAGTAAGCCCCGTGTTGAAGGTAAAACAAGGACAAGTAGAATCAAAAGGAAGAAGGGTCCTCACCCTGCAAACCGGTCTTTTTCCAATCTATTAGTGAAAAGATGTCGTCCGACACAGCCTGTTGGACAGTCGATCCAAAAAGTCATTGAGGATGTGGGAGCCTTGTATTTGGCTGTACAATCGTTGCATCCATTCTCCTGCGTGTTATGTCCAGCTTGGATCCCTCTGCTGGACTATTATTGGACTCAGTTACTGCAAGAAGGAGCCACAAGAGCAGCGAGATGTCAGACGATCCACCCATCGGCCGCTTCTCCAGCTTCTGAATGGGAGGAGGCGTTTCTTTTACAAGGGATGCTTTTGTTGCATGCCACGTTGACCTGCCTGTTTTTTGATAAAGAAGGAGAAGCACCCTCCGAGGACCTGTTGTCTCTGTCCGAGCATGAAAAATCGTTTTTCAGTGAAGCCAAGCAGCGACTGCAGCAACAATGGATGACAGCCAGCTTTGTGACGTCGTGTACCGAATGCTTGATCCGTCACTACTTGATACTGACATCCGAGGACATTGAACAATGGCAAGAGGACCCTGAAGGATGGCTGACGGAGGCAGAGGCCGATCAGTGGGAATTTGAGTTGAGGCCGTGTGCTGAAAAGACGTTCACGACCTTACTTTATCACTACCGCGACCTTCTCTTGCCTCTTCTTTTGCATTTCGTCGATCAAGCGGTCGTGCTTGACCGACAGGACCCACAAGCCTTTTTTTTCAAAGAGGCTGTTTATAGTGCGATTGGACTGGGTGTCAAAACCCTGTATGGCCATTTTGATTTTGAACGGTTTGTCATGACCTATCTGGTCAAAGACCTTGACCGTCCCGCCGGCCCTCCTCCCATGATCAAGAGACGTATCGCTTGGACGCTAGGAAAATGGGCGTCGGAATCGATCAGCGAAGAGTGTCGTAAAGTAGCCTTTGATGTGTTGCTCCAATGGATGGCGGCGCCCCCTTCAGAAGAAAAAGAACAAGAACAACAAGGTCAACAGCGGGTGGTGCAGCTCACCGCAGCGCATGCATTGACGCAAGCCGTCGATAACTGGGAATTTGATATCCAGCTGTTTCTGCCCTATCTGGGTTCGACCCTGACCCACCTACTCCACCTGCTTTCTCAAGCGGAAGCGCCAGAGACCGTTCTGTCACTGGTCACGGATGTGAAAGCCATCCTTATGAGAACAGGAACCGAGGTAAGGAACCCCAGGTTGGCTTATTCTTTTGGCTTGACGCTCATGCCACTCACTTTTCTTGCTAGATTTTACCGTTTGCCTCGGATATCATTCAAATGTTACTCCCTTGTTGGCAACCCACAAGGGAGCCTTTACTCTTATCCTCCTTGATAGATACATTTCGACATGTTGTCGCTGTAAGTTGTGTCGGCCTTTTTTTTTTTCTTCTCTCTTTCTCAAAAACGCTTCGTTGACATCTCCATCGGTTTATGTTTGTTTGTTTGTTTGTTTGTTAGACTGTGAAAGAAATGTCTGTTCAGCTACATCCTGTCTTGATTCCTATTGTCCAGTATTGTATTGACCCTGCCAATGTAAGTTTGTCTTTTTTGTAGATTTTTTTCCAAAAGAGAGAAACTGATGTTGGCTGTTTTTTTTCGCCACCTTCTTACTAGGAAGCCCATGTTTATTTGTTAGAAGATGCTTTGGACCTCTGGTGGACGCTTTTACAGACCGCACCGATGAACAGCCCTGAATTCATGTCGCTTTACTATCCACCGGCTCTAGCGCTTTTAGATTATGACACTGAAAACCTTCGTAAAGTGCTCAAGGTGATAGAAAGTTACCTCTTGCTCGACCCGTCCTCCACATTAGCCCCGCCATATCAACCCATCTTGTTTGAGAAGCTGGCTTCCAAGGTGAAGGATACGACGAGGGGTCCTGTGGCTCATTATGTATCGCATACGCTGGATCTTGTGCTTCAGAGTGCACCGTTGTCGGTCTATGGTCAAGCCCTTGTCGACTCGGATGTATTGACCAATATACTTGAATTGTTAATGAAAGAGGACAAGGTAAAAAGAAAAAAACACACCAAAAAAAAAAAAAAATAAAAAAAAATAGGTATTTATTCATCTTTAAAGAGTCAAGCCATGGCAACGTATATGAATGTATTTGCAAGATTGGCTTTTTTGGATGCCAACTTTGTGATGCGCATCCTTCAAACAAAAACTCAACCACAGCAGCCACAAGACGAGGTGATCAGTAGGGTATTGGATAGATGGTTGGACAATGTTAGTTTTCTCTTAATGGAAAAAAAAAAAAAAAAGGGAAAAAAAAAGCTGATGGTTTTTTTTTTTTTTTTTTACAAGTTGGATTATTTAGATGCACAGAAAAAGAGGGTTGCCTGTGTAGGATTGACCCATTTGTTACTGTCCTCGAGTAGTAGCCATAGTAGTGGTGATGATGTTGTGAAGGCAGTAGTGATGAACAAGTTACCCAATATCATGGCGGTGTGGATGGATGCTGGCTTTGACAGGTAGAGCTGCCTATTGAGTTGACCAACCCCTAGATGCGTAACCCTTCTCTCACACCCTTGTTTGTCCATTTAGCGATCATGCTGCAGCGCTTGTGTCAGAGGAAGAGATGGATATCAATGAAGTAGAAGCATGTCAAGAAACGCTTAGAAAGAAACAAGTAAGTTGCGCGCTTCCCCTCCTTTGAAAAGAGTAAGCATCTTTTTTCTTATGGTGTCCGTTTTATTGGTTAGCTTGTAGAAAATGATTCTCTTTATCACGTCCACTTGCTGGCAATGATAAAAAACGCCATGAGTCAGCCGCAAGTGGTAGAGCGATTACCTCAGATTGACCCTTCTATCGTCCATCAAGTGAGCCGTCTGTTTCATGCTGCTCCAATGTAAACTGTGTTCCATAGAAATACAAAAAAAACAAAAAAACCAGCCTCTTTTTTTTTCACGTGTTTGTTCTATTATCAATCGTTCTATTTTGAGAAAGCGTCTCGGTTCTAGATTCGCACCGGGGGATGGAATTATGCACAATGACAACAGTGGTATGGGTTTCTCAAAGGCCTGAAAGCCCCGAACGGACGAATGTCGGCGCACGTATGACTTTGATTTTTTAACCTACCTTATGTTGTTGTACAGTTCCGACTTTGTTTACTTTTACGGGATGACATTCTCTTTTCATGAAAGAGAGAGAATCTCACATGAGTTTGTTTTTGAAAGTGTAACAATGCGTTTATTACTTTCTATCGATAAGCGCGCGCGCTTATCTCGCTTCTTCAACGCTACTTTATCGCAGTGTGGGGGGCAGGCAAGGATCGACAATGTAAGAAAGAGAAACAAAGAGAGGAGTTCCTCTGTGATAAAGGGGAGTGAGCTGTTGTATATTATTTCCTCTTTTTTTTTTTATTGGCAGAAAAAGGGCAAATGAGAAGTCAAAATGGGATATCGCATAAATTTGCACACACACACACACACACACAGCCATCATAAAGGAAGCAAAAGAAGGTAAAAGGATAACATGCTTTTCTCTAAAAAGGGGAAAAAAAAAAAAAAAAAAGAAAAAGAAAAAAGAGAGTTCGAGATTAATCAAACATGTGATATATAAAAAGATAAATAATAAAAAAAAAAAAAAGCATAATGAATATTTTTAAGGAAATGGTATAAAAATCAAAGTTCGTCATATGTTACAACCAAGTAGTTATAGGGTAAGAACGGAGCGAAAAAATGCTACTGATTCCGTTGTTTTCATAAAAGGGGAAACGGTTTAGGACACTATATGAAAAGATTGAAAAAATAGTCGTATTGTTTAGTTTTTTGGTTTTTTTTTGGATGGGCATCTCCTCAATGAAGGCTATGTGTGTTAAGTGATTTACCACGACTACAATCAGGGCACCAGCTTGTCTCAAAGTATCTCCTGTGAACAAGGCAATAATTCTTTCCACGGGCGTGGCAAATAGGTGATGATGCAGTTGAAGAGGCATGACTCCTCGTACGGGTGCTCGCAGAAGGAGAAGCAGTTGTAGTAGCTGTACTGGCATGAACTGACTTGTGCAAACGCAGCGTTGTATTTGAAAATGTCACGATAGTCATTGTTGTGATTCTTTGGATATATTTTTTGAATTGAGCGGGAAATACAGATGCTTTTTGGGCTTTTACTACAGTGAATCTAGCTCTGGCTGTTTTGATTGGTTGGAAAAAGCTAAATCAAAAAATGAAAAAAAAAGAAATATGAAGAAGAAGAAAAAAGGGCTCTATTCTATGAACAATAAAAAAAAAGAACCGTTTTTATTTTTTTTTGCAATTTTGTTTGTATGTGAAAAATACATTCGCGAATCCAAATTTTTGTACAATCAGAGACAAAAAAAAAAAAAAAAAAAAAAAAAAGTATATCTATTGCTTGATCAAGTAAAAGGCATGGACAATCCTCTATTTCCTTAAATATTCAAAGGACCTGAGGAAAATTTACTGTTGGTGTAACGTGCACCCCACCCACTTGCTTCTTTTGGAACTATCAAAATAAACCATCGATGCTTTCTTTGAACTTGTACAAGCACTATCGGCATCTAGGGTCGTTTTTACCTACTCAAGAGAGCAGCATCCATAGTGCTAATAACTGAATACAACGGTGTCTGTAAAGTCGTCAGCACCGAACCAAACCAAAGGTGGCCGAGAACGTGGAAAAGCACCCGAGAGCGAAAGTCAAGTTTATAACTCAGCAAAAGCCAAAAAAAGGCTGTCTCCCTTTCCTTTTTGTGGGGTAAAAAAGGGAAAGCGGTACTATGTTTATGCAAAATCTCCAAGATCCGCTCATTGACAGGATGACGAAGGGAGCGACCAATTAAATTTCAAGATCAAACGAAAAGCTCTTTGAATGCTTCTCTATAATGTATAGTTAGTTATTCACTCGTCTTGAATTTGTTATTTTCATAGTAAAGACTTAGGAAACATGGATAAACACACTTTTGTGAGTCACTAGAGGCTTTTTACTTGAATCGTCTCTAAATAGTCTTCTCGATTAGGGCTGTTGTTGTCAGTACAAGACATTGAGTTGAAACTAAACGCAACGTCATTCTTTTGGTTCCTTTTTACGTTTCCCGTCACTGCCATATTCTGTAAACTAAAATGGGCCTTTTACTGTCTTCTGACACTATGCTACACAATAACACAACATTTAACTTTTATAAGCAATGATGAAAAAGATACTCCCGCTTAAAAAAAGAATCTACTGGTCAAAATATAGAATACCAAATTATACTATGCTTCTAAGAAGTAGTCATTGTAATATAGCATCTTTATCTATCGTCATCTCATTAAACAAAAACAGCAGTCGTTGGGACTCTTTCTAATGAGCATCTAGCATGATGTGATTTAGTTCACCATTGAGAACAATGCCTTGGCTTTAAAATTCTCTTTTAAAATACATTGTATCTACCAGAATAACCCCCCTCCTCCTTCCGTAAGGATGGGCCTTTGAAGTCAATGGTTAAAGGTTTCTTTCAAACGTGATCTGTCCTTTTGTTTCTTCGCATGCTAGCCGGACTCACCGCTGCTGTTTTTTGAAAGGAATTTTTCTAGTAACGCAGACCCAACAAAGTCTTTGCAAAGTACATTCAGTCTCACATCACTAAACACGCTATCAATAATCATTAGAATAAATTACTTTTTACGCGCTCAAAGAGAACTTGGTGCCTTGAATGGAATGAATTTGTTACTATTCATTTGAGACCACCCTTGGTTCCTTTTGTTTTGCCTTTGAAGCAATCGTCTTTCCATTGGTATGCGGTATCTCCTTTTTGAGGGATGTAAACACGGATATAAACGTACGGTTGCGCCCCCCACCCTCATGATTGTAGAAACCAAAGCCAAGGGAAGGCTCAAGCATCAAAGGATCTAAGTGAGTCAACTTACTGCTTCTATTTTAATGTCATCCTAAACATATAACCCTTCTACTATTGTATTTCAATATCCCAGCAACAGAAGGGCATCCACCACTTCTTTCTCAATTTGAAACCTTTCTACGTCCAAAACTGTCAAAGCCCAAAGTCAATAGAAATATTCATGAATAGTCAGTCAATCACCACTATCCAATGCGTTAGATTCCCTTTTGTCCATTGCCATTTCTTCATCAGACGTTTGGGTCCTCTATTCAAAATAGTCACACTGTTCTTTGTTTACAATTGACCCGTACAACATAAGCGATAATAATAGACTTTCATAGAACATACATTAACTATTCATCTTGGATCCATTCTTAGCACACCACAGTGGGTTTTCAAATTGGCATTCAAAGCATTCTCAACTGCATCATGGCCGAGTCAACCTACCTCTATTGCCCTTCTGAGTCGACCGACAAAGCATCCATGACAGATAATTGTATTTCGTTCTCTTTGTCACCATCACTGTCGTGCATGTTTCCGATAATTTTTGAAAGCACAATGGCTTGAAGAAGAGGAGTGTCCATTTGTTTTTTATTTTTATTTGATCTCTTCAAAAAAATAGATACACTTTTCATGCATCAAGACGCGGTACATAGGGGTCTAAATAGATTGACTTCCTTGATTGAAAATGTTCAATATACTTAACATCTACAATGAAAATGATAACAAACCGTGGAATGGGCTAGTCGCCAGAAAACGAGTGAAATAAGGTCAAGATGACTAAACTTTACTGTTTGGAATTTAGAGCTCCACTTGTATTTTATTTGTATGCTTCAAAAAGTACCGCTAGAACAATGGTGATTTCTTTTTTTTATTCTTTTCTTTTTCGTCTTTCGTCGTCATTACAGATCCTGGGCCAACATCGACTCCAACATTGACATTTTTTCAACTTTCTTCTTAGTGTCCCTACCCGTCGTTGTATATCTATTCATTATTTGAAGAACAGCGGAATGGAGAAATAACTTTTGTTCTTTTCCGTTCCTTTTTCATGTTTTGAATCTTTTTCTTGACAATACAGCATTCAACAACAACAACAACAACAATAACAATAACCTCAACAGAACAATACAACACCCGTCAACGAGACCTACTCATCCTTTCTCTGTTACTTTGTTTTGATTTGAGAAAACAGAAAAAAAAAAAAATAGAAAAATGCAGGCCAACATTGATTTTGAAGAACTCAAAGAAATACAAGCAAACGAAATTGAAGCTTTAAAAGCTATCTTTATGGATGATTTCCGACAAGTTGAACAGAAAACAGCATGGAAGGTAAACTGAATCAAAGAAACGCTCTAGAAGCAATGAAAATGAGGTGGGGGGGGGGGGCGGGAAGGAACAATGAGATGATTGCTTAAAGCAAGAATTCTCTCTTTCTCTCTTTTTTCTACTGTTGAACTAACGAATGCTATCCATTATTCCTTCTTCCAGGTAACCCATAAAGATCCAGAATTTATACTACATTTATGTCCTCTTGGTGTTGACGAAAATGAAGCATTCACAACCGTCGATCTGAAAGTGCGATTCCCTAAATCCTATCCCAACAAACCACCCGAACTTCACCTGATCAATCAGCGAGGGTTAAACGCACTCCTTGTTCGTCAATTAGAACTCTCTTTGCAAAAAGCAGCACAACAACTGATCGGTCAAGAGATGATGTACGATCTCAGCGATCACGTACGTGCATTTCTTGCCAACCACAACGCACCTCCTTCCGCCACATCCAAACTCACCCTTCATGAACAGATGGTGATACGTAATGAGCAGGATTCAAAAGTGGAAAAAGAACGTGAATTAGAGGCATTGGCTCGACAACGAGAGGAAAGGGAGGCGGAGCTTCGTATACAGTCGGATAGGATGAATGAGCAAATTCAGCAGGACATAGAAAGGAAACGAAACCAAGCGCGAGCGGCTCGCCAACAACAAAGACGTCAACTCGGCTTTTCTCCAGACGATTACTCAGATGAAGATGACACCGATTCAGTACTAGGAGCCGTTGTGAATGACTCGGACGACGATTTTCATCCTCGATTTTCTTCACATCATCATCATCATCACCCGCGTTATCCTTACAGCAGTAACAGTAGCACCCTGCAAAATTCTATCGACGCACTTCATCATCAGTTGGAAAGTAGCGATATTCGTCTGATTCGATTCGAGAATTTAATTACTGTGCCTATTGAGAAAGAAGAGAACAGCGGCACGATACCGACCGTAAGTCTCCCGTCACATGCTAAGGAACGAAAGGAAACAGCGGGCTGAGATGCTGATTTTTTTTATTTTTTTTTTAATTTTTTTTTTAAAAAAGAGAATCTGTTTTCATACTGTAGTTTTGGGTCCTTGCATTGGAAAAGGAGTGGTTGGCACAACGCATTCGGCACAACCTGCAAATTATAAAATAACTGGAGATGGCAACAACAACAACCATAACGACAGTATGACTGGAGAAGAAACAGACAATCTCGTCCTACCCAGCTTACTCGCCGTGAAGAAAGTGACTGTATCAGGGTCGTATTATTCAACTCAGGCAGGAAAAAGAAAACTTCAGGACGTCGAAAGGGAACTTGATCGTTTACGTACACTACAACACCCTCATATTTTGCAGACGTATGATTCTCGATTGGACAGGAGTCGTATGGATCGCAGCTTTTGGACTCTCTACGTGTTGATGGAGTATGAACAGGGTGGAAGCTTATATGATCTCCTCAAAAAGTGTGGAGGCGGCTTGAGATTAGCGATTGTCCGTAAATACATGAAGCAACTATTATGGGCGTTGAATCACGTACATTTGAACGGTTTCATCTGCAAAGGTAACCTACGGACCTACTTTTCTTTTTTTTTTTTTTTTTCTCTCTGTTGATCTGAAAGAGCTATGTCATCCTAACTGTTATTTTCCCAACCCTCTCATGGGGCCCATAGATATCAGATCGAATAGTATTTTTTGCAGCAATCATCAATCTGTCAAATTAGCCGACATAAGTTACAACAAGCGACTGCATGGTAAAAATTAACCCCGTCCTTCTAGCTCACAAACATCTCATTGCGTAATAACAACCGTTCTTAACCCCCACGCATTTCATTAGATCTCAACAAGTCTAATTTTTTTATTGAGGAGGAACATGAAAGTGACGCTTTACAGAATCATTCTTCCATATCCGCTTGGTATTCGCCTGAATTGCGCGAGCGACCAGGCGTCTATGGCCGAAAAAATGATATCTGGTGTCTCGGTGTGGTATTTATAGAAATGTTATGGGGCGTCGAAGTGACGAAAGAATTTGGCGACTTTGAGGCTTTCTTACGTACAGCAGGTTCTGATCTACCCTCCGTCGCTATTGATTTTGCAAAACGTTTGTTGGAACCGGATCCGAAGAAGCGTCCTACCGCTATCGATTTGATGAGAGACCCTTTCTTTGAAGGAGATGGCGAATACATGCTTACAGAACAACCAGCCGCCTCACCCATCTTTTCAACCGGTAGGCTATTGTGTGATTTTTTGTTTGTTTTTTTTTTTTTGGTTACTCTATTTCCCCCCCCCCCATTGCAAGTGACTAAAATACTTTTTCTTGTCATTAGTGGTGCCACCTATCAGCTCAAACGAAGTATTAGACCATGCTCACAACAACAATAACAACAACAAACTCCAAGTGCCCACAAGACCTTTATACGAACAGTCTATGGCACCTGATTTCAATAAATCTCTATACCCACCTGATCATTATAACAATAAGCAAAACACCTATCATCCTGGCCATCCTACGAACTACCTTACACAGCATCCATCCACGTCAGAGTCAACGAGTGGAGCATCACCCATCACCTCCAGATACAAGAATGATTTCGAAGAGATTGAATTCTTAGGTAAAGGCGGATTTGGCGAGGTGATTAAAGTTCGCAACCGTTTAGACGGCCGCCTGTATGCTATCAAAAAGGTACGCTTGGATCCTCGGGACAGTGAAGACTTGAGAAAAATTTTGAGAGAAGTGCATTCCTTATCCAGCCTACACCATCAATATGTTGTGCGCTATTTTGCAACTTGGTTTGAAGATGAGGATGGTAGTAGTAGCTATAAGGATACCTCAGACGAAGAGGACTTTACAGACGAGACAGATTCAGAATACGATGAAGAAGAAGAAGAGGAGGAGGACGGCGATGTCAGTGCCTACAAAAAGCAGTTCCGTGATTTTATGTCTGTTCGTCGAATGAAAAGTCAAAGTAGGAGCTATTCAGCTATTCAATTTGTTGAGGAAGATGAGGAGGACGACGACGATGACATCGAGAGTACAAGTGATGAGGAGGAGGAGGAGGAGGGACAAGCCTCATCCACGCATGACGACGGCACCACAGGTGACGATGATGATTCGGATGATTTCATCTCGTTTGGACATGCTTCCACCACCTCGACGACGCGTAGTCATAATGCAACTGGAACGAGTGCTGTCACTACCACCACGACGGACACAGTGTCTACAAAAAAACAATCGCTAGCACGTAAAGCAGTCAATCACTTGAAGAAAAAATCAAACGATAAAAGTGGCAGTAGTGGTCAGAAGCAGCAACAAAGAACCCGTGTTTTGTATATTCAAATGGAATATTGCGAGAAAAAGACATTGCGCGATGTGATTGATGAAGGCATAGACGAACAGGAAGGATGGCGTTTATTCCGCCAAATTCTGGAAGGCCTAGTGCATATACACTCACAAGGCATGATCCACCGTGATCTGAAACCTCCCAATATTTTCTTGGACGCGAACAACGATGTCAAGATTGGAGATTTCGGCCTTGCCACGACAAATCAAACGCTGGTGGATGGAATAGCATTGTCGCGAAACCCTAGTCTTCGCATTTTTGAGCGATACAATACGAGCTCTCAGAACGGCCCTGCCGCCGAAAGTGCTGCTGCTAGCTATACAGGCTATTCCGCTTCGAGTGTTCATATAGGAGCAGAAGAAAGTATGACGACGGGTGTAGGTACCACATTCTATGTTTCACCCGAAGTGATGCCTGACCCAACGACCGGCGCTACATCGGGGATGCGCTACAATCAAAAGGTCGATATGTTTTCCCTGGGTGTCATCTTTTTTGAAATGTGTTACAAATTCTCCACAGGCATGCAACGCGTCGTTGTGCTCAATGATCTAAGGAACGGTAAATTTCCTGATGATTTTCCAGCCAACTATGTCCATCAAAAGAAAATCATCAAGATTCTGCTGTCGCCCCAGCCCAAAGATCGTCCCAACAGCTTTGAGCTTCTTCGTAGCGACCTCTTACCGCCCAAGCTGGAAGATGAGTACATTAAAGAATGCGTGCGTACGATTGCTAACCCTAATACACCTTACTACGGGAAACTGATGTCTGCCATGTTCTCACAATCAGCCGACCGACACAAAGACTTCACCTACGACTACCAGACCAACATTGAATTGCCTTTTGACCCGTTCAGTCATATCTTTTACGATTGCATTCGAGAACAAATGACCAAGGTGTTCAAGCGCCATGGCGCTATTGCCGTCTCGGCTCCTTTGCTGATACCAAAGAATGATTTATATCACCTGAATTGGAAAAATCCCGTCTATCTTATGGATGCACAGGGCTCTTTGAGTCAGCTTCCTTATGATCAGACCGTTCCCTTTGCCAGATTCATATCACGTCAAAAAGGCTTTCCCGAAATGAAGCGCTTCACGTTCGATAAGGTTTACCGAGAAAACCCCAGCGGCGGTCAACCAGAAGCCATTTTGACAGCTGACTTTGACATTGTTCATAAAAAGACATCTCCCATGGTGCCTGATGCCGAAGTGCTCAAAGTAGTGGAAGAAGTACTGGAAGATTTACCCCCGTATAAAAAGGGTGGCTTCTGCTTCATGGTGAATCACACGGGTATTACGGATATGATATTGGATAACTGTCGTGTTCCGCCTGATATCAGAAAAGGTGTTTTGGTCATATTATCTAGTTTAGGCGGTTCTACCTCTTTTTCAGGTGTGAGAAATCTGCTAAAGTTGAAGTATCATTTACAGCGAAGTGTGCTGGACGAGCTTTCTATGTTTAATATTCAGGGTAAGCTTACATCAAGCGTACGGATCTATTCATCCTCATTGTACTAATGTCATCGTATGAGCGTAGGTGAATTAGATACGATTGGCAAAAAGGTTGAAAGCCTGTTGCCCAATAATTACAAGAGCAAGTTTAGAGACTATGTCAATGAACTACGTACTTTAACAACAGTGAGTAAATTTATGGGGGTTCGCCACAAAATCATATTCAACCCTTTATTAGTGTAAGTATTTTCCAACCCTAACAACTGTCACTGAAATAGACAACATATACTCAGTTTTTTTCTTTTTGCAAATTGACCAGGTATAACAATCACTTTTACAAGAATGGAATCATATTTTTAACTGTTATAGATACCATTGATTCCAAGCGCAAAGATATCCTTGCTATTGGTGGAAGGTAAAAATTAAAAAAGTCATTATGCGTTTGCTTGCCAGGTCATTTTAAATCACGGCTGTACTGACCATCATGTATACATTAGATATGACTTTTTGATACAACATTTCTCACATCCGAATGCAACAGCTAATAGAAAACTACAAGCTGTTGGTGTAAATATTGCAGTTCAAAAACTGATTCGTCATTTGGATATATACCAATCTGAGCAGGTCAAATATCTAATGAAAGCAAGGAATGAAAAGATGAGAAGCTTTGGTTTATGGGCACCCAAGAAATGCGACGTCTATGTTGCTAGTTTTGGAAAAGTTCTTTTACAGGAAAGACTAGAGATAGTTCGCGAATTATGGAATCATGGCATCCGTGCCGAATATCAATATGATGATGGAGACAATCTTACGCCTGAAGAAGTGGTCTCACAATGTAAAAAAGCGAGTATCAATTGGATCGTTATAGTGAAGCATAGAAATTCAGAGAATAAATCGACAGAATCGACTACTGTCAAAGTGAAAGACGTGTTGCGACGTACAGAAACAGAAGTGAGTAAGGCAGATCTATGCATGTGGTTATCCTCCGAAATTAGCGAGCAGATGCGGGTAGATTCTGTAGCCAAAGTGAAGAACAAACATGACATTAAAACAAAGGAATCTACAGATACAGGTACGAATCTGAAGCTGAAAGCGAAAAGCATTCAATAATCACATACTAACCTCTTCTCGATTGTTCGGATAGGTCGAAATGATCCATTTTTACATGATTTGTCAAAGTCTGACGGTATAGATCAGAAAAAGACAGCCTTCAATGTGAATATTGTATATAACGAAGGCCGTGGTAAAGAGCGTACAAAGATGAAGCATAAACATAAAAGTGTTTTGGTGGATAAAGGTAGGATCCGGCACATGAAATAACTCACTATTAACCAGTATTAATAAGCACTCCTTTTTTTTTTTTTTTACTTACTGACTAGCTATAAATCACCTAACGCCTATTATGGATGATATGAAAAGAGACGTTCAAGTCCTTGCTTTTGATCTTCCCAAAGAACTTATCAGGTTTATGGTCGAATTTAAGTTTTGGCAAGACGATGGATTCAAAAAATTGTTGGATCACGCAGGAACAAACCAACGAGATACCCTTACTAGAGTAAAGCATGCCGTACAAAAACTCATTGATGCTAAATATAAATCTGTATGGCTCTATTCCCATAGGGATGATTATGCTTTATTATGCACTCTACCGTGCTAAAACATTTGAATAATACATTCGAAAATTAATAAATTCTTTTGATTCTGATATTCTACCAAGGCACCGTTTCAATACTATCCGTAACTTCTATTCGAATGTGGCTAACCCGCCGATTTCCTGATCCAGCCCGCAGCAAAATTTTTGACAATCGAAAACTTTTACTGATCACGTGAATTTATAATTTTTTATATGTATATTTTAATAAACTCAAAAAAAAACAAAATGTCTCTGTGGCTCAGTTGGCAGAGCGTCAGTCTCATAATCTGAAGGTCGCGAGTTCGAGCCTCGCCGGAGGCATTTACTTTTTATTCTACTTATGTTGTAGTGCGTGAAGAATATGTGTATTTTTTGGTTTTGGGACAAGCGAGCTAATTACTTTGCTAAATGATTTAAAATAAGCATAAATAAACATGAAAATCCTACAAAATTTCCTTAGAAACAGTAATTAAGCTAAGACTGTTTTTAATCTCATATAAGAATTATATTATCTTTAAAGATATAGTCCTTGAAGAATAGTTCAGGCGTAAAGATGATTTCTTATGTGTCTTTACAAGACAATCAGAGACAAAAAACCCAACCTTTTATACTAACTATTACCCGATGAATATCAATCCTACAAAAAGTATGTAATTATACCTAGAAGACTCGATGTTTGCAAATATAAGACACCTCAATATAAATCAAGAGCTCATATTTTGAGAGATATTGTTTTCCGGTATCAAGCCTATTGGTAAATGACTTTGCATCTTGAATATGTCTTTAGCATAGACAACTTTTTGTCCTAAGCTTTATTTATGAGGCAATTTTTATAAAAAGAAGTGGTACGTCCACGAATTATGAACTTTTTTAAATATTTGTCATATTATAGGTATCAGAAATGTTATTGATAAGCATGAGTTTTTAAACTACTTATTTCGTAGAGTATACATATACGGTTTATTAGCTTCCAGAAATTTAATTTTGCATTTGAAGGTTTTAGGTGCGAAAATCCAACTGAATAAATCATATTACATGTCACGAGACATGTCAGCTTTCTGTATATTTGATTGCGAACGATACATTAATTCATAGTTTGAACAAATATCATTATCCTCCATTACTTTAAGCTGGATAGCATCCATCGAACAAACAACTGTTATTACGAATGGTTTTTGCATGTCTTGGCATCTTTACAGAGGCCGTCTATTGCGAAAAAGATTACCTCATACCCCTATACTCTTGCTAGGATTGCAAAGGTTTATGCAGTTTTCATCTCTTATAAGAACGACCTTTCATAAACTGTGTTCATATGAACGAAAGATTTCTTTTATAAAACAATAAACCCAAGGTTCAAATAGAATGATGCTTGGACAAAAAGATTTTGCAGGAGACATTTCAGAGTAGCCTGAACTATACGACCTGAAGCTATCATTCAGTTCGATAAATATACATATACAGTCCTGAATAGCAAACCAGTTCAATGAAAAGATTACAACTAGCAAAAATGAGAGGAAATTTTATTACTTGTGCAAATATTATATGAATCTGCTTTAAAAAATCAGAGAGTTGCATTGTCGAAATGACTTTTTTGCTTCAATATTCGACATGACTTAAAAATCTCGCCTGTCTTGCTCTTCTGCTACGTTTTGTCGAGCAAGATATAGTTCTCAAATGAGAACTGCAATAGTTGATTTTGCCGACAATATTGTTGTTACTGCTGGTAAAGGTTATAACAGAGGTGGTAGAGACACGCTTGAGCAGTGGGGATATTATCCACACAATCCCGGTAGCGCTGGGCGTAGGTCGATAGTCCGAGAGATTGATCAGTGGACATGATTATTCTATTCCTCTCGTCGATTCGCGCTTTAGTACAGTATCGCGAAGATTCTCCAAACGAATCATGTCCACTACCTGCCGAGCTGCCAACGCAGGGCTTGCCGCACATCGTGCAGCCGCAGATGAAGGAGTAGTGGTAGCAGTGGTGGCAGTGGTAGCACAGTCCTCTATACTAGCTAGTAAACCTTCACCAAATACATGGAAGTAATCTATGATATTGTTAAAAAGGCTTCCAGAGGCACCATGTCGGTTCCACTACCCACAACAAGTATCTTGAGGAAGATCGCAATGTCAATAATTATAACCTTTACTTATTGGCGTTGTTCAGAACAAATATGGATATTCAGATCAACATTGGCAAATCGGCTCTCTAATATTTAACGAAATACACCACAAAAGTTGGTAATGAAACAAAAAGTGAAGGAATGATATCGTGCTCGAGAAGCAATAACGAAAGTTTACCTGTCAACAGTTGTCACACGAAAATCTGTGGGGCACATTTTGACAAAAGCAGTCATTAAACCTGTTCAAACTTTTTTATTTTTATTTATTCTATTTTTTTGTTTTGTTTTTTGATTTTGGATATTTCTGATCTCTTTATCCAACAACCATGTCAAGCGAAATGGATCTGCAAAAAAAAATCGTTAAACAAATCGAGTTCTATTTATCCGATTATAATTTACCTTATGACAAGTTTTTGTGGACCCTTCACGATAAAAACCCGGGTCACTGTAAGTTCATTGAAATCTTCAACCGCGTCATAAAAGCCTCGTCGATCCTTATTTAGTTTGCTCTACAACATGTAATTAGGGATCCCAATCACTACCTTGGCCAATTTTAAGAAAATGAAGTCACTCACTGAGGATTTGCAAGTTGTCGTTGAAGCCTTGAAAAACCACAAAAGTGACGACATTGAAATTGATGAAAGTGAAAAAAAGGTTCGTCGCAAGACTGAACCAGTCGAATTGGACCTGAAGGCACGTACAATTCATGCAAAAGGATTTCCCTTGGTGGATATGGCTCCAGGCGTTGAAGATCCTAAAGAAGCTTTAATCAAATTACAAGATGACATCGAGGATTGCTTCGCTGAAAAGGGTAGTGTAAAATGTATCCGTTTAAAATATAACAATGATGTGAAGCCTAGAACATTCAAGGTAAAATGATAGCACCTAGCAATTGTTTTTTTTTTAGGATATGGAAGTTTTATTGATATCACATTCTCTGCGATTTTTGGTAACAATAGGGTTCCGCCTATGTCACATTTAGCTCCGAGGAGGAAGCTAAAACCGTTGCTGATCTCAAGAATATCAAGTTTAAAGACGAAGACATTGAATTGATGTATAGACCCGACTATATGAAAATGAAAGAAGAACAATACAAAGACGCGTCTCAGAATTCTAAACGTCAATATCAGTTCAATGCCTTTAAAGCGATTAATTCGAAATCACAACCCCAAAAGAAACGGGACTTGGAAGATGCAGCCGAGGCTCCTGAAAGTAAGAAGACAAAGCAGGAATAAATGATGGTGGATGTACTTGGGCCACCTTTTCTCCGCATCATACCTCAGCAGCCTTTGGTCGACTTTGTTGCCCTCTTTTCTTCACTTTATTTACACACAATATTCTAAATTATGCAGGCTTTTTGCAAAAGCAGAAACCTAAAGAGTAGGAAACATCCTCTAAGAATAAATCATTATTAAAAGGATGTCCTCCCAACGATTATAGCTTTTAATTCCTGCATACAAAATACAAGCAACAGTTTTTAACCATGTCGGTGATATCATTATTCAACAGTTCCCCATCCTCGTGAATTTCCTTTGTGAATCGAATTCAATATCGTTATCCTTGTTTATCTACAACAGTTGTTGCTGAATTAATCACCACATTGCCTCTTCCTGATGTACGCACTACTCTCATTTGAAATACGTTGCTTTATTGCTGCGCCTCTGACTTCCTTTCCAATGTCTGTCCCTTCTACGGCAACATGAGTACTTTTTTTTTTCTTATCTAAGTATATAGGGGCTCAACCTATAAAACGTATAACCATAAGATGGATGATGGATTGCTTTCAACATCTCGCATTGTTTAGGAAAGTTCGACAAAGTGATCCCTGTTCTTTTTCATCTAAACAATCTAAAAAAGGACAGCAGGAGTTTTGAATTGATACTGTAACGGCCAGAACACTTGCATTAGTTATCTTTTGAAAAGTTTCAGTCTAAGGTTAATGTTCAACAACAGAAGGTATCGTTGTTATTACTATGTTTGTTTGTGATAAGAATGCTAATGCAATTGACTACTTACTTATATAACTTTATCACTTTGATAAAGTAGACCTTATGATAGAAATGAAATATCCAAATACAGAAAACCTCAGCCCAGTAGGAGCAACAAAATGGCTATTACAACACTATCAATTTAGGCTTCATACTTTAATTTGGTAAATTAAAGGAAAAGAAAAGGAAGTAAGCTTGTTGACGAAAAATGTTTATAACCTCAAAAAATAGCTGTTAAGGATGAAAAATTAAACTTTTCAGTATCTCATTTAACATATTAATATCTTCAAAATGTCTGCACTGCAGTAGACTAGCTGGCAACAGAATCTTTGCTACGGCAATTCATTTCGAAAGCTCTTTGCTCTATCTCTTCCTCCCAAACTGACATAGCAATGACCATTATGTTCTTTGAAGCGTTTTGTATCTTATTGCTATGGACGTGCTATAGATGTCAATATCTTACTTTCGGGACAATCTTCGTAAACCATACAAATAAAAACTCCAGATGCTTTTCTTCATCAAATCTAGCATTGCTCTTGTCCGTTTCTTGAACGAACGCTACTACCGTACTGAGAATTGAAATATTTAGCGTCCCAATTAGTACAGCGCCTCATACATCAGTGGCTATTTCAAGAACATATAGATATAAGGTCTAGTATTGCATTTCAACACTAAGGTTGTTCACATTTATTTATTAGGATGAAGATAGGCATCTGAATTTTGTTCGTGGTATACGGCTCCAACGCAAAGTATCGTCGCATACGAATGCTCGAGTGCAAATGTATATCCAGCAGCGAGATTGATAACATTACTATTTTACAGTTCGCTTCGACGCAATGTTTACGCCCCAGCGACAAAAATAATCCATATATACATTACAACGGCCTGTTTACAGTCAACAAACCCGCTATAAAAATGAAAAGCAAAGAAGCTATATGCAATAATTACAACTCTGCCAACTTTTCTGTTATATACATCAAAGCGTGGCGCAGAATATCTTTAGCTTCATTCCAGAGATGACGTACGAAGAACAAAGCAAATGGATGAGACTCTATATCAGGGAAGTCCTCATTGAATGTCTATTTATACAGCATTGAGGTTGGGTTATAACAATCAGTTCGGTTTTCCGTTGATGATTTCGATCAGAAGCAATTTTGCACTTACAGTAAGTATACTAAGTTCTGTATCTGCTTGTTTGGAAAGCTTCTCGCATACAGTTCGCAGCATAACCAAAGCTTTTCGTTCATTTTCGGTGCTGATCATTTCCGCCTGTCCCATCACAACATCATGCCAGTCCATCACTTTTCTGTCAAATCCTGGCTCTGTTGTTCCGTTGATAGCTAATAAACGTAATGCAGCCAACAAACGAAACGATATCTCATCTTCGGTGATAGTGTAGTCGCCATAGTATCCGGATCCTTCTAAAATCTCTTTTTTTATCGTGATGCCTCGTTTTGTTGGTTCTACTTCATTGTAAAGATTCCATATTTCGTGATCCAGTTGTACAAAATTGTAACAGTTGTTTTCTGGTATGACAAAGCCGTATTCTTTCAGTAAAGCAAGGTTATCATGAGGGCCGTAATTAATAAACACTTGCTCTCCTTTGCGATAGGGTGTCAACGTTTTGATCTCAAAGCTTTGTTTTTTCGCATTAAATTCGCTCTGAATCTGATAGGGTAAAATGTTGCGTTGGCGTTCAGAAGTGATGCACGAAATAAATGTATCTTTTTGCAGACTAACCTTAGCTTCTGTTGTGTGATTGAGAAAGTCAAGCATGGGTGCCAATGCTATATTCCCTTTATCGAGTCTATTATTCTTTCTGGTCATATGAATACAACGCGTGTTGACTTCAAATAATAGAAGCTTTGGATTAATACAATGAAGTTGTCTTTATCTTTAACCCTTCTCAATTGTTTACTGTATTTACCGCAAAGCCATGCCCATTCGTATTCTTCAGATTCTATCGTTGTTGGAGTTTGCACTGGCAACTGTGAATGCCTTGATTTTAAAAAGTCTACACATGCTATATAGTCGCGTTGAATATTTGCTTTTTGCTGCTCTACTTCTAATCTTAATGATTGAGGAAGGTGCTCAATCAGATGTTGATTATATTTGACAGGCATAGTATCGAAGTGAACCGGTAATAAATCTATATAATACTTCCACCAGGATTCTTCGCTTTTATCCTGTCGCTTTTTTAAGAGAAGAAGGTGAAGAGCAAGGAGCTGCTGAGATGAAAGTCCATGCTTGACGCCGTATAGCTTGGACAGGCTCTCGTTGGTTATAAGAAATTTTTTGGGAACTGAAAGAATAACTTCGCCAGCTTCAATATCGTCGGTGGCCATCATACCACGACCCGTATCTTTCCAAATCAGAAACAAGAAATTGTTGATTATTCACATTGACAGTTCAATATTTGATCTCTAAAGCTAGTAGACAAGGTAATCGTCAATCGATGATCCTTACTTGTAAAGTTGGCTAAAGTCAATTTTGGCTCAGGAAAATCGTTGTCACGAAGCCAATGCACAAAGTTGTCATATTTTATATTTCGTACAGCTGTTGAACGTTTAGCGTTTTTAAAGTAGAGAAGAGCTTATATCAATATATCGCCATAGTTGATCCAAGCGAATCTTTTTTATACGTACATACCGGTGCCTTTCACTCTGTCTACCATTTTTTCCAGAAAAGAAAAGATGAAAGGGAGAGACTGCATTATGCAGCAAAAGGGTGCAGATTAGGAGATTATGGAAAGACGGATTTCCACAACTTTTTAGTGTCGCAGCTATCCAATCAATTAAAGGAGAAATGATGACAGGATGTTTGATCCGCTCGTAATAGAAACCAGCTATTAGCATAGCAACATAAATATTGTATAGTAGGAACTTATTAGAGTGCCAGTAATAGCTATCGAATCGAATAACTTTTACAAATATTCCTTTTTCAAAGACAAGAAGCTCTGCATCACGACAGACTTTAAATAAAAGTCGTTTTGATCTCGTTAAAATGATGGTTCATGTCATTTTAAAAGTCAGACGGGCATAAAAGATTGAAGATTTCACACTATGTTCTGTTTTATGCTACAATTTTTTAACTTTGAGTTTAGACAAAGCCGCAATATAAATAGACAAAAAAAGTAAATTTTTGAGACAACTAAGTAATAATTTTAAGATTTCATAAAAATGGAGACATTTACCTGTAAAAATCAAACCAGCCTCGTGCTGGCGATTAGAGGATGGGGTTAAGTGGTTGATGCGGGTGACTTTGGTTTTCTAGAAAACTTTGCAGGTCTTCCCGTTGACTTCCAGATCGAAACGCCAATTGCCAACATGTTTTTAGCAGCGTATCTGGTACTTCTGGTCATATGATAATATTCCTTGGTAGAGCAGCTGCGTACTTGATGTTTGTTACGGTCTAGTCCGATTGCCGCTGTGAAGACAGATCTTCGCCCTGGATCAAGGAAAGCGGGTCTGTAATTGTCTTGTACTTTGTCATAAGAAAAATCTTCCAAAGTCAAGGTGTGATTATGAATGATCATGTCTTCTTTTGTTTTCTTTTTGCGGCTGAACAAAAAGTCTACAGTAAAACCGTCCGACCTAACCATGTTTCGAAACATTACATCAGAACTTTCCTTCAAAGCGGTTAAACTATGACAGAAGCAAAAATAGGGGTGTGTTTACTATTAGGGATAATTTTTGCTGAAGAAGTTCTTCTATAGTTTTACCTCTTAAAGCCAAACTTTTTGAAGTTGAAGACTTTGCAGAATTGTTCGAGTTGGGCTGTATAACCTTTGGCAACTTTTCCATTCGAGGGAACGAGAAGTAGAATGACCCTTTAAGTCACAACTGATGCACTTGATATCTCCAGTTGTTTGCTTCTTTCCTTCCTTGATTGTAGTTGATTGCTTACGTTTCTTGCCGCTACTTCCAACTAAATTTGCGTTAAGCAAACATAAACTTGTCTTGCAGTGAGAGCATGATACTTACCATCAGCCGCAGAAACTGCTTTGTAAAACTTGCATTCATGGTCTGCCTTGCTGAAATGTCCGCGTGTTTTGCAATCCTTGCACTCAACATAGTCATACGAAACATGATTTGGGGGATTACCACTATAACCTATTTGTGGCAGTGCGATCATGTGTTACTTACGGTAGGACTCATCTTTGACTTTATTCTTATGGGCTTCTGCCATCGATTTGATTTTTTGCGAGATTTTGGCTTTGTACATGGTGAGTAGTAGCTTACAGGATGAGGAAAGAAAGTATAGAAGAAGAAGATGATGATGAAAAGTCAAAGAAAAGACGTCTAAATGCTTCGAATTTGACAACATCTATTTTTTTTATATTACGATTGACAACAACAACCGTTATCTACGTGGTGGAAGAACTTGTCTGGGATCAGTTTAACGCGTAGATCAATTCATATGATCCATAAATAAAGTCTCGTAAACCACAACCCTGTATCTATTACTGATAAGACCTGTGTCACATTAAAATACTCAGTACGTCTCGTAGTACTTTAACGTAATGCCACTATCAATTGAAAAATGTCCACTGACCTTCAAAATACTGTCTCCAATTATTTATTCAATGAATCCAACAATACCACTTCATCGTAAAGTAATTTAAAGTTATCTAAATTATGAATATATACTGTCCAAAAAAAATGTATAAAGTGTAAAATTGAAGCTAAAACACTGTATTCCTATTTTTGATAATGCCAGTTTACTCTAATTATGACATGTAGCTTTAATATTTAATTAAAGCGGGACAAAAAAAGTAAGGCCAACTGGCATTGTTTGTATGCCCCAGTTTTAGAGAGTTTTTGGGGACAAGATGAAGTTTACATATTGTATGAAAAAGCATTACGACATGAAAGTGTTTTGCATTCCACTTGTTGGAAAGCGTGTAACAACTTGAGTGATGATAAAATGCACTTCTATAAACGAAATCAATGCCGTTACCCTACTGTAATGATACTGTTTGGCCATTCATGATCGTTAATGTATCTAAATTATTGAAATAATATATATTCATCTTTAACTAGACTTGATAATCTACAAACGTCCTTCAGCATCCAGTCTTTGATAAAGTACAACACAATGATAAATTGAGAAGTGAATATCACCACACTGATGGTACTACCTTTGGTAGTGTAAATACTGACAGTTTTCAAAATTTACCTTCTAGTTGCTTTCTCTTTATGGCTCTATCTTAGAAGACAAACAATTGATTAGTATTGAGCAATAAGTTTTTCTTATCTGTCACAGTTAATGACAATTATAAAGCTGATTATTCAAGAAAGTTGGCCAACGTACTGATCGTTTGAAGAACTTGAATTTAGGAAAAATGACTTTCTCTTCTTGTTCAAACTCTAAGTGAGTTTTATACAGCAAGTATTACAATGGAGCAACATCGTATTGATGCCAAAAAAGATAAATTATTAAAAAAAAAAAAAACCAACCAAAAAACCTGAATGCAACAAGTACTTTACGGTGGTTAACCATTTTCATACTGAAAGAGTTTCAACAAGCGCAGGGAAGATTTCGCAGTTATAGGACAATGATGAGAAGATAACAGACAACGACGTTCACAAAGGGTAGAGGAAGCTCAAAGTTGATTTAGATGGAGGTCCAAGCGCTTCGAAGAATGATTAGATTGCTGAGCTGGCATCCATAGTTCCTATGAAGCTTAGCGATATTATGTCATGACAGAAAGAATAAAATAAATCAGGCCATCAAGTTTACGACATATTACTATAACAAATCCACCTCGATCAATAAATAGTTACCAATTATTGGAATTCATCGTTAATCATGTCAAAATGCCAATGAATACTATCGCAAACAGTGTCCTTTTTCCAGTGTTTGCTTGGAAAACAGTTGTATCAAGTAATCAAAGAAGTGGGTTTCAGCGAAGACACTGCATACTAAGTTTCCAAAGGCGAAACTTAAAGCATTTCGATGAGAGCACGTTTACAACTGTGTATTTATCTTGATAATTAACAGGATAATACGAGTTTCAATTATAGTTTTCCTTTTTTTTGTTATCATTTTTGCTGACTGATTTACTAACCATACTATGGAATAGTAACGTTAGATTTTTATTACCGCCAGTGCAATCTCAACTTATCAATGGATCTTAGTTATCCGTATATTTATTCGCTCTCTTTACTTCTCTGTTCGGCTAGTGTACTGCCCTCTGTGTGTTCACTACAGACAGCATGGTCTATAATTTTGTCAGGAAAAAAACTCCCATAGTCTGGTTTGAGTGCACACCGAACTGGCGTTGCTCTTCATAGAAATGGCGTTGCTCTTCATAGAAAAAAAAAAAGAAATTTTATAGACGGTTGCAGTGCAATTTGGAATATGTTATTTGAAGTAGTGGTAGCTGTACAGTAAGAAAGCAAAGAGAATACGACGTCCATTTCTTAAACCGGCAGTTTGAAGGGTATCAAGTGATGTTATTTTACATATTCCATTTTCGTAACATTTTTCAACACATATGCTGCTGACATAATTGTAGTCGTGGGGCTGGGTGTACCGTACTGATCAAATTGTACGTATGTAACTTGCTGTTGATCAACTGAAGTAATAGCTAATGTTCGATTTATGACAATTTATACATATTGCATTTCATTGAAAATACAATGATGAACTTGCAAAAGAGCATCTCTTAATACAAGAGCTTTCAACCGATTACTTCACATTAGAAAGAGCGTATGTCTTTTGACATATATTATCAACAGTACAGCTATACGTGACTGAGCAAAATAAGCTCAAAAGGACGACATTTTTAACAGATTTTTACCTCCTTTCACAAAAAGATACAGACGGCAGGCTACCTTTCTTCCATTTCTTCTTTTCTTTATTTCTTATCAACACTCCGTTGCGGCTTGCTGTTTCTCACGCAGTTCTCAGTAACTATCTTATAACTATTTGGTTCTAATCTCAGCCTCTTCGTTTCTAACTGGAGGCCATATGCTGCCAAGAAATCACATACTTAACCATTTCTCTACTATTGTTGAAATTAGTAACTAGCCAAAGCTAACTGCCTAAAGCCTCGTTTGTAAGTTCCTGCCCTTCACACCATAATTACTACGACTTTGAGTTTGACTGAACTTTATTTTGCACTTCAATTTTATGATAACTTGAAAAAAAAACAAACCTCTTCTAATACCATAGCAACCCTCTCAAGACAAAATTAATATGACTATAGATGTATTTGAGCCTGACGCTGAACTTTTGGAGATCAGTCGAAAGATGTCGAATGTTTCCATTCACAGAAAGCCAACAAGTGATGGAGACTCCTCAATAAAACTCGAGTCTGTAAGTGAATTTAAATCGCTAATTTACAAAAAAGAAAAGAAAAAAAGGAAAGAGGAATGTGAATTCGATACACATTCAATTACAGTTTCTTTTTGAGACTGATCAAAAATGTTATTCTGTACGATCAGCTATCAACTATGAAGTATATCCTGACTACAACATGCGATAATGATAAGATTTATAAATCTGCGCGAAATATTCGTAAATATTTGACACAAGGTAAACTAAACTACGAACCAAAACCACCAAAATTGTTGGTCTGCAAAATGCCATCAGCAGAAAAAAGCAAACTCCACCTTTTTCATGAGATCCTGATATTATTCTTTGCCCCCTTTCGGTCAATTTATGAATTAGGACATAGTGACGAAAAGAGCGTAAACGACATTTTAGAGTTGAATATCTTATCAACCATTAAAGAACTGCTACAGAAGAGTTTTAGTAATACTGATATTAAGGTATATATATTTATATTTATATATTATAGAATATATATATATATATATATATATATATAAAGAAAAAAAAAAACTTTCGGTTGGTTATGTTAACTCCCTGTTTATCTTTCAACGTCGTTATTGATGTTATAGTTTGAGTGCGCATGGATCATAACAAACATAGCTGTAAGTCAAGGGAAAACAAGGGAGCGAAGAAAACAAAATAATTTAAATCATTGCTCTAATTATTTGATATCAGGCTGGTACGACTGAGCAGACGGAAGCCATTGTTAATGCAGGTTTGGTTGATGCCCTCCTTAACTGTTTGAGAGACTCATACGCTTCACTTGATCTGAAAGCTCAAGTGGCATGGGCTTTGGGAAATATAGCAGGCGAATCTCCACGATATCGTGAGGAATTGATGAATAGACAGTTCACACAACTTATGGTTGAAATACTCACGGACATTTTCGATCAAACATTTGACGATTCACTTGATAATATATCATACCATCAGTCCGTTTTTCGCTTCCCTGACGAAGAATATTATGCTAATGTCGAATCGTTATTGTGGGCATTATCGAATATGTGTCGTGGAGGTTTCTGTGTAGCAGAGCATTATAGTAGCGTAAGTATATTTCTTGCAACAGCTTGCTAATGCACTACGAATTATTTACAAGATTTTCATATTCAATGGTAGTACTTGCCTGTGTTTGAAATTCTATCAAAGTACATCAAATTTGATTATCCAAAGTTCGAAGCAGAAGTTTGGTAATGAAAACAGCAGTAGATGCACTCGTTGTTCAAATTGGTTGACTTATGACAATATCTTTTTTTTTTTATCGTGCATCAGTTGGGGTTTGTCGCGTATTCTATATAATATGCATAATGTTAGGGAATTCCACCAGCATAACGAAATAACACCAGAGTTATGCGAGCGATTGGCAAACATGCTCGAGTATGTTACGAAACTTTTTCTACTCTCTTTTTACAGACTACTACGATCAGAGACTAACATACAACTTGCATAACATGCTATTAGGTATAAACAACCGAAAGTAATAGTACCAGCCTTGAGAACGGTGGTTAATATCACCTCTGGACCCAACGACTGTATCTATGGCTTACTAAAGACAAATCTATTGAGCAGTCTCACAAGACTATTGGATCCAATGATACCAAATGAAATTCGCAAAGATGCCTACCTTATCATCGGAAATCTGGCCGCTGGACCCGAAGATATGATCCGACATGTCATTGAACATAAGCTTGTATTGATAAACGTGGTAAACCATATATGTGTCCCTGGACATATCTATAATGAAGTTTCATACAGTTGGGAGCCTACCTTAACGCATGCTTATTATCAAAAAAATGACGAATGGAAAGTGACCAAAGAAGCATTATGGATTGTTTTCAATATCATTTCTTTGGGAAGTGATGCCACAGTCTCGTAAGTAAACGCTATTTGGATGTACTCAAACCAGGATGCCGTACTAACAAAGACAACGTAATTAGGCAATTTATCCAGGAATTTCCGACTGTACATATCAAACTAGCCGCTTTACTCCATTACTTTAATGCACCTTTACAAGTATGCGAAAAGACAGTAGAGGGGATCATCAGTCTCATTCAGCGCTCTAACAAGTTAGTGGGCGAACATTTCGAAGGCTGTAAAAACAGATTCGTTCAAGAACTAATTGAAGCCGGTGTTCACAAGATTATTCCTGCCGTTCAAAACGCACATCATCACGACGGTCTAAAAGATCTTTGTTCAAAATTGGATAATTTGTTAAGGGCATCTGAAGAGGATTTAAGCAAAACATTAACAGATATTTGTGGTATGGCGAGCGCTTTTGGACTTCCTACAATTAAAGAGATACAGTCTAAAGGAAATAAGCGAAGGGTATTGCGTGGACTCGAAGATGGGGATGTTCGACTTATCGAAAATGCAGTGGGAAATCTCTGCATCTAAACCAACTTTAAATTAAAACACCCATTTAACCATTATACCGTCATAATATATATATCATTCAGGAAAACCCAGTGATAATTGTTTCTTCATTGCAGATTTTACTTATTTTCTTTCTCTTACAAACAACAAAATTGCTTTTCTATTATACAATAAAACGATAGCTTTAAATCTTTAGGACAGAAATTAACGTTACATAGTCTTTATTGTTCCTCTCCTCCATCTACGTTCAGAAATGTTTGTTGAAGCCTCGGAAGTATAGCTCTTCTCCATTGATCCTTGCAAGCCTTGCCTGGCCTACCTACTTGAGCACCAATCAAAGGCCAATTGAAACTAGCCATATCGCTCAACTGTTTTTGTTCTATGATTGTCGAGAAAAGTATCCTTTTTAAATCAGGTGTCCAGCGAGGCTTTTTGTCACTTTTGCCATTTTTAGTATCCCTATTAACACGGGTAATATCTTCTGCATCATTGTCATCATCGTCGTCATCATCTTCCTCGTCGCTAATATCTATTAGTTGATATAATCTGGAAATCGGTTTCTTTTCTGATTTAGATGCAGCTGTAGTCATTTGAAGTGGTTGCAAGGGTGGATTGATCACAGAGTGTTCAGTAGATTGCTGTTGATTGTGTAAAGTGATAATAGGTATGTTTTGATATTGACATGGTTGTTGTTGTAGGTTCTGTTGTTGGAAAATGGCCGTATTAACATTTATATTATAGCTGTGAGCGGAATTAGCTAGTTGCAATTGTTGTTGCTGTTGCCGATAATGCTTTATATATGTCATGGCTGCATGATAAGTCTCAAGTATTTTAATCTTACAGCGTTCAAGATTAGCAATTTGCTGAAGTCTAAACTCCACTTGTTGCTGGTTCCTCGGGCGTTGTTGACGGATGGCATGGATTTGTTGGTCTATTTGATTTATACCGTGACATGTGTCTCTCTTGTATCCTTCTTGGCGTTTGCTTTGCTCTTCTACGGACAAAGCATGAAAATCAACCAACCATGTTTGGATTTTTCGGAGACTATCTAAGTATTCTGTGATAGTAAGAGTGGTAGCAGTGTTAGCAGTTGCAGCAGAAGCAGTAAGTTGTTTCGGCTGAGGATGTTGCTGCCCAAAAGCGTGGTGCTGTTGTTGTACATTTAACATTAAGTTATGAGTATTACTGGAGATATTTTGAACGGAGAATTGCTGTTGTTGACCCAGCGATAAAGTTGGCGCTGAATGATATTGCTTGTTTCTTCTTGATATTGCCTCTTTCTTTTCCCGATTTCTATGCTGTGGACACTGGTATGAGTTTTTTGATCCGTTTACGAACTGGAAGGCTGTAGATCGTTGCTGCTGCTGCTGCTGTTGTTGTTGTTGTTGGAGAAGAGACTGATTTTTGCTCTTGGTGGATTTAGGTGCAATGAAAGAAAATTGAGAAGCGTTTCTTTCAAAAGTAATAGTCGTGCATTTTTCAGGCTGACCATTAATTTCCATATTATCATCATCAATATCACGGCAAAATGATAGAGCTTCAGGTGAGGCAGTAGTAGTTGAGGCACAAGCACTGATATTCGAAGGGGAAGCTGAATTTTCACCAACAATATGAAATAAAGGTTCCGTTTCGAAGGATACAGCAGGAGTAGGTACCGAAATTGTACTAGTCGAATGTGGAGCTGCTGTAGCATTGCCTTCTATTGCGTCTGTGTGCACAGAAACGCTATGGCTAGCGTTGGTGTACCGTTGTTCGGAAAACACAGAGTCACCCATTAGAACGGAAGAAACGCTGTTGAGGGAATGTTGGATGGATGGTAGGTTAATGGATAAGGACTGATGTGATGATAAGTGATCAAAATTTCTCACTAGTGATTCCTTTCTCATTTTTTTGACACGGGTATTGCTAACATCCACCTTTTCTTGTTTAACGCAAAAACTGTTGAATCTATTTTTGATATAGTCTACCAAGCTATCTACACTATCCATTCGAGCGTGGTGAGAGAGGTAAGGATTCATTGATACTGCCTTTACATCTCTTTTTTCTGTATTCTCAGCAGTAGCAGCAGCAAATTGAATAGGCGAGGAAACTTTGTCAAAGCTAGAGGTTCTAAAAAAGCAAGTACTGGCATTGCTGAAGCTACTGTCACTTGCACTATTATTCTCGCTTATGCTATTGTTGTAGCTTTGTTGACGATTCCTTTTAACAGGAATTGAGATCAAAGTACTTGGTAATAGCTGACAGCTCCTAAGTTGATTAAGACCTTCAATGGCTTGTCGTTCAGCTGTTGCAAGTGAAGAGTTTGGGCTCATATCGAGAAAATATTCTAATGATTGAAATTGAATTCGAACATGCGAAACTTACAATTAAAGACAGTTTTTATATATGTTTAAATATTGGTATAGCGATATTCTTGAGCATAATGGAAACTCTTCACTTGTTCTGACATTGCCAGAAATAAAAGAGAAATAGGAATGGGATCATTCAAATAGCTTTTTCTTGCTTTGTAAGATACAGTGATTAAAGTTTTATTACGGTTTTTTATCCCATTATTTTGATGAAGGAAAAGAGATGTTACGTTTGGAAATGTATAAAATTTTGACACTCTAACAATCAATCCACGTCATTGAGGATATTGATAATATTTAAATGCTGAAAGATAGGGGTTTGCTGGTTTCGTTGTTCCTTTGTGCCCATTACATTGATATTGTTCCGTTCAGCCGCAGAATATTGAATGTTAAGCATACCGTCATGATAAAAATGCCATATGCTGCCAGTAGAACAGAAATTATCTTGCCTGGTTTCCAAGGATCATTCGCGTGAATTTTATAGTAAAATAAACCTGGGAGTATAAACGATATTGTTGTCGATCCTGTTGAGCCTACAAATGCCAATACCTATACTCGGGAATAAACCGCAATGTCAGCGGAAGTAATGTATAATTATTAGCATATAGAAATTGCAGCCATTTTTGTTTTTCATGAATGAGTCCCTCAAATTCATTGTTCTCAAAATACATACCAGGTCTAGCTCTGTCACTGTAATTGCAGTGATATAGCTTAGTATTAGTATAGTAGTTGTCATGGCGTAGAATTTCAATTCTGAAGGTGGTGGAGGAGTCAACTTTACATCTGCAGATGGGGCTGAGAACCAGGCCAATACTTTATCTAAAGAGGCTCGACATGGGTGTGCTTGCAACGGATAACTAAAAACAACAAGAATAACCATAGCGAGACGACCACCAGCAACAAAATAACTAGGCGGATCTAAACAAAAAGGATATTTTTAGATTCTCTTATAGAGGCGAAGCGATACGGCTGATAACTACAGGACTTACATTCCATTATGATATTGCCTCGCACGTTTTTACCAAAGCTCAGATAGCCTAATATAGCAATGGATTCATAAATGAACGCAGAACAGCCAATCGAAGTCGAGATGACTTTTGTTATAGACCGTCTACTGTTATCCTTTAATTCATTGTAGACTGAGAAAATCTAACATATTAAAAGATAGAAGTTATTACGAAAGATGGAGCAGTAACTGAGTTTAGGGAAGAATGAAAGCCTTACGTTTTGATGGCAAGTGAAAGCAAATACAAATACCGGCAAGTGCCCCAGTATTTTACTGTTCAGATTAAATATTTCAATATCTGTTTTAGGTGGTGGTGGATAATTCGGCGAGATATAATGATAAACCACAATAACACAGAGATATACCACAGCGACCAGAGCCACCAAACTGGTATACTTTAATGAATCCAATTTTTTCAAAAAGCTCAATGGTAATACGGATGTCAACATGAAAAACGTTATCCAGAATCGTCTATCCGTCAGGAAGTAAACAGATGCTGACGCTGATTTGAAGAAGAAGGAATTGATTACCTGCGGCATCAAATCACCGATAATGATCAAATAAGATACAGCTACACCAAAACACTTGATAGCAATGGCAAGATCAAAAAGGACGCCCACTTTAGGGTAAGTTAATTTGGAAATAGCAAAGAACGATGCGTTACGTCCTTCTGTACGTGCAGCACAACGAGATAAGAAATGCAAGCCAAGCGCTGAGGCCAAAGCTGACAAGAAGATCATGAAAATACCAGGTATGACACCAACAGAAGCCATCGCTGAGGGCTTTTTTGATCGTAGGATGCGGGGAAAGGGATAAGAGAGGGACAGATACGTCAAAAAATAAATAGCTGTTTGTAAATTGGATTCAATAAAATTTACAGCGACTAACATACGATATTTTAAAGAATTTTGATTTCTGTCGAAAGTTACCATGGCAAGCATACCCGTTCCCAAGATGGTATTAGCTAGATTAATGACACAACTTGAGGGTGTCGCAGTTGCATGATGTTGCTGCTCGTAATGTTCAATATCGACTGTGATGGGATTGATAAATACGGATGGCGACACCAACTGATGAATTGTTACATTTTCAAGATCGCTAGCTGTATCAGATGAGGCCAGTAAGGGTTGCTCATCTTCGACATCATTAGCTTGAGTTTTGTGGCAGTTGTATTCAGAAGTAGACGAGTGAGTATGAAAAGAGCTATATTCGTCACTCATATATTCTACGAATTTGGTTTGTTTGGGAGTAAGTAGCTGATGATGACTTCCGTCGAGCTGTTTATATTTATCAATTACTTGATAGAAGGAACTCCCATTTTTTGTAAAGAAAGCTGGCAGCAGCAGGAACGAATCTCCGCTAAGATTTCATCTATGTAGATCCCATCTTCGCAGATTATATATCAAATAGTACGCGTCAAATGTGCTTTATTTTGATTTTATTATGGAAATACTTGGTTTAAATAATAAATTAAATTCTAGAAAATGAATGGTATCAAGCACGCTCTGTGTGGAATATCTGTAAATTTCGATTTGTACCAGCTTCTAGTGTTATAAGCCCTTATAGCCAAGTAACCTGCAGAGCATATTTGAAGGATTAAAACCAAGAAATGCTGTGACAAAAATGCCATAGCGATAAATGCGACGATTTCGCCCGTCTAATACGATAGCTTAACATTAGTGAAGTGCTATGTTTGGAATGTTGCCGTAAGGAAAAGGGACACTGATACTTACGTAATGAGGGCACCATATATATTTAAATAAGCCCTCTTGAGGGATCTATAGCATTTATATAGATGAATTGTATGAGAAAAGCTTGTTTCTTTTTGACTGCATATATATTCTTCATAAAAACTTACCTTGTATTCTTTTGAGCCATCCTTTCTTAAGTTGCTCAATATCAAATGGTGATAACAATTAGTGCCTTCACCTATGAAAAAGAGGGCAACGCCAACCACTGTCAGGAATGCATTTGGATGAGGCACTTGCGCTGAAAAGAAGGATAGAAAGAAAGCAAACACCATATAGGAAATGGAGATGAGGATATTGTCAATAAGTTTAGATTGCCCAGAATATCGATGAACAAAGATAACTTCCTACAAAGGTCAGGCAATACGAATTCATGAAGATTAAACATGGTGAAGGTGTTAGTATCAATTTGCTAGTTCTCCTTCTGATGAAGCGTTACCGTGACTCGCTTTAGATAATGCAGAACGTTTAAAGCAGTAATTAAACTCATTCGGGAACCATTATCGGTTTTGAACAGAAGTAATGTTGTGAGTATGAGTGATGGCACATAAATCACCAACATACCGTGAAATGAAGATATCTGTTATTACATATAAAACGCGAGTCAGTGGTAAGAATCCGGAAGAGGAACCAGGAACAACGTTGTTCAAAAGAATATATCTTACGGTGATCTCATTCGATTTAATATTGTCCTTCATCAAGTTGCTGCTCGCGAACTTTGAGTATTGTAAGCGTGTAGCTGGAGTATACTCACGAATAATCAGTAAACCACTGCCTGTCAAGCTGGCAATTGCTATTAGAATATTGCTGATACTCCAGTCAAAATACATGACGAATTATACGAGAGCAGTAAGCGAGGGGAAAGTAAGAAGAGGCCATTCTCTCAGCTTTTTTTCAGCTTTCTTATAAAGAATCCAAAAGACTGTGTTCAGGAGTTGGTGTCATAAATCTGTCTCATTTCATTATTCTTTTTTTTTTTAGGCTTTAGGAGACGCATCTGCATTTCTATAACCTATTCCTCCTGTCTCCTCCAGCTTTTTCACTTTGACAAATAGCACAAATAGAACATGAACTGTAGCATGGCTATTAATCTGTTTAAGGGCATTTTTTGTATTCGTGCAAAAAAGCACCTTTGGGAAGGCTTTAATACATTGCATGCATATAATTCATTTACAACTTAAACTTCTCACAACACGAAGGACAAAATTCCGTGCTACTTCCGATTGGTGTTGCAAGGAAGCAAACCCATCTCTTCCCAGTTCCTTAAACTTAGCCAATTGAATTCTGTCAGTTTGTAGCTGCTTGAATCATATGCTGTGGGGTAGGCCAACCAAAATTTGTCTAGCCCAGAATACTCTGTCAGCTTCTTTGCTACTATAATTCTGTATTTTGATGCAGAACAGTTACAGCAAATTCTTTAATGAGTAATAGACATAAAACATTTTCGTGGGTTACACACATTTACATTTGATTTCATATATAGAAAAACCACATGGTGCAAAAATGCCCCATCTAACAAATGGGCAGTTGTATACAATGATTAAAGGCCCGCAAACCTTAAGTGAGTAATCCGTGCCTTTCAAGGTGGGGGCAGGTTAGGATAAGATCAGTCAAATTTGAGCCACAGCAGGAATTCACTCGCCATTGCTTAACTTTTATTTGTTAGCAGATGGCTTCTTTAAATCATCCATGCTGAAAAGCAATGTTTAACGTCAAAAAAGAGCGATTTACAGAAAAGCTTAATTTGACAATTCGTCCTCCATACAGATCTGTTCCGTAATTTACAGAACAGAACGAGGTGTTTTAAAAATGATTTGCGGTCTCGAAGTCAGTTATACACTAAAAGTTTATAATTCGCTAACCTCAGACCAGCAGAAGTCCTCCTTCATTGATAGATGTCTCCGGTTGGTGTATGTGGATGGATTGTAGATTGGAAAAATAAATACACATATTACACACATGACGGGGTTTCTTTCTCTTCCTTGACCTTCCCCAGTTCCTTTTGCTTCTTTTTTAAGGTATCGTTGATAAACAAATACTTAACAATAAATACATGATTTTTAACTTCTTTATTACAGCCTCCACGTAGTTTAACTCCATTAATAAGTGTGTCACAATAAAAAATGTCTTCCGTTACTAACGTCCTGAAAAAGACTCGAGACGGTACCTACAATCCTGACAACGACGGTCCTGAGATACAAGGCGCTACTACAACTGACATGCATCCTGTCGTTACTGATGTATCTTCTGATGTTGAAAGGGCTATCAACAGGACAGTAACTGCAGGTGTGCCCACAATAACGAACAAGCCTATTAAACTATTATCACCCACAATGCCCATTAAACTAACATCTAAGGGTGCTATCCAACTGACGTCTTCTAATGTAAATAATACTGGCAAGACCAGATCGACTCCATTGCATAGCTTGGGTGGAAATAATCCTTTCTTTCATGAAAAACGGAGATGGGAAGATTCATTTGATACAGCTGAAAAGCAAGCCCTCCCAGGAAATATTGTGAAGGCTGCAAGTAAGTTATATGCTAGGGTAGCCTTTTTGCCAAGTGAAAATTATTTTGCTTACATTTCTTTGCCCTTCTACTCCTAATCGCAAAAACAGAGGATAAAAACGGTGAAACTTATGTAACCTTGCAAGAAGAAGAATTTCTTAAGGTAACAATCTCACCAAAGGAAAATTCGAAGGTTTCTAGCAAACCCAATTCCATTCATGACGATGAAAGTCAAGGTAGAGATTTCTATTCACGTTACAGTCCATATAATTTAAGAACTCATGAATGCGAATTTGACTAAATTTGTTAGATAGTGATGGTGTGGAGTCAACTGTAAGCAAGAAGCCTGGTAGAAAACCGATGCCCGATGAGGAAATTACTTCAGATGTAAGTTGCCCTTCAACTAACGTACATAAATATTCAGCGGTTTTAATCATCACAGTCTCATCCTTAGTCTGAGCAAGACCCGAAAGTGAAGCGCAAAGCACAAAATCGTGCAGCACAAAGAGCTTTTCGAGAAAGAAAAGAGCGCTATGTTAAAGAACTTGAAGCCCGAATAAAGCAGGTTCAAGATGCTCACTTTATTGCAACAGCTCAATTAGTTGACGAAAATCAACAGTTACGTGCCATTATATACAAACTTGAATCGGAAAATTGTGCCCTCAAAGGTATTCCAATTCAACCTTACCAGCATCTTTACCAGGCCCCGTCTTCATCGCAAAATCCTCAGGCTCAACAGCATCTACATTTAAATACTGATAGCAATGCTGGCTCAGGCACTAACTACGCTCACATTGCGCCACTAATACCTAATACTCCAGCTTCGACAGCGAGTAACCAACCCTTAATTTTACCTGCTTACATGCCATCCGCTGCCAATTCATCAACTACTGCTTCTCCTATCGTTCATACAGCTTCACCTTCCGTTAATCAGATGCTCTTGCTTGCTAACAATTCCTTCCAACAATATCCCATGTCGCCTGTAGTTTCAACTGACATAGCTCGGCCAAGCAGCTCTGCGCAACATTCCACACCCTCCGCTTGCACGTCCTCATCAACTGTAGTCTCTCAAACAGCCGTCAAAAAAACTCATAAGAACAACCAACCGCTAGAATACACGTTTTCTATCAGTACACCTGCTTCTTTACGACACAACCATGGAAATGCGTCCTCTTCATTCTCCAAGCATCAAAAATCCGAACCTATTAAGCCTGTTCCTCTTTATCCTCCTGGTATGATCCGCCAACAAAAGCAGAAACTATCTCAATCACATCAGCCTCAATCTCAACAAAAGAATGAACAGGACACAAACCAGCAAGAGCAATTACAAAGAGCTAAAGTTGACGTTACTAATACTACTTCTCCTATCACTGCTGCTGCTGCTATCGACAAAAATGACTCGCTTACCACGGCATCTCAAGAAGAAGACATTAATAACAATTCAAATACTGGCACTACTACAACTGCTCCTGCTCCTGCCAGCGTTAGCAGTAGTAACAGTAGTCAACATGGTTCCCCCTTTCAGCAACATCGAACTCATAGCAGTATTACTGCTGATGATGCAAGTAGTGTTGTGAGCGATAAAACAGCCTCAACTGCGAATACGCAAAGAAAGAGAATACAACAGTTAGAACTTGATCTATTTGATTGCCATATCGATACGGAAGGTCAGCTCTTCTGTGAAAGGCTGAAAAATGAAGTATGTAATGACGCATTCGACCGTCTTTTATCTGAGCCCTTATTTGATCAGATGGGCAAGTTAAACTTATCAATAAGTGATTATCCAGTTCCCATTGTGATGAGACCGATGTCATCTTCTACAGCCAGCTCCTCGTTCGAGCATCAGCACGCACAGAAGAATAATACAACAGCATTGGGATCTGCTAATGAAAATGACGGCCAGAACGATGGTCAAGCTGAGCAAAAATTTGCAAATAACAATGATACCCTTGTTGCTCATAACCATCCTCTAATAGTTGACAAAGTTGACGTACATAACAGTGAGCTGCATGACGATCATCCGCTACAGCAGCCTGAAGTTAACGACAAACATTATCACCATCAATACCACCTTCAGCATAAGCATTCACATAAGCATTCTGAACCCAATCGTATTTTAATTAGACTGCTTACCAGTCAAGAGATATGGTTCACTTTGAGTCGACACGAAAAGTTTTCTCAATACACCACTAATCAGTTGTGTCAGGCTGTCAAAGAATTCGCTAAATGCTCTGAGTATGGACCAGTATTGGAAGTGGATGATCTTGAAATTATCTTGAGTAAACTGGATCATGGCACTATATAGTTTTACACATTTGTATCATACGTATGTAACACACATTATTCTTAAATGTAATAAGCCTTCAATATTACGATAATACTTAATATGATTCTTTACCCTCTAATTATGACAAATGCTATTTTTGTAAAGGAAAACAAATAAAAGATGTACTTTTCAATAAAATACCGCACTTAAAGAAGGTGAAAATGACTTGTAGGGTAAGCAACTAATATACTATATCTCTATAGAGCTAAACACATGATATTTAGATGCCTAAAAACAAATAAGGGCAAGTATGATAACCGCTCCCTTTATTCAATCTACCTATTCCGGAGCTCTTTTTATATTGCAGGAAACTCAAATGGAACTAAATATAATGACACTGTTATAGCTCAACATGCGTGGCCAAAATTGTTCATCGTTCAACTGAAAAGTTTCAAATTACATCTAAAAGATAATACTCTATTACTATATAATAGGATTCTATTAACATATAATGGGTTTCAAGCTTGCAAAAGCATTGGCACAAAGAACTCAGGAATGACGAACCTTTCGTATTGCAACCTGACCAAAAGCTGGAGTTAAAGTAACACGGTCATCGTTCTATTTCCTATTTTATTTTGTTTTTACTTATTAGAGGCTGGTGCCTACATTTAAGCGTAGTTTGGTGAATAACACTAAAGAGAGCGAGTGATTACAATAAGAGCCGTTATTGAGAGTCAACCATCGCACAGGTAAACGCAAAATTGATTAGTAAACTTGTACAGCTTACTCTTGCCGTCAAAGCCATCCAAGTCCAAAGCTCTCATTATTTTCTGCTACGGAAAGAATACCATTGCTAAAAACATAGAGTATCGCCATGGCCGTTACTTATCAGTTCAGTTCTGCAAACAGTATAATAACTAATGTAAAGAAATCATATTATTGAGCTATATCAGTAGTGACAATAGATTGAAACTGATCATAATGGTATCAAGCTTGAGCTTGAGGGTAGTCGTACAATTCGTCGAAGCCTTGGAAATTTTTTTCTGACAGATATATCTTATCAAGAATTATCAATAGATACTGTAAGAAATATGGGCCTTTTGAGTTTGGATATGCAACGTTAATAGGTTCTCTCGATTAGCATATAGAGTAGTGTAGAAAGAATGGGAACAAAACCTTGTCCCACATGATTCCATAATACCTACAGTAGATTTTTGCATATTAATCTGTAAATTTATGTTGCCTGTGTATCACAACAATGATAATCCAGAGCATCCAGAAAGGTAGAACCAATACGCTTGATATCGTTACATTGCTCATATGCACTACGATGGAAAGTGTTAATGTGAGAATCCCTTCCAGGATTATCAGGTATTTGAAGCCGAAAGTATGGAGGGTACTCTTTTTTCTTCCTTCATTCTTCTCTTTTATTGCTATATCTGATTGCAATATTATCATGGCTAACTTCAACTTAATTAATCAAGCAGCTATTGATACACCTTCGTCAAGCGAGATCCTTGGATCTCTTAGTGGTTGTCGGAATAAACTGTTGGCTCCAATAAGTACCAACTTTACTGCATCAGTAGATCCAACACAATTGGAAGTTGCTATACAATACCTGCAAAATATACAAGCGGTGCTATCAATTGTTTTACCGTCACTTCTCAATCTTTCCTACAACAACTCTATAAGGAAACAGGAAATGCCTGTGCCATCAATTGTTATTACCCTATCACTGTAAATGTACCGACTGTCAGTAGACCACCCATTGATATCCCTACTTTCAGCTTTTCGTCCGTGGAATTCCCTTTAATTACGTTTGGGCCCTTTGTAACTAGTGCGACCACCAAAGCAATCACTACTACGACAGTTCAGCGACCTGTTACCACTTCTAATCCCGGTGATGATGGAAGTGAATTCGATTGCCCGATGTAGATTTACCTTCCTCCTCAAACTCTACAACCGATGCCAGTGGTTCTAACTCATTGGTTCCTTATACTTTATTACATTCCACTATCCTTTTCTGTGTTATTTTGATACTGATCCGAAGATTAAATTAGCTAGGGACTATCCATCAAAGGCAAGTTTTAATTGACCAGGCTTTGTATACATCCCATAACTCATATTTACATATGCCATAAATCTTTCATAACTTATTTCAGCCAACAACATCCGCCAGTGTGCTTCCAATTGGTAAGAATCATTCTTCGTCCCATCACTTTATGAAAGAATTTACTATACGCACATAATGAACTGTGTACTAGTATAAAAAAGCAACGTTTTAGCAGTACAGGGTTATTATGCGTTTTTGTTATAATGGAGTTATTGAGTTTCCAAAAAAAATCATTTGATGTGTTATGTACAGTAATTAAATAAGTTTAGGTTAAATAACAATAACAATGTAATTCTATGCATGAATAAATTGAACATGGTATATATTTGCTTTCTGTCCTGTATGTGAAGGGTATAAAAAGGCATGTTTCTGCAACAGTTCGGATAAGTGTGCAAACTCGAAGTTACTTGGGGGGAAAAGCCATCCTAAGATTAACGTTTCCAGCTTGGGTAAGCTCATAACAAGTTCTAATAATGTATTACAATCAACATCAAAATCAAAATACGTCAGGTCTAATTTTCTTAAATCCTTGAAGCCCATCATCAGTAGTACATTGATATCATCGGATGATAATAGAGAATCATCAATATCATCGCAGAGTGATATAGGAGGTGCAGCATATAGTTTGAGATGGTGCAATTTTCTGAACGGTTTTAACAAATACCGCAGAGCATCCGTATTTCCCGGTTTATAGTTCGTTAAAGTGACAGTTCCATAGTAAGGTAAGTTACAATTTTCATTGTCATTAATATAAGTAGGCCACTTCGCTATCTGTAGTCCATCTTCTTCGGTGTCAAAGGTTTCTATTGCTTCATTGAAATTAATTTCAATATTGGACAGGTGTGGAAAGTTTTGTAATAGTCGTTTTCCGAAAACATCAATTTGCTCATGGTGCTGATGCTGGGCTAATGAAAAACCACGCCTTATTGACGAGCTGCTACTGCCGTTCTCTGGAGTTCCGATCCTTTCAGACGGCGGTGTCGCAATACCAAACATGCATGCTTGATCAGCTGCAGAAAACTTAAAGCTGTCGCAACTGTTGCTGCGGGATAATGATACATCCTTTACAAAGTAAGAAGCTTTTTCATGCCATTCGTGATTCTTTTCTAAACGTTTCGCCACCAGACTGAGTTCTGAGGCATCGTTGAGTGTCAGATGATGCCATATGAAAGGCAGCACGGCATAGTAGCATTTTTGGCAGGTCCTTCCAAATTCACCAACTTCTTCTGCTGGTATAAAACTTGCAATTTGAGTTAAAATTTCTGTTGGAAGGGTTTGTAGGTTCATTTAAAAAGAAGTGCAGCTTTTTTTCCAAAAAAGAGACGCAAGATTTTATGTAGTGCTTTATATGAATCATTATGCAAGTAATGGCGGCAATTCAAATGTACCAATAAAAAACAGATATTGTTTTTGTTTCTAGGGGAAGCTCTTTCTGGTTACAAAGCAAACACCTTTAAAAAACTGCCATATCTAACTTCCTTTTTAATTGATCATGTATATATATCATCATCTTCAGGTACTGTAGTTTACATACAAAGAATCTTATTTAACCGGTTCCAATCTACTAGTACCATATTCTTTCTGTTACTGCCTTTATTACTTAACAGCTGCATTTTCTCCAACTTTATCCAGCAGAAAAACATATTTTCCATTCTTGAAAAGAAATTTCTGCTTGTCAAAATTGTTGTTCTATGTATAGCTCATTTAACCTTGATCAGAACTAATGAGGATTCATAGAATGCAATAAAAGCACTGTTGAGTCGAAATGTACAATGATTATTGTCCGTACGGCAGTTAAAAAGCAGCAGTTTCAAGCGTCAAATATACAGCCATAGTAAAAAACCAGGTTTATTATAGACTGCTTATAAATCTAGGTTCAAGTTGAATGTTATATTCCTCAAATGCGGAATCGACCACATCCCACATCGATTTGCAGTAAATAAATTCCATTTCTTTACATATTTCTGATGGGATATCGTTGATAATATCACGGCGGTTGGCAGCAGGTAGAAGCACCTTTTTAACGCCTGCACGATGAGCCGAGATCACTTTTTCTTTAATTCCCCCTACCGGGCGAACTTGTCCCCTCAAAGTTACCTCGCCCGTCATAGCTGTACTACGAGAGACAGAAACTCCTGATAACAACGATATGAGGCATGTCACCATTGTAATACCAGCGGATGGGCCATCTTTCGGTATAGCCCCACTGGGCAAGTGAATATGGATATCAATATCTTTGAAAATGTCCTCTTTTGTTGAATCTGCTAGCTTTAAGGCGAATGAATTAGCTTTCACCCAAGATAGAGCAATGTGAGCCGATTCCTTAATAACATCTCCTAGTGACCCTTCAGTAATAAAATTAAGAATGCGTGGTTAATAATGAATTACAATAGTTAACAATGCTAACACACAAACATTGTTTTTTGTACCTGTTAACTTTAAACGCCCGGTTCCAGGCATATAGTTCGCCTCAATTGTCATTATGCTACCATTCCCACTGCTTGAATAAGCTAAGCCTGTTACGATTCCGGGTATATCGTCTTGACCAAGTACGTCATTTTCATTTATGCCAGGCTGAGAATGGGTTGAAGAAACGAATCAATGTTAGTCTTATTCATTACTCTACATAGCTTGACAATTAAATAAACTTTACACCAAGTATCTTTTCCAAATCATCCGTTTGAACTGCCTTATTAGGAATATCCTTCTGCCTTGACTCTGTCAAATCGGCAAATTCGCGACATTTGTAACGGCAAATACTGGCGATGAGCCTTTCTAGACCACGTACACCGCTCTCTCTCGTATAGTTTTCTGCCAAATACAAGATAACCTTCTCTGGTATGTCCAAGTTCAAAAATCCCAAGCCGTGTGCCTCTATCTGCTTCGGTATTAAATGTTTTTGCGCGATATGTAACTTTTCATTAAAAGTGTAACCATCTAGTTGAATCACTTCCAACCGATCCAGCAGTGGTCGCGGAATTGTATCTAATGAATTAGCAGTAGCTATGAATAAGACTTGTGATAAGTCATAGGGTAAATTGATAAAGTGATCAGTAAAAGCGCTGTTTTGTGCTGGATCCAGTGCTTCCAATAAAGCGGCAGCTAAGAATATAACGATAAATCATAAGTTATTACAGTATGAAAAAGTGTTAAAGCTTTCTGTATTACATACCTGGATCACCTTGAGTAGAGTTGATAACAAGCTTATCGATTTCATCTGAAAGGATTGCAAAAAAAGACGGAATTAGTGACTAAGGGGCTTTTATTCGAATGAGTAATCAAGGTTTTCCTACCGAGTAAAAACACTGGATTTTGTACTCCACAATGTCTTATTCCTTGAATCAATAAACCAGGTAAAGCTCCAACATAAGTGCGCCGATGTCCTCTATTTAACGATAAGGATTCGCTTGAAATAAGCCGCTGTTCTTTGATTTGCACTCTCTCTTTCCCAAGCATCAAAGTGATGTTAGGTTTTACCTTATCTCAGCTTCATCTCGGACACCGCCCAAGGATATACGATGGAATTTCCTTTTGATGGCTGTTGCAATGGATTTACCTAAAGTCGTTTTACCAACACCTGGCTATTACACGAAGAAGAATTTAAATCCCTTCATCAGTTTATGTAACGAAAAGGAAGTTGAGATAGAAACTTGTGTTCTAAAATTACCGGTCCAACAAAGCATAAAATGGGAGGAGTGGCATTATCTTTCATTTTCAACACAGAGAGATACTCCAAGACCCTTCGTTTTACTTTATCCATACTACATATTTTGGTTGTTGGATGCATCATTGTATGTTATAGTTTTCGTATGCCAAGCGACTTTATGCAGTGTATGCATTTTAAAAGTACGAACTTACCCAAAATGGTCAGCATCTAGTTGTGCTTTGACAGATGCTATATTTAATAAACAACTTTGTGGAGTAGATTTTTCAGAGAACCATGGCAAATCACCAATATATTCTAAGTAATTCCGTAAGACGATGGAATCTGCAGCGGAAACAGGCATTTTCCTCAATCGATTCAAATCACTTTTAATGGTTTTTACGGCATCATCAGGTAAATTTGCGTTGTTCAATTTTGTAATGAGGCTGCTTATATCCTCATCGTCCTCTTCCATAATTTTGAAGGGATACATTTTCTCCGCATTGTTATCATGGTGTCCACTTTCTACACTAATATCATCAATAGTGTACATCTAGTAATGATATATGATAAAAATATGTGTCAATAAGTGCCAATAAAAGCGAGTTCAACAACTCACGCCATATTTGTACATTTGGAATCTATTCTTACCTGAAGAAGTATATAAAATTTTCTGCGAATATGATCGTAAAGCATATTATTACTATAGGTGGGAGAAGCATGTGTGTTGAGTGTCTACATTACGTAGAGAGAGAAAAGAATGATAGCCCATGCATAAATAATTGTGACAGACGTAATTTGATTGTGTGTAAGACCGGCGTTCTGTTCGAAGGAAGAGATCAAAACTATATTCTATGTTTACCTGTAGATACCGTTCAATCACATGATGTATGTCTTTTATTCTCTGGTTTGAATCAGAGTTCTTCAATGCACGTAATTTCTCGCATAATGGGGAGTCACTTATACACAGCAGTAGAGGAGCAACATGCGGTACAGGATTACTCTGTAATTTCTTGGCAAATTGATTCAGTACACTAGGAGAAATACCAATCGCTCTCATCTTGCTGAGATAGGTTTGACACAAAGTACGAAATGACTTTTCTTGTTGTACTAATGCTTCATTTGCAAAATAATTCTCTTCATCCTCTAAGCTATACTCAGATAAGGCATGAAAGAAGGCGCCACCGTCCGCTGTACATATATCATGGATCTTGGCTCGGCAGATGCCCTTTACCCTTAAGGTATATTGATCTGGTAAGGATTTATCCACTTGAATAATTTCTGCAACACAACCAAAGTCAAACAGTTGGCTCAGATCTACGGCTATAGTTGTTACTGTAGCTTGCACTGAGTTGGTATCAATTAATTTTCTCGTTCTTTTCACGTTGGGTTGAAGAGGAACACATAGCACCTGAGGCGTGGCTTGTCCGAGCAATCTATCTCCTTCACTGCGAGTAATGGTGAGCTTGGTAACAATGTGCGGCAATAGCACAGTGTTAACTAACGGTATTATAGGTAGCGTATAAAGTGTAGAGTCTGAAGCGTTTGTATTTGCCGTCATGATATTCTTTGCAACTTGAGATGAAAAATGCAGATTTGAAGAAGAAAAAGGAAAAAAAGAGAGATAAGAAATTAAGCTTATTAGTATAAAGGGGCGAGAGGTTTGCCTAGACGAAGAGGATCTGCAATTTTTTATACACACAATTATTATGCTTTATTGTTATGCCTCTGTGCTGATCCTCTACTCCTTGTTTTGCATTATCGACAAACTTCCTGATCTGTAAAAAAAAAGTTGGGCTGTGGCGTGGAGGCTTCTCTATTCAGAACTGCCCTCAAGGAACGGGAAAAGCTAATTGGTCGTGACTTTTTCATTCAAAAAACGAATAATGCAGCAAGCCGACTCCTTCACAGGGATGTGGATTCCTTTTTTTTTTTTTTCCTCACCCTTCAAAAATTAACTATATGAGACTATTACTCCAAAGTTTTATCAGAGTAGGACGAAAAGAGCCATTTAGAAAGAGCTCACATTGGGTTCCCTGTAGTCAGGTTTCCGGTATGCGCGGCTATGCAAGTGAATCAGATATTACTGCCTCTGCTATGGTTTATTCGAATTATGGCCAACCTTCTCAAGTGTTAAAGTTGGTGGATGCACAAATAAACATATAAGCAACGGATAGATCAGGAGCATAAAGTTCACTAAACTACAAATTTCCTCAAAATAGATGGCATAGTTACCGTCTACCAGCCTTGACACCAGATACAGTGCATGTCAAGTTTCTTGCCTCGCCTATCAATCCTGCTGACGTCAATATGATACAAGGCGCTTATCCTATTAAGCCTACCTTTCAAGAACTAGGCGACGACAAGGTAGCTGTAGGTGGAAATGAAGGGTTGGCTGAAGTAATAGCAGTGGGTGAAAATGTCAAGACACTTAAAAAAGGAGATCAAGTGGTGATGGCAAGTACAGGATATGGTACTTGGCGAACACATGCTGCTGGTTCACCTAACGATTTCCAGTTGCTGCCTAAAGTCAATGACGATAATAAAATTTCCTTAATTCAAAAAGCTACTATCACTGTAAATCCGTGCACTGCTTATAGAATGCTGAAAGATTTTGTAGATTTGAAACCAGGTAAAGTTGTATAGTTACATCGTTGTTCAGTAGTGTAAGGTTAGGGGTTTTCCATTTATATATATGATATTCACTAGGTGACTACGTTATTCAAAATGCTGCCAATAGTGCTGTGGGTCAAGCTGTTATCCAGATTGCAAAAGCTTGGAATTTGCGAACGATCAATGTAGTCCGAAATAGGTAAATGGTCTTTACTGAGAATAAGCAGTTTTTTATCCGTTAAAAATACTAACCAGAGTCATATGGGGGACTGATCCAAAATTAAGGCTGAATATAGATGAACTTCGACAGAGTTTGACCGATCTAGGCGCTACTCACGTCGTTACTGATGAAGAGCTTGGAAAGGCAGAATCAAAGAAACAAATCAAGAGCTGGTTTGCGGAAAAGTCTCCACTCTTAGGTTTGAATTGTGTTGGCGGCAAAGCAGCTACGGAAATGGCAAGATATTTAGGGTGAGTATGCGTGCAAAGATATTATCAGTGTTACTTGTTATCAAGCATGGTTTAAGTTGTATTTTCGCTTTTGATAGAAATCACGGTCACTATGTTACTTACGGTGCTATGTCTCGTCAACCTCTTTCTCTGCCCGCTTCTTTGCTTATATTCAAAGATGTTCACTTCCATGGTTTCTGGGTATCCAAATGGGCGGAGAAGCATACCCCCGAAGAGCGATATGCTATGTTTGAGGATATCCTGGAATTGATGAGTCAAGGTAAATTACAGGAGCCAAAATGGAGGAAAGTGAATTGGGAGGAAGAAACGATGAAACAAGCAGTAGATCAAGGTATATCCGGCTTTGGTTCTGGAAAACAAATTATTCTATTCTAGAATAACCTTTAACTAAAAATGGGTTGTATGATTTTCGAGCATATCGTATACATACACTGTGTGGTAAAATAATGATGAAAGGAAGCAATGAGGCTTTTAACTAAATATTTGAAATGATGTGAAACGCCGTGTCAGATAAGAAGCGATTTAAACGAATCTGACGTTATGACGGCTGGATCTTGTATCTAGATTGTTTTGTTATAAAGTTGGGCTACTTCTGAAGGAAAAATCCCCTCAATTTTAATCAACCCGCTTCCAGAATCATGTATATATTTTGCCGCCAAAATTTTTTGTATGCCTAAAAACTGAATGATCCTTTTTGAAGTGGAGATGCTAATCTACGGCATTTTGAAACCCCCATACTACTGTCTGCGTGAAAAATCACCGTCATGGGTTGGTTAAGCCAAAAGCCATGACAGAAGAGTACTTGAAGCGATTTCTTTTCTGAAAGAAACAAAGATTCGTTGTTTTCCAATATAGTTGAAAGGCACAATGAACCTATAAGTATGAATAGATATTGGGTCCGTTGTTATTAGATATCCCAGCAAGGGCAAAGAGAATCTAGATGGTCTTTCTGTTATACAAACAGTTGGCATAATAGAGTTTTCTTTATTTAGCACGGCTGCTCCTATTTGTAATATGTATGCTTTCTTGAATGACGCAAGCTGCATCACTAACGGTTTAGGATAAAACTTTTATGCTTCTCTAAGGGGGAGTGGCTATTCCTAATACTTCCTCAGGTCTCTTCTCTTAAGTCTTCTTTCATTTTTTAGGAGAAAACCAGATAATGTTTGGCTCGAACTCCTCGGATCGAGTGGTCACAACGTGTGCATCGAGTGTATACTACTGAGTATCTTTTCTCCTGCAATTGACTCCTCTTCAAAGTATAGGTTCGGTAAAACAAAAGATTTTGACCAAAGAAAGATTGTCATAATATAAAGATGCGATTATCCTTGCCTTCTAGCATAACAAAACTTCGCTTGTTATACTGTATGGTTGTTTGATGTGCGCTATTCATTTTGCAACAATTACACTTAAATAAAGATCTCGTTCCAACTCAAACTTATTCTTCAAGACGAACAGTGTTCCTGAAGAAATAGTAATCCATACTTGGCAAACCGAGGTTTATATCTGAAGCGATAGGCGTCGATCATATATTACGAAATCTGTTATTGCAGAAAGTTTTTGGAAATAGAAATTGATCTTACGGTTAGCATAGTGTCAATTAGACACAATAACCTTGTTCAGTTCGTGACGACAGTACCGACGTTAGAAGTATTCTCAAGATGGTATTGTTTAAATAATGTCTAATTGCAAGGTATTATTTCTGCTCTCTCTCAGGTCTACAGTGAAACTATTAAAATATAGATATAAACGCCAGATGATCCTTTGTAACCTATATAATTTATTGTGCACATGTAAAGGCTGAGATGAAATAGAGCGACTCGTTTTTAAATTAACAGTTTCAGATTTTCTCATTATTGGCACAATTAGTTATCCGACCAAGGAACAATAATTGCTATGTATTTGATATGTGTATATATCTATCGTAAGTTATATCTATAAATGAGCAGATACATTTGATGCTGGCATTTTAATGTTTTACTTTCCTTTTATTGCGCTGTTACACATAGTTTATGATTACAGGGACAGTCAAGGTTTAGAAAGGTAAATGCTCATGATTGCCGGCTTTCTACAAGTAGTAATAATAGCAGTGACAGCATAGCAGTTAGCAGTATAGTATAGCATCATGCAGTGTACATCAAATTCAGTTTTTCGTTATCCCCTGCTTTTCTTGTTCGATTTTTCTTTTATGCCTATTCTGAGGACATTGAAGGTGAAAATTCAATTTCCAAAATTCATTTGATTCAAAGGTGTGTAGATAATGGAACTAATAGCTGTCTGTGCATAAATTTGCCGTGTGGTCAAGTTGCAATTTTCAAATTCATCAAATTACTATAAATTATCATTATAGCAACATGAGGGTCGAATAAGTAGTGTACATACATAATACTCTGCATATGTGTTTATAAAATTACATAAATACCTTGAATAAAAAGTATCACAAAAAATCGAGTCTTTTTTTTTTCATTTCTTTCTTCTTTTATTTATCACCCAAACTCGTTATTACAACAACTACTGCTACAACTCTTCACCTTCCTTTTTCATCAATTCCTCACGTTCATTGACACTATTACAAATATAATTTCAATATGAATGCTTTCCCTTCTCCACCAGCTTCACCCATGATGATGACAATGGAAGCAAGCAATAACACTACTGGTGCTGCTTATAGCAGCGATATGGACAAAGTAATTTGTGGTTCCTGTGATAGAGTCTTATCCTCCGATTGGTTTTGCTCAAGCTGTCATAAAAAATGCAGCACATGTAATCGAACATTAATAGAATCTGAATACTGTACACGCTGTTGGACTTTTGATAACAAGAGCAACCAATTTATCAGAAATCAGACATTGACACGGCCATCACTTCAACATTTCTACCACTATTACTATCATTACTATGCTCTTCATCAACCACAACAACAGCAGCAGCAGCAACAACAACAGCAACTGCATCCGTACTATTATTTCAATAATCCCCAATTCTATGACGAAGAAGAAGAAGACGATCTTAGCTCTGTATCGACTGTTTACAGTTCTTAAGTTGCTCAAACTATGATTAATACAATACCAATCCTTATAATCATACCAATGCTCTTACCATTACTATAATTCTAATTATTTATTTAACAACACTTTCATTGTTCTGGCCTTTTCTTGTTGTTTCTCTCAACATTGATCAGAACAGTAACACTATAATGCAAAATACCTGTCTTTACTTCTGATTGAAGTTGAAGGATTTGAAACAAAATATTAGTGCCTCTTTCTAATAAAGGGGCACCTTGAACAATAAAAAAAAAAGCTTCCACCTATATTTTCTCTACTTTTCAGTTCTTTATTTATTTTTTTTGCTGGCTGTGTCATGCTTATCTCCCCTTCTCCTATGTGCTTCACATTTTAGAAGGAGAGAAAGAAAAAGAGAGAGGAGTATAATGAAAGAGCTGTTGATTTCCTCACACCATTGTTCAGCCTCTTCCCACTCAGGCACTGAGTTTTCTTAATGAAGTTTTAAAGGCTAGCAATATCAACAGAGAAGAGAAAAAGGCAGCAGCGATTTACTCGGGGGTTTCAATATGGATACAACTGCTACCAAAAGAAAAAAATTTTTCTTTCAATTCTTTTTGTTCGTGAGTTAAAACCAGCTATGCATAGAAGCAGAGCGTCAATGATATCATTTCCTTCTTTTTAAGAAGTCAAGACGAGCTTAGTTGGTATTTCTTCTATCTATGTGTCTATTACAGTGGGTCGAGCTTTTCGTATGAAAGGAAGCGATTCATCGAAATTAACACGGCTGTCAATCCGATAGTTAAATGAAAAAACCAGGTGACGAGCAGTAACAAATCAACCTCGTGCATGATTCGATTTAAGAAAATCAGGTCCCGAACAGCATATTTTGCCCTTTTTAAATTTTTATACTTATTATGTTAATGGAATTCTAATTTCTGAGAGTGTAGCCTAAATCATAAGTCTGCCGAATGTATATATTACAATAAGTGATTGCAAAAAGTGTAAAAAAGTGAATTCTCTAAGAATATTTAGCCATTGATATCTAAAAATAAATATATATAAAAGATACAAATATATACAAGAAACGAACGATTGCGCCGTCCATAATTATGTCATCACAGTTCCTTCACGAATGGATCGCTTAATACGGTCTGCCATCATTCTATCTTTACGTCCAATCAAAGAGGTGGCTTTACCGGTTTGACCTGCACGCGCGGTTCTTCCCACTCGATGCAGATAATCAACTACAGATGTAGGAAAATCGTACAATATAACATGATCCACAAATGTCGTATCAATACCCCGAGAAGCAATATCCGTACTGATCAGAATATTCTGGTCAAATGTTTTCTTCTGCTCTTCCCCGCTCTTATTGACAATATTCTCATTTAAAGGCTTTGCAAAGATTTCCAGCGCCTCTGATCGATTCATGGGCGCATCTTTATACAAGGCTAACGCATTAATATTCTTAGTTCCTAAAAACCTATGTAGAATCTCTACTGCTTTTTTTGTATTGCAGAAGACAAGTGTCTTGTCATCTCTTTTAATATTTTTCTTCAACACTTCTAAGAGTGCCATTTGCCGATTGCCTTGGAACCTTTCTAAATCCACAAAAGATTGTTTCAAGTTGGGTAAGGCTTTATGCAATGAAGGTGTAGTAAGCTTGATCATTTTAGGGAATAGCGCATCCAAAGCAGTATGAACAGAGCGTGGTAAGGTTGCGCTTACAACCACAATTTTTTCTGTATAATCCTTCCTTTTTTCGGTGATCGTCTGAATGGTTTTAATGATTTTTCGGCAATCGTCTCCCCAGCCCGCATCGAATAGCGAGTCAGCCTCATCAATTATCAAATATCGCGCATCAGCTATTGACAGCACATTATCTTCTATATAGGAGAGCAACGTCGTAGGCGTAGTGACAAGAATGTCAATAGGCCCATCTGCTAATTGTTTCGCTACTTTTCCCCTATTCGTGCGTCCTTCTAGACCAAAAGAACGAAATTTTGCGACATGACTCAATAATTTGCAGTTTTTTACAACTTGTCCAACGAGCTCCCGGGTAGGTACCAAGACAATGGCTCTGGGATGGTCTAAGCGTCTCAATTTTTCTCCATATTTCCGTTCATCCTCCTTTAATAAGTCAATGGTTGGCAGAAGATAGGCTAACGTTTTTCCTGAGCCTGTTTCTGCAGCTACAAGTACATGCTTCTTCTTGCGATCGAGTAGTTCTGGTATCGCCAATGCTTGAATTTCTGTGGGCTTGAGGTTTTCGACGTGTTTCAGCACATCTTTTACAGCAGCAACACTGACTGCAGATAAATGGAGGTCGTCAAACGTCCGACTAGCAAGTATGGATGACAATTGTTTTGCGTTGATTTGTTTTGTGTCCTGTAAAACGGACGATTCACTATCATTGATGCTCCTACTTTTAGCAGTTGTTTTTTTGATTGATGGAGATACTGCAGTAGATGCAACGGTTGTTTGTATGGGCTCTAGCCGTTTCTTAACAGGAATATATGGCCCTTTACTGCTTTTAGGTTTGCTTGTTTTGAGATTGTTTCGTAGCTGATTTCGACGCTCTCGACCGTTCAGATGACTAGGGTTCAGGTGTTTGGATAATGTGGAAACACCAGGTTTATGTAAAGCTTGGCGTTTTGACCATGAAATACTAGCTGCAGAAAACAATCGAGCTGTAGAAGGCTGAGCTGGACAATGTACGAGTGCTCTCAAAGAATAGATCAAAGACATTGTCAACAATTCGAAGAAAGAAGAAGGAAGAAACAGAAAACTTCAAACAGCAGGTCTCCGTAGGGGTTCCTGTAATTTGCGCAAATTGCATGAATTCCCTGACTAAAGATTTGTGTTTCAATAGCCGCATGAAATGGTTCCCTTGAACTGACACACAAGCCACTAATAGATGAAGAGTCAGAGGGCCCGCTTCTTTGATTTTAAGGTTTTTCTGACATTTATATAAACCATCTTTCTGTAAATATACTTTTCCCTTCTCCGCGTTTCTAAGTATCACTGACAGGCAAAAAACAAGGATGTCTCAAGTTCACGACAAATATCAATCACCTCTCACTTCACGTTATGCCTCTAAAGAAATGGCGTACAACTTTTCTGAGGATAAGCGCTATTCCACTTGGCGTCAACTGTGGACCAACTTGGCCATTGCTGAAAAGCAATTAGGCTTGACCGACATTACCGACGAAGCTATTGAGCAAATGAAAGCCAACATCTACAACATTGACTATGCTGTAGCTGCCGAAGAGGAACGAAAACGTCGTCACGATGTTATGGCTCACGTTCATACGTTTGGCCTTGTTGCGCCTGCTGCTGCTGGTATTATTCATTTGGGTGCTACATCATGCTATGTCACTGGTATGTAGAAATGTTTGCTGAAAAATTAGAACATGACACAAGCGAGCTTCGAGGGAATGATTGGTTTTTTAACTGATGTACGTTATGCGTTCAAAATTTGTAGATAATGGTGATTTGATCATCCTCAGAGATGCTTATGATATTGTTATCAAGAAACTTGCTCGTGTTATCGACATCCTTTCAAACTTTGCTAAGGAATATCGTGCTCTACCCACCTTGGGCTTTACTCATTTCCAACCTGCTCAACTTGTCACTGTCGGTAAACGTGCCACTTTATGGATTCAGGAATTATTATGGGATTTACGTAATTTTGAACGTGCTCGTAACGACCTCAAGTTACGTGGTGTAAAGGGCACCACTGGTACTCAGGCTTCCTTTTTGACCCTTTTCGATGGCGATCACGATAAGGTCGAAAAACTTGACCAACTCGTTGTTGAATTAGCTGGTTTTAAGGAAGCTTACCCCGTGTGCGGTCAGACCTACTCCCGAAAGATTGATATTGACGTTTTACACCCTCTCTCTGGTTTTGGTGCAACTGCTCACAAGATTGCCACCGATGTTCGTCTTTTGGCTAGCTTGAAGGAAATTGAAGAGCCTTTCGAAAAGGATCAAATTGGTTCCTCTGCCATGGCTTATAAACGTAATCCTATGCGTTCAGAACGTGTCACTTCTTTGTCTCGTCATCTTATGCTGCTCGTCAACGACGCCCTGCAAACCAGTGCTGTCCAATGGTTTGAGCGTACTTTGGATGACAGTGCTAACCGTCGTATCTCTTTGCCTGAAGCTTTCTTAACTACCGATATCATTTTGACCACTCTCCAAAATATTTGTGAAGGTATGGTCGTCTATCCTAAGGTGATTGAACGTCGTATTCAACAAGAATTACCCTTCATGGCTACCGAAAATATCATTATGGCTATGGTAAAGAAGGGTGGTGACCGTCAAGAATGTCATGAACAAATTCGTGTCTTATCCCATCAAGCTGCACATGAGGTCAAGATGGAAGGACGTGAAAATGACTTGATCGAACGTATCAAGAAGACTGAATATTTCAAGCCTATCATTGATGAGTTGCCTCAATTGTTAGAGCCTTCTACATTTATTGGCCGTGCTCCTGAACAAGTGGATAACTTTTTGGAAAACCACGTAAAGCCTGCTTTGGCACCATATGCTGAAGTTTTGAAGGATACCACCAAAGCCGAATTATCCGTTTAAAGTGAGCAATCAGTATATTACTTTTTTGTACAATAGTATTTAATTTCCCCTTTTCCTTATCTTTGTTGTTGTATTCATTCATCACGGTTTGCTTCAACTTATAATAAAATCGTAGGCAGAACTGCAATTACTACGCCTACATACAACATTTTATAGTCTTAAACAATAATAGTCGCTTTCTTTTTCTGTCAATTATTATGTCAGGCATTTTAATGACTCTAACACAACTTATCACGCTAATACATGCAAATGTATTGGAAAGAAATTGATTTCATGGAAGGACTAGTATTAGCTCGATTTTTGAGTTGTAATCAAAGATGAGAACTACATACTTGAGCGTTTAGCACATTTAGAGTAGATAAGAGTGATTTTATGGAAGAACGGTATACATAAAAAGATGAAATACAATGTGATAAATGCCATTCTACAATTAAGTGATTAATTGAACATAAATCTTCTTTTCTGTGTGTTCATTTTTGTTTAAGCTTATGGACTCCACAAAAAGTCATGTAATTGTTCAGGAAGATGCTTAGTTATCGATGATGAACAATTTGATCGACAATACCACCTCTCTGTAGATTTACCTTTTTAAACCGTTTTCATAATCTAACTGACCGAATTTTAAATATAGATGAATAGCTTCATCCAAGATGGGGTATGTTTTAATGTTTATGAACGTAGAAAAAAGTTATCTTTGCTTTTTATTTTAAAAGGACAGTTATACACTAATGTTTCTGGTTGCAATAAAAAACTATTAGCTGATAAAGTATAATGTCCGTTTTTTTTTTGTTTAAATTCATGTGCGTTTTATTTGAACAGAAAGACAGAAGACGAAAGTAAAGTTGAAGACAAATGGTATAAGAGGAGAAGAAGGGGGGCTATGGGCGGCACATTATGAACAGTACTCATCACAGTGTTTAAGTAATGTTTCGTGGGGACACGTTTTCAACATTTTGTAACGTGATACTTAAAGTTACAGAGGATTGGAGTCTCTGTAATGCATTCGCTGTGGCCTAGGCTTCATTGTTGATGGCTACATACCAATGATATTACCAACTAATTCTAAGGTGTAATTCTCAGTGTATGTATCTGTTGGAAGCTTCAACTGGAGGAGAACATGCCAAAAATCATCTGGAGATCGTAGAACATCAGAGAGAGACAGATAGACTAAAGCTGCGGACCAAAAGGACCATTTGATATGGCAGCCAACGACAAAGTGAAAGTCATCTTCAATGGGTGCTAGACATAGTGGACATTCGGGTGATGGCCAGCGCTGAGGGCGCTGACTCTGCAACGATAACCTTGAACTTGACGATGCGCGCAGCAACCGCCCACAAGCAGGTAAAGACCTTGTGTGACAATCGTAAGGACCAAAAGACTTTCCAAATACGAGGATGGCAAAAACCGGTTGGGCAGATATAAGGTACTTGTGGGATGCCCAGCATAGAGAATGGACCCGGTAGTTTCTCTTGAAGATATCGCTGAGACCAATATTGTCGTAATAGTCCCGGAGTCAACTTAGTATGTAGATTGGTCTGGTCGCCAACTTGAATTCCCCGTGATCGCACCGAGGAACCCATGAAGACGCGTCAAGGGCGACAATTGGTGTTGCTCGCTGATCGGCCCTCTGACATGGCCAAGTCGGCGAAGGTACATCGAAGCGGAAATCACGCGGCATGAAGTTTTTGAGCCTAGGACTCCAGTAAAGGGGAGGAGTGTCTTTTCTAAGCAGCTGGAGTAATTTACCTATCTTATTAAGGTTAGGGAGATCCAATCGAAGGTAGTTAGTGAACATGTTAAATGAATAGGACCAAGAAATTGTGTTTGCTACAGTATAGCGCAAAGGTATTTGAGACAGGTCATAAGCGTCCTCATTGTTCGTATGATTGACTGGTACCAAAGCAAAACGGAGTGGTGTATCTGCGTACCAGCGTCCAGGCCAGCTACTATGTCCCATTAATGCGGGTAGCTCCATTAGAAGCCGTGTTACAATAGATAACGTAGGGAGCCCTTTAAAGAGAGGTAAGAAGGCCCGAGGATGCTGCAGCCATGGCAGAAAGGAATGGTGACCAATACATATGTATATACGATGGCCGATCAAATGAGTAACGAAATCACTGTTGCATTCAGGCTGAAGAAATCGGTGAAAAGATAAGCTGTAATGCTAGATGTTGCTGATGTATATCAATGATGCCCAAGCCGCCAAAACACTTGCGGAGACAGATAGATCGCCAAGAAGGAGCAGGACGGAAGGGGTGAACAAATTTGCGCACGACAGTTCGAATGTTGTTTAACCATGTCTTTGATACTAGTACTACTCGTAACAAATGCCAAATTTTACTGAGAACTTGATATATACTCCAATATAAATCGGCATACAATTTAGCTATGGTAATTGTAGAAACGTCTCACTTCATTAGAATAAGATAAAAAAATTAAATCGCCTCATAGGGGGCTCGAACCCCTGACATTTGGATTAAAAGTCCAACGCTCTACCGACTGAGCTAACAAGGCTTCTTAATAAAATTTAAAAGCGTAAATTAAATCACCCAATATTACTAATAAAAGTCACGTGTTAAATGGCTCAAAAAATTGTAATTGTTCGAACCATAATAACGGAAAATGAAACAATGCGGTTCGAGCCTCTACTACTGTTACTTAGATAGCGTTTGACAATTGAATACCTTTATTTTGTTTCCATTATAGCACACATCGTCGGAAAGTATATGCGACATAAAGAAATAGATATGCACTCTCGTGGTCTATTTACTAACGAAAATTCAATTGCCATTTTCAAACCTATAACGGATTATCATACCTTATAAAGCTATTATAGTTCTACTACAACTACTTACGGTAGTTCGTCTGTGAAATCTTACGTGAATTACTTAATGAGATGACTGTAAGGTATTACAAGGATGATTAAATTACCTCTTTTAAATCGCGTGGTAGTCAATTATTCAACAACATGATGTTATTATTTTATTCTTTTCTTTTCAACGAAGTAATGCTTTTTTTCAATGAAAATTACTATCATCAGTTTTAATGTTTACATCCGTTCAAAGATTTTTGGAATGACGAAAAGATATGATAGAGGAGGGGTAAAGGTATTTTGTGATGATTATTTTTTTTCTTTTCTGTTTTATGCAACATAACTGTACATGTCCTTTTGATTTTCAACACGTTCAATGTATTCCTTTTCCAGTAAGACATCAATACATTTCTTGATAGCAGGAACACGCGGCTTGAATCTTGATTGCAGCTGGGTGATGACTTCCTCGATTAAAGCAACGTGCTTCATCACTTTACGAGTTTTCATAATTCTAACAATAGCAGCCTGCATCACAAATTGTCTGTCCTCTTCAATGGTCTTGTGCGTCTCGTCGGCTTCTTGCTTCTGTTCTACACGCATTTGCATATTTAGATTGATACGGAACTTTTTACTCTTAAAGTCATGGTTAAGAACATAACGAGAACCTGCATCGCCTACGTTCTCGCCATCTTTAAGTAGAAGGACCTTCGCCTTGACCAAGATACCAAGAGCAGGATTCAAAGCTTCAGGAGAAAGAGCAGTACTTTGTTGTAGAGTTTCATAAGTACAAACGTCGGTGTTGTTGTATTGAAGAAGGATTCCCATTTGATAAGCAGAAACCATAAAGGTATAACCAACCTTGCTAGCTTTCGAGTAGTATGTTTTTAATTCAGCCTTAGAAAGTTGGAAGAGCCAATTCAACTTACGGCCGGAATGCTTGTTTTGATAGAACTTTTGGAATCGGTCATACATTTTGACAATAGCGTCTGGTAAATTGAAAGAAGTAGAAGGAGCAGATAAAGGCCAAGAACCAGCACTAAGAACAAGAATATTGAAATCGACACCGTGAGCGATGTCAGGATTCTGTTGCATGACGCCCTTGAATTGATCGTTAAGTTCTTTGGAAAGCGACATATCTGTCAGCATACGTTGTAGTTTGGAGGTATATTCGAAACCACAAGCTTCTTTCAGTTTAGAAATCATAGAGCCTTCAGCGTCGTCTGAAGAGGAAGTGCCATTGACAAGACGCTTGGCTAGCATCTTGCTATAAAACTTTTGAAATACATCCTTATCTTCGACGTACTTGAACACGGTCATGACGTTATTCAACACGTCCTCTAATTCGTCTTCTTCAGGATTCTTAGCGCTCTTCTTCAATAAACCATCACAGAAACGAGCCAACAACTCAGGTGATTTGCTAGAAGTACCCTTACAGACAGAATTGCGATTCACAAATTCACCACAAGCCTTATCGAGAGCTGCTACAAATCCAGCTTCGCCGTTAAAGGCAGAATGTACTAAATCGTTGTATTTCTTGTGAACCTCCAATAAGGTATCGACATAGCTCTTAGGATCAATGACATCGTTCGCATTCTGTGACGAAATTCTTTCAATAGCACTAAGACCAGCTTTCTTGACATGTACTTCGAAACCTTCACGCAGGGGATTAAGACCATCAGAAATACGAGCCAAGAGTGAATACATACGATGAAGATCTAAATAAATCGAGAACCATGCAACAAAAATTTAATACTAAAAGGAAAAAGAAATAGAGCTTTACTTCCTTCTCTTCGATGAAGCAGAAGCACATTACCATCTTGTTTATCTTCATTTAGCAAAGTTTGGAAACCATCCCAAATCACTTCTTCCTGATTCTTGACTAAAACTGTCTCACAAATAGGTATTAAAGATTTCTGACTAGAAGGATGAAGATACATTTGAACACGATTTTCTTCTTCATTCAATCTTGTTTCAGCCTTCTTCATATATTCGGGAATGCTATTTTCACTAACAAACTTTTCTGATTCTGTTTTGTAATAAACTTCAGTTGCCTCCAAGAATTCTTTTTCAAAATATTCCTTATAGACATCCAGGTTTGATTTTGAAGAATCATTGTGATCCAAACCAAGTGAGACTACGGTTAAGATAAAGAAAAGAGTTTAGTATACTACAGCGCGTTGTCTACTATGAAGTTCTGATTCAGTTTGTTTTTCCTACCGAAGGATTCAACGACATTCTTTATCAAGCCTGTCTCAATAACTTCACCATCTCTTTGTTTAGTAATCAGCTTAAGGACAGCCGCAATAACATTATGGTGAACATATTCAAACATGTATTTTTTCCAACTCACAAGTGTCAACTATAATGATCAGGATAGAACAAAAAGGTAAGTTCTTGTCCCATCTTGTAACTCCCCATTTCTTTCGAGTTTTGAGCAGAAACAATATGTGCGCTCGCAAGTACTTAAAATTGATAAATGCTTACAGTGAATACATCATATACGTCGCTCTTTCTATCTTCATCAATTTCCCGTTTCACCCAATAACGATTCAAGTACATGAAAATATTGTTGACTACGCGTGCTGCTGCTGTATAACGAGTCCACTGTTTGGTATAATATTGTAATAAGGATTCATCCATGTATTGTTCGGATTCTTTTCTGATATTTTCTAGGTGATTCTTTAAGTAGTTACTGAGATGCATATAGACTTCTCCACCAATGAGAGGAGGCGCAGGTGCAGCTATAGATATGATATGTATCGAAGAATAGATATGAGTTTAACTGAATAGCGATGTACGGAAACAATAATATATCTATAAAGATTTATCTTTTATATCTGGTGAGATATTTACGTCTACGTGAAGTAAGTCCACCTCCTGTGGAGATAGTATTATGCAACGTTGAATCGCTTCTGGCACAATAATTATGAACAGCACTGGAGACAATCGTCAAAAAAAATGAGGAGAAAATGAATGCGTATATTGTTGACACTTGTTAATGGCAATAAGCATGAAAGAAATGTTACCTATAAAGGATAGAATAACGTGTACGTGAAAGACCTTCTTCAAAACGGCACATAATCTGATCGAGACCTTCTTCCAAGAAGGCCCAGGTAGCATTAAAATCGTTTCCAGGAGGTAATTGCATAGAAGACATTGTTTATAGTTTCTTCGTTTCTTTGTTTATTTGAAAGCAAGATTTATAATATGAAAAAGGAACAACGGGATAAAAGGTGTAAGCTGATTGAAAGATTCGAAAAAGAGAATACAAATTGACCTTTCTTTATAAAGTATACGTCATAAAGAAAATTTCAAAAAATAAAGTCTATTTGAAATTGGGAGGAAAAAAAAAAGTCTCGTGACCTTAAAATTCAATGCGCTTTTATAAGTGAAGTCTTTAAAAAAAAAAGCATAAATGGATATGTCAAACTGGAATAAATTACTACTGTATACTTTTCCACTAGAACTACTACTACAAAAAAAAGGGAATCAACTTTTTACAATTTATCATAGGGAAGGAGGCTAATCTTCTGTCTCCGAGCCCGAGCCTAAATCATCTTCATTCACGGCCTCATCATTTGCAATATCAGCATCATCCTATGATATGAGCGCACCAGGTTGTAAGTATAACATATCATGCCGTACACTTTTCCGCGCTCTTTTTCTTTTTTCTTTTGATTTTTCTTTTGATTTTTCTTTCCAAACTTACGATGTCATATGAGATGTTGGCTTGTTCTAATGCTGATTTGATATCTTGGAATTTCGGGTTGACCATCATAGCTGGTGTTAATTTATTACGGTTTTCAATGCTATTCAAACGGATATATAACGTCGCGTTTAAAAATAAATAGGGTGGGCATATTCTAGCAATGGATTAGTTACCTTGGATCTGCTCCTCCAGCCAATAATAACTCTACCATAGCAGTTGCCATTTCATGGTCTTCATTAGCGTACTGCACTGCTAAATGGAGTGGTGTGTCTCCCTCTATTCTATTCTTCATATCCAAATCAATATCATCATGATTGACAAGTGCTTCCAGACAACCAATCGAACCGTTTTTTGCTCTATAATGATAGATGGCCATATTTTGTAGATTACCAAAGCAATATTGATATTATCAAGTCGAAATATAGGCCGAAAGTTATTGATAAGAATAATTTCTAAACATAGTATGTATGTGCGCGCGCTACTCCTCCCTCTCTCACCCTACTTTCTGTTGCTGTAGATGTATGATATTTACGCGTAATGAGCAGCAGTGTTTCCTGCACCATCTGTGAAAGTAACGTCGCAATGTCCTTCGCTGAGTAATTGAATCAGTTCATCTTCCTGATCACTTCGGCATAAAGCCAACATAAGTTCATCTAATTAAGGCAAAAGAAAGTGAGTTCATTATCAGCAACAAACATACAGACCCAGCTGAAAAAATATACTGTACTAGCTGAGGCTCCTTGGTCTTCAGTCATGATAAAGCGAACGTTGGTTTATATGAAAAATAAAAGAGAGCTCCCTTTTTGGCCACGCTTAATTTAGTAATTAAAAAGAAGGTTTTCATTTTCTGATCAAATTATCAAAGATCGGGACTGAGAAAAGTGACATCAACAAAAATTCAGGGTCAAAATTATCTATCAAAAAAAAGTCGGACAAAACCTTTATCCTGCACTAAGCGCTTTCCTGAGCTTTCGATGCTATAACTCACAGGAACAAATGCACTGCTGTGCTTTTATGAACCTATTTGTGCAGTTTTTTTGTGCTTCCATTTACAGAATTCAATTTGAAATTCTGTTCGTTCTCTGAGTTTTGTGACTCAAATCTATTTTTTGCAATTCCATAGAAATTTATGTGCAAATAAGTGTGTAACATTTTCAATCAGGTTTTTGACAGAAGATTATGTGAATTATGCATGCCGAAAAAATAGAAGAAATTTGAAGTCTTGTTTCCATCAAAAAATGTTTGTCTTTTTAAACAAAAACTTTCTAAGTATCGTTTTATAGCCAATTGGCTGCTTTTCAAATAACAGGTTTTTTTTTCTATATATTAAAGGCGCGCACAGACCAAAAAAAAAAAAAAAACCAAAAAAAAACAAAGAAAGAAAAAGAGAAAGACAATTCTTTTCATTCCTATTCTCTTTTTTCATATTTTTTTTTTTATCTTTTCAGTTTTTTTTGCTTCAATTGATTCTCATCACTTGGGTCTGCAAAGACTGTCGACAGTGTATAGTACAGCCTCTTTCTTTCCAATTCTGTTATCCTGTACATGACTTCATATGATGGATCATAGCAATACCATCCATCGGAATACCGGCATTAACAGTATAAGCAACAATAATCTTAATACCAATAGTAGCAGCAACAATAACACAAAAAACAACTGCAGCAATGTAAGCGCTAGTAGCAGTACCAATTCTACAAACAGTCATTCAAAACAGCCTTCACTGCCAACTGTCTATGAAGAGAATGATCCTTATAGAATGGTTAGGAAAAGTCCCGCCGCAGGTAAATATCAACTCGCCTACAGCTTGAAAGAGAAAAAGTGCAACAGTTGCTTTGGTTTTTGTTTGTTTACTTTTATACTCATCCTTTTCCTCAATAAACACACTCGGACTTTTTGTGTAATTTAGGTTCCAGTAGTATGTCAGACAATAATTCAGAATTTGATGCTGTTCATTCTCGCACAGCGTCTGATAGCAGCACCACTAAACTGTACACTGGAATTGCACTGAACGATTATGATGACCCTTATGCAACGAAATCACCTTATAATAATAATAGGAAATTTCGTAACTCGTTCAACTCGCCATCACCTGGGAGCGTGATGAACAACCCAACAAGCACCAATAATTCCAGTATGAATAGCAGCTTAAATACCCTGCTTAGCAGCCATTCGCAGCATGATCAGTTAAGAGCAAACTCATATTTACCGTACTCGCATCATGCCAGAGATCCAAATCAAAAAGCCGAACCTATTTATATAGAAGAATATTCCGCACCCGCTACCACATCGCTTGGTGTAGGTTCATTATTGCACGATTCTATGTTAGACCCCTATACCCAACCTCACCATCAATTGAATAGCAGTCATGGCAAGACTATTGACAGTAAAGTATCCAACGACAAAGACCTCCATGATGAAGAGGCATTACCGGAGCATTTATTGAAGAAAAGACGAAGGAAACAACGAAAATGCTGTGGATTACGGCTACTGACGGTAGGCTTTATCAGTGTCGTCGTTACCGTCATCATTGTGCTTGTTTGGTATTTTGTATGGCCTCGTATACCCAGCATGACATTGGACGATGTAGATAATATTGGCTCGATACAAGTGATCACTAACAGTACCAGGAAGGTCATGTCCACCCAATGGTTGCTCAACCTGACGGCGGATAATTCAGTGAATTGGGTGCCCACTCGTATCCAAGCTCTGGATATCTTTATTACCGACGATAAAACCAATCAAGCATTTGGCAATGGTAGTTCAGGTTTCTTTATTCTACCACCAAAAAAGAAATCGATTGTGACGATACCAATGACCATTTTTTATGCCTCGGATAATGTAAATGACACAACCTTTCAAGATTTATATAATGCCTGTGGTGTTCAAGTGACGTCAAATACTCCTTTTGAAAACCTGCAGGACTCATTGAACGTGACACTTCATTTGACTTACCATATTTCTGGTATTGCTTGGACTTATAATAGAGATATACCTTATCAAGGTTTACTCTGTCCAACCAGTTAAAACACCACACTTATATCATCTTGTATCTCTATTTATAACTCTTGGGGTTTTTGAATTTTTTTAAAGCCTTAGAATACCCCCCCCCCCTTCAGCTTTCCCATTTTGATCGTTCCCTTTGTATAAAATCATTTTTATTTTTAACTGATAGAATGTGTAGTTTCACTCTAATAAAAACATGTATTGTTATTGTACCCTTTTTGTCAATGCTTTGGAAAGGACCCTAGTTAGCGGGAATGCAATAGTGATTCATATAAAGCCCTAAAAGCGAGCAAATGAATACACACCGCTCCTTCTTTTTCGTTTTTTTCCTGCATCGTTCTATACGATAACAAATTTATATAAAGTCAATGTCGTCCATAGCGGCAAAGTCTATCATCACACAACATGCCACAAGGACCAAAAAGTATTTTACAGAATTGCCTTCTCTAAAAGTACTTTCGCGACCTCCGCAAAATGATCAATCCGAAGTGACAGTCTATGTGAAGGGCTTTCTAGCAGAAGGTGATTCACCAGACAACTTTAACGACTGGATGCATTCCCATCGCTTGCTCGTACTCAGTTCATCCCATCGGTGGTCACCAGCTGCATTAGGGTGAGAGAAGATTTTGAACATAAAGCAATAAAATAAAAAAAGAACTGTATTATTTGAGAAACACAGAAGAGGACTTACATTGTTTTCGACAAAGCTATTCATGGCCCTCAGGTACTTCCAACCATTACATTCCTATCCCAATTGCCTCTTTAACTTCCACGGCATTTTTCTTGGCCAAAAATTCCAAACGACTCAAAACACTCAGGTTTTTTCCAACCCCGGCTTCCATAGCAGGTGCGCTTGCCATTGATGCAGGACTTCATGCTGCGCGATTGGCATATCAATTTAATACCGCTACTCAGGAAAGTCAGGATCGTGCAGAAATGTTGGCTTGGCGATTATTACAATTAAGAAAGAAATATGATTATTTGAGAATTGTTGGGCATTCTTTAGGTTGTCGACATATCGTAGAAGCTTGTTCCTTGATGCAACCAGATGAAAGGTAAATAAAAAAAGTACTTGCATAAATTTAATATGAGAGACTGAGTAAGCACCCTGACTTGAAAAAAAAATTTAAACACGAACGAAAATTTTTTTTTTTTTTTTCAAACCAATATAACAATGGTTTGTAGACCAGACTCAGTTCATTTGTGTGCTCCTGCTTTGGTTTTATCGGATATAGCAGATCAAATACGAAAACCAAATGCCTCCAATAGTAATGATCGTAGTGGTAGTCATGGCAACAGTATCAGTAGGGAAGATAGTGACGGTAGTAATGGAGGTGGCGGCTTGGGTAGAAAGCAAACCTTGATCTATTATTCACACAAAGATATTACCCTGGGCATTCTGCTACGGATTTTATTGAAAGGGGAACAGGTCGTTGGTGAAATCGGACTTCATGACCAGCAGCAGCAGTTCTCTCTTCTGCCGGAAGAAGTAGGATCATTCAAGGACAAAAAAGATTGGCTTGATCCGACCGTCAAAGCCATCGATGTCAGTTCATCTTTGGGCGGATTCTATATAGGTGCACACACGGATTATGCTAATAAATTTCACTATTTTGCACAGCCTTTTTGAAAAAAGAAAGAATCAAGGCTAGATTCTCCGTTAGCTCCAATGGATTGACAAGGGGTAGGCTATGTTTCAGTCAAAAGAGAACCGCGCGAGAGACAGACAACAGATCTTCAAAATGCGTATGCTTTTTTTCATTGATTTTTTATTTCATTTTTTCGGGACAGAAATGTTTTTATTTTTTTTTTTTTTTTTTTTCTCCCTTTCTCTTTTTCTATTCCATTCTTTATCACATAGTTTCAATATATACCAGCCTGAATTTAAGAAATTTATAACATATTTATTTTTCTTTGCTATTCACATTTTTCTTTTTTTTCATCACTACCTTTTCTTTCTTTTTTTTTTTTTCTTTTTTCTTTTTTTTTTTTTGTTATAGTTACATGAAAGAAGCGTAACTTGTCAGATTTTCTTAGTCACAAACACCCCCTTTTTTCAGATCTTAAAGATATCCACCGAAAAGCAATATGTCAACTGTCATTGATGCAATCCGCCACAAGACATTTGATTTGAAGATTGAAGTCGAAAATAAAGAGATAGTACTCATTGGATATCCTTCCGAAGCTGCTGGCAAGGTGCTGCGAGGCAAAGTCATCCTTACCTTGGAGGAGCCGATGAAATTACGAGCTATCACCCTAAACTTCCTCGGCAAAATGAAGGTAGCATGGTCTGAAGGTACAGTAAAAGAAAACTATCAAAAGCATCCTGTAAGCCATATAGACAACGATCATTAAACAATGCCCTCTCCTTTCTGCACACAGGCATAGGTCATCATCAACATTATCATAAACAAGAAAAAGATATTCTCGAACATAAATGGCAATTTGTACCTGTCATGGATCAGCTTCCCAAGAAATCTTACACACTAAACCAAGGCCGACATGAATGGGATTTTGAATTATCACTACCAGGCACCTTGCCTCAAACCCTTGAAGCAGAAGGAGGTCAGATCATCTACCGTCTTAAAGCAGTCGTTGAACGATCTGTTCTTCTGCAGAACATTGTGAAAAAGCAACCTATTCGTATTGTACGATGCTTGTCGCCCAACGCGTTTGATCTAGCTCAATCATTAGAAATTCACAACACTTGGACGGAAAAGATGATGTATGATATTTTATTACCCTCAAAACTCTATACACGTGGCCAGTTGATACCGGTTACTTTTCATATCACTCCCATTGCCGCTGGACTTCGCGTTCGATCGCTGACGGCTTCACTCAAAGAATACTGCACCTATTCCGCTCACGACTGTTCAAAAACGGACACACGCATTATTAAATTACATAAAGATGAAGATCCTTTTCCTAGTGCTCCTGTTAGGCGTACAATTTCAACTACTACTGCTTCTTCTTCTTCTTCGTCTATTACAACAAGTACCCCATCTAATCCTACCACTACTACAACTACTACTACGAATACTACGAATACTACTAATACTCCTACTCTTACGACTACCTCTTCAAACAACGATATTCATCTTTCCAACAATTACCGGCATTCAGGTACCAGCAATCATAGTGGTGACGGTAGTCGTCCTCATCAGGAGAATCATCGTGATGATGGACCGGTCAGTTGGACAAAAGTGATACAATTGGACATCCCGCCAATGTCATCTCAAGCAGCATTTTGTGACGCAGATAACGATCTCATCCGTATACGCCATAAAATGAAGTTTATTATTTGTTTAGCCAATGCGGATGGCCATCTCTCTGAATTACGCTGTTCCGTACCTATCATCATTGTTTCATCCGTGTCTTCGGAAAACGAAATGAATTTGAGCAGTTCACTCCCTGCTTATGATCAATCGTGGCGAACCGTATTATGTATGGAAGGTCCTCCTCCACCTGATTCCTCTCAGCAACAGCAACAGCAACAGCAATTACAAGAGTACGAAGCAACTACTTCTTCGTCCTCTGCTACTTCTTCCAACAGACATTTGGAACAAGCTTCTCAGCCGCGACCTATTCTACAACTCACGAGCACATCCTCTTCATCCATAGTGCAGCAAGAACAAGTACAACAGCCGTATATGCGTCGTATGAATACACAAGAGGATCATCTGCACAACAGAAGTGACGTGTTGACTCATCGACAAGGTAACGCTGCTACAACGGCGTCCACGACATTGCCTTTTACCTCAACCTCCACTCCTTCTCTCATACCCAACAACTCGTTTGCTACCATTCCTGCTGCTCATATTCCTATACCAACAACATCAGCAACGACGACAACGACAGCTAATACAAGACCCGTCACTACCGCTTCTTCTACGGCTTTAACCATGTCACCTATATCAGCCACTTCACCGACGCTTTCTTCTTCTCCTGCTCCTTCTGTTTGGTGGCATGGAACAAATTTATCCCGTGTCCCTTCCTATCGAACAGCTGCTCAACAAGAACAAGCCACGTTTTCTTCTTCCTTACCGACGTACGAACAAATCACGTCTGCCATACAAGCCATGACCACTACTCCTTCGGCGGCTGCGTCGACTGCCAATAATACAAGGTCCAGCAATAATAACAATACGAATCATACGAGCAGTCCCTATGGAGAAGTTTCTTCGAATGCAACTTTTAGGGCAACCACTGCAGCACCTGCTTCTACTGTGATAACGGCAGATAATGACATTATTTATAAAAAAGATTAAAGAATTTTTCTTCTCTTTCAATTACAGTTTTATCTAATAAAAATGATAACACGTCCTTCATATCCCATGCATTTCTCTGTTTAAATTCAACTTTCAACAATTGACCGGTCTTGAGTTGCTATTTTGTAAGCTTTTGTTGTACTCTTCATTTCATTCACGGTTCAGGAATTTTGACGTGTTAATGTGTCAATGGAAAGCTCTAGAATTCTAGAAAATTTCCACACCGAAAAACCGTGATTAAACAATACATTTAGAAAGACAGGAACAGTGACATTTCAAAAATTCGATAGATTACATAACATAACTTTATTTAAAAGCGAAAATAAATATCAAATGAAGTATTAAGAAATATCTAGAATGCACCTGGATAGAACAAGGGGTCCTTCGAAACCAAACCTAACGAGAAAAAGTAGAAATTATTCATTTAGTAAACTGAACAAGTCCAAATACAAAGAGTATATGCACAGATGTTCTCTTCTTTTTCCTTTTTCATCTATTATCAGACGTTTGGCGTAGAGTTGACTACATCCGTGGGACGTCGGTGGGTCCCTACAAAGCAGACAAAGCTGCCGTAGTACCGACGTTGAACCCCAGGGTTCAGACGCAAATTACAATCATCAGGTAACAAGATGAAATCGGAATAAAAGAAAAAGACACAGGCACACTGCTGAACAAACAGCCAATAGAGTGTGATTAATTTACCTTTTACTAACCATGGCATTCCATTTCCTAAATATCACTGAAATAAATGATGAAAAGAAGAAAAAACAAAAAAAAGAAAGTGCAAAAGTCGATGTTTATAGAGGCTTTAATTTTTTTTCCCTTTTCGCATGTCACAAAATAGCAGTCTACTTTTTTGAGCTTCCGAGCTCTTCTTATACACTTTCCTATATCTCAGCCTAAAGACATCCGACAGATTTTTTGAATTTATTTTTAATATGATAAAGTACCAAAGAAAAAATGATAGTGGGAGAGGGAGATAGATATATATAAAGCTCGGTAGTTTGTATATCTGTGTATACGTATATATATATATATACGTATAAAATTATATATACAGTTATTTCTAACCTAGACGGGTCTCTCTCCTCTCTTTTATAAAGGGATATAGCATGAAATAGGATGTATGAGAGAGACAGCAAGAGTCATTGTTTTTGTAAAATGGAATACAAAATTAATATAAAAGATAGTAAATAATCAGAAGTTTTAACGCATGCCTCATTTTCGTCGTTGTGGTTTAAAGAAAAGGGGTTCTTTTTAGATGGTCCATAACATCAAATTCTTTTCTTTTTGATGACTCGCTGTGGCTACAAGGATATTCGAATGAGGTATCGCAGAAGAAGAGGAAGGAGAAGATGAGGAAGACGACGACGAAGTATGGGTGATAGCAGTTGTGCAACAAGCAATATTCACGACCATACCAGATTGGGATCCAGCCTTCATCGGTTGTGCGCCTGGAATACCACATTGCCACAAGAAGATATCTTGATAACCACCGTATAAAATCTTTAGTTTCTCATTCTGATGGTGATGATGAGGATAGCTACCCCCACTATTTGTTGTTGTCATTGTTGTTGTTGTTGATGAATGATTGGTATTGGAATTGCTGCTACTGCCAGTATTGACAAAGGCACAGCCGGATATTTTAGATTGAGGGATATGATGCATCACACATTTCCAATGAGAAGTTTCATAAACACAGATTTTATCTTCCGAAGACGCGACGAGGAAATGGCCATCGGCCGACCAATCAAAGGAGCATATATTTTTGCCATGATCGGTTTGAATGGTACGAATGCCTGTCATGTCCATGTGCGCTGCATGACTGCCGCTGCTACTACTGCTATTACTATTATTGCTGTTATGACCACTATGATTACCACCGTTGCTTTTGGCCGTCATGACATCGATGATGTAGATTTGATTGCCGACAGCACAGGCCAATATACTCGATGTCTTGGGATGGAATCGCATAGGGTTAGGACTGAAGCCTGATTTAGACTGTGTCATCTTGATAGATTTTTCGCAGCTGGAAGTAGATATGTTCCACACTTTCAGTTCACCTTCCGCATCTAAAGAACAGATCATGTCGGGTTTATTGGGTGCAAAATCAATGGCGGTGACTTGAGCGCGACAGTCGAACTTTACGAGTTGTTTCGGTGTTTCCGTCTTGATCTCCTTTTCCTCTTTCGTATCCACATGATTAACGTCTTTATCGTCGTTGTCTGCTTCCTCTTTCTTAATGGTCGCTGCTGCCTCGTTATTTTTAGCTATCACAGAGCCGACGTCCCAGATGCGTAATGTTTTATCGTAAGAAGAAGTAGCGACATAGAATCGCGTATCCGGACTCCATCGGGCGCAGGTAATATTGCTGGTATGACCATCCAGGGTATACATTGCTGTGGATGCTTTTTTATTCTTTTGCTGCTGGGCAACATTCCAGATCATGACTTTTTTATCATGGCCGGCACTGGCTAACCATTGACCATCAAAGGAGAACGACACAGTAGATACTTTATTCGCATGTCCGGCCAATTCAGACACAGGTTGGAGCTGTGCGGCATTCATAGGCAACAGGTGATGGGATAAAGAAGGTGTGGACATGGAGGGTGGCTGTGACGATGTGAGTGCATTTGTCGCCGCGCCCATGGTTTGATGGCCATTGTTGTTGTGCATGCCCGTCGTGTCCATTAAATCAAATCCCATCGCACCTGCGGCTTGGGCTCCTCCGCCCCCCATACTCGCTAAAAACCCGCCATTGCCAAAGGGATCTACCAGGGCTCCTGCTCCACTTCCATTGCCTGATAAATCGGCTCCTACCATATCACTCATGGCCAACAAATTTGGATCATTCATCACGTCTCCTGTAGCAAACATATCACTGAAATCACCGGCACCAGCCATCATGAATCTTTCTAAATCAAAAGAAGGAACAGCATTTTGTTGTTGCTGCTGCGATGACGGAGTAGATGTGACGGCAACTGGTGGATGTTGACCTTGTTGCTGAGCTTGAGAAGTAGGATCCATTGGTGCAGCAGCAGATTCAGCCATGCCCACAGCATCATTTAGCTGATGACTGTTATTCTCATTAAGATTGTTATTGTTGTTCGTGGGTGATTGTTTTTGCTGCTGCTGCTGGGAGCGTGACATTTGAGGCGATAATTGTGCAGAAGGATGCGGGCTACCATTTCCTCCTGCTAACTTGTGATGTAATTGAGGCGATGAAGGAGGTGGTAGTTGAGAGGATTGCTGTTCTTCTCCATTAGAAGTTTTCTGTCGTTTTTGTGCAGGCTGGTGTTGTTGTTGTTGTTGTTGTTGTTGTTGTTGCGCTTGTCTTTGAGCTTGTTGAGCTTGATTGATGGTATGACTTACTTGATGGCGTGCATACATGACTACGGCTGCTGCTTTCTTTTTCTCCTCTTCAGGACTCATAGTGCTGCTTACAGCCGTTGGATTTGGGCTATTACTCCCATTGTTAGCATCACCTACGATATGGCTCGATGATGTATTCATGGCATTGGTTAGCGAAGATAATTGTTGTGGTTGTTGTCGTGGAGTGGCTTGGGGACCTTGATGTTGAGAGGGTGGCTGTTGTGCTGGGGCGAATGCTTGTCCCTGTGCTTGCTGTTGCATTTGAAGCTGCTGCTGCTGCTGCTGCTGCTGTTGTTGTTGTTGCGCCATCATACATTGATTCATCATCATACGCTGCTTTTGATGATAGAATTGTTGTTGAAGTTGTGGATTCTTATTCATCATTTGTTGTGTTAGCATGTAATTCACTAAAACAAAAGAAAGCAATACAAGAGAAAAGTTAAGTTCCGATCATGTTACACATAAAGGCGTTGTCCTTCCGTTTGAGAAAAAGAGAAAACAACTTACTATCACCGTTGAATGGCATGCCGTTCATTAATTGTGGACTTTGCATATTGGGATTTATCATTTGTCCATTTGGGCCCATCATAGGAGGCCTTGGTTGACCATTGACTAAATGTAAATGAAAACGATAATGATCAACATCAAAATAAATTCATGGTTTTTTTTTTCCCCATTATTATTTACCTGTAGGGCCTAAGGGGCCCATAGGACGCTGTTGGTGCTGTTGCTGTAAAGCAGCTTCTGCTATATGAGGACTCATGTGCTGTTGAGGTGGAGGTTGATTCGAAACCAATTGCAATTGGTGCTGTTGTGGAGTGCCAGGTGGTAGGGCAGGATGTTGCTGTTGCGGGGTGGATTGTGGAGGCGGTAAAGAATGGGCTTGAGACTGAGGCGTATCATGAGGAGGTTGTGGCGAAGAATGATGGTGTTGTGGTTGTTGTTGTTGCTGCTGATGAAGTTGGGCTTGAGCTTGGGCCTGTGCTTGAGCTTGAGCTTGAGCCTGAGCTTGTAGTTGTTGTTGTTGTTGTTGTTGTTGCTGCTGTTGTTGATGATGAAGTAAGGCTGCTTGCTGTTGCTGCTGTTGTTGGGCTTGTTGCTGCGCCAGAAATTGTTGTTGCATTTGCATCCTCGCCTGAAGTTGAGGGTTGTTATGAGCTGCTGCTACCATCATATTGTTATTGCTTCCAGCAGCAGCAGCCGCCGCAGCAGCAGCAGTATTTCTCATCATCATTTGCTGATTCATTCGAGCATGAAAGCGAGCATATTGCTGTTGGACAGAAGCTTTTTCCTCATTTGTAAGTGTACTTTGATCACGACCCGCCAAACCGCAAGCGCTCATGGCAGCATTGATTAGATTTTGATGCTGGTGAAATTGTAAGGCTTTTTGTTGCTGAAAAGCATTAAATTGTTGTTGATTTGGGATCTGGCCTGGTTGTTGTGAATGCTGATGTGTTACCATGGGTGAATTCATCATCATAGCAGCAGCAACAGCGGCAGAAGCAGCAGCGGAGGCGGCAGCGCTGGTAGAGGCTTCATTGTCACTGGGTTGAGATTGTTGTGGTGGCTGCTGTTGTGGTGGAGGAGGTGCCATGTCTACGTTGGCGCCCCTATGTTGTTGTTGTGATTGCTGTTGCATAGTGGCTATTTGTCGGGGTGAAAAGGAAGGAGAAGCAGTCGTGTGTCTTCCAGGTATATTGGTCGCATGAGTGCTTTGAGGTAAATTGGCTGGCATGCTATGTGGTGTATTATTTACATTATTATTGCCAGCATTGAGTGCGGTAAGATGAGGTGGGGGTACATTGTTTGCTGTCGAGTTATTGGGCAAAGAGATAGTACTATTAGCAGGTGATGGGCGTGGATCGCGTGACATGATGGCTTGTTGTTGCTGTGGAGGTATACTTTGCTGAGGTAAATGTGGGGTTGGTTGAGGTTCTTGGTTATGTTGAGAAGCTTGTTGCTGCTGCTGTTGTTGCTGCTGCTGCTGTTGTGCAAATGCTTGAGCTTTCGAAAGTCTTCTTTGCTGTAATTGCACATTAAAGTTTCGCTGTTGATTTAAAACTTCGTCTCTTTTTGCCCTAAGAAAGTTATGATACTATAGGTGTAATGAAAAGAAAGGGAATGCATCTTTAGTCGTACATTCCTGACATAATAAGCTATGAATGGCAGCTTGAAAAGGGAATATTACCTCATCGTATATTAAGGCTTCTTTACTGGCTTCTGCTTCTTTAGATTTGGCGTAATACATATCCCAAAAAATATTCCACCAATCGCCCAAGAAACCAGTTGATAGATCGAAAGGTGGGCTTTGATCGGTTGCAACATTGGCTTCTGTAGAAAAGGCTCTAGCTGCTTGATTAAACTTTTTCTTTTTGAAATAGTCGTAAATGTATAAATGTAACAGTTCAGTTGCTTTCGATTCTACCGTGCGTCCGTTGGGTCTAATGTTCAATTGTCATTGAGGAATTCATGAAAAGTTGCAAATGGGTTGGTCGCATTCAATAAAAAAGGAGAAGCAAAAAAAGAGAACGGTGTTAGCTATCAATAATGATATGTGGAAAAACAACCAACAAAATGCATCCAAGCGTGTGATAGGTTTATATATGTGCTATCTCCGTGTATGTATGTGTGTGTGTGAGCGCATGATTCTTCAAATGAATTTAGTCGGTAACAGAAAAAGTAACATTGACGTTCTTTTTTTCTCTTTTACGCATGTCTTTTGTTCATCAGATGAAAAAAGAGTTTACATCTTGTATATAAAATCAGGGAAACACCACACTTGGATAAAATGCACATATATACGGTGGCACGTGTAATATTCCACAGCAATAATATGAATTAATCTACTAAAGATAACTTACCCTTCCCATGTATTTCTCCTACTTTGTGAGTGAGCCATTCTTTGTTTGTTGCTGAATAAGAGTATAGGCGTGTTGGATATGTTTTTAAAGCTGTATCGTCGTAATCTTTTGCCAAGGGGAAGTATCGCTTTACTTATATGCGTGTGTGTTGCGCCGCAAATACAAGTCCGTTACGGCTTGCTTCTGAATTTCTTTTGTTTTGTTCTGCTGAGGATAGTGTTTCGAAAAGAAGAAGGATTCCTCCAAATGAGTTGATGCTTATTCAGTGCTTCAACTTTTCCACGACTTGGTTGTTATTGAATAAAAAAACGGAAAAAATATAGAAATCAAAATAAGTGGAAAAAACCAAGAAGGAAAAGAAAAAGGGAGGACGAAGGGAAGTAAAAAGGGGAAAAAAGGGGAAAATGAAAATAAAAAAGTGCCACGCTTTTTATAAATAAAAAAAAAGAAAATAGTTATTGTTTCGTCATCATCTCCCCTCCCCCCATTTTACCTTTGAACTGTTTTCATAACATCCTTTCTTTTCTTTTCTAGTAATTTCTCTATTGCTATGGCAACGAGATAAGGCTTCATTATACACACACAAGCTATGCTGGACATACCACTGATTTCATTGTTATATGGGCCATTCTTTTTTTTAGGCTTGATTTTGAAATTCCCCGCTCGTGCTTTTTCTTTTTTTTTTTTTTTTTTTTTTTTTTTTTGGTAGATGCCCCGTTCAAGTCACGGCTTTCTTTTTTGGCGCTCTATCTACTCACATAGAAACAGAGGGTTTCTGCGTCAAGTCAATATGCAGAAGATCATCAGTAAAACGATTGTTGAAAGAAAGCCCATATTAGACTCATGAGCTTATCATCATCAGTATCATTTTCGACATTCTTTAAGCTTCGGTCCCATTCAACTTTATGTTGCCTCTTGTATGTAACACAGAAAGTTTGACTCCACATTATTTGAATGTGACCTTAAACCTTGATTTCTCCACTATTGTGCCCTGGAAATCCTTATCTAAAGAACCCGTTGTCATGCGTATGATCATCCTTTGTCTGCATTGTAGGAAAAACCATATAAGATTTTCAGTTTAAGGGCTAATTTCTTCGATCAAGTTATCATTTCCATGTCTTTTATAGAGGGCCTCCGTCAGCAAGCCCTCATATACAATGGAGGGAGGGCCGGCGTTGCTTACCTTTGCTTTATGCCAGTACATGCTAAAAGTTATGATCCGCACAGGAGCCAATTCTCTTTCTCAAACGCCACGAATGGCATCAAAACATCCTGTTTGATAAGATCTGACTGAAAATGAAACAAAGCTCAAATTTATGCATTTTAGTTGTGCCGTTAAAAGCATCTATTCAGAGAGCCATCTCGTAAACCATTGAAGCATTATCTTTTAAAAAAAATTCCTTTTTCTATTTCATATGCATTATATACTGATAGAGTATATGAACTATGAGACCGATTTCGAGACAGATCAATGAAATATGATAAATGTATATGCTATGAGTGCGTGAAAGGTACAAACAAAAAATTAAAGAAATGCTGTAATACTTACATATAAGGTGTAGTAGTGTCAAAAGTTAAAGAGTTGAGCAGATTGACACATTTGACAGAAAAAGTAGTGTTATTGAGGGCTTTTTGACAGTTGTATGATAGCCAGCATAAGCATATGTTCAGACAGGATCAAGTTTTTAGTCATAAACTTGGCTTCCTTTGTTTACCACACAATAAGCAAATGGACAATATATGCAACAAAGAATACAAAAAGTGTCAGAGAGTCTAATAAATCAGCTTTATACATAATCTCGAGAGCACTCTTTTTTTTCCCAGTTTGATTAACTCACTTCTCAGTATTATCAACTCGTACCTATCCTTTATTTGAAAATTTTTGGAAAAAATGGGGGGCATTTCATTAGACGATTTCAATTTTTATTGCCAAAAAAAAAATAAAATAAATAAAAAAGTCAAGGATACTGTGAATTTCAATTAAACATGAGTGAGTTGAGAAGAAAAAATGAAAAATAAAGAATAGTAATTATGTACAACAATGAATGGATCTTCTTCTCTGCCTGCACGCGTTAACAAACATTGGCTTTAGGCGAGCATGACAGCAAAGCTAATAACAAAGATGGCAGCCAAAGCACAACCTTGCATGTACAGCGTATTCTCAATATTACCCGTCAAAGTACTAGCGGCATTCGCTCCTTGATTATTGTTGTTGTTGTTATTGGTAGTGCTCGTAGGAGAAGAAGTGATTCGACTCAGTACGGAACCAAAGATACCCTGCTGAGAGGAGGAGACAGAAGACGAAGCAGCAGATGCGGCAGAAGAAGCAGCAGAGGAGACAGCAGAGTTAGTATCAGTTGGTTGAGCTGCCGAGTTAGAAGCGTCAGTGGGTTGCTGTTGTGTAGTAGGAGAAGGTTGTTGTTCTGTCGCAGAAGGTTGAGCAGGTGAAGCAGCAGCAGAGTTTGTTGGTTGAGCACCGGCTCCTCCTGCTACTGTTGTGGAAGCATCAGTAGCTTGCTGTTGAGAAGTAGTAGGTTGAACTTGAGATGTAGGCTGCACTTGGCTGCTACTGGGTTGAGCTCCCGTAACAGGTTGAGCTGGACTGCTGCTCGGTTGAGCTGGGATAACAGCTGGAGCCTGACTACTGGCGGGTTGCTGAGCACCTGGTTGACTTTGAGTCGGTTGAGCTTGAGTCGGTTGAGCTTGAGTCGGTTGAGCTTGAGTCGGCTGGCTCTGAGCAGGTTGGACTTGCGATGTGGGTTGAGCAGGAATTACACCACCACCAGTAGCAGCACCGGTTTGCTGCTGTGTACCACCGGTGGGTGGGATGCCAGCGGAAATAGTAGCACCACTGGCTGTTTGAGTAGCCATGAATCTCGAGGAGAGGCTGCTGTAAGCTGCATAAGCAGAGCTAAGTGCTGCGGCGTCCGTTGAAGTAGTAGGACTATCAAATAATGCATTTTTGTCAGTAAGCTTTCGTATAGACTGTGTGTTTATATTATCTTCCTCTTACTTGTTGGGGGCAGGAGGAACTATAATACGAAAATGTCATCAAAGCAACACATGTTTGGTGAGTCGTTGTGATCAGAAACAAATGTTTAATATGAACCAGATTTTTTTACCTTGAGCTTGAGCGAGTGCTGCAATGACAGCGAGAGAAACAATCAACTTGGTCTGCATCTTTTCTAAGTGAATTTAACAATTTTCTAATAAAAATTGGAAAAATAGAATACAATTCTTTCACATACATTTCCTTCGCTTGAAAACCTTTTATATCATCCAATTTGCCATTCTGCATTAACTTGAAGCCAAACTTAAGACACGTTCAATGAACGGCACCTTTACTGACGTAGAATGAAGTCACTCTAACCCTTGTTTTCTTGAATGATATCATGTATACTGAAGGCCAAGCCTACATTCTATGGCCTGCCAAATAACGGTGCATTACAATTTTGACTCGTTAGATTTCACAGAGTCTGCTCGTTGAGTTACAATTTTTTTCCAGCGCTGTAGATCAGGGCTGAGGACGAACATTAACTCCACTTAACTGAAATAATTTGCCCAAAGAGGGGATCATCGAAAAAAAAAAAAGTCCGTGAGTCATTGTGTTTCTAAGATCAGTGGGTTCACTGAGAAAAAGCCGTTTTTTCCCGTTCATTCTTCCTTCCCCTTTGCTTTTCTTTTTCCCTTCTGCGTACCTGTTGACTATATACCGAGCCTTTGTCAACACTACCTTTACAAATGCTTCATAAAAACCAACAAAATACACATAGACAATATACCACTTCACTTACTATTGTGCTCAAAGTGGGAACTTCCTCGATCTGCAATGAGGAAACTCATTTCCCGCTATTGTCCAACCTATCCGCTTTGGTTGAGAGCGTCCTCGAACTGAAAAGCCAAGGTCACCGGGTAGTGTTGGTTACAAGTGCTGCTGTTGGAACAGGTCTTCGTCGATTAAATATGCCCAGTAAACCTTCAAAACTGTCTGCACGGCAGGTACGATATGAGCAAATTGACTGGGAAACAAGTGATAAAATGCCCGACTGACGGATCAATATTCGATCTCTATTTCTAGGCTGTCGCTGCTGTAGGTCAAGGCCGACTCATGGCTTTATATGATGATTTATTTGGCCAATTTCATCAACCTGTAGCTCAAATTCTGTTGACCAAGAATGATCTTGCCGACGTAAGTTTGATTTTCTCTATATTTCTCTTTTTATACACATTTCCCTAACAACATGTCTTTGGTCATTGGAATGGATAGCGTTCACAATACTTGAATGCAGTCAACTGCTTAGAAGAACTATTAGATATGGGTGTAGTACCCATTGTGAATGAAAACGATACCATTTCCACCCAGGGTATTCGTTTTGGTGACAATGACACTCTATCAGCTGTGATGGCGGGTATGATCAAGGCAGATTATCTATTTTTGTTAACAGATGTGGACTGTCTTTATACCGATAACCCTCGCACGAATCCTGAAGCCAAGCCAGTCAAAGTGTGCAAGGATATGGTTAAATTAAGAGCACAAGGTATGACAACAGTGGTTTAAATGAGACGACAAATAACCCGAACCCTTTGTTTAACCACTAATTATAAAAACAGTGTCAGTGGCTTCCATGGGTTCCTCATTAGGTACAGGTGGAATGGCTACAAAATTGATCGCTGCTGAATTAGCCACTGCAGCTGGCGTCACTACCATCATTACCAACGGCTCAAAGCCTGCCAATATTGCAAAAATCATCAGAACGGATAGAAATTCCGATAAAGAATATACAGAGGACCACCCTCTTCACACACGTTTCATTGCGAAAAACAATCCTTTAATAGACCGCAAATGGTGGATCCAATACGGTTTGCATACAGCGGGTACTATTTTTGTCGATGAAGGCGCAGCCAAAGCCATCTTGACGCCTCAACTTAAAAGCAGCCTTTTTGCAGCTGGCATCGTCGAAGTGGATGGACAATTTGGGGCTCAGCAAGCAGTGCATATCGCTGTTCGTGTAAAGAACGAACAGACTGGCATATTGGAAGATAAAGTCATTGGAAAGGGCCTTGTCAATTATACCAACATCGAAATCAGCCGCATCAAACGCTGTCATAGTACGCAGATTCCTGATATTTTAGGATACGTTGATGCTGATTGCGTTATTCATCGTGATAATCTTGTGCGATTCACAGATCAATTATAATGCTACATTTTTAGGAAACATTTTTTTATTTGTCTATTCTATTTTTTTTTTTAACTCATGCATAAGCTGGTCAACCCTCACTTCATCATTCTTCATTGACGCGCTTACTGCAATTGTCACATCTATCATCCTTTAAAAGCTCATTATCTTTTTTAATTCAAAGAGTCGCTTATGTAATTCTTCTCTTTCATTTTCACTTTCTGCATATTGCATTTTGATATCAATCAATGTTGCTTCCGCCTTTTGTAATTGATCTTCTAAATTCGAATTCTTACTGGTCAGTTCTGCATTTTCATTACAAAGCTTTTCAAATTCGTCGTGATGGGTAGCTGCCGCTTCGATTTTTCGTGGAAGAGTGTTAATTGCATCTTTTAGTGAGGAAACCAACGTGGCTAATGATGTATGCTCATCTTGCAATGAACGTAATTCATTTATTGTTTCTCGTAACTGAATATCAACATCCTCTTTTTCTCGCTTTGTTTCATTTGTCTTGGTTTCTAGATCCTCCAAATCTTTTTTTAGTGTCAGATTCAATCTTTGAAATTCCTCCATAGTATTGGCGTCTGCTTGTTCTTTCTTCAGTTGCTGCTTGTACTCTTTGGCTAACTGCGATAGTTTTTTGGCTGGAATAACCAACTCACATGCATCACTTACAAAACGCCTGTCATCCGTCTGTAGAAACAAATAAGATTCCATCAATAACAATCCCGTTATTCCTGTCTACATGCGAGAAATAAGCTTACTTTGTAATCCTCGAATAAACCGTCTTTTAAGAAATTTAATAATTGTTCAAAATCAAGCCCAAGTATCGTTGTCTGATTTCGTTTCAGTAGGGCAAGGCCAAACTTGAAAATAGAGCTTATGCCCTCTGTAAAAATCACGTCATAGATACGGAAGACTAAATTCAAAGGGAACTTGTACGCAAATAATGTCATAAACCATTGTGAGGCATACATCGTCGAATTTATGCCTTGCTGTTTCAAATGACGTGCAATATGTGGAAAGTGCTCTTGCATTAATGCATCAAATTGATACAGTCGTAGCTGGAGCCCTTCCATTTCAGGTGTAAAGTGCCCTCGTAGACCGTACTTTTCCATGAGCTGAATCAGTAAACAAAAAGCGTCTTCATCTGGCATCTAAGCTTGGTGAGGATGAATAGGTTGAAAATAAAACCCCCCTCTTGGGTGAGTGACGGATCGATCGATTAGGGGAAAAACCAAAAAAAAAATAAAACTCACATTCAATAACATTGGGCCAACAATAAATGCAAGGCCCTGACAGTAGCCTACTTTATCATCATGTAAGCTGTAGGCTCGCACTACATTATAGAGACCTTCTTGACCCTGCCCATCTGTATCCTTGAAATAAGTATGTCCAGGAAAAGTTCTTGCTAAATCACGCTGTATCATTTTATCGTAGGGACTGGTTTGCTTCAACAAATGGATGTAGTCTGACACTGAAGCCTCATTTTTAGACCCTGCTAATAATTGCCACACCATGCCACGAATGGACGGCGGTATACCGAAGCGGATATGCTTGACTATGTCCTTGTTCACCTTGTTGAAATTCTGATAATCGCACATAAAGCCTGCCCAAAAATCTAAAATACGCAATGCCATGTGTTATTCTTATGGATTACGTCTACCGGTCACCTTTCTCTTTTAGCCTATCTATACTCGCTCTCTGACACACCACACACCCACACTCTCTCTTTCTCTTCCTATGTTGACATAGCAATTCAATCATCATATACTGACCCCAGTCATAATCATCGCCTTTATTTTGAGTTACAAGACTGTGCTTAATAGACTGCCGTTTCAAATTTCGCAAGACCTTTGATTTTGGATCATTTGTATTGGCTGTATTCAATTGCTCCATTTGTGCTAATAAAGCTTCTTGAAATTCCGGTAGAGGAGATAGGCTACTCGTAGGTCGGCTCGTTGTCGTTGTTGCGGATAGGACTGGCGCGGAATACTGCTTTGATGGTCTTCTCGATGAGCTGGGTGATGTGGTAGTAGAAGACGAAGAGCTAGACATCGATCTGAAAGGCGACCAAAAGTTAAAGATGGATCGACTTGTTGTTGATGTTGCTGAAGATGATGTTCTGGTGGAGGCGCCACTGCTAGCAATGAGTACATTTTCATTTTCATCATGTGCTATGATAGACTTATTGTTGCCGCTCCTATTTCCGTCCTCTTCCTTGGGTGATTGTTGTTGAACAGTCTCAGTGACGGAGGTAGTTGTATGTAATCGGGTAGGAGCAGGTGCTGGTACAGTGATATCCGGTTTCTTACCACTGACAAGAGCTGATGTTATTTCTTTTAAATGGTTAGTGATGGCTTCTTTTGATGTTGTATGCTTTTTGTTTGCTGTGGTGCTATTTTTCCTGATGGAACTGCTTATTACTTCCTCTTCTAGACTGATGTCCTCCATCGTATCTGCTTCAACCTCCTCCAATGCGTCATTTTCTATCAATTTTTTGCCTTGCGTAAGTGCATCTGATATGTTTCCCACATCATTCATAGAAGAAACAGCCAATGATTTTGGCAGGGTTGTTCTCTTTGTCACGTTAGAGTGTAATTCTGTCATAAAGGTGTTAGGCGCCCTTTGCTGACCATCCTTCTCTCTATTTGGAATCTTTTCGACAGCTGTTGCTATTGCTTTGACTATCGGGCCGGATTTTGTTTCGTTCTGAGAGTTGACTTTTTCTAGTGTTGTTATGATAGTATCTTCTGAAAACGTTCGTGATGGTTTGTCAAAGTTCGATTCCGAATCATACGATGATAATGAAGATGGTGTGCAAGTTGAATCATCATCCACAGTAAGGGTTTCAGTGTTCATTTCATCGTGTTGCTCACTTTTTGAACGAGTAATAGTAGTTGATCCCACTGCGTCTGGAACATTCAATATATAAATATATGAAGTAATTTATTAACAACCTTGCCATGACTTTGTCACCCATCTAATTCATGCTACTTTACGGTTCACATTCTTTGTATCTATGGTTGAAAATACTGTATCGTGAAAGTGACTATCGTCTGAATCCATCGGACAGAAAGCTGTTGAATGTTTATCATCATGTTCTATGAAAGATGGCTCAGACTGGATGTTGACTGTAGCTGTAGTAGCCATTTTGTACTGAAGAGAATTGAATAGTTACGCTTTGGTTTATGTTGTTGTTCGCTAGAATGGCTCAATGAATGAAGAAAAAGAAAGAGAAAGCAGAAAAAAAGGGATGCTAATCAAGATACACGGAAGGAGGTACAATGATTATTGAGTGTTGTATTTCTGAATTAAAGTTTGTCTGAAAATATGCTTCATTAAAAAAATGCCCAGCCCTTCTACTGAATGAATGCATTGCATATTTTTTTTCTTTCTTTTAAAGGAAAAAGAAAGGGCTATCACCGATTCCTATCGTTCGAAAATAATCAATGAAGCGCAGTAACAATTGAGGTTCCTCTGGCTCTAGATTCGTGATAACCACTCACCTCAAGATCAACTCTTCGCCAAATTTTTGTTTGATGCATGCTTTCGGGACAACTTGATATCAAACTGAGAAACAAAATCCAAATTGTAATGGTGGAAACAATTGTAGTGTCCATTTTTGCTTTGTTTCTTTAATACATCAACTCGAATACAAGAATAAAATCAATAGGATGAAAAAAACATTTTTTATCGTCTTTGTCAGCCTACTATGCATAACGATAGCTCAAGCAGCCGATATACGAACGTTTTGTAAATGCTTTTGTGGCTCCAACTCTACCATTTTCGAATTAGACGTGAATGAACCAAAACCTTGTGGGCTTTGTACAAAACAGTTCTGTTTGGAAAACGTCAAAGATGGCATCTGTGATGGCATTGCAGATGAAACCTGTCCCAGTAACGACTTCAAAACAGCATGCTTTGGTAATGTTGACTATTGTGTCTATTCACTGAAAATTTGTACCTCAATACTGACATTTTGTCACTTTAGCACGCGATTCCTATAAAGACGAAATAATCGTTCGATCGTTTCTTATTATCACCATCGGCCTCATCTCTTGGACACTAATCAAGCCATATATCGATAAGTGGAGAGCTGTCAATATCTAGGTTCAGCAACTTCATTTGTACAAGACAATCAACTTCAGCAACATGAAAATTTCATCATAGACTCATCTATTGTAAATATCGCTACATCCATATGTTACTTCTATATCAATATTTATCTTCATTTTTCTACCTATTCCCCAAGCTGTATTGATCTACATCGTCTTATATATATATATATATAAAACACTATAAATTACAGTGCACATTTTTGTGAGACATGTTATTCTATATAAATTCGTGTATTCCTTTGTATTCATTCATTCCAGCTTATTCTACGATTGTCTGCCCTTTGTACTCTGATCATTCAGCTCAACAGTTGAAAATAGAAAATTCACGAACAATGAACAACTAATTTGATCAGCTCCTCTTATTACTCACGAGAAATAATAGTGTCAATGTATAGTAAGTGCTTGTCTCGGGCTATTGTAGGGCATAATATTCCATAAAAACAGAAACTGGCAGATTAAAATCAACAAACAAGTGGGAACCTTAAAAGCAGAATGTCCTATTTACTGCTTCAACGAAAATGATAAACATACGAACGAACCAGCCAGTTGTTGTAATGATCTCCTTATGAAAGGCAAGAAGAAGCTTTTGTTATGATAACAAAATTAGGCCCTTAAAATGACTCTTCCTCCATCGTTTCATCGCAAAAGTTCATCACGGAGGTATTGTCAATGGTGCGAAATTCGAAAGGACGACTCAGGGGAGTATAACGAAACATACCTGCAAACTTGGCTAAGAGAGCCCGTCCCTTTACCGGTCTCAACATGACTGGTTTTTGTAATGCTCACTGACAATAAAAATATGCAGTTTATTATGAATAGTTCAAATGAGTGTTAAGGTCTGGATATTTGTAACTAATTCTTTAAGTGGCTCAGGATCAATATACATGTTGAGTTCATTAGTAGAATTCCAGTCAGACCCAGTTAAACATCCACTCTTGGAAGTATTGTAATAATTCTTCTCGCTTGTTGTTGACTTCCGAATCCAGAGCGAGCCCAACCAACATACAGCTTGGGTTACTTCCTTAAAATTCCCTCATGTCTTTTTGAAGTGTATTTGGCAAATGATCATCGTACAAGAAAAGGCTGTTTAGGCAATACCTCAATAGCGCAAATTGATCGGACAGCGTACTTGTTTAAACGATGATAATGCACCATCAAGCTTTTTTGACAGCTGCGAACGATCTTTACTACTTTTGGAGGAGTAACGATTAGACTTAGCATCTGCTGCTGATAAATTGTAAATAGAATAACTCAGGGAAATGATGTGATTATATCTTGCTTTTCTTAATAATAAAAGATAAAAGATCTATTTTATGAGATCATGAGATCTTTTGTTAGGAATGGCTTAGAAACTTTCAAAAGCCATGAACAATCATGTAATTTTATAAAAGCATTTTTTCATTTTCAATTTTCATAATAGGTATTTTAATCTTTAGCCAGGGCATGAAGCCTTGGACGAACTGATAATCGCCCTCGGTGATTAATCTGGCTTGGTTTCGTCTTCCCTGTTCTTTTATTCAAAGAAAAAAAGAACCGCTTATCAATCATTGGAAGGACCATAAGACCGGCGGTAGCAGGCGTAATTTTACAAAGAAGAAGAGAAACGCATTCTTCAAACAAGAGGTTCATTTTATACTTTTTTTCATTTAGGAATTTACAGTCACTGGTCTTCTCAAACTTTGCTTCTCCGATAGTGGAGTTATAAAGAAAGCAGTACTCGTGAAAAGACGATGCATTTATTAAATGGTATATTTGTATATACAGACAAATTCAGAAACTTCTAATGAAAGGTCGTGATGTCAAAGACTTAACGGCGTTTGTAGCCACCGTGATACTTTGGTTTTCTCTGTGAGGATGACGAGGAAGTACCATCCATTCCCGTCAAGTCAATAACACCACTGGATGTCGGTTTTGGTAATGAAGGATTGCTGCGAGGAAAGTCAGTTTCGAATCCTGTTGTTTGTTGGTTAAAATCAACAGTGCCAGATCGAGTAGGCTGTGGCAACATGTTCATTTCATTGATTGCTCTCCAGTTCATATTTCCCGATCTTCGTGTGTTGTAATTACTCCTCTGAGATGGTACAAAAAAAGCGTCTAAAGCACTGTCATTTGCTTTATTACGCTTTTCTACTCTATCATTTCTATAATCTGCTCTGCTTTCTGGTGTATTATCATCTTCTTGTCTTCTTCTCTTCTTATTTTTCCTTCGCTTCGAAGCAAGGCTAGAGCCAGAGTCACTGTAAACACTGCTTTGACTGCCATCGTCATAATCAGATTCTTTGAAGCGTCTATGTTGAGACTGGTATCTTGAATTCCTCGAAAAGTCATTAGCATTATTAGATTGGCGATAGGGATAGAAGTTCGGTTTAGAACTTTTTGAAGGACAATCGTCTCCATAATGGCCTTTCCGTCCACAGAAAAAACAGTATGGTCGGAATTGTGTTTGAGGTTGTCCTTTGCCTTTATATACAATGTATATGCTCGGACAATAATTTGTCTGATGATCAAATGCTTTACAACGTTTACAAGGTTCATTTTCTTTTGGATTCACACAATCTTCTTGGAAATGACCTCGTTGCTTACATTTGTAGCAGTAGTCAGCACCAGCACAACGGCCGTGCTTAGGCCCGCCACACCGTCTACAATTTGGGCAATTGGTTGCGTAGTGGCCACGTTGCCAACAGCTGTGGCAAGGGCCTCGATCGTACATACGAAGGAAATTACTCCGTGCCTAATGGAGTAGATTGAATTCAGCTTTTCTACCTCTCATTATCCAGAAATCTCGAGTTTCTATTACTATCTACCTGTTCCTCAATGAGGTCTTTAACCCCAAGGTTCACTTCCCTTTCAGTCACTGTAACTTTCTCGTCTTCAACTAAAGGATCCTCGTCCATATCAATAACTCTCGTGACTTTTGGAGCCACATGCATTGTTTCTTCAATGTTATTTCCTTTATCTAATTCCTCGTCCGCTATATCTTCTTCAGGGCTGCTTTGCACGGATAGATCACTTGTAAGGCCTTCCTCTTCACTAGAGCGAATTTCGCCCTCTTCCTCACTCCCCTCACTGCTATCGACCTCATACATCTCTACATCAGAATTTGGCTCATCTAATTGAAGCTCGGCATTAGCAGAATAGTTTGAAACACCTGTGCCATTGACATCGATCGGCGCATAAACAACCTTTGGTGCCGACTTTTCAAATGCCTTTTCTTTAGAGAGATCTTTGATTCTAACATATGGCTCAGGTATTGATACTGTTTCAGGAGCCGGTTTCGATGGCGGCGGAGCACTATCCACAACACCAGTTTGATAGTGCACTAAACTCATAATCTTATCTTCAAGATCGCTATCGATCTCATCACTAGCGGTGAAAATAGAGATAATAGAGAAAAGAAAAAAATAAATAAATGGGTCCTCATGCACGCATAACAATTGCCGATTTTTACCTAGCTTGACTTTCTCTATCGCTTGCATTAGGGTTGTTTTCTTCGTATTGACGTAGTAATTCTAACTCTTCCTCATCGTCCATAAACATCATATACGACGAACAGTAGAAAAAATATAGTGAGGTTCGTCTTTCCTAATCAAAGAATTGTTGTTCAATTTTTCTATTTACGATTTTTATACGCCGGTCACAGACAGTTACTGCAGACGGTTATGAAATTTAGTTCACGCAAAAAGCCGTGTTGAAAGAAAAACACTACTTTTAAGGTTGTTTCTTTTCCCTTTTCAGCTGATTTCCTACGTTTTAACAAATGAATCACTCAAACACTAACTGGTTAGATAGTCTCGCTAAACACTCGATATTTGAAGTAAAAGATGCATATAGAGATTTTGCGGAAAAATTGAAAGCAAAACAAACAAGTGCAGACAACTCTTCACCTAATTGCAACCTTGCTCGACATACGCGCGTAATTGCACTCAGAGACAACGATTTATTCGTAGCCGTTGGATCTACTATTAGAGTTATTTACCTGACAGCTTTTAAAGATGCTTGGCTGAAGGCTTCTAAGGAGAATGAATCAAACAATCAGAACGATGCTTGGATCAACAGCATTCCTTACAAAGTAAATCGAAAGAGCAGTTATCTCAAAGCATGTTTTTACTGTTTGCATGATATTAAATCTTACGGAGTTTTTGTTATAGATTTTAGATACGCCAGATATTAACTTTACTATTGAGTTCATGTCAGTGAACAAGAATGGTAGACTCTTATCTGTTGGTGATCAAAACAGACTTACCATTATCTGTTTACCCCGCCAAAGCTTTTCGGACGTATCGAGTGGAATGTTAGGCATGAAAGTTGATTGCCGTACTCTATCAATTGGCTCAAAATACTTTGAGGAAAATGAAATTTTGAAGACAGAGTGGCATCCTCTTAGTGAAACTGGTACACATCTTGTCGTACTTAGCAATGATAATATGTTGAGGTACGTTATCAAAAGAAAAAAAAAGGGCCTATTACATATCATTTTGTCGATTTAATTCATTATGTATAACTTTATTTTGTATATTTGTGTTTCCAGAATCTTCGACATAAGTGCTGATATTGATACACCCGAGCAATCCTTCGATCTGTCACCCGCAGAAAAGAGTTCTGTATCTTCAAATCAGTCCAATGTTGGATTTTCTGTTGACGTTAGCGACTGTAGTGAGGATGCAGTTACTTTTTCTCTTGGTGGTGCGAGTAAGGAAGAAAGTGGATGGGAACCTTTCACCATATTTTATGCCCTCCGCAGCGGGCACATTTATGCTCTATGTCCCGTCCTCCCTTCTAGAAGGTAATGTGTCCTTCGGATCTAGACGTAGGAAAATTATTATTATTGACATTCCTTTTCTACACAGTATTGTGAGCCGTGATCATTTAGACAAACTCTCATGCATTGCAGATGTCAAATATGAACAAGCCAATGCGAGTGAATCAAAAGATCACAAATCATTGGCCCCTCTATACAATCTTCAAAGTAAATGGATCAATGCATTATTAAAATCAGCCAGAATTGCTAAAAGATCAACCTTACACACCATGGATGGCGACTCACTGTTTGTAACAAACGATAGCAGTCAAAGCAAGTATAAATTACAGCGACAAGGACCTTTCAAGGTCAACAATAATCGGGGCACATCAATGGATGCAACAGTTACAGATATCTTGTATACAAATTTCGATTCAATCAACATCATCTCATTGGCTTTCACCGATGGAACGGTTGATAACTATATTCTTGGCAGTGAAATTGATGCAGAATGGTCTATTCCTGTAGTAACATCCAAGGATTCACGAAAGGTAAATCATAACAGGAGATCATGACGGGTGACATGTCAATGGGAAGAATATCTAACAGTCCCTTTTACGATCCACTAGTTGGGAAGTTTGCTGGCCGATGCATCTCTTCTTCCAAGAGCTTCATGTTATGAAACTCTCACCTTCAAGCCACAAAACCAACCCAAGTTCCGTGCTATTTCACTTGTAGCGAACCCTCTTTACAATGGCACGTATTTTGCTTACCATGCTGGAGGTGTTCATGCTGTGTGCATGTATAACTGGGCTCAAGAACTTGCTCGTATCAGCCATGCTTATGAAGAAAACAGTGAGGGAGATGCAAAGCGTGACCTTGAGAAATGGATGAAACAAAAGACGCCATCAGAAGTTCGTACTTTGATTAACACAGCACCTTTTGGTGGCAGCTGTGTACCTATCCTTGGTGTAGCAGTTCTTACAGACATTTATCTTTCGTATTCCCTTTTAGCTATCACGAGTGATTATGGTCTAATAGCACGAGAGATGAATTTGCGCCGTCAGGCTACTGAATCAAAAGAAATGCGCAACGCAGTCAAAGAACAACTGAGAAATATTGCTACTGAAGATGGCAATGAGAAAGATGATAGTTTGGGTTATCAACCCGTCTTGCCGTTACCAGCTTTTCAACCACCTTCACAGCTCGATACCCTACCAAAACAAGCAAAGATTGTTCTCCCTGCAGATGTGAAAGCCTCTGAATCAGTTTCTATAACAGAGGAAACACTCCGTTTCTTTACTGAATCTGCTGAAAACATTCGTCGTGAAACCCGTGATATTCATAAAGCTGCTGTCAAAATCAGTAACAGGTTGGCGATTCAACAGAAGGAATTTGAGAGACAAGTACGAACAGTGCGAGAGATATATATGAGATTAAAGGAATTAAATTCACCTGAGGCCAAGCAGGAGCAACAGCAAAGAATAAATGAATTATCGCAAAATCATAATAAGCTTAGAATCAGAATTGATGAGCAATTACGCACGTTAGTACGAAGCTATCAACCAGCACTCTCACAAGCAGAGAAAGAATGGATCGAAAAATTGGAGAAACTCTTGGAGCAAATCAGTGGAAGTTCTGGTTATGCTGCTAGAGTTGAAAAGGTAAGAAAAAGTTCTTTTATGCTCATTATAAGCCTTCTCCTTACTGATCCTATATCACTATCACACTTTTTTCCTGCAGTTGCAATCTCAATTAAAGGAAGTTGAAGCACAAAATCAAAAGAATAATAATGTCAAATCAAGCAAGTTGAACCCTTCGCAATTAAAGAATATTTTGAGTACTTTGAATGATCAGTAAGTTTCAATGGTATTAGGATGCTAAACCAAAAAGGTCATCTCAACCTAATTCTCTTTTTTAATTTTATGTAGGGAAAAATCGATCAAAGATGTCAGTGGTATCATAGAAAAGTTGGAGAGCAGATTTTCGTCCTTAACAGTTTAAATCAGCGGTTATATTTTTACGAACCCCATTTGTCATACTTAGCTACAACAAAACAAAATAAAGCATCTTTCTATAAAAAACGAGCAACTTGACTACAAAAACGTATCATTTACAAAAAAAAAAAAAAAAATAATAATTTTTATTTGCCTCATTAAAGCTATAAACCCCATTTATATTGTTACAATAAGTTGAGGAATATTTACATAAGACTTTTTCTGTTGTTAAACATAGTTAGAGGGGAGAGGAACCAAATTATAGATAAAATGGATATACAAAAAGAAAAGGGTGAAAAAGAAAAGGAAGAGCAAATAGATGAAAACTTCTAACCCAAATGGGTTGCAAAGGGACCTTTTTTGGTATCATCGCAGTTCGCGGGAGAAGAGCCGCTTCCAACTTGCCCCTGAACATAGCTGATTGAATCAATCGAGTCATTATAGGACACAACAGTCAATGGTGGATCCTGTTCAAGACTTTTGCCAGGACCATTGAACCATTTTCGAGCTCGGAAGTGATAATACGCAATCGACCATAACATAACACCCACAAAAATAACAGACGAGTAATTCATATTATCCGCTGTCACGGGGTATTTCGTAGGGCAGATAAACAAGATAGAAGTGAAGAGAATCCAAATGCAACTGGTAAAGTTGACGAGATCTGAAAAGGGACCCATATGAAAAGGACCACGTCTGAATGACTTGCGAGCTACTGTTAAGCGAAGAGCGATAGGAATGAAATACGCCAACGAGGAAGCGATGGTATTGATGGACACAATGGCATTGAAAGCGGTTTCGTTGAGGATATAGAGTAACCCAACAACAGCAGCAAAAATAATGTTGGCCCAAACAGCGTAAATCGGCGTCTGTGTGGATCGGTTGATCACACTCAGCCAACGACTGAAAGGAGTGGCACCATCACGAGCAAAAGCATAGATCATACGTGAACTGCCCAGCGTCAAGGCCGAACCAGAAAAGAACATAGCGCCCATGATGATCACCGTGAAGACAACTGTCCACTTATAACCAGCTCCATCCAAAAAGACCTGCGTCATCTGAGGCGAAAGTGTTGTCTCGACGACCTGAACTTGGAAATCTTGTACACAGAAATTGACCGAAAGGATGAACACGAAACCTGTGATAGCGGCCGTACCAATAGCATAGAGGATGCCCAGAGGAGCCGCACGCGCAGCGTCCCTCGTTTCCTCGGACATTTGAGCAGCACTGTCAAAGCCAGATAAAGTGTATTGAGATTGTAAAAGGCCTATCAAAAATGCATAGGAATTGGACGAAAAACCCGTATCATTTTCAAAATAGGTAAAGACCCATTTCGCGCTTGGTTTATTGGGCGTCAAGACCAGAGCGACGACAATAATAAGTAGAGTGCCAACGAGATGCCAGTATAATGAAGTCTGGTTAAAGAAACCATTGTATTTGACGTGCATGGAATTGATGACACCGTGGATGAACAAAACGACCAGGAAAATACCATATTGCCAATAAATTCCAGCATTGTAATTGGGGTCCTTGATGCCAATGACAGACGACATGAATTGTGCGAGACCCAAATCAGCGGACGTGATGGCTACTGTGAGACCAAGCCAGTTACACCAACCTGTCAGCCAGCACATGATAGGGACCCATTCCGGAGGAGCCAGACGGGAAACCCAAATGTAGAGACCGCCAGTAACTGGGTAAGCCGAACAGATTTCGGCCAGCGACAATCCTACGCCAAAAGTAAAGACAGAGACGATAATCCAACCCCAAATAACGGCAATTGAACCACCGGACATCATCGCATCACCCCACATCTAATATTTGCAACATCACGTTGAAGAAAACAGGGAGGAAGAGAGAAGTAGAGAGGGAGAGAGAGAGAGCAGGAAAGTATGAGTCATCAGAACGTAAAAATGACGAGGCATTAAATAGAAAATGCGAAAATTCTTAGTTCAAAGAAATGTAAAAGAAGAATGCCTTACAGGAGTGAGACCAGACAAGATGGAACAGCAACCGAAAGCGATAGCGAAATTAGAGATGGTTGACATTGTTTTGTGCATTTCCTATCCATTTCATGAGCAATTCAGTTAGAATTTAGCTTTGCTCTTTTTAGAAGTTCTGTTGTAGGACAGGATAGTACGCTGCCAAGCTTCTGGATGCAACGTTCAAGTGATACAAGCCACGGGAGTTGACAGCTGAGAAAAAAAAAGGAGGGCTTATGGGCTTACCTGCTTATAACCGAAAGACGCAAGAATTTCATCTTCAGAAGTGTATTGAGGAGCGTCAGCTTCTAATACTTCATTATATTGTACAGGTTCATTGTGATAAGAGCTGTTTCCCATTGATAAGTAATGTTGAGCTTTTTTTTTTTTGCTGTTGTAATGTTGTTTGGTTGCTTGTTGTTATATCAGGGTGATATTGTGCAAAACAAAAAAAAACGATATTGACTAATCCAAAAAAAAACAAAAATACTGACTATCTTTGTTATTTTATTTTTTTAGTGCGTCGACTTTGCAAGTTGTAGAGTTGTTGAAAGAGAGAGTGCGACTTTGTATATTTTTTTAAAACTAAAAAATTCAAATGTATGAAACTTTGAACAAAAAACTCTCTCCCGTGTAAGTTAAAGCTGATTGAAGTTTTGTTGCGTATAAGCTATGCTTTTCCCGACTATGTGTTGTACGTTTTTTTTTTCTGTTAAAGAAAAGAGAAAGAAAAAAAGAATTCAAAGGGCCCTTCGCTAGTATCAAACTAAATTGGGACTATTAGACGAAAAATTTTCAAGACAATTGCTTCTGCATGTTTGATAGGCCAAGTTTTCATGACAGTTCACTAACAAAGCATTATCGCTTGAAGCGGAGAAAAATTTCCCCTCACGGGACATTAAAATCTTGCAACTAATGCAATATAAGGCAGGGACAAATAGATTATCAAAGGGGGGATCTACTCAGCTGAAACAAGTGCTCATTCGAAATAGGCGACGTTACGCCTCTGCTGTTGCGAAGAAGTGTAATGGAAAATTACATCAACTACAAGATGAATACAACACTTCGGACGAATCTTGTGGTACGATGACGTGAATAAACACAAAAGCAACAGTATTGACAATAAGTTCAATTGCGCAAGAACTGTCATCGTTCAGCGGATGCTGCCGACATAGAGCTTGACTTGCCATTGATGGAATATCTTTATATTACTGTTATTGTATACTTACAATGTTCAAAATTCTTTGCTAAGATGTTCATTCCGTTGCTGCTTTGTTGGGGGCGTTTAAAGCTTACTGATTAATATCTGATTTGACGTCCCGTGCAACAACATTCTGTAGTTACAGGGGCTTATAAAAAAGGCAAAATGGTTGAAGTTATATCCATAATCACTCAAAGCAGAAACAGCCCTTCTTTGAGGAAACCTATTTTGGAATAGAATCGTATCTCTAGCAGTATTGCAGCATGTCGTTTGATTAAACGGGTCAAAAAAGTATTTATATTGCTCCAATGGCAATTGCTACTGCTTTGCGCATAGTTACTTCAGCTTACTGTTCCCAGATTGCTCTCTAAATAAATCAGAGTGAGCAATAAATGACCTTAATGAATACCACTATTCATCTCGTTGAGTTACTTGAGCAAACGAAACACTGCTGCTGCTGCTATACCGCCTTTTTTTTTTTGGAAAATAATGTGGACTCTGAGTATATATCTTCAACTATCTTGTTGTATATAAGCCTTTATTTTTTTATTTGATGCAGAGTGCTATTGAGGCTCAGATAGGATGGGCAAAGCAAAGCTAATGTATAGCCTCGAACGAAAAAAAAAAAAAAAAAAAAAACAAAAAAAAAAAAAAAAACTAATTGGTACATTACATGTATCAATTTCACTGCAATTTTGTTTTAATAGACTTTTTGGAGATTACAATGTTCAATACAGTGCATCACTACGCTCTGTAGTCGAAGCCTACCATTGTTGCAGCAAAGTATATCTTTTTAGCACTCGCCGACGGAAGCATATCTCAAGCTGCACATATTACGGACCACATGAACATTGTATCACTTTCAACTGTCATATAAATCCGATCGATGTTTTTAGTATTCCATATATACACAAATGTTACAAAAATTAGGATCTCCCCATAGTGTTCATCGTTCTATTCTTATCCAAGGTTCGACTGTGTTGGTTTAAACGTCAAAAATTCCGGATACACGAGTTCATTACATATAAGTTCGACAAGCGAGCAGGCCCGTAAATTCAAAGAAGAACGTGTAAATTCCAAAACTGCAAAAAGATCTTTTGTTTTATTGTGAGAAAACCTTACTGTGCTTTGGTGGGCAGGCTATATGCTTTCACCGGTGTGATGGTGGTGTGTGCGTGAGTTAATACTGTTACGATGCTTGAACCGTGGGATTGATTCAACAGAAGTCGTGGGAAATTAAGAACTGAGACCATCCAATCATTTTCTTGTTCCTGCCAAACTGCTTGAACATCAACATAATTCCACTCTCGGCTGTACACATGCATGAAGCGACAACTGTAGCGTCGTCATGCCATCAAAAAACTTGTTGTTTTGATTTTCTTTTCTTGTTTTTTTTTTTTCCCCTTCATTTTTTGGTTTAATTACCGTGTACATTATGTTGGATGTCGATGAAATTCGTAGGTTAATATTGAATACAGACACTAGCTGAAAAATAGACGTTGGATGGTGTCTTCGTACTAACATCCTTTATTGCCCTATCAAAGCTGAGAAGCCGACCATGAACACTTTTGACAGTTTTCTGTCGGGATTAGTTGGAGGTAAATTGGGGTTCTCCCACTAACAAATCTTTATTCTATTTATCTTGGGTTAACCATTGCCCATTTGGTTTTTTCGGAATAGGTCTTGCAGGATTAGCAGTGGGTCATCCTTTTGGTAAAAGCGCTGATGAGATTATAAATGATTATTTCAGGCTTCGTCGTACTAACTGATTCTTTCTACTGCAATACAGATACAGGTCAGGAAAGCTAAGTCATTCTATTGTATCTGAAATTACACTGTGATAAATACTCACTATGTCTCAACAGTTAAAGTAAGGCTACAGTCGAGAGAATTAGCATCAAGATATGGAGGTACTTGGAATTGCTTCGTAACCACGATAAAGCAAGAAAAGGTATAAGCCGAAAATAAAAAGCCCTTCTTACAAAAAATACATAAATTAGAAATCTGACGTTTTGTAATCACAACAAAAATGATTCACAAAGTTTACCGGCCTGTATAAAGGAATGGTAAAGTGAAAGACGAAATATTGAATCAGAAAACCTTTATCATAAACTCATGATCATGATCATTTGACTCTATTGAATAGGCTTCTCCTGCAGTAAGTGATTGTCCCCTCGCCTACTACCTTTTTCGGTATTCTCTAGTAATGACCGCTCTATTTGTTGTAGGCTGGTGTGGCAGGTATTAACGCCTTAGTTTTCAGCTCATATACATGGTTCTTACAATATCAAGAAAAGTTAACTGTATCAACACATCAAACACTTACTTCTCCGCAGCAACTACCGTTGTTAAGCCATGTGTTTATAGCAGGAATCGGTGCTGGAATAATAACAAGGTATAAATCTATGTTGAATGCTAAAGAAAAGAGTACATGCGTGCTAAAATATAACATCTCTTTTTCCCTATCTTATTTCCACTCTACAGTTTCGTCAGTTGTCCAATGGAATTGGTCAAAGTACAACTACAGAATCAAACAAAAGCAAACGTGCTGAAAGGACCACTGGATTGTTTTAAGCAGCTATACGCGAGGGGAGGCGTGCGATATTGGTTCAAAGGATTGGTCCCAACCACTTTACGTGAACTTAGTTTTGGACCCTACTTTTTAACATACGAAATTATCTGTAGAGAATTTGCAAAGAGAGATAACACTCGTACGGATCTATGCGAGCTTTCAGGCCCGAAGGTTGTTTTGGCTGGTGGTACTGCAGGCATTGTGGCATGGTGTTCAACTTATTTTGCAGGTAAAATAACTCTTAACAGAATATAGTAAGATCTAACGAATGATCCAATGATTCACCTTTCTTTCTTTTTTCTTTTATCCTCCATAAAAATAACATGTATGCAGATGTTTTAAAAACGAGAATACAATCAGAACCAAGTAGATATAAAGGGATTATAGACTGTACAAGGCAAACCTATAGCAGTGAAGGATGGCGTATATTTTTTAGAGGGTTGACACCCACTATATTGAGAGCCTTTCCATCTAACGCTGCTACCTTTGCAGCCTACACATGGACAATGAATTTATGTCAAAAAAATCAGCTCTCAACCCTTCTCAATGACAAAGCAGCTATATTCTAGTAGTTGATGTGCTTTCTGCATCCCACCTTATTTATTCTTTTCTTTTTTTTTTTTTTTTTGAGATTACCTATTAACAGTATACTTTTAATGTTTTTGTTCAATAAAATCTGTCATATGACAAAATGCTGTGAAATGATACAGCATGATGTTAAATGCTCTCTTTTACCAGATCATGTTTTGGAACCGCACAGTCAAAGACTTGGAGAAATTTATTTTATTGTTTAACGACAACCAGCGTCAAAACCCATTATTTTGCCAGCAAAAAGGAAAAAAATAGAAAATAATGAAAGCAAAAAGTTATACATACAATATATACAAGTTCAACTCATATCAAATAATGATCTACATCATTTAGATAACTTCCCAAGTAATATCACCGACGCCAGCATCCATATCACCGACGACTTTTTTGAATAAAGAGGGAGTAAGATCAAGATCACCTTCGGAGCATTCTGGACAGGCATCGAGAATAGTAGCTGTAGCAGTGCCTTTTTCGCCTTTGATACGGATCTTCTTACCACACCATTTTGATTTGCTATCCAAGTCACCATATTGATCAGCATTGAGGGCAACAATTTGAGAGTCATTATCGATATGTTCACCGTTACAAGCGGCTTCAGGACCACCTTCAGTAGCAGGCTTGTACCAAGTGGCAGTGCCGGAATAAGAATGACCTCTCTTGACTAAATCATGACCAGCAGAGGCAGGAGCGGCAGTGACAGAGGAAATGGTAAGAGTAGCAACAATGGCGGCAACGATAGAAGTGATTTGAAATTGCATTTTTGGATATAGAGACTAAGTAGGGTAGACGACCTGCGTACTGATTGAGAAGAGAAGTGAAAGAGTTATTCAAATGTGATGACGAGAATAAGTAGGAACAGATGCCAAGGTTTTTGCCCTGTATTTATATGATCTGATCTTTATCTTTTATCAAATGGGACCCGGACGAGTGGAGGATCAATTCTATTATCTTTGTGGCTACACACAACAAATACCAGACTTTCTGTCTGTCAATAAATGGGACAGGAAGTCATGCCATAGGACAGAAAAAATAAGCAGCCAGTAATGTCAAAGTATTCTTCAAACGGTAGAAAAATAAAATGGGCGACAAGACCTCTGATTCGCGAATATTTTTTTTTTCCCATTTCAATTAAGATCACAGCCCATATATTTCAGGAACAGTTTGGTCTTTTTTTTTTCAGGGACCCGGACGTGAAATGAAGAGCATAAGAATGAAAGCACGCCTCTTTCGCAGACGATCTAGAATGATATTCTATAATAATATCCTATATGGATTGTTATTTGACATCTCAGGTTGAACAAAAAAAGTCGGATTGATTCAGTACCACCCTTACAAATAATGCAACTACGTATGGAAAGAATATACGATAGAGTACTTTGACACTCTTCCAGATTTCCATTGACGGGTAAAAATAAGGCCTATACAACTTATGAATTGTAATTCAGCGAGCTATAAACGTCTTCTTTCATTGTTTCGAGTGAAAAGATACACTTGGTGTCATCCAATCTAAAAAGGGAAAGAAAAACTAGGTTCAAAAATAGGTGAAGTGCCTATGTAAGCCAACAAAGGAACTCAATTTCGCAATTGCTCATATTCATAAGCTGTATCATCTATGTATAACAATAATTGAAGTGCGCTTTTTCTTTTCTATAAAGGCAAAAGCTACTAACTATAGATATACGAAGAACCGGCCGGCCTCCCCAGTTAATTTCTTTTACTGAAACATCAACGAATGAACCTGGAGGACAGCTTGTTGTTCTCATGTTTTCTCGAAGGCCGCAACAAGAGGTAAAGCTCAACACGTAAGTTGATCATCTTCGGATGATTTTCCGTTCATTGTGAGCCCTGTCAACGGATGTAGAAACGAAATGAATCTGAAACCAATGCAAGTCTATCAATAGCTTCGTCTGTAAATTCTTAGTAAACAGCTTGAAAAAATCAAACAAAAAAAAATAATCTCCTCCTAAATCAGCTTACTTTTGGAAATGCAAGAATAAAAAAACCTTTTTTGTGAAGAAAAGACACTAAGCTCAAAAGTGGATAAGGCGCAAAGATGTTTTTCTTTAACGAAAATACAAGCGGTGATACTTCCGTTACGCCGCGTACATTCTACTTAAGGCATAGTAGAAGGTCAAGGGGGGGCGGAAAGAGAAATGGGCCCTGAAATATATGCCTATCGTTTTCTTCTAACCGAAGCAGATCCATCTAGAAAGGTATCAGTGCATTATGTTTCAACTTGTCATATCTTATTTTTGCTTGATCTAAATAGCCTAAAGATAAAAAATGTTTACTAGGTGACTACCTCCAAATATTAGTTTCAATTACACTCAGTATCTCCAACATTTGGACAAATTATTACAATTCTTCTGTGAAAAAAAATTAAAATAACTGTACATAGACTCAAATAATATTGACTGAATACAGAAAGTCAGACACATTACAAGTGTCAAAGTAAAAAATAGAAGAACTATCTGTGCATTGTAGAATAGTACGAAACAGGAAATAGTCGCTTAAAATGGACATTATGCCACTGAATGTTTTCGCAGCAAATTTAGGTGTTGCAACCCTGCATCTGTGAAACGCCTGTACAACAAGCAGAAAGATACTGACAGAAAATGGAAGACCTGCATGCCAAAATCAAGGTACAGGTGCAATACCTTTGATCGATCCTTCCTCTTGTTTCTGCCAAGACAACAGCAGCATAGCCATCAATAACAATGACAATTGGCAGTTTACCACGTTTACCTAGTATTCGTGATTTGATCAAGTTATATCATCTTTCTGCCAAGTCTCAGTGAAGTCAAAATTTCATTTTAGACAAGAATATTACTGGTAAAAGATAGGATATCTGTAGTGACAGTCATGGTGGAGGGCTCACTCTTTCATTTTGCATCCGTAGACAAAATAGTAAAGACGGCATCCATATCAGCAAGGATGACACCGTTTGTTGTAGAAATCGGACCGGGTCCAGGATTACTGTCCCGATCGATTTTAGATGCAGGCGTGAAGCGACTCATTGCCATCGAGAAAGATGAACGATTCATACCGATATTGCAGGTAAGCAACAGCCGCAGAATTACTTTCAATCCAATGTGCGAAACTGAATGAAAAATATATGATAGCAACTATCGGAAGTGTCTGGTAACCGACTCCAAGTGATTCAAGGCGATGCTTTGCATATAGACTACAGCCATATTGTCCAATCAAACATGTTGAGTATTGACCAGCAACAACAACAACCACATCGACCGAAACAAGAGCCTTGTGAAACAACGTTAGAACAACAACATGGCTATATTATGGGCAATTTACCATTTAATATTGCTTCACCCTTATTGTTAAAGTTCTTGAACCAACAAGTCAATCGGCATGGTATTTTTGGATTGGGCCTTGATGTGTGCATGAATTTGATGTTTCAAAAGGAAGTAGGCGACGTACGTACATAGCAAGCTATTTTATGGTTGAATGATATATATGTGTTTTGACTCCTTTCATTTTACTTCTTTGTATAGCGCATCACAGCTGACGTATCTACCTCAAAACGCGGTCGACTATCCGTCATGGCACAAAGTGTTTGTAATGTAAAAACAGTGTATAAAGTACCTGCAACAGTTTTTGTACCTAAACCAAAAGTCGATGCATCAGTCATACAATTTGTGCCGAAGAGTAATTTATCAATTGATTCAACAACCTATTTGACATTAGAGAATGTCCTTAGATATTACTTTACAAAGAGAAGAAAGACAATGGGTCATTTAACACAACGGTTACGAAAAGAGTGTCCAGGTCAATTTACACCTGAATTATTACAAAAGATGGAAACCATCGTTGATTTCAAAGCGAGACCTGAAGACGTAACAACAGAACAATTTTGTTATTTGTCAAAATTATTGAAAGACCATGAAATCGTGCAGCTTCCTTTGATTTAAAGGTTTTGTTGGAAGTATTAGCAAACATGGTCAAAAGAAAAGAAGAGGAAGCTAAAAGAAGCAGCAAGCTATAAAAGACAAAGGACATAATCTCAACTTTGACCTAAACATCACGGCGGCTTTGTTTCAAAGGTGAACCTGGTGGATCGTTATTCCATAAAGAACAGGCCCCTGCTCAAAGTAACAATAGTCATCCGTCAGCGCTAATCTCTTTAGGATGCCACATGTATTATGTATTAGAAACAACTTCATTACCAGTTCTGTTCAAGTATCTATCGATAATATAACGCTAAATATCACATTTTATGCGCCTGCTTCCAAAAAACTACTCATCCATCAAGATGATGTTTTTTTATTGATCTATTCTGCACTCCAAAATATAGAAATAGGAATTTTGGCATGAGTAAGCTGATTTCCCTTTCCGTCTTCAAGAATAAACATATGATATCGAGAATGAAGAAGAAATGTGAAAACGAAAAAGGACGTGCTCAGTCAAATAACACAATTAAAAAGGAAAGTCTCACACACTGTAATTCTGGGTCACGGTTTTTTCCCCCACAAGATAGGATATGCTTTCAATAAGGGGTTCACTTTATTTGGGAAAATAAAAAAAAAGACTGTATTTCAGGTACATCTTCTAAAAATTTCCACATCTCTTTCTTGTCTCATTCATTGTATTCCTTTCAGATAATATGGCCACTGAAATAGAAAAAGAAGCTCTGTTATCTGTTGAGAACAATGTAGCAACAATAACACTAAACCGTCCACACAAAGGGAATGCATTGACTGCCACCATGAATGAACTCTTATTACATTATTTGAACGAGATAGAGAACGACGTAAACATTCGAGTTGTCATACTGACAGGCGCTGGCAAGTTCTTTTGTACAGGCATGGATTTATCAATGGCAGCAGCATCTTCATCGTCATCAGAACATTCTGTAAAAGCGTCGTTTGACAAAGGTGTACAAGTCTACGAGAAATTAGCTAAATTTCCCAAGCCAGTGATAGCCAGAGTCAATGGACCGTCATTGGGAGGTGGCGTTGGTCTTATATTCTGTACAGACATACGCGTCGTACACAAGGATGCTTATTTTGCACTAACAGAAGTTAAAAGAGGCATCATACCAGCAATTATTTCTCAATATCTCGTTCCAGAACTAGGCAAACAGAAGGCGCGAGAATTTATGATGACAGGAAGGAAAATAACGACAGCAGAAGCAAGTCAATATTACAGCGCAGTAGCCGCTAATAATGATGAATTGAACCAGAAGGTCGCAATGTACACAGCGATGCTGTTAGAAGCAGCTCCAGGTGCTATGGCGAACGTGAAGAAGTTGATCGAGACAATTGTATCTGGTGGTGATTCTCGAAGAACGGATCTTATTCGCAAGGACGTAGAGGAGGCCTATATCAGCATGATGCAATCGAGTGAAGCAGCTTACGGGATTATGGCTTTTTTACAAAAGCAAAAGGCTGATTGGACTGAGTACATAAGACAGCAGAATGCTAAACTATAGTTTATATAGCCATTCAATGCCTGCCTGCAGCCAAAATGAATGATATTGCGATAAAAAACTTGACGGCATCCAAACAATGTTACGGCTATAATTCTTAAAATCTTATGTTATAGCAAGGAATGTTGCTACTTTCTCATAGGTAGTCAGTGAGAATCAACACCCGAAATAAGCATTTACAGTTACGTAATTTCTTTCGACTTCTTAAGTTAAAGTGGAGCACATTTCTGAAGGAGGAATATGGTCATGGTTATAAGCACACTTCCTTCTCAGGGTTACAATCAACTGCACAATGAGTCTAGATACTGAACAACTGAACTTGGCCTTAGGGGTTTAGGTTAAAGAGTCGTTACGGCGAACCGATAAGAGAAAGATGGATTCCACGTTCATGATTGAAAAGAGTCATGATAGGAAGGACGCGTGTGTTGCGTAGAGCATGCATACGTAAATGAGAATAAAAAATGACACAGCTCAAGCGTGTTGGTTTGAATCCCACTATGATCCCTTTTTCGGTTAACTTTGTTAGCAAGCTTTTGCCAATCTTTTAACAATCCGAAACGGGGTTTTGATAATTTAGTTGTTTTTTGGTTTTTTTTTTTTCGCAAACAAAAAGTTCATTGGATATCGTCTCAATGCTCTACATTATTGTTTCTCCCTTTTTGAGCTCAAAGTATCCAGCATTCAACATCAGCCTTTTTCCACTGATTTGCAATGCGACCATTTCTATATGGACTGTTTGTATTGTCTAGACTATTGTTCGCGTCAGGGCAAAAAGGTACGCTTGTATGTTTCATTGATACGACCCGAAAAAATCACCAACGTTTTTTTTTCACAGCTGAAGATTATAAGATCACCTCGTTGCCCGGGATTGATGTCGACAAACTCAACTTTACACAATATGCAGGGTAACGATTCTTTCTCAACTTTTCGGTAGATTAGTTATGCTGACAGTAGTTTGTGTATGAAATAGTCACATTGAGATAAATAGTACAACGAATGCAAATATCTTTTTTTGGATGGTCGAGAAAGAAGCGACAGCGCCACTTGGGAAACTTGTATAATTTCATCATTTCAGAAAGACAAATGGATGCTCAAAGGAAAAGGATCTAATATATGTTCGTGTTATGTTAGATTATATGGTTGAATGGTGGCCCTGGATGCTCAAGGTATGAGTTTTATTTCAGATTGCGGGGAAATGGGATCAAAAACCAGTTCCTTGGCAATAATGTGACTCCATTTTAGTATGGATGGATTGTTCTTAGAGAATGGACCCTTCAGGGTTAACAAAGACTTATCTCTGAGTATAACCGAGGGCGGGTGGCAGAATTATGCAACAAATGTTTTCGGTAAAAGATTAAGTCAACATTTAACGTAACTAGCAGAGACAAACCGTATCAGAAGAGACTCATTTAACGGATTCGCGCAAATATAGTTGATCAACCAGTGGGTACTGGATTCAGCTTCGCAAATACAGATAGTTATATGCATACAATGTCAGATGTAAACCTCAGTTGAAATAGATTATACATAGATGTTACACCGGGAGATTCACTGTATACTTTCCTACTGCTTACAGGTAACGGATGAGTTTGTCCTTTTTATCGATAAATTATTCGATACATTCCCAAGTTTAAGGCAACAAGATTTGTATATTGCTGGTGAAAGCTTTGCCGGCACTTATATACCCTATTTCGCCCTACGGCTGTTAGAACTTAACCAGAAAGGGCAAAAGGTAAATGAAACAGATCGATGATTATAGAGATAGACTGATGCTCATGATCGTTATAGTATTCCCTGAAAGGCATAGCCATCGGAAACGGATGGATCGCTCCAGAGCATCAATACAACGCCTACTATGATTTCAGTGCTGCACAAAATCTAATAAGCAATGACCGGCTGGTAATTTTAAATCACAGAAAGTAGTATAGAAAGCCGCCAATCTGAGATACTGACTATTATTCCTTCATTACAGCCACTGGTATCAGCTCATATGAAAATATGCCAGGACGATTTAAAGAAAAAGGAAACAATTCACATAAGCTCCTGCGAAAGAATAGTATCTGATATTCTCGATGACAGCACGCATGAGTAAATCAAAAACGAAACTTCCTTTCCCAACACGTTGACAAAGTATACTTATTCACATGTTTCATAATAGAAACGGAAATGGAACCAAAGTATGTCTTAATATGTATGATATTCGTTTAAAAGACGAAACGTTTCCAGACTGCGGTTTATCATGGCCCTATGAATTAGACGACGTGACCAAATACTTAAGGGTAGTGAGAAGTTTGTCAATCATGGGAGAAAGAGGCTGCTGCTAAGATTACCGACTTTTTATTCCTATGTAGTTGCCAGAAGTAAAACGAGCCATTCATGCGGAAAAACAAACGTTAGGTTGGAAAGAATGTACCTCTTTGGTATCAATTGAATTACATGAGGACAATGATAAGCCAGCATATTATGTAAGTATGCTTGGAAAAATTAAAAACAATATCATTGCCATTATTTTAAGGTCTATTTCAGCTTTTACCTGATATTTTGAAAGAAATACCAGTACTCCTGTTTAGTGGAGAATATGACTTAATTTGCAACTATGTTGGAACCGAATATCTGATTGGCAATATGACATGGAATGGATCGAAAGGCTTTGCTAAAGATATTCAAAGGGAAGAATGGACTATAGACAATAAATTAGCTGGCTATTATACCCAAGAACGTAATTTGACCTACGTGCTTATCAAAGATGGCAGTCACATGGTTCCCTATGATCGACCTTTAGAGTGCTTGGATATGATGAATCGGTTCATGGAAGTCGGGGACAACGTAGTGAAAGGAAGAATGAGCCAGGTTGGAGACAATACAGTGACACCTTCAGCTCCTTCGGATGTCCCTCCTACGCCATCGAGCATGATGACGCCAACACCAACAAAAACAGATGAAGATGGATCAGATGATAGCGCAGTCACTGGTAGTCGCTCTTATGGCTTGGGAGCAACTTCTATAGTTTTGATAATTGCGCTGGCTACCGGAATTTGCTGTTGTTGGTACAAAAGACAAAGGCACCCATCAGGCTCGCGAGCAGCAGAATTTGGAGGGGCTCCACGACATGAACGCCTACAGTCTAGTAATATCATACATAATGCGGTTGGACGCGTCCGCGGTCTTTTCGCTAAATTGACAGCAGTATCAAATAACAGACGACGAAAGTTTCGTTTGGATGAGAATGAAGAGACCAATGAATTGTAAGCGGAAAATTTTTATCCCTCTCTTTTATACGGAATAAGAAATAACATTGTCTTCTTTCAAGGGATGAACTTGTGATAGAAACACCTATGTTATACGAAGCGGAAGTGAGCGAGGATGACAATGATGATAACGACAGTTCGGCAGATCAACATCAGCGACACTCAAATTCTGGAGGTCATGATAACAGTTTCTTTGCAATAGGCGGCCATGAAGAAGATGAGGAAAGTGATATTGACGACTTTGACGACTTCGCTGATTTTGAAGAAGTAGGGGAGCGACATACCTCTTCTTCATTAAGCAAAAAGAGTCAGAAAAAGGATTAACATCCAACCAAACAATAAGAAAAATTCATTATGTCTCCTCTTCTTCATCATCATTATCAACATTTTGAACATAAATCTATCAATGCTTTCTTTTTATAAGTGCTCTTTACTCATGTCGTTTTTCTTAGAAAAACAATTAAAACAATGAAGATGTGCATATGGTCTGACTTCCTTGGTAATCAATGACTCCAAGGCGGAAATGCTGCAATTCGCAAATGACTGCGTTGGCCAGGGGTCTAATATCATACTTGACTCTATTATTCCAAAAATTTACAGACGCATCTATTTCAATTAAAACGCTTTCCAAACATTGTATACTTACTACTAGGGTTTCCGAAACGTTCTTGACTTTCTACCGCTCAAATCAGGGCCAGAATAAATAAAATGTTCGGAAAAAAAAACCAAAAAAAAACGCATACAATTCTAGAGCCTTTTCTTTCCAATACGTGAAACAAATTATCATGAAAAGCCGCCACTAAATTCAGCTTTTTTTTTTTTTTTTTTTTTGTTTCTCGCGTTTATGTATACTGAACAGTGTGAAACAATCCTTTTTTAAAAGTAAAAAAGACCGATGAAGTGTCTGTGCGCCCAACGCATTCCGACTCAGGCACACAAAATGAGAAACGGCCAATGAGAAGATAGTCTTTCCTCTTTCTTGGAAACTTCGCTTTGATTTGGCCAGTGACGACCAGAATAATGACAATGGTTATTAATACGCATAGTATTCATAATGGTCCGTTTAATTTAAGATGGATGAATCTGTAATACTGGTGTAATAGTAGAATAAGTGGTTAACGGGAAGACTGTAAGATAAAGATCCGTTATCGTGTCTTTGCGGCTTACTGATTGCAATATAGTTATTCCTTTTCCTTTTTTTTACAATTTGTAGATCAACGTTTCACTCCTAAACCTATGAGCTTGCAGTAATTCAAACAATATCATCCGAACTGAATAAGTAGCGAAAATTTCAATTAGCAGGCGGTGATTAAGTGCCCTGTCGATTCACTGTACTTTTCTATCCTTCTTTTTTCAACGCGTGAAGTATACCACACAATTGTTCTGACGCTTTGTCGATGATCGAATATGTCAAAAAATAAAATAAAATAAAGATCAATCCAACTAAATTTGAAGCAAAGGAGCATCATTTAGACCCTCCCCCAATTGCGTCAATTCTGAAAGTATTTCGCATTAGATTAAACGCGTCAACAAAATTAGCAACCTTGTTTAATTGCAATTTACCAGCTACATATAAATTGCAGATTCTGATACATATGGTCTTATATGATAGCTCCGTCTTCGCCAATGATTTTTGAACATTTGCAAGTTGCATTGTGAAGTAATAGCCGGTAAAAGCAATACTGCTTTGCTGTATATGTATAACTGGGGAAACTCATTTGAGTTACTCATCCGGCAGAATCAGATTACTAAGTAAAGAAGAGTTACATTTACGCGCTTGTTGTTTTAAAACATACGTGTACAGACTTAAATTTGTGTGTGTGTACATGCGTATCTGTTAGCCAACCCAATAGAGGCATATTAGTTTATGTATCTGTATGTATACTTATAGAAAGGATGTTATTCTATCATTCATATAACATACTGTGAGAATGTAGGAACACGAGTATTAGTTGGAGAAATAATCATTCTTGCGTCTAAACCATATTGATAGCCGTTCACCCGGTGCATAGAACAAGTGTGTCCCACATATTGCTGCTAGTAAGCTGTAATCCTTGCAATCGAGTTTTTTCAAAAAAACCGGCTGCTATTTGGTTCTTGGTATGCTACATTAAAGTGACAATACAAAAAGCTCGAGTTTGCGGTGCAATTATGATCATATTAAAACAAAAACATGAAGCTATGTTGCGAGAGGTCATGGTAATCATTGGAGTGACCTTTTAATAACTTAACGCAACTACATTCATTAGTCTTGCAGTCATACATGTACATACGCTATCCAAGTCGGAATTACTTTTACTCGTAAATTAATTGCAGTTTCAGACCTCTGACGAAATTAAACTATTTCAATACTTTAAATCGTAAAAGGACCAAAGTTAGGGGCTGTATAACTGAGGAATTGCACACAATAGACTAAAATACGATACTGCAGTACAAGAATAATTTACAAAAACAAAACAGAATGAGTATAGACTTTTTTATTTGAGTATTTACAAGTTGTTGACGTTGTTGTGGATGGAATAGAAGCTGTATATCAATCAATAAACATTATAATTTACTTAAACTATGAAAAAACGAAAAAGGCATAAAAAAAAAGCAAGGAGAAACTAAACCAAAAAGAAAAAAACATAACAGATTAAGGGTAAAAACCACCACAAGGAACTGGCGATTCGTTGCTAGAAACCATAGAAGTTGTAGAAGTCGGATTTAGTGGTAATGGAGGCATGGAAGCAGTAGGAACGCCTGGGTAACAGTAATAGGTAGCATCAGAATAATAAGGGTTTGCTGCTGCAGCTGAGGGAATCATCATGTTCGAGCCTTGTTGTTGTTGTGATGGTAAGAATGGAGTTGTGCTAAAAGAGGAAGATGCGGTGGCAGAAGGTATTGTATTAGCCGGATAAAGACTATTGTTGTTGTTGCCATGATGATCCTCTATGAAATGAATGAATCTACGCAAATCTTCTCTTTCATTGATAAGAGTAAGAAGGTCTTGCTTTAATTGAGTACCACCTTTTAGAGTATGACGAAGGAACCTTGAAGCTTGTTTATTTTCCGTGAAATCACTGCATTGTATCCATTGAGTTTCCTTTTCAGAATTTGTCGAAGTCGCTGTTGTTGCTATTCCATTGGAGGAAGTAGTATTTGTTTCCATGTAGAATAGTGGAGGTTGGGACATATAAAAATGAACATCTGATGTAGGCTCACCACTTACAGACATAATGGATGTGGAATGTTCGACACTAACAAGACTGGTAATAGGAATTTCTACTTTGAATCGACAGCCACCTTCAGTAATGTACCACATGAAAGCGTTTTGTACGTTTTCGTGAAGACAAACCAAATCAGAAGACTGAAGTTTGAGACGGTGCCAAGTGCCAATGGTAAGAGTCGTAGCGTTAAGGTAAGAGCAGTTTTTAGAATTTTCAAAAGAACTACAGCCTGATGAGGAGGAGCCAGACATCGTCAAATTGGAAGGGTTTACGGTAGTTGCGGCATCATCTTCATTAGTAGTTGCAGTAGTACCAGCGGAGTTTGCATTAGCAGTAACGTTCGTAGATAACCCTGTAGCCAAAGAGGCACCAACATCTGTGAAACATATAAAGTATAAAACCATTAGAGTTTAAGTCTCGTAGGATAATATAACAATTAATTGATAAACTTACTGGGTGATGCGATCCACATATCTGCCTCATGAATAGCATTAGTACTTGTGGTGGTATCTTCATTAACATTTTTGTTCATTTTGCTATCATCGTTCTTTGTAGTATCATTATTGAATGTCGCTGTTGAGTCCGTGTTAGACGATTTCTTTTGATGACCATTGGTGTCGGAATTTGAGATAGAGAAATAACTGGCATTTTTATCTTCTCTCTTAGGGCTAGGAGAAGGAGACATTTGACCGTGCACAAAATCAGGAAAATCATCTGTAAGATTTTGCTTTGAGTTTTCACCTGTCAATTCATTAGTTGCTAGTTCATTTTGATGAGCAGGAGTATTAGCAGTAACAAAATCGTCCATGAGAGTGTGTGATAAAGGGTTATAAGGAGGCATGCTCTGTCTTGACAGTTTCATTGATGCGTTCGTACCATCTAGAATAGAGTAACTAGAGGGTGGCACTGACCAGCTTCCGCCATTATTCACACTGCTTCCTTCAACCGATGCCATCGTATATTGCTGCGAGAGATGTGGAGGAGGAGTAGCACTCTCTGACATAAATGGTTCAGGGCCCGGTGTAGGGAAAGAGGACCTGGCGGTCAAATCGGGAGTAGAATCAGCAGGATTACCATAATAAGACACAGCGTCAACGCTTTGAGCTCTTGGAACAGGCATTCTACGCATGTAAGGAGGGGGTGGGAAGAAGAAAGGTTGCTGTTGCGCTGCTACTGCCGCGGCTGCTGCTGCTGCTGCTGCTGCTGCTGCTCCAGGTGTTTGTGGTTGGCCTTGATGAGGGTTATAAAGAGCAGGAGGTTGTAACGAAAGCATGGGATGAGGTGGAGGAGCAGCACCATAAGGTGATAACATACCGAATTGCTGCTGATGATAATGATACAATTGCGCGCGAATGGCTGCTTGCTGCATTTGCATTTGTGCTCGCTTTTGCATGTGCTTCACTTTGGCTCTTCTGTTTTGAAACCAAATTTGAATTGAACGCTCACTCATATTGAGTTGTTCAGCAAGCTGCTTTCGAAGTTTGCTGTTAGGACTGACATTTACTGCAAATGTATCTTCAAGGACGGCTAACTGCTCGGCGGTTGCTCTTGTTCTCTTTCTAACATATGAATGATGATTCTCGATATGCACCTCGTGATTACTTTCAGATTTTCGGTTAGTCAATGTCGTATCAGAAGAATTATTCATGTCAGTAGAAGATTGATCGGAAAAGATGACGCGTTACAAAAGAGGGGATATATGAAAACGGGTTTCTAGTGAAGGGTTCAAGAATAATAGGTGATTGAATAGGCTAAAGGCTCAAACTGAGAAGGTATAAGGAGGTATGGTGATCGAACCTATTCAATGGGGGATTGAACAATGAAGGAATTCTCTTTTAATGAAAGCAGAATGAGAAGAAGAAGGAAAATAAATTAGGGAAAGAAAGGTATTCAACTTATAAAAAGGGCCAAAGGGATATAAATGTATAAAAGTAATAAAGGACCTTTATCAAAAGAGATCATTTTAATTCATCGTACATCAAACTCAGAAGAGCGTTTTGGCATATAATAAAACGAGTCAATATGTGATATCTCAGCTACGATCCCCGCGCATTTGATATTGGACGCGAATGGCTGCAGTTTGTCTTTTCCCTGGAAAAGTATGTAATATAAAATCTCAAACATTAAGCTGAATAGGAAAAAAAAAAAAGGTAAACCCCATTAAGCTGAATAAAATAGAACAAAAACTGCATTGGAGGTAACACCTGCATTTCCAACCATCAAGCCCAGTTGTCGTAAATCAAGCTAGGAAAAGGCATTTAATAGATGTTTACCTGGAAAAAAGCATATGATTTTGAGAACGCGTATCTTCTTTACCGTGAGGTATTTAAATGGTATAATTTTGCCTCAGTAGGAATAAAAGAAAGACTGATCAGGAACTTCGATCGATCGTATTGGTGTGCTCTCCGCAACATTCATACTTACAACCCATGTAAAAAAATATATTTTTTTTTCTTTTCCGTTTTTTTACCATGGCTTTATTGTTTTCCACTGAGGACGGTAATATAAAGCCTACCTTAACAGCAAGTTCCGTGAAACAATTCTCGTACATGCAAAATAAGCCTTTAAAACGATACAATACTCGTTAATTTAAGCGTACCTTTTTCTGTTCAGGTTCGAAGAAGTGGTAGTGGAGGTAAATAGTGGCTCAATTACAAGTTGTTCAGACGGGGAGATTTGCTTGGTTTGAGCGCAAGATTTACTAAACTATCGGCGTTTGTTCAATTCTAATTAAGAGAGAAATGGAGCTCGGAACGGCTCCATAAGGTTATCAAAGAGTCATTTCTGGTAGAGGTGGAAAAAGGGAGAACGCGTTTACTTCTATCTTAGTTGCTGGCTTTAAGAAAAGAGCAGTAGAGGATGATCTTATTTGAGAAAAAGCAAAATATTCCATTTATTTTGTAAACAAACTCTATTGTAGCTGTGCCAAGTAAAAGTTGCTTTGCACGAGCCGAACTCTCGAACTGATATTGGCTAGAAACTATAACCAAGACATGTACCGGATTTGCAAAAATGTAATATGAATTCAATTTAGAGAGATTTCCGTTAAGCTTTGCGTATAATGTCCTACAGTACTTCACTTTTAAAAAGTGTAAATCTCTGTTCTGCTTTTAAATTAAAGACAACTGTTTGCTTGTACTCATTGAAAACACTTTGATAGTTAAATCATTAAGCACAAGTATTTGTATTCATACGAATAAATGAAATACAACATAAGCAATACAATAACCTCATTATGTTTTCAAAGAGACCCTTAATAGTTCATTTAACGAATTTACGTTAATTCATTTATTCAATTTTGTCAGAATCTGTTTTAAATTCAGACAACTGCGACTGACAGTGTTTCGAGGGGAATATAAGCGCCTAATATCGTTACACCTTTTTCTTCTTGTATAGTAAATAACTGACGGACATCTTAAACGAAGATGTAGTTATGTTGGAGTAGGATTGATTGCTTGTTTAACAATTTATGTAAATTACTTCCTTATGCATTTATGCTTAGTCAGATAAGTCTTTTAAAGACAGTCTTCTGTCATTTAAAAGGTCTCGAATGTCATCTATTGTTACTAGTCGTCTATACTGTTAAATAAAGAGCATTTCAATGTACAATCAACTGGTTATATTCGTTACTCGCCATTGCTTCATGGTGGTAAGAAAAATTCAGATCGCCCTTCGTCAGAGTCCTAGCATGCCGTCTTACAATTCAGGATGAGGAATTTTTACTAATGGTGACAGAATCTGAATATATTAAGCAGTGTGCTAGGTAAATATTTAATAGCCTTTGATTTAAGCTAAGAATGGTTATATTAGTAATAAAGACGCGGATTGACATCAATCAATATCCTTTTTCGCTTACAACAGTGAGTGTTCGAGAATGATTCTATCTGGGAGAGTTTATTTTATTTTATTTTTCTATAGAGTGTTTCTAGAAGCTAAAGAGTAGATCTTTCGCTTTTCCGAATGCATAATTTGTGCTTATTGGGCAGTTATAGGCAATGAATTTACTGCTCTGCTCCTCTAATCATATAGGTATACATTTTATGCTTGATGTAAATATAGGGCTTAACAGGGGCTTTCTTTACCATTCTCAATCGTAATTGCTTTAAAGGAAAAAGGCGTATATTTAGCGAAGTAAGGCAGTTTCGGCTATGAAATAACCGTCTCTTAAAAGGAAGATGAATTGTACAAAGGAAATTACTGTTTCAGCTATTCTTCCTTCTTTGTAATTTTTTGTAAAGACGCGTTTTTACGGTTCATGACAAGAATGTGATGCTTAACTCTATAACATGTAAATGATTATCTGAGTAATATGCAAAAGATAAAAGCTTCTTCTGATTCGGCGCTAAAAATAAAACTGCAAAATACGATGAAGAAAGCCTTCTGTTGACAATTAGAATTTGCCTTCTGAGGGAACCTGCTAATTTCAATGATCACCTTTTTTTTTTAATTTTAGGCAAAAAAAAAAACTAGAGAATGTTGTTTCAATCATAGATACTGATACAGATGGAGCATTTCGTTAATGAGCTCGAAGCGAAAAACACTGTTCGCGAGAAATTGTATTTGACAGTAGTTGGTTTTAAGGAAAAACAAGTTTTCCTTAAGTAGTCAGCAACATTTTTCAGTGCCGGCATATCGGATGCGACAATAAAGTGTTGAGTATTGAGCTGTAAAGAGGAGAAGAGGCACAGATTTTGGGCAATGTAGCTGAAATTGAAGAACACTGTTTTAAGATGAGTCCAGATGTCTATGTCAGCTGCGGGTTACAGGGTTATCATCAGAAACGCTTGTAGCAGTAAATTCTACTAAAACGTTAAGGAATTAAAGAAAAAAGGCTTTCATATCTAAAAGCATTGCTTTTATTTAAAAAACTATGCGCCTTTGGTCAATTTTTTACTTGTTGAATATAGGATAGATTATTAAATAAAAGAGTAAATACACGGTAACTACTGTGGCTACCTTTCGTATAAAAGATACAGTAAAGCAGGCAATGGCGTGGTATACTGAACGCAAAGGGAACCGAATCGATAAAGGCAGCAAGAAAGTAAATAATATAGTGAGCCAAAGTTTGAGGCAGTGTTCAATAGATGGTGGAGAAGTGGTACGAGCTTTATGACAAAAGAACTGCAGAGTTATGAAGACAACTGAAGCAAGAATTAAAAAATCAACACATAGATATGCGGAGAACAAATGGTTATGATATATTTGTAAACTAACCCAAGGAAACATACACCATTTCAGAAATACATCTATGTGCAGCAATTCCTCATACATTTAGTACCAAATGATAAGTAATCAATGCTAGCGACTCTGTTTTGACGCCCGTATTACTATGCCAAGATTATCATACGCTCTTTCTTGATTGAGTCTCTATGTATCTTCTACCATGGATAGCTGGTCATTTGTATACCGAGTATTTTACGGACTTTTTTTCATTTCATCAAATGCTGAAAAAAAACATTTAGTAGCAACGTTACAAACTAAATTGATCAGGGCTGAAATCAATTTGAATCTAAGGATATTGGCTTTTTAGCAGCTTGACTTTTTGAGAGCGTTCTTCACAGCACATATGCAGAGCTCGTCATGTATTTATGTATAATCATGCAAGCGAAAGCTTGTTTAATTGAGAGCAAAGTTGGGGGAGGGGAGGAAAGAGCATCTTCATGAAAGGCGTATATTGTTTCTGTATACCTGTCGTTACTATTACGTAGTTTATTTATAATTATGCAATTTACATTTCGTAAACGTGCACAGACGAATTGTCGTATGCCTCGTACCCATATTCAGGTTACACTATCTTTTAAGGAAGAATTAAAGCCCTGGGTATGTTAGCTTCAGTACGCGTGTCGTTATATAATTGTTTACAAAGATTACTATCGGCAATGGCTATCAATATTTGAATAATTCGGTTAGGGCTGTAACGAAGTAAATTTCTAAACCCAGTTAATCAATAAGAGAAATAGTTATAAGAGATACGTTGCGTGAAAAAAAAGGAAACAAGGCATGTGCTGCACTTGGCTGATCAGAAGACACGTTACACTTTGAAGACCATGTCACAGTTGTATGAAGAGTGTGCTTCCATCATTTCCAACTTAAACGCAGGGCATCTCTTCTTAAAACTATGCAACCCTTTTCTACTATCGTCGTTCGTTAGTATTCTAGCACTTTTCTTTCTATCTGAAATTTTTATTTTCTTGAGATAGTTGTTTAAAATGGAAGGAAAGTTGTATCAGCAATACCAATATCCTTCTGACCTCAACAGATATCAGAACAATATATCTCCATCAATTAACCGTATGTACAGCACTCCTTCACCCGTTATTTTTCCATCTGCATCACCTACACCAAAATTATATAGCACACCCAGTCGTAAGGTAGCCTATCCGCTAACATCTTGGCAAGAAACAAATAATTCAGGAAGATGTCTTGCAGACATGATATCACGACAATCTGACAGCACGAGTAATAAAAGGTCATGCTCTTTTACAATATCTGCCACCACGTCATCCTTTATACCAGGCGAAAAGCATGATATTCGTTTGATCGATAATCAAAGCCCACTTTCTATTATATCTAGCGGAGAAGAGGACAGTGATGATTTTATGGAGGTCATCGCAACTTCTTCATCGAATACACCCAATAACTTGGCATGCTCCTCCATCACAGGTGTTACTTACCCGACAAAAGCCTTATTCATATCACAGGAAGAGCAATACAAAGAAGTCGTCGTCGGCTCGCCATTTGTACCTGCACCTGTGGATGATCCTATTGAGGAGCGTTGTACATACAAAAGATCCAAGTGATACATTGAATAAAATACGATATACCTATTACAGCTTCTTTATAGACTACAGCGCAACGGCATAGTAATCATTTTGTGCAAAAACACTTTACTGAGGCTCCTATCTATTTGAGTAGTGGTTTTGCTATAAAAGCTTAATATTAATTGATAAAGACTTTTGTATTGGCAACTTTCATGCTGCTGAAAATCTTCGCGCGTGATGTTTGAGAGTCCAACAGACCAGCATAAGGCGAATCCTTTACTTCTACTGCTTCTTCTGCGGCATTTTAACACTAATTGTTTTTTCCTTGCTCATCGTTATCTATTACAATAGGATACAATTCGTTGTTACTGTTGGCATTTTCTTCAATGAAAAAAAAACTAAAGAACTCTATCATTTTTAGTCTGAATGTGTTCGGTTATTGATGTGGCTCTTTTACTCCTGCATTATCTTCTTCTAGAAACTTCCTCATTATCGTTCAGGTTTTCTGAGTACACTTATATACCTGGTCATTATTTGTAAAGGAAAAGCCATTCACCATCTGCATGATTGCATTCTTTCTTTTCCCAAATGTAATGGCAGTATAATAGTTAATAACTGGAGGAATACTGACGCCTCAAAGAACGAAGAGGAGAGCGTGTTTATATAGGAATAGCAGCAGCACTAGTAGTAATAATTCATTTTTGTTTCCCTTCGGATGGTAACCGTGGCAAAATTTCTCACAACCTTGTGGTTACGGTTTGATGGCCTTCTGGACTTATGCAATTACTGTAAAGCTAACTTAAGCAACTACGATTACAAGCCCAGGTGATATTTGAAGCTCTTTTTTTCGGCCTTATTGTAATACTGCCACTATTGGGTAATTGATAGCAACAGCTTTCGTTCCAAGACATTCTGGCCTCCTAAATATGATTGTCCTGCCCGAATGCTGAGAATTTAACCATCAGCAACAATAATATCAGAAGTAATAAGCATGCTAGCTCATCGTTATATAATATCATTGATATACAACACATTCGACCTTATTAACCAACAGCGTCATGATAATCATCCTAATGACTGAATAATCCTACGGTGTCGATACAAGCGCTAGTGCCCACTTTAGATTTATGATCGTTCTTAAGCCTATGGGATTACAGCCTCTTGTATATGAACGGAATAAAGTTATGATAGACTCATGCGCAAACAAAGACAATTATTTAAGAATTTATAATTTTATTAACGTGTTTCTTTTTAAATTAAAAGGTTATTAGAATTAATTAGAAATTCGAGTAGATGTTGTTTTGATAGCTTGAAGATCTATCTTACGAGTGTATCTGTCAGATATTACAAGACACTAGAGTATATCATTAAATCACTGTCAAACGATCAGAATACTGTACTTAATGGTTTCAAAAATAAATGTCAAAATAAATAAATGTTAATAATGAGGCTTCTTCATTACAAGTTTTACGGAAACTTGAGAGCAGAGTATTCAATTCAAATGTGTACCAAAATGCCTGAAAGAATTATTGTAATTAAGCTTTTTCATCACAATTCACAGCTATAAAAAACGTATTTCTTCTGATTAGTGAATTGTAAATACATCAACTCACGTTCATACACATATCTAATTTACTTTTAAAGAATATGTATAAAATTTTCCCGAAAACAAAAAAGAAGAGAACTGCAAAAAATGATGCTGGCTAACGTGGTGCTGATAGAACGATCATTAAACTTACCCTCAATGTTTGAATTTATTTTATCGCCAGCTTAAAGATGCTTCTGTAAGCACTCCAAAGGTCGCACTCGCACAGTGGCTAGAATTTAGCATTTTTTCCGGCCATGATGGAGTTTTCCTGTCTCTTGTTATGCAGCACATATCTGAGGCCGTGACTAAGAACAATTAAAGACGTATGTGTGCGAATGCAATCACTATTGGAATATAGGAGGGTATCATGTTTAATATACATAGAGAAATATGATGTATGATATATGCGTAAATGTCAAATAAATAATTGCCAGAGATGTTCTTCTATATTGTCTGTAATTCTATCTTGGCCCTCGCAGCAGGGATAGGTATCACTACAGTTTCCATGAATTCAAGGAATCTTCTACCATATTCCTCAGGTTCCACTGCAGATATTGTTGTCTATTGGATATGGGAGCCCATGACAATTAACATAAAGCGAAAATTGCAGTAGATGATCCATTCTTAGTTACCTTATTTTGGGTAAAGCTTTTCAACAGATGCTCGCTCTTTTTCACATAATTGTATGGCGTCAAGATATCAATAATACCGAAATAGTAGAGTTTATCGGTTGGTTTATTGTCCGTATCTGTAGATCTAAACCCACCATCTTCAGCATAAAATTTGCAGTATTTGCGTCTATTGTTGAATGCAGCTTCATTAGTTTCTTCCTACTCTTTCGTGAAATCAAAATCTACGATGAATACTAACTCTTCAGATGGTAATTCGGGTAACTCTGCTGGGTCTAATTGCACAGGGCTTGCACTGTTGATGGCTTGCCGTAATATTTCGGCTTTACTCTCCCGTCTTCCCCTTATTGAGACCGTCTTCTGTAACTCATTGGCCTGTGGTGATACTATTTTTAAATGGCTTGGACCCGTGTACCCTTTCGAAAAATCATAGATACCAACCAAAAGGCTATAATCCATCACTTGCAGCCGTACCAATAACTATGAGCACAAATAAGAAAACATAGCGTTCAAATGTGAGCATCTTCTATTAAAAACGTCTACCATTTGTTGGACGTGAGCAAGCCTTACGTCTACATCTTTTCTTAGCTGTTCCATCAACAAATTTCTTTTTTGCGGCCCCAGCTCCAGTTTCTTTCCATTCAATACCCAATTCAAATCTTTCAATATAGCGCCTGATTGATTCGCTATTTCATCCGGTGTCAATCTACCAAACGTCGATCCTTTCAAATCGTAGGTTTCATGCACAACTTTATCATTCGGCAAGACATTGCCCATAACAACAAAGTGTATTTTTCTGCCGTGTGGTAATTTAATTCGATGCAATCCGTAATATCGACATAACAAAGTGTCCGGGTTTGCACTGACATGCTAGAATAAGGCGCACAAATTTTTTAAAACAAAATGCTATAATACTGTTTAAATGTGATTAAGTATGCTTGGGTGCACTTACCTCGTAATAGTCTTTCAAAACTCTACGGATTGTTTTATGTTCCGTGTGATGAATAGTTTTAATGATAAACCTGTAATCTCTCGAATAGTAAAAGAAGCTGCCACTTTTTCCCGGTGAATTGATTTCTGAGAGAATGTATTTTTCGGTTAATGTCATCTAATAAGATTGAAGGGAATGCTCAGTTTCTGAAAGTGCAGGTTAAACACTTTCCTCTATTAGTGACATCATACTACTAACTTACCAAATAATCTGCTGCGTCAATACGAAACTTTTCTCTCAAAAGTCGAAATACCCAAGGCGCATAATCTTTGAATTTGAAATCATATCGTACTCCTGGAGTAAGTTCATTCCCCATTCTATGGAGTTTTGTAACGAAAATATGGAATATTTTTAGAGAACTTCAGGCTTTCTACTGTCCTTCCCTTGTCTAACGCTTGTTTGCGTTCTCCACCCCCCTCCCCGCTCCTCCCTTTCATTTACTGTATATTGAATCGCCTGCTCTGTGTCAATAATTTCCTATTTACTTACATGTCAAACCCCATCTTATGTTCTTCGAGGAAATCCATGGCTACTAATTCTTTTGGCATCTTTGCTGAAACTCGTCCGACCTAAAGAAAGAAATAGTCAGCAAAAAAGAAGAGCCCAAACAAATCATTTCGGCAGAATGAAATAACTTACCGATATTCTTATTCCAGTCAACATATCATACCTAATTGAAATATACTGTTAGTAACGCTTGAATAGTACTTTCTTTCAAAAAGAATGCTTTACATCAGTTTGTAATTTCTATGCCCTAAAGATACTCTGGTACCAATCTTTACAGTTCGCCCATCATCACTATCCATACTGAGTCTGAGGCCACTACTAGTACTGTGTCTAGCCTCTCTTTCATTGCTTTTATTATAGTTCAATTGCTGTTGTCGTCTTGAGTATCTTCTAGCGGCCCTTCTCGCTGCGATATCAGCTTTTAATGCAGCTTGCTCTTCGTAATTCAAATTCCCCAAATCAGGTATAGTTGTTGTCATATTGGTAGCAGTAGCTGTCAATGTTGTACGACGTCTGTTGTTAAACACTTGATCATCTGACAAAGTGGAAGATCTTCTTCGCGTACTGCTTTTATAATGTTGTTGACTTTGTTGTAAGAGAAGATACTCTTCATCGATACCAGCAATAGTAGAGGTAACAGCTGTGGTAGTCGGAGTACTAGAAGGAGTCTGGTACGATGGAATGGCATTAGGATAGTGGGCAAGGCTCGGTAAAGGATTAGATTGTGTTGCTGTAAGTCGATGGAAATAGACTGCTTCTATGGTAGTTGATTGCTGCTGTACTATCAATGGCTGCGGCGACTCTGACTGCCGTTGTTGTGGTATTGTAAGTGGTGGCAAAGGCACAATAATATTGGGAGAGTTATCAATCTTAGTAGCACTGTCTATAGTGAACATCTCTGATTTATTATTCTCAATTCTTGACCGATGTGTGTTCTCGTTATATTGCGTTGACATAGTAGGTGATCTACTGTTATTGGTACCGTCTGTATCAGCAGCATCCGTGGAGTGAATAGAATCGGTTTCTTTCAATTTTGCCATTTTATCCCAGACGGCGTCGTTACAATCTTTATTCAGATCGAGGAACCGTTGTTGCTGTTGCTGTTGTTGTTCTTGATGTTGTTCATTCGTCGTGATTGTGGTTGAATTTGGCATTTACAATTTACCGAGTATGAGATTTCGGATGGACCAAAAGTAAGGGAAGGACGAAAGCTCTGGATAATGCCAAGAATGAACGTAAAATAACAAAGTTGTACAACAGATTCTTTGTTAAATGAGTAGAAGAGTAATAATGGTGAATGAAAGAGAGTGGGTGCTGTCTATATCAATTATGTTGCTGTTGCGTTATTTAAGGACTCGCTAAGTACAAAGAAGCTGAGTTTTTATTGTTTCTGCGAAATTATATGAGTTACAGCAAACAAAGAAAAATATTCTTTTTTATATGCATAAGTTCCGCCCAGAATAAAATAATCATAACACGTATTAAGCAACTTAAAATAACGTTCGTTTTAACCATCGAACAAAACTGTTGACATATAGTGACTAAGCTTTTTCTTTTGAAACGCATAGGAGCAAAGCGATTACTTTTTGTTACAGCCAGTTTTAAAATATCTAAGTGATCGGGGTTGAAAAAATTATTGATCTGCTTCAACGTGAAAACGACATGTTTTGAGCGGACAGGAGTAGTACGCGTGCCATCTGGAAGTATGCAATTTGTTTTATGGTCAATCACCTTATCTCTTCTGCATAAATTCTATGCTTTATTATGCTGGTTTTGATAAGTACAATATCACAAGAATCGAAATTCCATAAATGATCTTGTTCACCCAGAACTTAGTTGTTGTCATACTGTTCGAATACAAAGTGCACTGACATTCTGTCCTACGTAAATAGGGTAGTACTGAATCTAGATATCGTCATAAACTAGCGACATCTACATGCTTGCTATTTTATTGTTTCGTTTTTTTTTCAGAGCTAATCATATGCAGGCTAAGCACAAAAATCCTTTAATTTTCCTTCTTTATCCATGACTGACAAATTATCAAAGCCTCCAAGGCTTTGGCCATTCATGAATAGGTTGGGAAATGTAAAGCGACCTGTGAGGTCACCTAACGCCATTTTGATTTGGTGTTGATCCGCTTGATAATCTACTTCGATAATATGAACTTGCTCTTTCAGATCACAATATTTAGAGAGCAATTGCTTGGTTGCTAGGCAGAACGGACTAATTACATAAAAATATAGGAGGAACGAAAATCATGTTACTTTCAACATCTGGACCAAAAATGATTCTTCTTTCGTTTCTTACCAATACGATTTACTGTAAAGTACAATAGGGTATTTTTGGACAGTAGATAAAATCCAATTTTTCTGAGGCTCTTTCAGTCTTAGGGTAAATAACTTGGGTGTCATTTCATACTCTATTGGCCACACATTCCATTTTTCCATAGCTGATTGCTTCCAGTCTTCAAACGACTTTAAGGCTACTTTATCTAATCCATAAGTGACATCGATTATCTCGAACGAAGATTTCGTCTCAAACTGTTCAGGGTGTGCCGTGATGAAATGCGTATATCGTGCGTCCAAATAGTCTTGTTGTGTTTGATGCGATTCATTCTTGGAATATTGCCAATAAGGGTTAGCTTGACCATAAAGAGATGCCCCTGTCATGGCGGTATCGGCATCGAAATATATGGATACATGACCTCGTCCTCGTAGTTCCTCAAGCTGATGAAGTTTTCGTAAGGCTTCTCCGCCAGGGTAATTCAATCGTGAAATTTGAAACATAAACTGAGCCACAAGTCCAGAGGCAACAACACCTCCTATAATTATGAAAAGTAGAAGGCGGTAATATATTGATGCTACCTTCTCCTTGCCTTGACAGTGAATGAGCACGTTATGAATCATATTCGCTGCAGCGGCCGTAAAGACCGGAATGGTATAAAAGATAAACCGCCATTCCTTATGTGGCAAAAGCGAGAAGACTGCTACGTAGGTGATCATGGGCATCAAAAGACGACGGAGACGCTTGTCGGCGATAAAACCCCAGATGGCCAATGGGTAAGCAACAAGTAACAATCGAGGCAAAAATGACAAGAAATAAGCATAAAAAGGTAATGTACCCCATTCTGAACTTTTGTTCTGGATGGCATTAAAGTAGAAAACGACGCCTTCAGGCCAGTAGGGCCATTTTTGCCAAAAGAAGGAGTCAATGGGTACTGTGAGGGCGAGACTGAACAAAGCGCTGATCATCATTTCCTTTACAATTAGTTTCAAGCAATTCCATGCATCAAAGCGCTGGGCCAATAATTCAAAGCCGAGCAAGATGATCAAGAGAAGGCCTACTTCGAATCGGAAAACGATACCTGTGAATGTCAAATAACGAATCTTCCACTTTAAATGCTGTTGTTGGACTGCTGTTGTACAACGACCATGACTATCACTGCTAATTTCGGAAAAGCACCATAAAACCCAATGGGACAAACCCATCAAAACCCATGGTAAAGCCATCGTATTAGGTAAGGTACGAGAAGACCAAAACACAAAGTGAAATTGACTGAAACACATCAGCATAAGCATATAGCAAGCTGTGGATTTACCCCAGACACGCTGAATACTTGTCGCGAAATGGCTTAATGCAAGTATAACGCTAGCGGCGAGAAGAAGACGTATGAGGAGTTGTTGGTGGAGTGGGTCGGCAAACAGGGATGGTAGACACTCAACAAAGGGCATTGCAACGGCACTAAGTAATGTGGCACCAACAAAGGTACGAGGCACGACACCTGGAAAATCTAAATGATCAAAACGATCGGCATGGTGTAAGATGTCGTGAGTTGCTTGTAGGTTGAAGCTTTCTTCAACCTTGTTAAAAGGTGCTAAGTAAGCCTGGTATGCAATAATGAGGAACAGACACACTAACAGTGCTGCCTTCATTTCATTAACGATAAGTAAATGGACGAGAGAAGTAGTGCTGCTCGAATAAAAGAAAAAAATGTATATATTTGCCTTTTAAGGGTTGCACAGGAAATTCAAAAATTATACTTCGGTTCCTAAAGCGACATAATTGGATTGAAAGAAAACAGATATGATGGTTACTGCTTTAATTCTAAATGTGTGTAGCCTTACACCCCCGCTCCTCTTCCTTTATCTCCTCATTTTTATTCTTCTTCTGTCTTAACTTTAGGGCAATGCTTATTTTTGGCCTTTTTCCCTTTTTCCATCTCTCTTCTAACATTTTTGTTCAGTAAAAGAAACTCAAAAAGTCCGTCTATCTCTCAGCAGTTTCAGGATCGTTTAAAATCAATTATTCTTTCGAGAGCCTTCAGACTATTACACTCTAAGAATGAAAGATGGTTTTCAATCCCTAGAAATAGAGCCTACAGAATATGTGCTTCATTTTTTGGGTCCTGCTCGACCCAACAACAACACTGTTAACATGAACGAACAAATGAAAGTCTTGAAAGGGCAAGTGAAATTCATCCTCACCAAACCAGCAAAGATTCACATGATGTCCATCAAATTTAAAGGCACCTGTCAGTTCAAGAGTATATCAAAAGCTCCCACTTCTTTCGCTTCCACTAGCAGTAACATTGGTACGGCCGATAACCACTATCTTAGCAGCAATACTATACCTCTGTTACCGAAGCTTAAATTGCCCTTATTTGAAAAGAAAACCATTTTAGCAACTGGTCAACATGTCATTCCCTGGGAAATGGATATTCCCAACATTTACCCTCGCAGCCTTTCCATTAAACGGGCCGAAATCAGTTATAAAGTTATAGTCTCCATCTCGTTAATAGGGAATGGAGCCGCTGTTATGAAAAAGCTCATACCAAGGAGAGGGAGAGTAGGGGGAGGCAACAAGGCGACAATTGAAGCAGAATTTCCAATCACGATACAACGCCATCTCTTGCCTTATAAAGAGCTATCTCCTATGATTGAATCTAAGCTATATAAAAAAACAGTGCCTGGGAAATACCATTTTGAAGTGGAGGCGCCACAAATCATTTGTATCGAGCAAAAGTTCATCCCCATGGCGATCAAATATGTCTCTATCGTACCAAATCAAAAGCCTGTGACAAGTATAAAGACGAGATTAGTGCAAACTGAATTATATAGGTATTACCGAAGAATATCAGATGTGTATGGATGTTCTTCATTATTGATTAACGGACTTCCTATGCTCTTTCTCTTTTCTCTCTCCAATAATCACTTTTACATTCAGGCGGCAGACGTTGTCTAAATCAGAGAGCGATTTATCATTTAATGAGTTCGACTCCGAGATCTTTGATTTAGAAAAAAGAATCGAACAGTTGAATGACGATAAAATCGATCATTCCTTCATAAAATACGTTAAAAAAACGGTACCGGCGATTATCCACAAGCTGCCGGAACAGCAGCAGAGCAACAATAGCACCAACAGCAAAATTTCCTCAACCTGGAAAACGCCTTATTTGGTTCGACACGCCATTCACCCCTATTTGTCTTATACACTAACTACGCCCATGCTTTGTATATACCATTACATTGAAGTAATCTTTCAATTTGGACAAAAGTTTGAAGAAATCAAAATGAAAGTACCTGTCATTGTTGCTTCAATTCCAGTCCAGAATAGTCTACCTAGTTCCGAGATGATTAAATATACATTTGAAGAAAATCGGCGGGCAGAGTACTTGGAATATAGTTTAGAGAATAGTACTGGATCCCAGTTGACCGTACAACAGCAGAAATATAGCAGGAGATCTCAGGAGCATCAGCGGCAACAACAACAATTCGTGACTTCCGATTCATTGCCAGTGCAAACATGGCATAGCAATAACAACATTCATGATGGAAACAACAAAATAAGTCGTGGCTCACAAATTTTACAAGAGAAGCTTGCGCAGTTTGCTAATGATAATAGTGGTACCAGCAGCAACAGAATTAGACATGAACATATTGACAGGAAGAAAAACAACTGTACATTTATCGCTTCCAGTAAAATAAACCCCCAAAAGAAACACGATGATCTTCAAAGTTTGCCTAGAATAGCTGTGTATTCTTCTGCAACAGAGTCGTTAACAGCACAAGGTCAATTGAGGAAAATTGCGTCGGCACAGGATCTAAGCATAAACAGGGATTTGGGAGGTAATATTCACCAATCTAGCAATATGAATGATGAAAAGATTGAAATAAACGAGGAGCGACCTAGAACTGCTACACCTACCATGAGAAGCGGACATCAATGTTTATCGAATAAAAAAAAGCCCTTGCTACAACCTATCGATGTATATTTAGCTAATGGCGGCAAGAATTTCGGTCGAACATTACACTTGACGGAGCGTCCTTTACCTCCCGTACCAGGCAGCAGCAAATACGAAATGAATTTCTACTCTCGTTCTTCTGATGATATATTAGTTACTAATCGACGTGGTGAAGTACAGCAGCAACGACAAGGGCTAGCATTTGGAATTGGAGCGGCAGCAATAACTAACAAATTTTGGCAAAGCTATGATAATAACATCAATGTGAAATACCAACAACAAGAGATTAGCTCTTTACATAACGATTCTGATTTCAGCTCATCTTCAGTAACAATTTCTATCACCAACAGAAGTAATGAAGACGATGGTGTTCCCAGTCTACAATCGCGACCTCCTTCACCCGCATTCTGCCCAGCACCTGGTTTACCTGCTACCATCGCGTTGAGGCCGCAGCAGCAGGATCATCCCATAAGAGCTGTCGAGGAATGGTTCCCACCTCTTCCGAATGACGCTACAGGAATGTTAAGCGCTACTAATGGTAATTTGACTGGTGATAACAGGGAAGAATTCATAACTATCTCCCCGACGATAAACACAATCGCCTCTTCAACTGTACTGTCACCGAATGCTGCTCTTGCCTATTATAATAACAATGGTATTGCTCAACAAGAACAACAAAAACGATTCGCTTTGTCAACGATTTCGTCACTAATAAATGATCCGTTGCAACGCTTGAGCCCTTCTCCGTCTTTGACATCCTATAATAACAATGTGGTTTATAACAGCAGCCACCAAAATAGCTGCAATATCAATAAGAACAGTGTACACTCTACTATGATGTCGTTAGCGACAGTACCAAAAAGGATGCGCTCCTCATCTTCTGTTGACCCTGATATGCAGCAATTTTTTATAAAAACTACCGCTATGGATCATTATCCTTTGACTAGCAACAATGACAATATACGCCCGATGCACATCCCTCATTCTCCTTCGACGATCCATCGTTTTAAACATGAACAATTACCTCCTCTACCATCGAAAGCAAGCAACAGCAGTAGTAGTATGAGCATTACAACCCCCAGTAGCTCCTTCAGACATCAAATCCGCGATAACAACATTAACCCTTCGGTCTCCAAGGATGAAGAAAATGTAAATAAACGATTAACACTGATCTATTTAGAGGATAGTGATGAGGAAGAAGAGGAAGCGGACACAGAATCAACCAAAGGTAGCAAAGAAGAAAAGAAGCATGGCACAGCCAACTTAATCATGAATAACAATGAGAACAGTGTTTTAGAAGAACAGCCTCCTCGGCAATCATTCCAACTTACACCAACTTGTATACCACCGAGACGCGCATCATCTTTAGGAATTCCTAATAATATACCACTACCTACAACTAGTCCTACTTTTATTAATAATATACATAATCAAACAACATCTATCACTGCAACTACCAATACTAATACCACCGCTACAACAATGAATCATCTTATTGATGATGGCAGAAGCATCGATACAGAGGAAGAATCAAACAAACTTGAACTTTTTGAGAACTTGACACCACCGGAATTGCCTAGATTATCCTTTGGGAATGACTTTAGTAAAGATTTTGGTTTATCATTAGGGTTGAATTTTTAACCCTCTTTATAAAAATGAGAAAAAAAGTATTAATAAAAATTAATCACAATCTGAGATGCGGATCTATTGTCGCATATCGAACGACTATCTTCGAAGCAACGAATTCTTGCATATGCTTTTATATCAATTACCAAGGATTGAGTTGGTATGATCGCTATTGCGAGGTGCATCACATAACCTACTATTCAATTTACTGTGAATAAAAGCGTAGGTATAACTGGAAGCATACTGTATCATAAAAAACCGACAGCAAATGCACAATATCAAGAAATAAATGCATAAGAAAAACTGCTGAAACTTGATGTTTGTGTTTCAAAAAGTAAAGAATACTTTGTTCCCCTCAACGTATTGCGTCAATGTTATGTATTGTTCAATAGAATGACTATGTAGCTTAGCGAGCGCAACAAAAAAAAAAAAAGAAGTATTTTTAATGCATTTGAAACGCAAGAAGCAATGGTTGTTTTCGTATACTAGAGTAATAGCTGAGATATACAGGCAAATGTTTTATTATTAGGTTTTGGTGAAGATAAATATATATACAAACGGAATCAAATTATCATGAATGGATACAATCATTGCAAAAAAGCAACAGTCTATAATCACAGTTGAATGGATCGTTTAAAAAAGAAAATCTACAAGGGCATAAATAGGTACTCAAATAAGAATCTAAACAGCTGAGGATTTCGACACATTGGTAAAAATAACGCTCCAACTGTTGCGCTTATTCAATGCTGGTTCCTTTTTCTGCATTGGGCACGGCTGCAGTAGTGAGAGACGGAGATGCCTGTGGAGCTATATGAAAATAGTAATAAGCAAAAAGATATAATCAACAAATAGCTCTGTCTACTCTCCTGTTTCAAAATACTTACTATATGTGTTGATAAACTCATCGATGTCGACATCTAATCCGCTACTATTAATCGGACTATTTAAGGCTTCAAACCCTAGCTCGGTAGCAAGCGACTTCAAGCTTAATTCCAAATCTTCTGCCGTGGTTGGTGTTGCCAGTGGTGTGTCTGCATTAACAGGAGTGCTAACAGATGTAGCAGGATCGGAAAGCGTAGGAGGAGGGGAGGACGACATTGTTGGCGCTGCAGCTGTTGTAATCTTTGTAAAATCGCTTGCAATAGCAGAAGTCGAACTACTAGTGGGGACGTCAAAGTAGTTTGTGTTGGTCAATTGATTAAAAAGGGCAGGGTTCGTTTGGGCCAAATTGACCAAACCTTGGAATTGTGGTAGACTGACTAACGTGGATAAATCAAGTTGTGTGGGTGCTGTTGTCAAAGTAGGATTTAGCATCGTCCAAGCTACGCCTGACGTAAGTTTGGATGGGAGTGTCGTTAATGAGGCTGCAGAATCTTTCTTTGTTTGGTTATTTAAAGCAATAGCGGCTGCAAGATCGTCAGTTGCTGGCGTAGATGAAGTGGGGACAGAATTCAAATGAAGAAAAGGCCATTCATTGTTTGTACTGCTTATGTTAGCGTTATCTGATAAATTAATAGAGTCCGTCAGCTTTCTGGCACCTTTGCGAATGGGTTCACTAACTTCTTCATCCTCTACTTCCTCTATTTTTGAATATCGTCGTTTGTTTGTGGCATTTTTGGATGCTGGTCTTGATGTTTCTGATGTTGCTCCTTCTGGTGCTGCAGGTATAATATCATTGGAGACAGCATCTCCTAACAAAAACTGACGCTTTCGAGGAGTAACACCAGGCTTTTTCTTATCACCTGAAAATACTGATGCTAAAAATCTCAAGATTTTATCTATGGTTTCCTGATGCTTGTGATGACGTTCTTTAGCTGCAATATTTTCTTGCCATAAAAGCTGTGTATCATTCTGAACATTCTTCAGTTCACTACTGATAGATGCTTGGTGCTTTTTGATGGCAGCAATTTCATCCAGAATATGATGAAGATCTACTGTTCCAGTTTCTTTCTCGTCCGATTCCCTTCCTTTTTTTCTTGTCACTAACAATAGCAAGTCTGGTTGATTGCGTTGAAAGTGAGGGTTACTGAATTCCCAACGTTCTGCTTCACCGTTTCCTGATTCACTTGCACTATTTCCAGAGTTTAAGGAGCCATTTTGGACATGAGGTACTTTGTGAAATCCGTACATATTAAGTTGTCGAACAAATGAGGAAAAATTGCTATGTTTGAAAAAACGAGGCAAAACCTTCTTTGCAAATTCCTCATGACGAGTGACAATAAACGATAAGCCATCGTCAGACCAACTGATCAAACTGTCGGTGGACGAATCATCAACCATACTAGAAAGATTGTCAAGATTTTTCAGTTCATTACTGTTCAGGGGGGGGGGTAAAGATAAAAATCAAAAAACAAAGAGGTAAGTACTTACTTGTAGAGTTTATTCAAAAACGCAGGTACATTTTGTAATTTACTTCGAGGCAAGTGATTACCATTTGTAACTAATCTCGCATTAGTGGTGCTAGTGGTTGAACTTGTTAAAGGTGGGTTTGGGTTAGGAGCAATCATACCCGTCAATGACGGAAAGGAAACAGGGAATTGGCTCATGATACTGAAAATAGTGAGTTGTAAAGAATATAGGAAAAAAGGCAAGTTCCTTAAACTATTACTCAATGACAAAATTGAAAGGAACAAAAGAAGGTTGTTTGATTAAGGTGCAATAAAGTTTTTTTATGGAAATTAAGGTTGACAAATATGGCAAAGCAGAGTTCTAATGTGGCAGACAAAGCTGTCACTTCAACTGCGTTAAATGAATTTTGAAAGGTTTTCGGATCCCAATTGACAGGCTTTTCCTTCATTTGAAGATTTACGGAGTCCTTTAGATTTTCAGAATGAAAGAATACTTGACAAAGCATGAAGAGTGTTTTGGAATTTGTTGGATCAAGATTAACGGCCCTTGATGCTATAGACAACATGCGTATACAGTATAAAACCTTTTCTATTACAAGACCACGGGTGGATCATGATTTCAGGGACCCGACCCATATAAGGACCTGTAAGCAAGTCTACAATCCTCGTGAAACTAGAATAAGGTGGTTTCCAACATGAAAGAGACAAACCTTTATTGGGCAAAGAGTACTAGATTCATTGATGAGGCTGGCAATTCATTCTTTATCGTCCAATAGGCGTCACAAAGCAATCTTTTTACTGTGTTCGTTCCTCTTGTCTTGCAACGAGTGGAATTTGGAGTACTTTGTTCTTTTATCATGCAGTTGGATAAAGTGCAAACACAAGATAGTGGGTAAAATTGATATTGCTATGAATGCTAAATTGACACATGTAATGTGACTTTGTTCCTGTTGTCAATCAAAGGTGCATTACCGTGCCAGTAAAAGTACATCAATAAAAAGATCGCCTTCATTTAATGTTGGTTTTTTTATTAAAGAATTTGCTTACATGCGGACTTAGGACAGCCTCCGCAAGCAATTGAGAGGTTTTAGACAACAGTATAACTTAAAGTGAAACATGCTTAATAAGCAAACTCACAGAAGTAAAATTGGCATTTAATGGTCCTTCAAGTCAGCTGTTGACAAATGTTTACAATGATTGTCAGACCGTCGACACTAACTAATGGCATGCGCTAAGTTAAAAGTATCATAATATTTAATACAGACATATAGTATTTATGCTCTGGGTTTCTTATTCACATATATTCATACGACTGCTACTATAAAATGTAAAGTGATAGGTGAATGGCATCAAAGATGCCCTTCAACTAAAAAAGGTATTATCGACAAATCGGAATCCCATTGGAACATCGCCATAGAACAATCATAGAATATTTTAGAATGCTTTCGGCGGTGAAACTATTGATTAGCTCTCCATTCAACTTGCATTTATTACGGACGTGGACATTGTATTCCTATATGAAGTTATTATACCCTACGTACTTGTTCTATTAATGCTTTTCTACAGCTACTTCATCGTCTGAGCGATTTCAAATGCTAAATGTGCATGGTAGCATATTTTCATGTCAAAGTATTCGGCAAATAACCATATAAATAAGCAAGTTCATATTGTTCGCTTGATTAAAGAGTGCTTTGTATTCTTCAGACTACAACCTTTTGATATGGTTTGCCTTACTTTACACAGCATCGCAGACGGCTGTAAAGTCTTGTAAGAGCTTCGAAGAGATAGTAAACATTATAATTGGGCTACTGATTATACCAATACTATTGCTTCAACTGGTTGTAAATTTTCGATATTCTTTTTTGCAGTTTGGGTATTATATTCGTAGATTTAGAAAAAATAAGATATGCTTTTTTTGAAATAAACATAAAGAGCAACTAACTTTGACAGTGGAGGCAATTAGAGAGGCAGATCAACTAGATCAATGCACAAGGACCATGCATGTATTTTCATTGGCTAACTAATTGTAACTGCAGATCATATTGGTAGTATTTAGTAGCTTGATACAATATATTATTGTAAAATAGTTGAAACATCAGTGTGGGTATATTTGAAACTAAGCATCCAAATGAGAAAATGTTATCGAGATTTTCGGAGGATCATCAGTGTATGGATTATTGATACGCATGTTTGAAATTCTGCATCAAATCCAATGACTAACCCTGAATGGGTCATCAAATGCTGATCTGAACATTTAGATATCTCTTAGCCTTCTTTTATCTCGTCAACGTTATTATTTTTGGCATTTTTTAGGGTCTTCCGTTGTATTATTTGTTATGGGAAACACACGCTCAGCATTAGAACCTTATGCAACAGAAGATATTATACATATACCACGCGAAAGGATGGTCACCAAGAGAAGAAAAAAGCTAGCACCTTCTGTTTTCAACATATATCGACCAAATCTTGGCGATAAAGGAATAGAATCCTTCAAGGCTTCTTCCTCGTCCTGCTCAGTCAGCTCATCAGAGTCCTCTTCATCATATACTGTGTCTTTACCAATATCTGACGAGAATGAGCACAAGAATTTAAAAGAAGCAACTACCATTGCAGATCAAGATTATATTATCTTGGAAGGACGGAAATATTTGAATACGCCAGGAAATCATTTTTACTCGCCATGCGATGATGAGGAAGCAGACCGGATGGTGATGATGGTAAGAACCCACAACCAGAATCAATGTTAGAATTACGTATCAACTCCCAACTCCCATTATTTTGTAATAGCATTTTTTAATAAAATATGCTTTTGGTGGTAATTGGAATGCACCTATACAATCCATCCTACAGTTCAAGTCCAGCCGTGAGAATCCGTCTAAGGTTCTAGACGTTGGATGTGGAACAGGTACTTGGTAAAGATTATCCTATCCAACTTCAAGTGCCAAAAGATAAAAATAACAAACGGCAAAACATTTAACTTTTACCTTACTACGTAGGGTGTTAGAAATGGCCTCCGAATTCCCACACGCAGGTAAAGTAGGGATATTACATACTATTTAGAATAATTAGACATAGCACCTTACTGAAACTCTCTATCTTTTCCTGTCTTAATAGAAATCTATGGAATTGATGTTCGTGCCATGTTTCCACATACGAGTAATCCATCTAATACACATTTTATTCAGTACGACTATTTAAAGCGCTTGCCTTATCCGGATAATACTTTTGATTATATTCGAATGCGGCTAATGCTCGCTTTTACTACTGAAAAACAATTTGTACGCTTACTGTCCGAGATGCATCGAGTCTTAAAGCCATTAGGCTACATAGAGATTCTAGACTGTGAATATAGAATACATCATAATGGTGTTGAAACTGCAAAGTTGGAGGAAGGAAGTAAGCGAGGACGGCCAATGCATTAGCATTTTCTTGGACTTTTTTTGTTCTAATCCTGACACAACTTCCATAGTTTATGACAGGCTGGAGAAATTGTATGGAATTACTGCTTTTCATGGTCAACTTGTGTCTACCTACCTCATGTCACAGCCTCGTCAAGGTGGATTTCTTGACATTCATCGACAGAAAATTGCTATTCCTCTCGGTTGGGGTTCACATTATGCACGATTCCATTTACGTGAATTTTCGCGTCACTTGAGGTCCTTGCATCCGACGTTAAAAAAGGGAATGAATATAGAAGATGAAAGGAATATAGAGAAGATTGGTCAAGAATGTATCCGTAATCATGCTTACATGGAATGGTTTGTATGTTATGCTCAAAAGGCGCCAGATTTGCCAGCGCTCTGGATGTCATCGTTATCATGCTCTGAAGAAAATGCCCTACTTACTGCTGCTAATGTAGAAGACAGAAATACCTGGCAAGATATCAATGATTTAACAGAAGGCTATACTGAATAACCAACGCCTTTGGTAGATCAGATACCCAAAGCACATTCCCACATCATGATAGGCATTTAAGTAATATGAAGTGTAATTTTATTTTCAATTGTAACTTTCTATTTTATTCAAAACTATGTACATAAAAATTAAAACTGAAACATCAAAAAGATTATTTTTTTTTGGTTGAAATGAAAAGTAAAATGAATATGAGTAAGAAAAGTCGTTTTGTTGTTTTTACAAGTTAGTGAGTGCTTTATATGCTTCTGTCAATTGTGCCTCTAGAACTCGGATCCTTTCTTCATGGGAATCATCCTTTGAACTCAGTCCCTGTTTCTCACTCTCTAAAACAGCAATACGTGTCGTTAACCCCTGGTTTTCCGTTTCCAAATCGGCTACGCGTTTTTCCAACTGTTCTAGCTTGAGTAGTTTTTTCATCCGTGATCGACGAGCTGCATCGGTATTCCTTTGTCGTTTGAGAGCAATTTCGTCAGCTGTGGCACTACCGGCACCAGGACCATTGCTATTATTACTGGCGTTTTGGCGGTTTTGTTGGTTACCAGTGAGAGGGAAAACGATGGAGGCTTTAATAACCGGTTCACCACTATCAGCAGAGGGTCGAGGAGCAAGACGAGGAAGATGATGAAGACTCGGGGTTGAGGTTGCTGTAACGGGAATACTGGAGGGGGTTTGACTGATCGTTGAAGGAGGATGGTATGGGTGACGGTTGCTATGAATGTCTGGGAACAGGGGAATGGTAGTGGCAGCAGACGAAGGTAGACTTGTGTTCGATTTTTCAACAGAAACAACCGAATTTGGAGGGCTTACAGGGGTAGAGTTTCGGTCATGGCTGTTGTTATAATCTATCGAAGAAAGCGAAGGCGATATTGGCGTTGTTTCGATAGCAGGTATAAGGCCAGATTTACAAAGCTCGTCTACAAGCCAATCGTCAAACATACTAGGTGTAAACGTTGCATTGCTCTCTTCCTCCCCATGTTGGCTGAAGAGATCGCCTTGGGATAGGAGGGCTGATGGCTCCATTGAATTATTGTTACTGAAAAAGTCGCGAAAATGAGTCATTTTTACTATATAAGATTGCGCTGTAATCGAATTTGTATAGGGTTCTATTTTTCTGGTGGATAATAATGTCGAGAATGTTTTTTGCTTAAAGTAACTGAAAAATGCGTAGTGTAGGCAAAGGATGGTTTACGTGTCATAAACTGTGAATGGTACAGAGAAATGGACATTTAATTGATGTAATTGTAGTGGTAGATAACCTTCAATTATCTTCTAACACTGTTTATGTGATCTTGATGATTCAAATAGAATGGGTTAGATAATATTGTACTTTTAAGATATTGCGAGTATGAAAAAGAAACACGATTTAGAAGCGAGTGGAAGTGACCATCATGAATCAAACAAAATATAAACAACAAGGATGAAAGCAAAACAAAGACAAAAAGAGAAGAAGGAGAAGCTAATTGTTCTTCAAGAACAAAGGTATGTTATATATACACTTTCACTTAAACATTTTGTAGTAAGTCCGTTACCTATCTTTCTCCAAAGAAATTCTGTTTCCTAATTGGTCACGATAATCTTTTTTTGGGCACATGATAAGACAAATTTTTGGGATGTATTTTTTTATACACACTTTCAAGTCGGAACAATGAAGCGCAATATAGAAGCACGTTTGGTATGGGCATTTCAGAAATCAGGAGAAAAAAAAAAAGGTTAGGGTTACATTGGAAAACAGAAAAGATTTGTCATATTTACCTATTAAAGAAAAGTCTGCTATCAACAATTATTGTACATGTGACAAATGAAATCCAGTCTGCCTTTTGCCTTTGATCTCACCATCAGTTAAAGGGAAAAGAAAAAAGCGAAAAAAACCTTATCATTGACAAATCAAAGGAACACTTGAACGTGGGGCTATGCCCATCTTTTTCTTGAGCGGTATATCGGGATTAAAGGCTTTAAATTGACCAGAAAAGGAAACATTAATAGAAGATCTACGACAGCTGTAAAACTCGTATCTCTTTGTCGAAAACAGAGCAAACAAAAGCTGTCAAAAAAAGGCGACTTCGAATCACCGGCAAAAAGTGTAAAACATGGCAATCATACGGATCGACTCTTGTAGTTCTACCGTATTTTGAGTTACTGTAAGATGATGGAACTTGTTTGTTTTTCTGTTTATGTAAGATCAATTGAGATTAAGTTTTCTCATGGTTGCTTACACATTTTTACTTCTAAGAATCCCTGACGAAATATGTCTGAATCTGGAACCAATAAGAGCTACTCATTGGCTTATATGAATCCGGAAGCGCGGGCATTTTACAACCACCATTAGGGAAGCAAAAGTTTTAGCTTTCTCATATTGGGAATATTGGGAATTTTTTTCTTCGTTGCGCTGATGAACAATTGGAGCGTTTTTTTTTTACTCGTATGAAGTGGCTGTCCTGATCAAACCTCGATTTATAAACGATTTGAAACAATAAAGTAAAACAACTATATAATTGTAAGTAAGAACTGCGATTTGTCTTCCTTAGATGTTTTCAACCGTTTCGTCTCTCACGGTAGCTTTTAAGAACTCATCTAACAAGAGAAAGCCCGATGCCCCTTAAACAACTAGCTCCTGAATCGAAAAATCTATCGACACTCTATTTAAAATCACATTCATCGCATTAAATGCAGCAGGCATTCACGCGTTTTCCAGCAATAAAGATGCGAGCAGAAAAGCGAACAATGAGCTGTACATTTATCACGTCTTTTTGAATGACTTCAAATATCGTTAAAGTCTTGCGTTTATTGAGTTCTACGAGTTGTGTATATTGTAAGAAGCGGAGGGGTGACATACTAAAAGTTTATATGCAGAATGTTGATTTATGTACGAATTATACTATAAAAGCTAACAATCGAAGGCTGCTGTGATTGGAGGCTTTGTAAAGTGACATAAAAGTATATCATTGCGTGTGTAACTCGATTCATGCCCATTGAATATTTGTTTGAGTTTCAGTTTCTTCTGCATGCATAACAGCTTTAAGAAGGTTCTAAGTATCATTTAATCCGTTCAGATTACTTTTATATGTGATCTTTCGCCAATATCCATTACCATTTCTGCTCAATGTAGTAAACATGTTATTGCTTAAGGTGTAAAGTTTTCTATAATAAGGCCAGACAACGTGACTGGGGCTTTATTATGCGACTATCTCACGCTACTGTTGTTGGATTACTATTCCATCCTTTATATCATTAATATGTGGTGTCACAATAGTGCCACGATGAGCCGGCACCGGTGCGCTCAAAGGGCATGCATGGACAAACAGTGGATGACAGAATAACTTAAAATCGTGTCACCATAGATGTCAGAAGGAGCCTCGATCCTGGTTTTTTTTTTTCAAATTCCTGGAGCCAGATACTGCCGCAGGCCAAAGGGCCAGTGGGTACAAACCAATATAGCCGTTCAATAACATGTGTGTTGGGCTAAAACGTCTGATACTGTTCCATAACATTTGACTCGAACTAAGATACTCATCGAAATATGTATCACCAGATCATAGATTCGCAACTATATGACTTGTTGAGTAGAGACAGTAATAACTGTCAACCCGCTTTAGCCAGCTTAACAAACTTATGCGAATTGTAGTCGTCCGAGTTCTTGGACCCATCCCCTTGTGTAATCAAAATCTGCCACATTGCGGTTAATACTCAACATTTTTCTATAGTTACGTAGCATACGTGATTATGCTTCTTGTCTGGATGAAAGTGAAAGTACCGTGAATAGTGGTGTCTCTAGAAAAGGTTGTATCGTATTTTTCATTCCATTTATAAGAGCTCTTGATGACCAAATGAAAGATGAGCCGGACTAGTCAAGCTCAAAAAAAATTGGAGGAAGCCTTATTTGAAAGATAGACTAGTATTTTCAACGAATTCAATCCGCAAGCGTTCCAGCACATTCTTGATTTGTCTCGAAGGGAAAAAGTAAAAGTGATTCACGTTGATTTACTGTTTATCTGTTTACACTCCTCTTTACATGAGTGAGAAATTTTGTTACATCAGATTTATCTGTATGTAAAAGACACAAGATAGGCTATTGAATAAAGTGTCTACCAATACCTTTTCTCTATAGCCTGTATTTACCTAAAGCTATGTTTCATAAAAATGACAGGTCTGCTAAGTATGGGGTTAATAGATGAAGGTAAAATGTTCAAACATATATCATAAGAAACCCGATGGTCCGTTTGTTTGCGCTGTATCCAGGCAATAACGAATAAACAGCAAAGAAGCTACGATGTTTCCAACCTATCTAAATATCGTCCAGTGTAAATTGGATGTGTATAACGCAAAGATCATAATTGAAGTCAGTTTGAGTACATGCCATGGCGACCTTAAAACGTGCGTTTAATCAGGTAAATATTCCATTCAAGTCATGAACAGCATTTCCACACCTCCTGCCAAGAACGTTTCCCTTAGCTTCAAAACCTGTTTGCGCTACTACATACTTTAAAAAATACTGCTATCCCTTCCGTGAAGTTCAACAATGTTTAAAAAACGTAAAAGTAGAGTATCCGAACAATAACCAACAAATCGTTATTTATTCAAATAAAATAAAAAAAAGAATAATCCTCCTTTTTTTCAATATCTTTTCATAATGAAAAAGATGAAATCATACGTTCCAATTTGAGTAAGCTAAAATATTTAAGCCTTGTTGGCAGCCTAATAAAGAAAACAAAATTCAGTTAATTCTCATGATTTTCTAATAATAAATGTACAAGTAATCCTTTTTACCTTTTGGAATCTAAATCTGGGAGGAGGAAGACGGTTGCGACGGTCGACAGCAGAACGAACACGAACAACACGAGCGTGAATGGCGCAAGAGACACAGTAGTGGAGCTTGACGTACAACTTAGGAATAGCATATTCTATACAAAAGGAGGATTAATATTAGATAACGTTCATTCCACGGACAATGCTTTGTTTCTCCTATGCTTACCTTCGTAGACGGAAGCTTCTTGAAGATCACGAACGGCAGCAGCTTCGACCATGTTACGGATAGTGAAACGCTTGATGGCCTTGTCCTTAGGACAGCAGCGGTAACAGTTGATACAGCGAACAAACTTGGTGTGACCACGTCCGTGCTTGTTACGTCCGTTATTTCTTCTCTTGCAGGTCTGTTGAACGATGAAAATGTAGAGAGCAAGCAATTAGTTAAAGGAGTTGACTGACGATAAGGAAGAGATCATAGTGAGAGAAAAAGAAGAGTAGAGAAGACAAGGCGCATACTGACGATCAGTGCAGTGACGGCACTGATGGTAACTAACTGAATTCCACCCTGAAATGCTGTCAAGAAAATCTATGACAAGTGCAGCAAGCTGTTGCTTCTTCATTTATCAACAGCAGGTAAGAAACTGAAGTCGGATTGTCTAATCTGTCACGTCGATTGAATTCGACCGTGAATAACGTCAGAAAAAAGCTGGATAAAGCTTTGTGCCGTATCAACCATCTGTATCCAAATTGTCCAACAAGGCATCCATCCATGTTGATCATCGCAATCACATATGTAATATCGTCTTCAAATGCCGTACTCTTACTCTTTTATTGTTCACTATGATCTGCTTGGATACATTACCATGATGAATGTATGAAGAGGTTAAGAGGAAGTTTCCTTATTGTGCCATGACTAGAACGCTACTTGAATATTCAGTTTTTTCGCCCTTCCAAAATGATCAAGCGAAAATTCAAACAGTTCCGGAACACGAATGGCTAATTTCCGGTCATTCTCGAGCCAGCGGTTTGAACAAATAGAGCCCTCTTTTTTTTGGTTCTGCTGCCTTCGCTGGTAAAAGGGCATCGGTCTAAGTGGCATCGGAATGGCTTAAATTAATGCCAATTTGGCAGTTTCCCAAAAGATAGCTTACTTTACGCAACGTATATTGCTCACCCACTCAGGCTTTCCAAATCACCTTGTCAACAAACTTCTCTCTGTGTTGTTTCTCTCCACTCTGCACTCCTTTCAAATAAACCTTTTCTTGATAACACACTTTGTAAGATATCCGAAGGGAAATTAACCCATGAATAGCAATAACAAGCAGACTCAGTATATTGTCGTCAAATCCGGCAATAACAAAAAGTCAAAAGCTGTGAAAGCAATAAAAGATTCTATGGACATTGACAAAGCGGAAGAAAATTGGCCCTCATCTTTAAAGTAAGATCTGTTTTAAAAGGAATAGCATTGAGGAGCAAAAGTCATCGATCTGTGTGGTGTTGCTCTTCCTCTCAGTCCCTCTATTTCATTCGCACCATAGCTCATGTTAACATATCGCCAACTATTTGTATATCAGTGAATATGTAGCTCATGCTTTCGCACACTGTCCCGTAGAAAAAAAAGCCTTATTGGAGAATCAATTGAAAAGTATTATCAAACAGGCGCAAAGAACAAATATGCTGGACATTATTGACTGGAATGAGCGCGATTTGCCCACGTAAATACAGTGCTATGTATTTAAATATATGCATGTGCGTAGTAAAGTATTGAAGGCAGTTTATTCTTAACGAAAGTGTCTTGTCCCCATAGTGCGTGCTCAACACAACAAAATCCAAACTCCTCACGTTTATTCCACAAACCGTACGTTTCCCTACAGTAGATGAAGGGAAGACTCGGCAAAAAATGACTTATGTAAACTAAATCTCTTTTTTTTTTCTCTCACTACTTATTATAGAACAAAACAAAAACAATTGCAAACGCAACCAAATCAACAAACACTTACATCGAAAATGGGAAATATAGAATTGACGCCAGCAGAGATAAGAAAAAGAGAATTGAGAGCTCTTAGGTTTCAGCAGGATACCAAAAAAACGTCGGCACCGTCACCTCCTGCGCCATCCACACCCACACTAGGCACAGTAACAGCACCAAAACCTGTAGCAGCCAAAGTGCCGGGAGCAAAAGGGAAAAAGCAACGCTTAATTACACCTATTGTGTGGGAGACGGAAACAGCTCCACCCTCCAATCAAATCATTGTTGGTACAAGTACTGAATTGGAAAAGCCATACTTTAGATTGACTTCAGTAAGCTTCTAGAAACTGTTTATGAGAGAGCCATGGAGCGAATATATTAACCATTCATGAACCAAACAAATATGAAAAATGATGTGTTTAGGCAGCTGATCCTGCTACGGTTCGTCCATTACCTGTTCTGAGAAAAGCGTTCAAATTTTTGTTAAAGAAATGGAGAGAGGAGGAAAATTACTCGTATATTTGTGAACAATTCAAATCAATGAGACAGGATTTGACCGTGCAAAGAATTAGAAATGATTTTACTGTTCAAGTGTATGAAGCGCATGCAAGAATTGCCCTTGAAAAGGTTGGTAATTTGGCTCGATGGGGTCATGCGAAGAAAGCATACTGAGTAACCTGCATTTGCTCATTAGGGCGATCTTGGTGAGTATAATCAGTGCCAAACACAGCTAAAGTACCTTTACGAGCAAGATATTCCAGGTAGTAATGAAGAGTTCCTTGCTTATCGTATTCTATACATGCTATTTTCACAAAACGAATCAGGTACGCCTCAAATAAGGCTTTCGGATATGCACGCAGAAGGGAAAAAATTCAATTATTCACTTTTTTTTTTTTTCTTTTTACTTTATAGATATCAATTCTATGCTAGAGGAAAAGGCTCGTATGGGTTTGGAGGAACAGTCTGACTGTGTACAGCATGCTTTAATGGTTCGATCTGCGTTGGCAAAAGGAAATTATTATCAATTTTTCAAATTATATAAAAGCGCACCGAATATGGGTGGTTATTTATTAGATCAGTTTGTGGATAGAAAACGGATCGAGGCTTTGATTGTCATATGTAAAGCGTAAGTAATCCCAAATAATAGGAACAAAGTTAAGGATCTTTTTTGTTTGAATGTAGCAACTGAACGCGCATTTTAATCATTTTCCAATACAGGTATCAGAAGGGTATCCCTTTCACTTTCCTCTCTAACCAATTGGCTTTCAATTCGTTGAAGAAATTCAGACAGTTTTTACGGAATCATGGTTTGCATGTTACGAAAAAAATGCCAACTTTCGATACAAAAGGCGCACTACCTGTCTTATTAGCACATAAAGATAATTATAGTAGGGTGGATATCAAAGGCCAAATTTAACGTGTCCCGAGGATCATTTTTGATATTTATGCGTGTGCATAATACTCTCACTTCTGTTTTTGATGTTACTTTTGCAGAATAAAATTTAATACCCCTGAATAAACAAATACTTGCAACGCCAAAGAGGACTTGTTTGCAAACGTGGTTTATCTATATTCTGTACTTATTTCGAGTGCTTAATGTTATTTGTTGCTGCGGACAATCAAATGAACATGATTATGTAATGGCTCAAACGTGCAAGTATCACAAACTCGAAAAAAGATCATCGTACGTGATTTCCCGTCTTTCCCTGCTCTTTTTAGTTTTTTTTTTACAATACGTAGTGTCATTCGATTACAACCTTCTACTTCCTTTTTCCTTTTACTATCTCTGTTTACAAGCCTGCCTTCTCTGCAGTATAATTTCTTTTCGCGCTATTCAATAGAGCTCGAGACACTTGACCTAAACGTTTCATAGAAAGTACAAGGCACCAGATCATCGTCGTAATAAGTAGATCATGTCAACAGGGGAAATCGCAGAACCGTCAGTACCATCAAAAGATCTACCTGAAAAGACAGGTACCGGTAATACAACAACACCAACAACAACAACAACAACCATAGCAGCAACGAATGAAGTTTATACTACCTGTAAGTAATTTGTACTGGATAAATAATGCATAAAAGACTGGGATATATGTTTTACCCGCGGGATCCAATTACTTCAAAAGGGAGGGGGCAGCAATTTCCACCTGTCAAAATTGCTCGATATTCGATCTCTAACAAGGGACTATTTACTATCAAAGATTAACATTATCATCATACCTTTAATCTCATTATCAGTCCATCCACATACTGTGACAGCTTTAGTTATCCTATTGGCATTAATGTTCTATGCTGCAACCAGATCAAACTACGAAAGCACGGCTGACAATATCAAATTAGGCATATTTGCAGCTATTGCCTGTTTTGTGTGTATCGGTATGCTGCAGTTTCCAGACGGACCATTTGTACGCCCAAGTAAACCGATTTGGAGAGCTGTTCTTAGTCTCAGTGTCTTATATCAATTATTTTTGGTCTTTTTACTATTCCTGGTAACGCTTCCTCCTCTATGCAAAAACATACAAGATGTAAGGGTATGAGTGAGCTCACAATATTATTTTCCTCTCTCTCTTTCTCTCCATGTGTATACTCTATCTATACATATGTTCGTGGATGTGGCTGTCTATCATCTGACGTAGAACAAAGACGATGCTCGATATTTTATGACATTTTTTGATTCCAGTTTAGGTGTTGATTTACCTGAAAGATCATATGCAGATGCATGTGCACTTACATGGGACAATGTGAAGGTATCAAACGGCCTAAATACAAATAGAAAGTTGGTAAAAGTAAGCTTATGACAAACCATTCATACGTTATTAGAATCAAATGGATATTTTTGTGCTAGCACATGCCTTGGGATGGTTTGGTAAAGCATTAATTCTGAGGGATTACTGGTTCTGTTGGATTATTTCTATCGCTTTTGAATTATGTGAATATTCGCTACAACATCAATTAAATAACTTTGCTGAGTGTTGGTGGGATCATGTAAATAGAAAAGCGCCTGAATGTCTTTTGAAAAAAAGTTATATGGTTAATTAACACAACAGTTTATAGTGGATTCTCGATGTTTTGATCTGCAACTGGCTTGGTATTGTTGTTGGTATGAAGTTCTGCCAATATTTCGAAGTGAAGGTAAGGAGGACGTTATTGTAATGAAGTGTACCCGAGGACTAAACTGAAAAGCCTTAACAATTAATCCCTGAACTTTACAATAGCAATACTCCTGGGTTGGTTTCAGACAGATTAAAAGTTTCCGCGGAAAAGCAAAGAGGGCCGTTCAGCAATTTACACCTAAAGATTGGACGAGATACGAGTGGAAGACGACGAGTACTCCCAAAAATTATTTCGGTACTCTCATTCTATTGATTGTGGTAATGTCTTTGATTGAACATTCGTTCCTTTATTTTTTACTTGCTCTTCTAATTGCTGTCTCTCATTATTGCACTGATATAGTTCCTCCAATGCGAATTGAACTGCTTCTATTTGAAATACATTCTCTGGGTACCACCCGAACATCCTTTGAACACATATCGCTTGATTCTCATGTTCTTATTTGCCCTTCCAGGCGTGAGAGAAGTCTACCAATATTTGTCTGATAACAACACACGCCGTTTAGGTGCTCATGCTTGGTTAATGATCTTTAACATCATGACTGAAACCTTAATCTGCATTAAGTTTGCCGAGAACGAATTTCCTACACCTGCACCTATGATTGTAAAAGTGGGATGGTCAATTGTGTTCACAGTTCTCTTTGTCATTTTCCCTCTTTGGCGATTCACAAGACGTCAGCCTACTGCAGCAGCAGAAGGCTCAGCAGTAGCCACACCATTGGAAAATAATGATGTTGACTATATGGACTTTAGAAAGACACAATAATACCGTTAGTTAAATAGTAATTATAATCAATAATGATGCACAAAGATGTGATTAATAATAAAAAAGGTAAACAGTGTCATAGCACTATACCACAACCGAAGCCATCATGCCAAACCCAACCTTTGATACGCCTAAGATCCAATTACCTACCTACCTCTTATTAAATGTTGAATTGTAAAATTGATTTCATAGGCGAGTAATATAATTATTGAATACACATAGTAAAGTATTGAAAGCTTTGAGAAGACAGGAGTTATGAATTACACAAACATTGAAGGGTTGAGTATGATACAATCTTTTATTCCTCCATCAGAATATGCGCTTTATTTCAACTATTGCTTTAGCTCAACATAATTAGCAGGGAATAAGCCAACCTTCTTGCCGCTGGCATCTACACCTTGCCACCAATCGTCACTGACGAATTCGATTTGAGTAATCTTGTCACCTTCAGCAAAAGAAATTTCATTATCTTCTTCAGCATCATAATCATACAAAGCAACAGCAACGTGTCCTTGTTCCGTCTCTGTCTGATTTTGCGGTTGACTTTCTTGTTGGGATGGTGCGGGCTGTGCTGCTGCTGCTGTATCATCATTATTTCGATGACCCTCCTCTAAGAGTTGAACATAATTGGCTGGGAAGAGACCTTGTTTGTTTCCATCTTCACTGATACCGAACCACCAGCCTTCATCAACTTGATCGATTTGAGTGATAAGTTCACCTTCAATCAATGACATTTCATTGGATTCGTCTATATACAAGCAAAAAAGTCAATAAAATAATTTCAGACGCCATAAAAACACTTTTAATCCATTTAGAGAAGTTAAATAACTCACCAGCATCGTAGTCAAACAAGACAACAGCAGAAATGCCATGATGCTGATCCTTCTTAGGATCAGCAGCAGCAGCACCTGCAGATTGAGATGTATGTACAGCACGGTCCGCAGTCTATAATGTTGAAGAACGGGATGAGTATGATCATTTGCTTCTGCAAAGCGACTCTTTAATAGAATCTAATGATGCTCTACCTCATTCAGCTGTGACTGAAGAGAAGCTTCTTCCTCTTGCTGCCTTTGAAGACGCTCCTTTTCGGTTCTCTGAGCTTCCTCAGCTTCACGACGTCTCTGTTCTTCTTCTTCCTGCTGACGCTTACGTCTTTGTTCCTCTTCTTCTTGTTGCTTTTGCTGACGGCGTTTCCGTTCCTCCTCTTCGGCTGCTTCTTGTTGACGTCTGCGCTCTTCTTCTGCTTGCTGTTGCTGTTGTTGCTGCTGACGTCTTCTGTCTTCCTCTTCAATTTCTTGCTGTCTGCGTCTCTCCGCTTCCTCCTCTTCTTGCTGCTTCTGCTTCAAACTATCTTTTTGTTCCTCTTCCTCCCTTCTAGCCCTTTCTTCCTCTTCCTCCCTTAATTGACGACGACGTTCTTCTTCTTCTTGCTGTCGCTTTTGTTGAGCTTCTTTTTCACGTCTTAATCTCTCTTCTTCCTCTTGCTGTTGTACTCTACGTTTATTTTCCTCCTCTTCTTCTTGTTGTCGTCTTCTCTTATCTTCTTCCTCTTGCTTCATATCTGATTGACGAGTAGATTGCTGCCTCTGCATTTCACGTTCACGTACTTCTTTCTCAAATTGTTCGCGTTCCGCGCGTACAGCTTGTGCCTTACTATTGTCATCTTCGCCCTGAATGTTCCAACGTTGTGATAATTTCTTGGGTTCAGTTTTGATGGGTGTATAGTTTGTACCGACAGGCTTTGGCATATTATCTTTGGTCATCGCTTCTCGCTGCATAGCGGCAATATCAGGAATTTCTGTCTTTTTGTAGCTAGATCCAACCGGCTCAGCTCGAGGTAAAGGCTTGTTTGTTTCTTTATGCACACTATAATTAGCACCTGATGATTCGGCAACGCGCTTCATAATTAAGGATGGCTCAACGTCGGCTTCGTCGCGAGCATTAATTTGAACATGATAACTCTAAACTTGGCCATTTACAACGGTAGATTTGAACAAAAATTGGAGGAGGGGTTGAGCTATTATTATCATCAACCTTCGTTTAAACATCTATCTTACCTTAACAAATTTAGATACGTCGCTTAATTGAGAGTTGAAAAATGCTTTTCTTAACTCGGGGACACCGCTGCCACACTTGAAGAGGAACATAAAACAAAAACAAAGCATGTATAACTATTAAACTCGCGACTGGGAAGGATATTTGTAACAACTTATCAAAAAATTTACCCAACCAATGAATACAAACTTGGGGAGCTCAGTGTTAGGGTCTATCACTTTAGCATAAGCGAACTGAACTTTACCATCCGAGAATTCATCGCATAAACCTTCCAGACCGTCATCTGACAATACAGAAATGTCAAAAGCGAAAGAACGTTAGTACCATTCTCATTTTGTTTTGCAGAGTTTAAAGCTTCTCAAAATGAGCTTTCTTCTTTATACTCTACCGCCAGTTGCTTGAACTCGAAGGTCGTAGGTTCCTTTATCATATGCATAAATTACCCAATTGGTATCGTCCCTTTCGCTAATGACAGCTTGAAGAGCGTCATTCAAATCTCGTCCGTGAGTATTGAAATTAACATGAAAGCTCATTTTTTCAACAGTCAGGTAAATGAGGATATCCTGGTTTTTGTTAAGGGCAGAGTTTTTAAAAACAAAGATAAGGAAAAACCCGAATAGAACAGTAAATTGATGGCTTCCGGTTTTGTACATTGCTTTAAAATTCGAATTGATATCATACTACGTATTTGAAAATCCGAAATTTTACCAAACATTTCTTTTGATGCATACACCTGCGATTTGCTGTACAATAAAATCGACATTATGCCTAGAATTAGGCATATGAACGTTCGACGTGTATTTAACAGAAACACATAAAGTGTACATTTGGGTTTAGTAAAGGTTATTGATGTCGAAAACCTACTAAATTTTGATAAATAGAATCTCTCATCTTCTTGGCATAACGTTCGTCTAACAGATCCATATCTTTCCTAAAGTCCTTCTCAGCCTGGCGTAACCTTTCTTCTTTCTCAGTTAAATAGCGTTCACGCTCTTTTTCTAAAGCAGTTGGATGGTCCTTCACATTTGCTTGCTTGATTCTTGTTAGTAATTCATCTAAAGTCGTCTGAGCCTGCTGCAATTTCTCTTGTATGCTGGCTGTTGCAATTGATACTTTATCACTTTTGACTACTGCTAACTTGGACTCGCAGTTCGTCAAGTGTACCAAAGACCTGGCTAGTTCATCTGTTGTTACAAGATCTCCACTATTCTATATTGGATATATTAGTATCCTTTTCTTCCGATTTCCCTGAGCGGTCAGAATTATCCCTCTTATGTTGAATTTACTTCGAAATGGTCAACGAAAGTTTCAAGTTCTTGTTTTATACTTTGTTGGTTTTTTGCAAATAATAGCTGATCTAGCTCAGACAGATCTATAAAACAGGCATTGAAGCTTAGCTTTCAAAATTTAAAAATTTAACGTCAAACTGATCCTACCTCTGTATAGTTGATCGCTAGAAAATGTTGGCCTCATAACATAACAATTGACAAGCAATACTGAGAATCAGCTCAAGCAACATGAAGCAAGGAAAAACAAATAGAAAGCTCAAGATCGATCATTTTCGAACTCAATCACTCAGGCAGCAAGAAGAATCGATTACAGCAAACGCATCAACTAAAGCTTTTTTTTTCAATTAAAATAGCAGCTATTGAATCACTTTTTGCGCTCCTCTAGTGCTAATAAGTAAGTTGTTGGTCCTATATCTATTGTCGTTGTTTTGACAACAAAGAAAGCAATAGCTTTAATTAACTATACAGCCTGTCTTAGAAGTGCCTGTTTGTTGGCCCTGAACTTGTCAGTAGCCAATGACGTCTTGATGTGTCGTCAACTTTTTGTTGTCCAAATATTAGCATCCTTCATCATTTTCGATCACTCAGGGACTGTAACTTCTCTGACAAGGTCAGAAAAAGCGCCACTATGCGCAGCTTTGTGTTAAAGAGCGCAGATCGAGCATTGCTACGTTTGCTTTTCGCAGTGGCATTTCCTCAATTTGACCTTCGCGTCAGTCAAGACAAAACACAGCGCTTTCTTGCTGCAGCACGTCAGCTTGATGCTTCAGTTTCACCTCTTTTCCAAAGCCTTTTTAGTTCAAATATAATCACTCAGGAATAAAAGATAGAATGTACTGTGTCTATTCTACTGTGATCTGTAGGTAGTTAAACGAAGTATATCTAAACCGCGTTTTCAGTCTCAACGAGTCTCAAGGTGCAAACACTGGGTACATTGAAGCAACACAAACTAGATGAATGTATGATTCATTTTATTCGTCAATTTGAATTATTAAGAGAGATCTGCTAATCGTATTACTAAAGTTTCCATACAATTCATTGAACCAAAGTATCCTAGAAAGGTGGCGGTGAGGATAAGGGCGTCAAAACCACATTGTTTAGATTCAGAACCCTTCTAAACCCAGATATATTATGTGTAAAGCGTTCCCTATCCTTTGCTGACAAAGTCCACTCCACGCCATCCAACAAATTATTCAGCGCATTCGTTACAAATGTTCTTCGTTCTGGCAATTGCTGCTCAATGACCGCATTTGTATATTTGAACGCATAGTCTCTCTGCAATAACATGAGAGCATAAAGTGGGCGAGACAATGTCCATTGATCACTATTGTCTTCGAATAAGATTAAATGGAAAATACAAGCTAATAAGGTAGGTAAAGTTTGAGGGAATTGTTGTAGATAATTAACAATCCAGTGAGATTGTTGTGAGTGCTGCTGCTGTTGCTGTTGTAAGAATGCAGATGATCTGCGTTGTCTGCGCGTAGATAGGTTATTATGAGATGCTGTAGGTGAGGATGAAGATGTAACGGTATCGCGCTGAATTTCGGCTTTTTCGGTTTCTTTGATGGCAAAACTACATATACTGAAGACAGCACTACATGCATGACTGCGAACAATGGTATCTGAGGATTCAATGCCCTGTTCACAAGCTTGCATTAAATAAACGAAAGCTTCAGGGGAAATGGTTGGTAATTCCATGAGTTGTTCGCGTGCTAATTCGTCTAGCATTTGGAAGTAGGATAAAGCTAACTTTGGATACGCCTTAATAGATTAACGAGATATGAACATTAGTCTAAGAATGCTAAATTGCGTCAACTCCATTTATGTTTTTGTTTTTTTCTCCATGGCATTTACCAAAAGATCTTCCAAAGGAATATTCAGCATCAACTGAATAACCATTTCCAAAGCGTCATTAATAGCTTTGTCTTGGTATAGCCAAAGTACACCGAAATTAACGTAGCGGCCACCTAAACTTCTTGACAAGATATTAAAACAGGATGCAATAGCTTTGTATTTATATTCATATTTTTGGCTTTCGTTGTAAGATATTAAAGGCTGTTTGAGGAGCCCTTGGCCGAATGAACAGATAATTTGACTTGCATCCTTAAACATCAATATACCGTTAGTAGAAGAAATCTCAAAGTTGAGACGTTGAGATTTGTTATGAACAAGTTCGCCATAAAATAGTAGCAAAGGATTGACAATTGGATCGGGCGACCAAGCCTCAATGGCGCGTAGTAAGACAGACGAATAAGAGTCGTAAAACCAATCAAAGAAAAGCACAAAGTGACGTCTGGCTTGTATAGGTGAAATGAACCCGTACATGTCAATGAATATATCCCTCAAATTACGCTAATGAAAGAGATCGATCAGTCAGTAGGGAAGTTTCATAAAAAAAGAAGAAGAGAACTATTACAACGCCCTTACTCGAGTTGATTCTTGTCTGAAAGATTCCACACTATCCAATGGACCCAGATCGTTGAAACGTAAATCGAACGGCTTCATAAATTCGACAAATGTCTTCTCATCTACATTATCTTCAGCAAATAAAAGCTTACACAAAACTTGAAAGTATACAATACGGTTCTCATTTTGTTTGTCGTCGTTGGTTTGGCAAAAGGCGAATTGGCTATCCATATGATTCTGCAAAATAAGTTGTGTGGTTTCAATTTTGCGAAGATTTTTGGAAGCACCATAGCTAGGATTGTTTTCGGGGTAAATTGCAAAATCTGTAAGTATCCGATTCCAACCTATATTACATAATTTGCTGTCATTACCCAGAGGCAAGCTCGTTGAATAACTCCAATGTTCGACGAATAAGTTGCTCATTATTAGCCCAATATTGTAAGTTGGATACACTATTCAACAATATGTCAGTAAGGTCCACCAGGGCAATGATCAACAATGAGAGAACACTCTTACATTTTACGCATAATCATATCCAGCATAGATATTTGATCACTTATTCCAAACACCTGGGTCAACTTTGCATAAATCTGACGAGAAAAAAATAATCATACAACACTAAGCATATGGAGATTTCAATGATTAGAGGCTTCTTTCTTACCTCTCTTCCATTCGCTTCACTCATATACGATTTTTTGAATTGAGAAAAGAAGTAAATGAAAGCTAAATCCAACTTGTCATTCATGAATGCATTTCCATGCTGGCTTTGTAAAGATTGCTGTACATTCATCAACTGCAAGACCTTGGTAGTAATTTCGCTATCTAATTTATCCAAATCTTCAGAATTAAGATATGCCTGCGCAAACTTGACAGAATTAGCACAAAAAGCAAAAAATACGAGCAAATCATAAACAAAAAAAAAAGCCTATACTTTACAGTTCGATTACCCACAAAGGATGCCATAATGTATACGAGCCATGCAAATTTAGTCTCAATTACTTCCAAGGCTTCTTTGAATGCCTCCATGTTAGTAACCGTATTCTGTGTTGCCTGTGTAATCAATTCTTGGTACTGAACAGTAATGGGATCAAACATTTGCATTAAAGTAGTGGTGGCGCCTTCGTATTTACAATGAGCAATATGACCCAACATATTCATTGATTCTAATAACTGCTCTTCATTTTCTAAGGGATCATCTAACCCTTCATCAATACGAACAGGAACAGCTTCAATCGAAGTAGAAATGTATGCCCTGACAAGCTATAGAACATTGCAAAACCATTTAACATCAACCTCTAACCTTGATGATAACATCTTTGCAATTACCAACCTCTACACTGATGGCTTCTAATTTTTCAAGCGCTTGATTTCCTAATTGTTGGTAATAAGATGTACTTTGAATCATTTTTGACCAAAATCCCAGTACATACATGGACGTATTAGGAGCAAATTTCCAAGACTGAAAAGCTCTTAGGGAAAAATCAGCAATCAGTTCAATCCATTCAATGAAGCCAGTTTTCTCTACCATTTCGTTCATGGGAACGGTAGCTCGAAAACGGAATAACAATCGACAAAACTCGTTATAGTTATCCACATCATTCAATCCTTGTGAGGTCATGATAATTTCGCGAATGCCTTGCATGACCCCTACGATGAAATCAGAGCGCAACTGTTGATCACTGAACAATGTCTTTCGAACTGCAGATACCAGTACTAAACATTCCATGACTTTTGAAGAAATTGGAGGCTGAAATTGGGAATATGCTTTGTAGAGGGTTTTCAAGAAATCTGGATTCTCGAATAAGGATCTCCATGAGGAGGGTATATGTATAAGGCCAACATCTTCGCCAGATTCATCAGCGCTCGTACCATTGAAGTCGTACGAAAAACATTTGATCAATAAATTTAGTGCCGCTTCTTGTAAACGCTGTTCTTGGTTTGGATTGGTGAATGCAACTGTATGATTGATCAATTCTTCCAGTGTTTTAAAGGCTGTCTCACATATTTTAAATAATTGTGTATCTCTGAATTCACCCGCTATGGTCATAAGAAAAGAGATTAATGTCTGCGAATGCCAAATATACAAAATAGATTTGTTTGCTAACCTGATTTTACCTGCTTTTCTGAATTTTGATGTGCTACGGACGAAACTCGGTGGGTTCATGTCTTGGATCATAATGGATAAGATTTGCATGCCAACAATACGATGGTCTATAGAAGCCTATGATCAATCATAAAATGGTATGTATTAAGATTTGCGTCTGCTTTTTGCGAAGTACATTTTTAATTCCTTACTTGTATGAATTGATGAATGTATTCATAAACTTGTCTGTATTGCTCGATGTCTGCCCAGCCCATTAGAGTAATGATAGCCAGCACACTAGCCAATTGGCTGATAATGAAAGGTAATAAATCAGGATGCATGAACGCGTAATTAAGCAGGAAAGAACCTAAAGATGATTGTAACATTGACGTTGATTTAGTTCAAGTTAGCCAGATTGCACTGACGAGCAGTAGCCACTATCCTTACGTAATTGAACTTTTGTCTCTTGGTCAAATATAGAAAATTGCGCCTGAACCAATTGTTTCAACCTGGATAAACAGAAAGATTGTACATATGGGTTCGGTGAACTCTCCAACAACATACGCAATGCATTAGCCGTATCTGTAGGATTATTAATCACGAAACTAGGTTGATCAGGTGTTGATATAGGCGCAGGATTAGAAGATGCAGTATCACTGAAGGTGGGAAACGATTTTTCAAGTAACTTTTGCACCTGAATACGTTCTTCAGGTGACTTTGGGTTATAAAGCTGCTCACATAAAGAGGCAAAATAAAGATTCCTTCTTTCGTCTTCGGCTGACGTTGCTGTTGTAGACATTTTTTTTTATTTTAGTTAAGACTTTGGTTTGAAACGATACTGGTAGTTCGACGTGACTACTTGAAGCAGTTTATATAGTACGTATTGATTTCTGAGAAGCGAAGAGATGTAATTTTGTTTCCTTCTGAAATTAAGAAAAAGAGAAAAGAGGAAGTGAATGGATTTTAGAGAAATGCGACCTGTTGCTTTTTATGAAATCTCCCACTCAGGCAGCAACAGCAGTCAGAGAAGCAAATGCTGAGGTTGGATAGAAAGTCTTTTGATTGGCTTTCACGGTTCACTTTTCTTCCCTCAAAAAGATACAGTCTGTCCACTTTACCGAAAAATTAGTCGGAATTTAAAATCGATCTGGTCACTTTTGACGAAATGAATTGACCCTTTATGAAACAAATAATCACTTCTTTTTTTCCTGTATGAAAGTGTTCAAATAAACAATCAATAAAATGATACAGTGAGAAGAGTGCTGAAGGATACTGTGTTAAAATTGGCACGCGGAAAATGAAATACAAAATGGGCTTCTTCTTCCTCATTTGGCGGCCTTTCTGACTGAAGGTAGTTTGAAGCAGTTGAAGTCAGTTTAGAGCAGTTTAAATTGGTGTAAATAACGCGTGAGATTGCTTCAGAACGCCATTAATCGATTAATCAATTTTTTAGCATCAGTCCTCATTCTCGAATTATTTTTGTTTAAGATTCTTTTCTTCTAATTTTGAAATATTAGTAGAAAACAAATAATCTTTGGAGAAAGTACAGTTTTGGTCTGGCAATGGATCTTCTGTAAAAAGCTTAGCAGAGCAGTTGGGTACTGCATGGTGCAAGGATGGGAAAAAACGAAGAGTTTACCTGAAAGTGTCGATCATAAGTGATAATAGAGGAAGAATCGACAGAATAAATGTATTATACTATTCTTTATTACTCTTACTCGTAATGGTTATATGTGATTCCGTTTTTTACTTAATAATACAGTGATTTATGTATTATTTTGTTTGATATTGTGCAAGCATGTAACATATCTTCCTTTCGAGTTGAATTGAATAAGAACAGTCTTCGAAGAACTGTTGATATAATCAAATCTAATCGCTTTCCCCTTTTTACTTAGAATAAATTATGGTCAGTCTCAGTCCAGTTGCTGCATCGATTTAATAAGTCAAAGAGACTTTAATTGATGAGGGACGATGCAGCTGTTGTCATTCAGTATATATAGAATCGAGCATCAATGGTATTGAAGTATAGAAACCCTAGCTGTACACTTTTCGTACGTCAATAAAATGCAGATGGTATAGAACGAATAAATGCACACACACACTTACACGCACGCAAGGACACAAACACATTTGTTGGCTTCGATGAACAAAAGTAAAAGGAATCAGGACACCTTTTCCACGTATTTTGTACTATCGGTATTCATAAAAAGTATTTTCCTCTGGGTTCTCAATTGGCTGTAAAATCAATGATTCGCAGGACCCGTCTTGGTATAAGGAAATACCCTCTCAGTACCTTTTTTTGTTCTTCATATTATTCTTTACCTCTCTTTTTGCTCTTTTTCTTTTCTGTTTCTTTATCTTATGCTTTTCGTTATGCCATCTTAACTGTAAATCCGTCAACAAATCTCAACTAAACCCATATTGAAGAACAGTTTCCAAGAACTTTATGTTACTCATTGAAATATGGATGTTTGTCATCCTCTTTCATCTTGCTGATCAAGTGAAAGGTAGTAGCATAGTCATATAGTCCGACTAGGTTATTCCTTGTCTGATTCATTTCTGCAGCAAACTCTTTCTAACCAAGCATTTTTATTTTAGGCTTGTCAAGGCCTTCACCTCGGTTATCCAAAGTTGATATCATTCAGAACCCGAGAATAACCAGCACATCCAGCCAACCACTCGACAGAAGACACTTTACTTTCAACTCAAATCAGCAATTTTATCACTGTCAGCAAAACTGTAAAATAGAATTTATGGTATTTGAGCAACCTATAACATTAAGCTTATCACCTAACAATGAACTATTTCATCCGAATGCTCGATTAGAGATATTTAACTCGGATGGATCAATACAGTACGAAGAGCACTTGGATACAACTATACCCACACATTATGAAAAATACCCCATCTTCAAAGGCTATGTAAATAACCAACAGAATAACTGGGCGAGAATTACCTTTCGGCACGATCTGATAGAAAAAGATGTTGAAGAATTCCTGTCACCAGCATCAATGCCGCAGGGCAATATAGACAATCAACCGTTACTATTTGAAGGCGCTTTTCAGTTGGATTCAGACATTTATCATATAAAGACTTCGTCTACTTATAAGCTCGCCAAAAGAATAGATGATCCTGAGACTGACCAGCATACTTATGGCAGTCAAACAATGCATATGGTTATTTATCGTGATTCAGACCTTGTTCATGAATATACTAGTGACTCATTATTTAGAAAACGAGAAAGCGTAACAGATAAAAAAGACACAACTACAGGTATTCAATCGAACGATACAATCAAAGCAAATGACAGTAATGATGCAGTGAACGATTTAGTAATGTGCGCCATGGAAGAATTAGCCTATAACCGAAGAATGACAGGCACATATCCAATGAACCCAAACACACCCTCTTCCGGAAATAGTAGCGTTACGGAATTTTCTAATTTGTGGGAGAAAAGAGATTTTCTTTCCATGTCGACTACTCCAGGAAGCGGCTCTTCGCCGACATTTTCCACCACTACCTTCACCAATGGATGTCCAACCGCTCGTAAAATAGCTTACATTGGCGCTGCTGCAGACTGTTCGTACGTCCTTTTTTATGGAAGCACTCGTTATGCGAAACTACAAATGATAAATGATTGGAACGTTGCTTCAGCTGTTTTCGAAAAGACCTTCAACGTCTCTCTCGGACTCATCTATTTGCAGCTCTCTGTTCCTGAATGCCCATCTAAACCCCGATCGGACATGAATTGGAATCAAGCTTGTTCCAATTATTACACCATCAATGAACGTTTGAGTGATTTTAGTTTGTGGCGTGGTAAACGAGGAGAAGACGGTGCTGCTTTATGGCATCTGATGACACGTTGCTCAACCGGTGTCAAAGTCGGCATTGCTTGGTTAAGTCAATTGTGCGAAACTCAAGTATCTCAACAGATCGAAGAAGACGGATCAACAGAATGGGTATCAGGCACAGGCGTATCCTCCATTACACGAGATGAATGGAAGGTGGTCGCTCATGAAATAGGTCACGGTTTCGGAGCCATCCATGATTGCACGGCGCACATGTGTCCTTGTCAAGGGGAATGTGGATGTTGTCCACTAAGTGATGCCGTTTGCAGTGCAGGGGAAACTTATTTGATGAATCCTACCAGTAACGTTACTACTAATGAATTTAGCCCTTGTTCGATCTCGGATATATGTAATGCGTTTCCTAGCATTGGCTATTGTTTGAATTCACCAGATGTACGTAAGATTGATGTCAACAGCAACAACCATCATCATAGTTTTTCATTATGCGGAAATGGGATTTTGGAACCTGGGGAGGAGTGTGATTCCGGTCTGACAGATAGCGCTTGTTGTTTTGCCAAAACATGTAAATTGAAACCTGGCGCCTTGTGTGATGATTACAGTAATCAGTGCTGCCTAAACTGTGCCATTGCTCCTAAAGGAACCGTGTGCCGACCAGCAGTGTCGGAATGTGACTCAACTGAATATTGTACGGGTGAGTCAAGTCAATGTCCAGCTGATTTGTATGATACGGATGGAACTTTGTGTGCTAATGGAACAATGAAATGTGCGTCGGGAGTATGTACTTCACGGGATCTGCAATGTATGACAAGAGGACTTCGTCAAAATATCAGTGAACAATGCTCTTTCCAAAAAGACTCGTGTTTGATTAGCTGTACCGATCCTAAAGATCCAAAAAATTGCCTAATGCTTAGTGGTATGTTCTTGGATGGCACTGAATGTGGTTTAGCAGGATATTGTCAAAAAGGAGCCTGTGTCAGCACAGGCGCTTTAAATACATTGAAAGCGTGGACAGAGCAGAACAAATCGTTGGCCATTCCAATCTATATCTTTGGCAGTATTGCTGTATTGATCATTGTTGGCTGGATCTTCTGGTTTTGTCGAAGAAGATACAACAGAAGGAGAGTTTTGCTGTTGAGTACAGGGGCAGTAGCCAGTGCTGACAAGGATAAAGACAGCCGGCCAAACTCGTTGCTTAGTAACAACATTAATATACCCACCATAAGAAATTCGCAAATTATACCTTACAACCAGCATCATGATATTTCTGCCGTTAACGATTGCGAAACGACGATAGACAATACGAATAACAATAATTCACAAGGCATCGATATTTTTGAGTTAGAACACTTATCATCTGCCACTACTTCAACTGCTAATAATCTAGGGTCCGTGGGTATTTCTCCTATCGTCACTGCTTCAAAAACGATAGCACCGTATAATACAACAAATATCGCTGACTTTAACAGCCTTGAATACAATCATAGCATGAACAATAATACTACTGCAGCAACAACTACTATTGGTGTAAAAAATCCCTTTTTGGGCTATATATCGAATGGTAAAAGCACTCACCACAATGCTTCAAATCAAACAACGAATCATCATAGACGCGTCAAATCATTTGTACATTAACCTAACTTATTTTTCATCGGCATACCAGTTTTCACTATTTACAAAATAACTTAATTATTCGAATCCTTCTGCATCCTCTCTTTTTGATGAATTAGAAATGCTTCGCTGATCATTCCTGATATGAACTACCCTTACGCTTTATTTCTTCTGTTGGTTTTTTTTTTTCAATTTTGTTGAAGAGCCGTCGAGTAATTTATTTGGGTTGATCGCCAACTAATTTTGGACTGGGAAAATGTAAACTATTCACAGAAAGTTGAAGTGAGATTACATGTATATCAATAAGTCTTTGAGAAACCTCATTGGATAAGCGAAATATCTTTGAAGATTGAAGGTTAGGGAGCAAAGTCTTTTATACATCTAAAATCGATCATTCGACTAAAATTTTTGCATGTTGACCGTTACAAACCCAATCTTGAGTTAAAACGCGAGTAAAAAGAATAGCTATGAAAGATATATCTACTGCTGACGTAGAAAGAAACTAATTTTATTGAATGTACATTACATACCATCACACATTACGTGTTATTGTTTTTTTTTTTTTTAAACAATTCTTCGATTAATGGGAGGTCTACGAACGTTTAAGTGCTCTGAAGCTAGTCTTTAATTATATTAAAAACCCATAGATACTACAAAGCAATAGTAGTTGGAAAATTTTCTCTACAGAGTTTCTGTTGAACCACCACGTCCTGAAACTATATTGTGCTGCTTTACTTGGTTTCTACAATAATGTGTAAACGCTCTGCAATCAACCTTATATAGCTACACTTTTCAGAACAGATATCAACCGTTCAAGCGTCAGTTTTACAAGAACAATTTTGTCTTGGAGCAATAATTTAGTGTTTGAAGATATTTATGGAAGCTTATTCAAAAATTAAAGGAAAAAGGAAAAAGGAAAAAGGAAAGAAAAGCTTCAAGTACCGAAAGTTCTACGTAGTACTTACCGGTGATCCTCTACAACTTGAATTGAAGCCATGAAAGCTGTTGGCTGAACCAGCTCGAGGTCTTTGAATAAGTTATCCTTCTGAAGATGAAAATACATGTATTTTCTCACTTTTCTGATTATTAATGCGGTTGACTATACTACACATTGTTCTCTTTATTCCACATTATAAATGAAATCCCTTTTGCCAGGAGTAGGAGATTGATAATTATATGTAAATTTACAGAGAGAAGAGTGGTAGTCAAAATACTACAAAATATCTATTGACTCATGCAGCGTTGCTCATTGCTGTGATGTGTTCAATCGCTTTCTTTATCAACTTATCATATACATCCAACAACTCATTTCTGTCCCTCTCTGTAGCTCGTTTACTAACGACATTATCTGTTTGCTTCTCTATAGCATGATCAAATTCGTGTGATAAATCCACCAAGTCAGTCAACTCGGCATCCAATCGTTCCAACAGGGTTAACAATTCCAATTTGTGCTCGTAAGCGCTATTATCTGCTTTTTTGAATGAAAATCCGCCTACCACGACAGTAACCAAGAGGAGAGGCAGCCAACACCACCAGCGCGTAAACTGAGCGGCAAAAGCCGTCAATGTCAATGCCCCAATCAGCTTAATCAAGGTCTTGTACTTATATTCTCCTTCCTTAGGCACGAGAGAACTGCTCTGACAGCGTTGTACTTCATTCACGACAGTGTGCTTGGCGAGCATGACGCTAGGTAGAGCAGCCTTTCGGTGATTGAAGGTCTTGCTTTCATTGAGAAGGGCGTATTTTCGTTGCTCACAATGTTCAATGAGTTTTTTTAGGTAAGATTCATAATCGGTATGAGATCGATAGCCTTCACGCTGTAGCTCTTTGATAAAGCGCTGTTTTTCAGTGTCAACAGATCTTTCGGCAAAGAGATCATGAATAGCGTCTAGTTTTTCGAGGAATCTGTACAAACTACTTTCGAGCAGTAGGCCGCTATTTTGGTCGTTTAAAACTGAATTAATAGTATCCATATTTATCGCAAAATTTTTTATACTTTTGGTGTGATGATGGGAAAAGAAAGTGTTTCAGTAAATCAGGCGAGTTGGAGATGGAAGAGGGGAGCAGAGAAAAAAAGAAAGCTGACAGATTGAAGAAAAAACAGATTTTATACATGTGGAAACGCGCGCGCGGCATAAAATTGGCTGGTCGATTTTCTCCACATCACTCTTTTGTCATTTTCGCTGATCTGCCAAATTAGAATTTGACGAATCAAACTTTAGGCTTTCCTATTTTTGTGGGCCGAGGGGAATACAAGACCGAAATGAAATGACAGCCCAATAATTAGTATGCTTTGGGCGTAAATCTCCTTTGTGATGAAAAGGCATATAACTTATTCACATGAGTACACAATCTATCAAGCAGCCTTCGGCATTGCTGTTAAGGAACAGCAACCACCTTCTTCAACAAGTGTGTTCTTTCTCGTATTCTAATTTAATTTACATTGTATGTGATGAGTAGTAAACGTGACATTCATCATTGACAGCGGCTGGAGTCGCTTATCTTTTCTGATGTCTATATGAAAGCTTGGAGATAGCTTATTGTTTTTGTTTTTTTTCCAATTACCCCATATCATATATCTATATGTAATGAGAGTTATATTACATGCAAATTTTATTATAAGTGATAAATGGATAAGTGGTAATGCTGGTAAATACCAACTGATGGTAGTAAAATGATATTGGATGTTACTGATGATAGGCTATAAAATGTAGAATAGATATTAGAAGATATATAAACATAAAGATATGCAACATGGAATAAATTATGCATTGTTAAAGGAGGAAGGATAGGAAAGTCCTTCCTCTAAAATGCCATTCAATGGAAAATAAGAAGTAGTTTGGCGTGACAGGCTACTGCCAATAGGTTGTAAAACAGCGCTTGACGATCTTGGAGGACTAGTACCAGTTGTGGAAAGTGGAGAGCTTGCCGAAGATGACGAGGAAGCGGCGGAAGTACAGGACCACAAATCAAAATACAAAGGTCTTTCTTCTACGACGCTCACATGACCTGCATAGGCTGGTGACCTTGATGTCACTACTTTGCGATTTTCTCGGAAGGAGCTCTCTATGTTACTACTGCCACGACTGGTGCATCCACTCGTAGTAGTTGTAATAGTAGTACCATTGCCATTACGAGGGTCGTTTGGATTGTTGCTCTTCTTTCTAGTGAGCCGAAGCCTTTTCCCACCGCTACTGTTATTACTGGCACTATTGATAGTTGCAGTATTTCTTTTCTCGTTATTATCGTTGCTACTATGGTTGACTAGAAAAGCCATTTTTAATTTTTCCATGAAATGAGCTGTAATACTATTACGTCGATTTTGAGTGATTTCTTCTTCCGGATTCGTAACAATGGCTGCTGTTGTCGTAGCAGTAGTGGTTGCTGCTGCTGTGAAAAAATAGGAATGTGTACCTAAACTATCATTGCTTGGTTGTTGTACTTGCTGCTGCTGGGTGCTGGGAGTCATTAACATCACATTACCGCCTTCATTACTAACTGATGACTCGTGTTCTTCTTCGTCTTCAAGAACTATTACAGTGGCCCGATGATCAACAGTCGCTGTTGCTGATGTTGCTGCATTTATTGTTAATCTATTATTATCCCGTGACTCTATCACTATATGATATATATTTAACCAAATTAGGCAAGGAACAAGTACCCAACATATAAACCCATAATAATAGAAAAGAAAAAAAGTTCATAGAAGAGTTGAATGTATAAACTTTTCGAATGTAATAATTTTTACATAAGGAATCTCATAATTTATTGGGTTATCTGTGCTCTCTCTCTTTTCTTTTTTTTTCTTTTTTTTTTTTCTTATCGATAATTACCCTCGTCTTCATTTTGCACTGTTGTTTCTGCGTTAACATTTGCGTTAGTGGTGGTACTAGTGGTGGTAGGGGTAATACGGGTAGAAGCAGCCATTAAAGTGGATAGGCTCGTACTACAGCAAGCGACTAAAGTAGACGCCAAGTTGTCAGTGCTTGTTGTTGATCGCTGCTTATTTGTTATTGATGTTGGGGTTGTATGTTGTACTTGGTTGCTAATAGTATCAGAATTGGCTATAGGTGCTGGTGAGGAAGAGGATGATGATGATAATGCAGATGAAGATGACGCGGATGAAGTAGGTGAAAGAGGACAGCAATCTTCCATTTCTATATCTTCATCCACATTACTAGAAATTTGCTGTTGTTGACTTGGTTGTGGTTGAAGGTCTGCATTCTGACTTTGAGATTTTCCCAGTCCGTATTTTGCAATGACTTCTTCGGCCTCTATAGCTACGCTGGCATCTAAATCCGAGTAAGTACGGCAAGTAGGGCATTGAAACCCTGGATAACTGTCAAAAAGAGGTCGTATACATTTGAAATGGAAAGAATGAGAGCAGGGCGCCACAAAGAGTGCCTGGAAAGGAGCCAAAGCATATAAACAAATGACACATTCCTCTATTTCTACTATTTGATTACTGCTAATGGAAGGTGTTAATGTGTTGTTGGCTGTCAGCTGATTCCGTGCTGCTGTTGCTGTTGCTGTTGTTGCCGCTGCTGTGGCTGTTGTTGTTGTTGTTGTTGTTGTTGTTGTTGTTGTTGTTGTTGCTGCTGCTGCTGCTGCTGCCGATGTTGGTGACGTTAATGATAAACTAGTCAAATTTCGTAAATTATTAAATGCTGACATTGTATAGGATACAGGCCGATTATGATGAGAGGGTCGATTTATTTCAAATCGCATTTTAACAGATCTGTATATTTCTTCATAACCACCCTGGTAATCTATGCCTAACTGGACCAAGTCGCCATCTTTCACTTCTACAGACCTACTTTCTGTATTGGCCGGACTTAATCTGACATGATTCAAAAAGGTACCTGAAGAAGACTTTGTATCTCTAAGCATAATCTACAAGAATAAGAAAGAGAGTCTATTAGGTTACAGTTTGAAGTATGATTGGCACTCTTATCCCTTGTCTTTGTCTCTGTCCTTTATAGGTGTTTTGTGTATATGTAAGTGTGTGAGAGTAATTTTGGCAAACTCTAACTTTTTCTTTTTCTTCTCTACCTGCTCACATGTACACTTTCACTTTCGTAACACTTTCCCCTTTAAACAAAAAAGAAAAGAGAACAAGAAGCCCTCATTTTTTTTTTTCTTTTACATACCTTTCCATCTTGATTCAACCATATCTCACAATGAGATCTCGATACGACTTTGCTCTTGAATGATATATGATTTTGAATAGAAGATCTATCTGTAAATCGACCAATTTTGATGATCCGTCCAGCTTCGAGATCTCTTTCGATAATATTAAATACTAGACTTCGACTAGGGTTCTCGATACTAGGTACAATTCGAATATGCGCAGTTACAGATACTTCTGCTACGGTTGATTGCTGCTGCTCTAAGGCTGCAATAGAACTATCTTCAGCACTGGTATTTGTCATTGCTGCGTTAGACCTCCTTCTACCAAATAATGTAGATGTGTTTAACGATCTTCTTAATGAATTTGGTTGTTGCTCTACGGCTGTATTTGCTGTAGTAATATTATCGGTATACTGAGTGGCCATAGCTAAACAGATAAAGTCTGCCATATAAAATTACTTTCAAAACTGATAATGTTGATATGAGCTGCAAATAAAAAAGGATGGCCAATTTCTTTTTTTTTTTTCTCTGGACTAACTCCTGGAAAAAGATATAATTCAATATAATAGAAATTAATGAATAAAAAAAAAACAAAAAAAAAAAAAGAAAGAGTAAAGAGAATAAAAAGAAAAAGAAGGAAAAAGGTTTTCCTAAAATAAACATAACCTGGATTTTTGTACGTCATGCAAAGAAGCTGTGATAGCCCAACTCGTGTATATGTATGTACATATAAAAAAAAAAAAAATCAAGTGTATGATACATTGTGTTTCTGTGTAGGTTAAAGCAGCCTATTGTAAACTGCGAGCATTAATTAAACGTATCATATCTTGCTTATGTTCGGATAAAGAGTCGTTTTGATATCAATCCGTTATACCGATGACTGGCAGATGCTGGTTATTATAAATAACATGTAAGTCTAATGAGCTTCACCACCCAATGTACCTTTTTTTTCCCTTTGATTTGCACTACTTTTTTTTAATTTTAGAAAGTAACACAAATGAGCTCACTCAGGAACCAAATAGGATTAAAAAACATCAGGTTATTATTTTTTCTTTTTTTAGTTTTCTCATGCCGTTGCATAAAAGTGCATGTTACTGACTTAGGGTATCTGTCTTTTATGCAAGAGATCAGAAAATGCTACAAAAAGAAATGGGTTATAGTAGAGTTCAAATAAAATCCGTATGCTCTCTTTTGTGAACAGGAGCAATTGTACTTTTTTTCTCCTGAAACTGCGACAGATTCTTATAGGGTGGATCTCTATCTATTATTAAAGATGAAGGTTACTCAAATAGCCTTTATCACCATGAACAGTCCCCATTGGTTGTAAAGGATTATCTAACGCCACTGCAACAGCACTTGAGCAAGGTTTCTATCATGTACTTTAACGTTGATAGTATGAACAAACAATATATTCACATAATAAAGACGAAGCGTCACCATTGTTACAATTTATCACACATCATAAATTGTCAGAACGCCTTCTACCCCCTTTTATCATCACTATTACAATAGTGGAGATAGTATTAACCGAATAAAGTACAATAATTTTTAAAGTACAAACTTGCCATTAGACTCATATCATGAAGAACCGGAGAACAAGAATGCAGTCATTTGTATAACGCACTCTCTGAAAACAATAACAGGAATATATATACAGAGAATCATATGGTGATGATATTTTTAAGGATCACAGCGGCTGTAACTGAAAGAAAAAGAGCGGCAAAATGACGAAACAGTTCTTGTTAAACATGAATTGCATGTAGAACTGTAAGTCCTCGGTAAAAGAGACAGAAAGAAGATGATGCACAACAACAAAAGAAAGAGACTTGACGGAAACCATTGCATTGCTGCAAACATTTGCAAATGCAGATCCGATAATTAGCAGAAATATGCACGTCAAAAGGACGTACTCATGTGGTAGCTAAAAGAGGCCTACTATCCAAGTGTCCAATACCCTATTCTTGACTTACTCGAAATGTGGTATACGCTTCTTCTTTTTTTTTTTTTTTTTTCTTCTTCTTCCTCAGTCCATTATATCATCTCCTTCGAAATCTCTCTATCTGCGATGCTACATTGAGCATCAGAAACTGTAATATATGGATACAATAGCAAAATGATTTTGACAGATGTGTTACTCGTAATTTTTGGAAGCTGTACAATTTACAGTACATGAGTAGCCCATAGAAATTCCTATCAGGCAAGCAAGCTCATTGTAGACTACCAACCCATGTACCTAAAACCATGTGTCTCATGTTGACGAGCACCGTACTCTTACACCCAATCTATTGCACTGATTTTATGTCCCTTGCCCACCAATGGCAGCTGTACTTTGTATGAATAAAAGTGATAGAATTTCCGCTACCTACACATTGCAAAGATAGAAGAGGAAAAATACACACAAAAAAAAAGCGCTGTTCTTGTATGATAGAAAACCCTAAAATTTCGGTGTGAATGACTAAAGCCATTGCCGTTTGCTGGGCATTAAGGTTCAACGAATTGTTCAAGCACTGTTATGCAAGAAAAGCACAGTTCTTGGGAAATGAAGTCTATTGGTTCCCAGTTCCTTCCACTTCCGTATTTTGCATGAAATTGACACAAAATGGGCATTTTGCTGTTACTAACCTCGACTACTCTCTTCCCATCTTGATTTATCTATAGTATGAGCCATTCTTGGGACTATGTTAGGAATCAGGTCCGACAGATCAGAGCTGAATTGCAGTCCATGTATCCATTGCAAGTCCTTTCCATCATAAAGGATTTCACCATCCATAATAATGTACTTTATTTCCTCTCAAATACTCGATTCGACAATGACGATGCTTCAGACGTATGCCCAACCCGACATTTGCAAGTTTACCAAGTTGATCTCGAGCAATGTAACAATGCTTCTGCAATTATTTAGTCTAAAACTGTTACTTTATTGAGCTTTAAAAGTAACCAGGCTTCTTCCTTTCTGCATCATTATAATTGCTAGTAAACGACTGTCAAAACAATATTGACTTATCAACCAATGACGACGATAATAAGCAAAGCAGTGAAGATTACCTAATTACCATAAGCAAAACTATTCCTTTATTAAAGAAAAAACTTGCATTTGCCGGCGAAACTATGTCACAGCCACCAATATTTCCTACTACTTCCAATAGCACTGAGCAGCAACAACAACAACAAGAGCTCAATTTACAAGGCGTGTCTACGTTTCAAATACACAACAAGAATATTTTGTACACTTTCCAAAACAACGTCTATCTAGGTGAACTAGGCAAGGTAGGATGGTTTGATGATGCGAGTATTGCAATAGATGCTTCTTTGCAAGACAATTGAAATTGCTCTTTTTAGATACCCAAATTGATACCTAATCATGAAGTACCTACTCATCATGTTCATTTATCAACAAATATCATTACGACTGAACATGCACTACGCTCACCGTTTCATCTCACTACAACGTCTACGACCCAAACATCGACTGTTCAAAATACATCAGAATTGTTTAATACTAGAAATGAACCAAAACTTGGAGGATACCACCATCCACTTGTATCATTTATACGACAGCAAGATATTTGGGTAACAGATATAAACGGCCACGATGTCCAGCTTACTTTCTGTTCCGAAAAAAAAGAACAAGACCCCACATTAAAGTGTGGTATAGCAGAATACATGATGCAAGTATGTAATAGCAAACCTTACTCTTATGAAGCATTCAGGTCACGTGTAAGCTAATCATCATTCTTAATAAGGAAGAATTTCATAGATTTACCGGCTATTTCTGGTCTCCAAACACATCAGACCGACTAAATACGGAAAGAATTTTATATTTAGAAACAAGTGAAAAGGATGTTGACGAGGTGTATATTTCAAGAGCATCGAGTATGAACAAAACCCAGAAAGGATCGTCTTCTGTGCGCTACCCAAGAGCAGGTCAGCCTAATGCCAAAAGTGTCGTGAACATCGTGGAATTTGAGGTAGAGGCAGCCACGGACTGCCATCCGACTGGAATCGTAATAAAGAATATTGTACATAAAAGTCTATCAGACGCGTTGGAAAAACAATTCCCGTGGGTCGAATACATAGTGAGACTCGGGTGGTTTGCAGACGGGCAAAGCATATGGTTACAGTTATTATCGAGAGATCAGAAAAAAACAGTCGTCATCAAAGTAGCTCTTTCGCAATTTTCAGAAGCAGCTTTCACAGTGAATCCTACTGAAGCAGAGATTCTTTGGGAAGAAACAAGTTCGACCTGGATCAATATCAGTGATGCATTCTATTTTATGCAACAAAGCAGTAATAACAACTCTACTCGATTCATTTGGAGTTCAGAAAAAATGAACGGATATCGCCATTTGTTCCTAGTGGAAAAAAGACGAGATGATGCTATACCCAAGATAAAGCAACTTACAACCGGTGAATGGTGTTGTGTCGATAAACCATTGTTTGTTGATGAAGAACGATCTTTAGTCTATTTTTCAGCAAAGAAACATACCCCTTTAGAAACGCATTTTTACGTGATTCCTTACGACAGTAACCATCATAGAGAAGTAGAGCCCGTTTTATTAACACGGTTAGGATTCAGTCATCAAGTCACCATGATTTCACCAGACTACTTTGTCGATTGTTTTTCCACTCTACATGATCCGCAAGTTGTCACTGTTCAGAAAATAAAGCACGACGAACCCACTACAACACCAGTGCGGATAGGTTGCTCCGCTTTGATTATGCCTGTTGTGCTAAAAAAACATTGCTGCTGTTGTAACGAAACGCCACCGCCATCTCCTCCGTCGTATGATGCACATGAGTACTGCCAAAGCAATCACGCATATCGCTACCACCATCGACGTCGTTCTTCTTCAATACGGTTTCATACAGTTCACGGGCCCGATCCATTGGAGGCAGAAGATGCATTTTGTACTATGGCATCATCTATCTATCGATATTGTCGCCAGGGGGACGGTTTAGAGCAAAAACTAGACGTGGATCAACAACGCACTCAACAACTCAATGGAGAAATATTTCAATTCACCACATCAGATGGCGAGCTCTTATATGGATGCCTCTACAAACCCTTCTGTTACAAACCAGGTCATAGCTATCCCACACTACTTCATATTTACGGTGGGCCTCAAACACAACTCGTCGTGAATGAGTTCCGTTTTCCAAGAATAATGCGATACCTTATGGGTGTTTACTTTGGGTTTGCTGTCGTCATTATTGACGGCCGAGGCTCGAGTGACCGCGGTATGAAGTTTGAATCACATATAAAAAACCGACTAGGCAAAGTGGAACTGAAAGATCAACTCGAAGGTCTACAGTTTTTGCATGATACAATGTTCGGTGCTTCGATGCCACCGCCATCCTCGTCAATAAGTCCAACGTTGGAAGATGAACAAAAGACGGCGAAGAGAGAAAAAAAACCAGTGATTGATTTAAATCGGGTAGCGATTACTGGCTGGTCGTATGGAGGATACCTCAGTCTGATAGCCTTGGCACAATATCCCGATCGGTTCAAAATTGCAGTGGTGGGGGCTCCTGTCACGCAATGGGAATTGTATGACGCTGCTTATACAGAGAGATATATGGGTTTACCGTCCGAGAATAAGGAAGCATATCAAGAAAGTAATGTTTTGACTTATATAGAGCGATTTCCATCACAGTAAGTAGAAACAACATAGAATGTATGATATCTTGCACAGTACAATGAGTGGCTAACGTCTGCTACTTTAAAATATTTTTTTCTTTTTCTTTAAAAAAAAAAAGGGAGCACAGGTTGCTTCTGGCTCATGGGTTAATTGATGAAAACGTTCATTTTACAAATACAGAACTATTAGTTTCTCAGTTAGTAAAGCATAAGAAACCTCATTACTTACAAGTATATCCCACAGAAAAACATGGTATACGGCATGCAAGTGTTAATGAACATTTTGAAACTCTCATGTTTTATTGGCTTGTTAATTATTTATAAGATATCGCTTTGTGCATTCAACACCACTAGTACTATTTACTACTAATAAAAGTGACATTAATTTAGAATCACCTTGTATGTTCTAGACTAGGATGAACAGAATACGTTGCCAATCCTATCCTTGCTTTCCGTCGTATGTAGAATCATTTACCCATAGATAAAATAGCTTTGTTGTTAATGGCCGGTAGTATTGGTGTTCATTAGTATGAAATATACATACAGTTTAGAATCTCAGAGTTAGAATTTGAGTAACTGTATACCTTTCCTTCTAACAGACGTTTTCGTATCACTTTGAATTGGATCTATGATTATACGGCACTTAAATATACCCGCTAAAAGACTTTTGTATTTATTAAATCAATGGACCTATTAAATACAGTATTTGGAAGCGAATCAACTGAACGCTGTTTAGATGAAGAGCGTATATATATTAAGATAATTCGTAATAACGGTGCATCACTTTCAAAGGCATCATATAACTAAGCGTTCTGTAACGTTGCCAATAGTGGAACTTTCGTTTTAGACGATTTACATCTTGGACAATTTAAACTAACCGAACTGCCATTGTTTTTAGGATGAAGTGGCATAGTATCTTTGGGACGGCGAATTGGACAATCAATTGCTTTCAGTAACATCCAAGCAGTATTACGGGTTAAACACAACCTAAGCTGAAAATGTTTTTTTATTGGCAACAATGAGGAGGATTTTGTTGACTTTGCTTTGTACTAGCGAGCTAGAAAAAGCTTGTCGACTGTTTATTTAATGCAACGATGTCTTCAACATCAACCAAGTATTTATCAGTGCTTTTTTTGGACAAAGTTTCCCAAATAAGCCAGCATCAAAGTAATTGGCATCAAACTATTGATAGAGAGCAGGAAAGCATAATATATCATTTACTATAGCGGGGTGTGTGGTGCGTTAGTGAGTGACTTTTAAAGATAGCATTGTTAAAATAGATTGTTCGCATAATCAAATGTTATCTCTTTCACTTTCATCTTGCATCTTATTATACATACCGTCAATCATAATAAAAACACTAGTTTACGAAAAGAATTATCAACTTTGGAAAGAAAAGATTCAAAACTTCTTGAACCTTGGAAGTAGAAACTGAAGAGAAGAGTGAACCTAGAGGCATCATCTGCTAATCGTGGGTTTTTCGTACCCTTTTTAGTATCCTTGGACGCAAATTTGAGCGGAAACACGATGATTATAAGTGATTTGATGTAAGAAGACGTTCCTCTCCCAAAACTGTTATCCATACTGCCAAAGGTTTCGGTTCGATGGAGGTTCATTACCTTGAGTGTGAACGCGCTGTCTTATTTCGTGAAGCGCTCACTACCTCGGAAATACCGAGTTTAAGATCTCTTTTTTCAAGTCTTTGATTTTGGTTAACTACAGTACAGAAGGTAAGCATACGATTGATACGGTACACAGACGAGTGTAATGTATAAAGTTTTGGGCACACGTAGTATCTCGTGCTAACACCGAAAAGTGATAACAAGGAGCTCTTCGGTAACATTGTCAGAACGGATGGGTTTTCGGTTGGCTTTCTTTTCTATAGAAGACAACACTCTGGCCATGGTGTCTCCTTCCAGAAATTTGATCTCTCTCTTGATGTTTTCTCTGTGAATGAAGTTAAAGTATACATACTTGCCTATCACTCTGGATCCTGAGAGAAAGTCTGTTGTTACTGCTGCTATTGGTCTTTGAATCAAAAAATAGAATACGAAAATGCTCTTAGGATTTCTTTGGTCATTAGATCTTTTCTAGGCTTTACTTTACTGTAGGCTTCGTGGCTACTCTTCTTAGACCTAGATCATAGCCTGCGATGGACCACAACTTTTACGCTACATTAGCCGGCCTAGCACTTCCTGGGTAATTTCTTTTTGGCAGCCGCTTATTGCCATACTGAATCTCTGGTGAAAACAACAGACGATAATTTTTTTTTCGAAATTGTGAGTGGAAAGACGGTACAGGCTTTGAATCAGTCTTAAACCAAGAACGCTTTCCCAAATCTTCCTTCTCTTACCGTAAAACTTCAGTATATTACTCAGAGTCGATGGATTTGGAATATGTTATCCTGGCAGATCCAGAGCGCACATGCAGTTGCATCTATAATCCAATACCACCGGTACGTAGCTTAGATATTGTGAGAGGATTATAGATGTTCGCTGGGAAGAGATATTAGTGCGTAGTGTTCTTAATTGCGTAAACAGCTTTTATATTAATAAAGATTGATTGAGCCTTTCCAATTATGCTTCATTTTCAGAACGAGTAGTAGTACCATGACCTACTAAACTCTGGTTGTTGAATCACTATATTCTCCTACTTGTGGAAAGTGTAAGTTTGTATGTAGCTGTAAGAGCATCGGCTAAGCCTTGCTGATACAAAATTATTTTTTCAACAATACATGAAAATGGCTTAAACATTGAACCAAAATTGTATAACATTGATGTCCTTTAAAAATCGTTGAAGAGTGTTTAGTATTGCACCAGTTTAATCTATGTTCAGGTAACTTCTACAATTTTACAATTATTTACAATAGCGAAACAATGAATACATATAGTGTCATTAATTTGCTAACTGGTCATACATCTGCCGTACCAAAATATTTGGCCCATTGTTCATCGGGTATCAACGTTCCAAAAAGCTCTTTCATCCTTTTTCCCAACTATATAGAAAGACAAAGGAGCTTGTTAGCTAACTACTTCAAACTTTAGAAACCTCAATAAATCATCTTTCACCACTTACCTCATCTAATTCTATAATGATACTCTCCATCATAATAACATAAGCGTAATAAACCATATAGCAATCATCACTCCCATTGCTGCTTCGAACATTATTTGTGCAGTTACTATCACTGCAACTTACTTTGTTCACATCTGCCGTAATTTTCGGCAATTGTTGCAACTTCATCATTAATGACTCCCTTGCCTTTTCCGCTGGTGGCAAATAAGGTGGTAGGGGCGTCTTTAATTGCAATGCTGAGGCCAGCAAATAGAAGTAAAGCAGCACACAACCTGCCATTTCCATCAATTCCCTTCGCACAGGTGCCATTAAATCGTGCCTTACTTGCGTCGCCCATACATCTTTCAAAACCACAATACGAATTGATAAAAGTTTGTCGAGAATATTTTGACAGGAAGTCAGCATGGCTTGGTAAGTTTTTACAGGAAAAGGACCTTTTAAGCGTGGCTCATTAGGCGCATAGGCTAAGAGACCTTGCAGTTCAACGAGACTCACTTGTAAGGATAGTTCCAGATGTTGAAACTGAAGAGATCGTACAATTTTGTGCCTAGCTAGGACTTCCAGCTCCTGGCGTGACGTGAAAAGTCGCTTACTTTCAGTCGGCATAGAACAGGACGATGAGTCTGAGCGTGGCTCTGTATCATTTTTCCCAATGGCCTGCCTAACAAGTTCCGAATATTGTATATTCTTAACCTCATTGGTTGTTCGCTTGGATTGAATGCTGATCGATGTCGACACAAGATGTGAATTGTCTTCAGCGTACTCAGAAACAAGTTGTTTATATAGCCAAGATAATCGAATGAGGAAATCAGAAAGGCCTTTTCTCAGTTCCTTTCTAGCTTCAAAGGGCCAAATATAAGCTGTAACAATTAACCCTGTTGACGTATTCAAGAAATGTGTTAGTATTAGAGTTTTTTGCAGTATTTTGGAATGTACGCTAATGTGATATTGTACCTATAATGACACCGGCTGAAACAGTTGCGCATCGCATAAATGCCAACGTCTGTACATCATAAGGAAGTTCTTCGCTTCGGTGATTGTACATGAAAGGGACAATCAAATTGTACGCAAGTAATGCAAATAGTCCAAACCGTCCGTGCTTATGGTTTTGAATTAGCCAAAAACAAGGTACAGAAAAAGCCCAAGACATGAACAGTAAAAGAGGTCCTTGATGAGGTAAAAATGTGTAAATTAATACAGCAATAAGAGACCCGAGGATAGTTGCAAAAACTCGAAGAACAGCCACTTCATTGGTACCACCAACTGTTGGCGTCATAACAGCCATTACCTATGAAGATAGTATAGGTTACTTAAGTGAGTCAACTGAATGTCGTAGAGAGCAACAGTTTCCTTTTGATTAAGCAATTAACCTACAGTAATCAGTGTCCAGTCCATTTTCCAAGTTGAAAAATACTCCCTTGTAGGTGGTATAAAGGCTAATGAAGAAATTAACACTACAACAAAAGCTGACTTAAGCCCATAGCGCACCGTATGCTGCCTGAACCATGAGAAAAACCCCCATAAATTTAATAATACTTGGCGCATTTTTGTTCTTGGTTTAGGCGTATGTAGTGTATTGAATGTATTATTATTGTTTGGAATAAACGAGTCCACCGAAACTTTTCTATTGATACTGCGGAAGTCCTGTGTTGATAATGAAACACCAACTCCAGTTGGCAAGGTTGAAGATTTGTCGTCATCTCCTTCACTTTGCCGTGGTTGCTGGGATGACAACGGTTGTCTACCATAAAAGCAGCAGCAAACTATCCAGACTATTGTACAAGAGAAAAGTTATTAGTGTTCCATGACACAATATAGAAAAGGAAAAATAAAAGTACGTAAAACGCACATGGTGTGAATAAGTAGTTCCTAATAATCCTGTGAATGTAGCCTCTATCATTTAACTCATCATCTTCGAATAAGTTTTGAGCGCACTCTACAAGGCACATTAGCTCTTTCGCGAATTCTAACAGATTGAAAACGAAGAAGTACACTAGAAAGACGTCTTCTGCAGGGAATTGTGTCATTAAATGAGATTGTATTTCTCTTGGGTTAATCGTATTGGTAGAAGTAGCATTTGATTGTTCGCCTTTTTGCTGGTCCTGTTCATCATTCTTACTCTTACTCATCATTTTTCGCCGATACATACGCGTCAAAGCTAGTTGTTGAGATTCTTCGAAAAGCGACATAGCCATCGCTAAAGTTTGCCGCATTAAAGAAAAGGAAGGTGTTGCAGCGGTGTTCTGGCGTGTAAAACGAGCTTGAAGGTGAACGATGGTTTGTTTGCACGTAAAAGCCAATGATTTCATGGGTCCTCGGACTGTTTTTATGAATTGCACCAATGGACCTTCTTCAACAATGCTTTCTATGCCTTCCTCAGGAAATTCATATGTGCTGCTAAGTATACCATTAATAGGTATTCTTTCCAGAAGAGGTAGTTGCTGATGCTCATTGAAATAGTGAGAAGGTGTGATGTTACCATAAGTGGGAGAGGCGATTGACATAGCGGACAGCGTTTGCTCTTTCTTCAATTCATACTCCAATTTTTTTCTGTGATCCGTCGCTTTGACGATATGATAAATCTGGTTTTTGTTCTTACTTGCTGTAGTTTCATTTGCAGTAGTTATGTTAAATGTATCCGCATCATTCATTACTTGCTGCTGTTGTCCATTTGACGTTGAGCCATATTTTGTGGTTGAAGTTTTTGTTTTTATAGCTGAGTTTCCACTGTTACTGTTCTTCATCACATCGAATTGCAAACCACAACTGCTTCTCAAGCCGCCAATATGTAATGTCAGTCTCTGTAGACTGTTCACAATATCGTCATACTCATCAGCGTGAGTCCATATATCAAAATTGTAATATTCTTTTTTTGCATCGTTTAGTGATGATTTTAAAGACGTGAAACTAGTGCGATGGGAATTGATAGCATTCTGTAGGTTGTCATTGGCTTTGAAATCGGGCAAGTCCTTGTCTAGCAAAAACGTTTTTGTCAACAACTTTAGCAAAATGCGGACAGCTGCTAATGTGTCATTAATATCTGACCTATAAGTGTTCAACGAAATTAGTAGAACTCAAACGAAGAAGTTGAGAATTGACCTGCCACTGAACTACCATCATACCTTAGCTTGCTTGTTGCTGTTACGGGCCATATGAACCAACACACAAATGCTGAAATACCTGTGCCTATAGTAACAAGTGCAAACATTTCCTCGATGTACGTCGAATCAAATACCTCGGGAATTTCCGATCCCTCCTTTACAAGTACAGGAAACATTATCATAGATCCTAAACCACATCCTAATCAATAAAGATGCTTCATCTGCTTAGTTTGTAGCTACTAAAATACTACAAGAAAACTATATCAATCACCAGTTTACCTGTAGCCAATGCAGGCTTGTTGTAATGAGCTTTCAAAAATGACCATAAGAACGTACTTCCAGCTAACCAAAATGCCAACGTGATACAACTAGAAATGACATAATGATTTTGAGATCTTAAATATACAGCCAGTAGCATACTAAGCATCGATACCAGTGAGGCAAATATTGTGAAGGCTAGCCCATATAGTACAGCTTCCACCATGCCGCCTACTGTCTTTGATGCACTAAAAAACACGGTTACGGTAGCAATAATTTGACTCAGTAACCTTGCTGAGGGACTCAACATGTTTTGAAAAAGTGGTATAAAGGTAAACGCTGATCCTAATAGATAGGCGATACTGCATTTTAGAACCATTCTACGCTTATAGGTAAGAACCTTTTCCGTCAACCAGTGATAAAAGGTTTTGACCGGATTTCTTAAGAAAATGCTACAGCAGCGATTTGTCTTTGTTCTTCTCCTTCTGTTTCGTTTGAGGAGCTTTCTGTTATATAGCAGTGCATCCATATCGTTATCTGTATCATCACTGTCATCAACATCACTAGAACTGCCGAGATCTCTGACTGTTAAGTGTGGATTTGAGGATGATGAACCTGGTGGAAAAAGTAAGGCTTGTTCTTCATTGTCATTCAGAAAATAGTAATTCTGATAACTGTAACATGTAAAAATTTTTGAAATGAAGTTTTTGAAATGAGAAATAAGATTAAGCTTTCATAAATACTACACAAATCATTGTACATACTTTTTTTCTTGACTTTCAGTAGTTGTTGTACTACTCTGACGTTGATGGTCTCTGCGAATTTCTGCCTCCTTCCCAGTTGCAGTTTCATTCCCAAGGTTAAAATAGGAAAAATTGACATTGGCTTTGTATTTTCTTTTGTTGTTGTTACAAAAATCGAACATTGGCGTATTTGGCATTGTTGATAAAGAAACGGATCGCTTTTGACGGGTTCCATCATCAAGGACTACTTCATATTCTTCGCTCAAACCGTCATATAAATAGTTTGAATAATTAGTTGCTGGTGATTGCAAGCAAATGTTATGGCTGTCCAATGAGCCATAGTAGAAGTAGTTATTGGGTGCACTATTACTTCGATTGGATTGAATAAGTGCGATGGGATGAATAAAAAAATCAGGGTTATTAGTTTGCGTAATAATATGCTGATCATCTGCGGGGATGGCAGTTGCAGTGGTTGTGGCTGTAGTTGAAGTAGTACCGTGAAAGAATTTTTCTGCTGTTGGTATTTCATCCATACTCTTACTAGTCGATGATGCACATGAAAGCATGTTTGATGATGGATGATGACATGGATTCACTTTCCGCAAAGTAACTGCATTATGACTGCTGACATTGTCAGTTGTTTCTATAGCAATGTTCTCGGCGTTTCTAAATTTATCACAAGCACTGAATTTTGATGTAGTGATAGAGGGTATATTGCAGCGTTGTTCTTCTGATGTATCTGAATTTACAGCAGCAGCTGTATGAAAGGTTTGTATTGAAAAGTTACTTTTACAAGAGATAGATGGTAGAAGCCCACGAATAGATGAAGCTCTACTATCGAAAGCAGGTGTTGTGATGAACGCAGAAGTAGTAGGGGTGTAAAAAGAGTCGTTGCTTATAGAGTCTAAGGAAGTTGAGTACGAAGATGCTTCCTCATTGTTATTGTCACCACGATACTTCATTGCTGTCGGCAAAGCTGAAGTGAAAGAGTTCAGCATTTTTATGACATAGTATCAGCTGAAAGAAGATAAAAGAATAGTGCAAAGTAAAGCAAAAAATGAAAAAAGAAAAGAAATGAGGATACTTTTTACACACAACGCAACTTTCATATCTCTGCCGTTGAATGCAAAATGCGGGGTGAATTTGTGTTTCGATTTTTGTATGCTGAGAGGTGTCCCTTTTCCTCTTCTCCTTTATTGATTTAGGTTAAGTTTTAGGAGCTTCTTTTTCCTTTGTGCTTACTTTATGAGCATCTTTGCAACCCGAAATTGTGGCTGCTAAAGAACAGTAAAGCATTTGATCTTGTCAGGAACTCAGCAAAGCAAAAACAAAAAGGCGGAGCTGAAAGGCGGCGGGCGGCGGCGAATGTAAAAAGTTACATCAATGCAACGCAATTTAGTTTCTTTTACGGTATGCATATTCGTTTTCTAACAAAAAGCACTGCCTGCCGACATTCGACATCACTTAGAACCTTTAAATTCAATCGTAACTCTCAGAACGCTTTCATACACTCTTACAGACACCCAAAATCCCTCATAGCAGCTAGTTCCTTCGCAATTTCGAAACGTGTCATGACAACTTTCAATAAGACTGAAGAAGAATGGAGAGCTATATTGTCTCCCGAGCAATTCCGGGTTCTACGACAAAAAGGTATTAGAGCATAAGCATCAGAGCCGTAACTCCAAAAATTATTCTAAAATACACAATTAAACATAACAGGAACTGAACGGCCTGGAACTGGCGAGTATAACAAGTTCAATGAAAAAGGTAAAGGAACGGTGGTAATAAACATCATAGCCTCAAAAGCGATTTGGTTGCTAAGTATTAGTTATATTCAATATGATTGTATCTAGGCGTGTATCATTGTGCCGGATGTAATGCACCCCTATACGAATCAACCACGAAATTTGATAGTGGATGTGGATGGCCTGCATGTAAGTTTACTGAATTGCTAGAAATGAAACTCTTTCTATTTTTTTGATAACTGATGACTAACATGACTTTGACCTTAGTTTTTGATGCCATTCCCGGTAGGATTGTCTATTAAAAATATATTGACCGTTCAATGGATGAAGAACACTAATATTAATAATTGTATAGGCGCGATTGTAAGACATGAGGATAATACGTTAGGTATGCAACGCATAGAAATTTGTTGCGCTAAATGTGGAGGACACTTAGGTCATGTATTCAAAGGTGAAGGTTTCTCTACACCAACTGATGAAAGACATTGTGTCAATAGTATCAGCTTGCGTTTCAAGCAATAATAAAAGGAAGATCTTTGTTTAATATAATTCCTGTGTTTATAAAGTCTAATAAAAACTCTTGCGTAATTCACTTATTAGTGCGCAATATATCATTGTACATGCATTTCTTTTGTAATGTTTTGATTGATGAGTTATACGCTTCGACGACATAGTGCCACTGGAGATATGAAAAGCAGAAAAGATACCTAATCTTTTAATTTAATTCAGCTATTGTAAACTTCAATCGCAGGACTTCCAGCCACGTATAAACAATGCAACTATTGTTGCCTACCACACACTAAATATGTAGTTTACAATACATTCAAAACAGAAATGAATGTATACCTCCTTAGGGTAATGCCTTTGTCATTCTGTGGCTTTTTAATTTCCACCAATAAGAAACCCGGTTTCGAAAATCTTAAAAGCTATTCAAAAATTTTCCCTCTGTTTGATCCTTCTTCGTTTATCTTTAAACTTAGTCACCGCTGGTAAGAAGCGTTATACTTCGTGAAGTTATGGTTTTGTTATCATTGATCATTCATTACTATTGCTTGTTTTGTCCTTAATAAATTACAGAGAATTCTACATTAGAATGTCCTACGTCGTAAGTCTTAACATTACAGCAGTCATCATTCGTTAAAGAGTTTGCAATTTATGGTCATCCTATGTAAAATTTTACCATAGGCTAAGAACTCCACTCAAAAGCCTGGTCTTGAGGAACAAGAGCAACCCAAGATCCACCGTATCCGTATCACCTTGACTTCTCGTAATGTCAAGAACTTGGAAAAGGGTAAGTTTCGGAAGTCACAAATGATCATAGAGAAAGGGAAGAGTGAGAATTGTGTGTTAAGCTTACTTACCATATTTATAGTTTCCTCTGACCTTATTCAACGTGCCAAGGATAAGCAATTGAAGGTCAAGGGTCCTGTTCGTCTTCCCACCAAGACTCTCCGTATTACCACTCGTAAGTCTCCTTGTGGTAATGGTTCCGAAACTTTCGATCGCTTCGAAATGAGAATTCACAAGCGTTTGATTGATTTGCACTCTCCTTCTGAGATCGTCAAGCAAATCACTTCCATTTCTATTGAACCCGGAGTTGAAGTTGAAGTCACCATTGCTTAATTTGAAACGATATGATATGTATATGCACATGCATCTATCCGTTTTCTATGTCTTTAGCATAGTGTTTGGGGACCTTTTCTTTGTTCACTTTCGTTGAAAAATGTATTGGCACGATTCAATGAAAGCTCGTGAAGGATTAGGCTTTTGAAATAAAAAACGATTAAAAAAAAGTTTTTAGTTGTTCACGTTGACTACAGAGATAGTGCGATTGAGTCAGGCAAGAGGATTTCTTTAAAAGAGACACTGCTTAATAGCATGGGACCATTGAATTTGAATATTTGTTGAATATGATAGACCTGAAATTTTATGATTTTTATTGTTGTCTATATTCACACTTCTGAAATGATCGGCTAACTGCTCCCGAGGTACACCCAAGGGTGGTTGAGATACGGAAACTATTCGTGCATTCTGTATGAAGCAGAGTTGATGGAGGCTCTGAAAAATCATACATTGAGGCTCGTTCGCTCGTATGCTCGTTCGCTGTCTGTGATGTTGGCTAATATTTATAAGTCAAAAGTCGTTCATAGAGGTACTTGTAGTATGGTTTTTCATACTGTTAAAGAATGTATTTTCAATCGTCAACTTTTATAGAAACTTATAAAAGGATAAATCGTCATTTGTTGAAATAGTAACAAATATGATAGAACGATGGGCAAAGAAACAAAGGTACAACATTGTGCCTAAGGACGACTATACGTGCTTTTCCAATCTATATACGGGTAGATTATCGGTCAGCAAGAATGGATATTGTCAAATTCACTGCACGCTAAAATTTGTATGATCTCAGCAAAACAAATCCATTGTCAATACCTGCTGTTAGCGTAGCTGCCACATCAAACAGAGTCTTGAATACCCCCACTACCAGGTCGTACCGCACCTATATCCGTCACCGCATGTACTATCAAGCACGTCCCTACTAATTTTGCCGATGGCCCCACTTTAGCTATAGAAATAGGTCCCTCGAGAAGAATGGTCAATATGAGATACTTACTCTTTAGATACAACATCGTTATGAATATAGCTTGGCTCCCAAGATATCTGATACTCTTTAAGAGCCGAGCAGGAAAACTTTTGAAACGCATAGTAATCTGCGATTTGAGCTCGCGATAACACTATCTTTTTGTTTTCGTTCTGTGGAGAGAAAAAAAAATGCGTGTAAGTGCTATTTACTGTACACAGTACTAACATTTTAATTGGAAATCTTAGCAGTATATCTGGAGCAAGAGATCAAAACGATCAAAACTCAGACAGTATGTATTTGGTTGGTAGTGCAAAAGAAATCGAGCTTTTCTTTTTTACAGCTGATTCAACTCATAGCTTTGTGAAGATTAACATGCCAATAACATTCGGAGGAGCACCTAAATGTCCTCGCTGTGCAAAGTGTTAGTTTGTTTTCTTTTTCTCCTCTGAAATAATGATCGATATATTAAGCCTTCTTTTTTAATATAGCTGTGTATATGGCGGAACAGGTAAGATTCCGAAGAAGTTATTATTAGTATTTAGAAAAGAAGAGTATAATGACAGATCAGCATTGCAAATTTAGGTCAGTGGCCCAGGCGGTTTTTGGCATAAGTCTTGTTTAACCTGCAAGGTAAACCATTTGAACAAAGATAAGCATAACGATATTGTTCTAGAACTCAATGAAAACAAACAAAAAAAAAACGTGTTATTTTGCAGGAATGTAATAAGAGACTTGATTCGACTACTTTGACAGAAAAGGAGAACGAGGTAAAAAATTGAGTATAATTTTACAAAGTATTTGGAAAGCCGGTTGGCGTATATTAATGAAACGTATTGTTCAGGCGTATTGTAAAACCTGCTATAATAGAAGATGGGGGCCTAAAGGATACGGGTTTGGTAACGTTCGGATGATGATTGATTAACTCAAATTCAGACTCTCACAGTTTCTGTTATATAGCTGGAGGAGCTGCGTTTCTGAGCACAGAGACCAAAATGCCCAGCGAGGTATTGAAAGAAAAATACAATGATGGAACTCTTACGCGATCATCTTCTTCTCGTGTGACACCACCATCACCTGTTCGAGACAACCCAGCAGTGCCAGAACAGCAACAACAACAACAACGAGAAGCGCCTGCATTACCTGCCAGAAACAAGACCGATACATCGTATAAAGGTACTCTACCTCCTGCTACACCACAGCGTCCGACCCAACCTCCTTCAGTAACCGATTCGAGGACTACACCCTCAGTAAAGCAGCAACAGCAACAAAATGCTTCTGCATCGTCTTTTGGTGGTTATTTGAAGCATCACACTAGTTACACGCCCCGTAAATTCAACTTCAACCAACAACAAGATATATGTGCACGATGTAAGAAAGCAGTCTATGCTGCAGAACTGGTGTTAGGAGGCGGTAACAAATATCACAAGTACTGTTTGAAGTGCAAAGAGTGTGGTAAACGATTAGATTCTACAAATATGGTGGATCGTGATTCAGATTTGTATTGTCGAGGCTGCTACTCTAAAGCATTCGGGCCTAAAGGATTTGGTTATGGTAATTTGTTGACAACTGAAGGTGCATCCCGTTAATGACAATTGAACATAGCCTAAAATAGAATAAATTAGACTCAAATCTGTATACTGTTATTTTATAAACACTTGCTGAGTAATTGATGGAGTAATATTGCATAACCTGTTTAATTTGACATGAGCATTGGTACATCAGGATATATACTCGGTATATACATGCTTCTGGTGTGTGGGTTTGTTTTTGTATACTTGTAAACTGCTAACTAGCTGCATTAAACAGTCTTTTCCTCATATGGTAAGACCTCTTTTCTTCTCGTTTTTATACGAGAAGACTTATGACATAAGCGACGAGAACGCATGTCTTATGGTATATCAATGACCGAACCATGTCGTCGCTCATCTCTAGCTCAACTCAACTAATAATGGCTCAACTTGGGGTAAAAAAGAATCTTATAAAAGGGACCAACATTTCCTACATCCTTTTTGGCTTTCTATATCAATCATTTTTCTTTACTCTATTATTTTAAACAAAAATGCCTCTCTCAAAATCTGACGCTAAGAAGGACCAAACCATGGGTAACGTCAAGGACACTATAGGTGGTGCTGTTGGTAATGAATCCATGCAAACAAGGGGCAAGGCTCAAAACACCGCAGGTCATGCTCAAGACAATGCTGCCGATGCTAAAGGCTATGCTAAAGGAACCGCTGATCAAATTAGTGGCGCTGTCAAAGGTGCTTTTAATTCTCTTACTGGCAACACTGGTGATGAAACTGCCAACAAAGCTCAAAAGAAGAAGGGCGAAGCTCAAAAGTCAATGCACTCTTAAGCGTGCAGAGGCAACAATAATATGTTATACTTTACCCTTTGCTATAGTTCCATATGCATTGGAGCTGCTCTGTCAAAAACGAAAATCAGTTATCGACTTGATTTAAAAATAGCTTACTTACTTTCTTTCATTTTGATCCATTCCCATTCATTTTTTTATTTTTTTTTATTCCCTTTTTGAATAAACTGTATTTTATTCTGCTTATAAAAATTCTGAGGCACGACGATTTCTTGATGAAGAAAGGTCTTTCTATTATATACAAAGATGTGGGTTATACTAAAAGGAATATATAATACTTATAAAGAAACAGATCTATATTTGAAGAAGCATGTAGCCAGCTTTTACTACAAGTACAACTATTATACTTGCTTATAAATACTAAGATATACCTAAGGATCTTTTACTAAATTCATACACAGCATAACTAATACTAACAGAAGGAACGACTTTGAATAAGGTTGGACCTAAGCCTTTGTAAAATCCACGAATGCCATCAGCATGAAAGGTCTTTTTAGCAGCATCCAGTGCTGAGGTATATACATAAGGATGACCTGGAGTACCTTGCGCCTGCAATCTATAGTTGATAAAGTTAGGATCACTTAACGATTTCTTACGTTCCTTTTACTGTCCCAATAAATATCCTATCAGCCCTTACCTCGTTCGAATCATATTCAACGGGTATACTGTCGTGGCACCAATCGACCCACTTACCATCCCACAAGCCCACAGGATCAAGACATTCGGAGGCTTACTTTTGCCTTCTTCATCCTTTTGTGCATTCATGTATTGCAAATAGGTCACTTTTAGCGTTTCATAAATACCCATATCCAATGCTTGATAGGGAAACACGCCCATCAGACTCACAGTCAAACCTGGCCAAAACCCTCTGACACCACGCGTTTTGTATAAATTCCGAGCCGTATCGATAATGATACTTTTCTGTTTTGTTTTAAATGCCTGACTACTGGATCCCGTTGATGTTGCCGCTGCTGCTGCTGTTGCTGCTTTCTGTTGCTGATGTTGTTGTTCTTCCAGCATATGTTTCGATGACATGATACGTGTTTTTAGTGTTTCTACAGGATAAATACAAAATTGAGCACACAGACCTGCAACACCGCCTGCAAAGAATCTTGCACCAACAGGAATATCATTTTTATCGGGCGAGTGGGTGAGTTCGGCTAGTATAGATTTGGTGGTTTCAAATACATAAAATTTGATAGCGGATTCAGGTACGATTTTAATGACATTGAGACCGTTGCCAACAAAGAACCCACGAATGCCGCCTTGTTTATATATATTTTTCATGCCTTGTATAAGTACAGATTGAGATGGTTTCGCGGTTGCTGCAGTAGTAGATGATAACGAAGCGGTGGAATTTTTAACAGTCGACAATGAAGGTGTTGCGGGTGCTGACTTCTTTGAGATAATGGAAGTTTGAGTGATAAGGTATACTTTAAGTCGATCGAAAGGAGCGGTACAAGTTCGCGAAACAGCGCCGGCAATACCACCTGCCGCTAAGTACTTATAGGCGTTGTGTGCTGTCTCGTCCGTGTGAGGAATGACAACTTCAGCGTCGTGGGTGAGTTGCGTAGATGATTGATAATATTGGTATATTTCTAATAATGTCGTTTCTTGAGGCAATAGCTAGCAAAAAGCCAAATGTTAAGCGATAAAAAAGAGCCATCTTAGTAAGCACTTGGTTACTTACTAATAAGAAATCTCTCCAATCTTGAAAATCGATGTATCCATTGCCCTCTACATAAAGACCAAATAGATTAACGTTTGGCTATTTTGCTTTTAAAACTCTCTAACACGATATATATACCTATATCTATAACATGCATGAAGTTTTGAATATCTTCATCGGTAACATGAATGCCAGCTTCTTTAAGAGCAATTTCCAAATCCTTTGGATGTATTCGATAATCAGTTTCTTCTGCTGTCTTGTGCAAAGTTTTATTTCCTTTATTATTGTCATCCGTTGGCTGTCTAATAATCTTTGAAAACAGTTCCCATAATTCCTTTTCTTTCTCTAATACATAAGTCCGGAATTCCTGGTAATCAATAATTCCATCCTGTGCTGTATCACATTTCGCTAATAGATCAGTGACATAGCGCGTATGAGCTGGCAAGTGAGTCAATTTAAGAAATCCTCCAAGTATGGCTTCCGCATCTAAGTAACCTCGTCCTTTCTGGTCTAGTGATTCGAATAGACTTTTTATACGAGCTTCTCGCTCAGCTGCTTTTTCATCAAAGTAGGGGTGAGGTGAACCAGGTATCGACGAGCTCATGTCTACAATGCGATTGCGGACATAGTGCAAAGGAGAAAATGTAAATATGAATGAGAGATACTTTGGGCTATACTAGCCAGTTCCGGGGTGATTTAGATGAAATTCTTACCATTGATCTACAATCAAGATGGATTGAATATTTATAATCGCTCTCTTTTTTACAAACTATTTGAAATTTTGGCTAAAGTCAGCAATGATTAAATTACAGAATATTAGATGTATACTCTTCTGTTTTTGTATTGAAAAGAGTATATATAATTAGTAATAGTAATAGTAGAAGTAACAAATATGGTATAGGGATGAAATAAATAAAGAAATACAGTAGCAGAGAAAGAAGAGAAGAGCAGTGACAAAGAAAAAACGGTCGATGTTGTATTTTTCTATTTTTTTACGTCTTAAAACTTCACTAACCTGGTATATTCTTTTTATCGGAGCCCCCTCTTTTTTCTGACCTGAGTGAAAAAAAAAAAAATAAAGGCTCCCTGCGGACTTTTTTCAGACGTTGGTTTCTGATCTGCTTCATTCGGGCCACTCTTCACAAATTCTCGTACACGGGTTTACGTCAATACATTATCACTCATTTTCGAACTTTAAAACTATTTTAGGAATTTCTTTGAAATTTAAAAAGATCATTACATAGACTAAAGGTTTGAAGCTTTATGCTTTAAATGGATGTTTTTATATAGTAGCATTGCGATGCGCAAAAATATTAAAAAAAAAAAACTTGAAAAAGCAATCATAATACAGATGAAGCACTGTTACGATTTTATACAAAAAAAAAAAAAAAAGAGTAATTGCGTCTATGGAAACGGGCAGATTTTTTTATTGAATAAGGCCTCTAACAACCCTTTCAGAATGGTGAAAAGCAAAGTAAAGCAGCAAACATACGTCTGCGTTGATAACAAGTATATTAAAAACGGCAAAGAAAAGAGTCAATGATAATAGAGTGAATACAGTAGTCAGATTAAATCACCATTTACCTTCGAATGCTAACTGCCAAAGAAATTAAAAGATTCATGTGAGATGTACCAATAAGCTTGCTTTACCCAAAATGATTCAAATTCTCGTCACAATAAGGAAGGGAGTGCCAAAAAGTTATTGTGCAAATATCGATCAAGGTACCTTTTTTTTCAAATCTGGGATAAGAAGTTGACTTAACAGGATATTAATTATCATCAAACGCATCCCTCTTTCTCTCTCTTTCTCTCTTTCTTTACCTTCTGATCCTCAATAAGCATCGGTTTACTTTTTATTGACGATATGCTTCGACCTGTTTTGAACCGTGTGGTAAGGAGTAGAGTTAAATCGAAACAGACTTTGTAGCTTATTATATATCATCTTTAATAAATTTTAGATACAACAAAATCATACATTTGCCAAGCGAACACCTACCGTTATTAGATGCTTCTCCTCGCAATCATGTCTTATGAGCAACCAACAAGCTTTTTCTGCTGCTCAAAAACAGCAACAGGAAGCACAACAAAAGACGAAACAACAACCTTCGGCAACCTCTGCCATGTCTTTTAAGAAACATATTCGTCAACGTCGTTTTGGTCCCGTCGTTCCCATTGTTCCTATCGCTCCTACAGTCGAAGATGCTGTTACCAATATTCTCTATAATACCCCACCATCTAATGCTCAATATCCTGGTGAGACTCGCCATGTCTTGAACTGTTTGGTTCAGAACGAGCCAGGTGTTTTAAGTCGCGTATCTGGTATTTTGGCCGCTCGTGGTTTTAACATAGAGTCGTTGGTTGTGGCGAATACCGAAGTGGAGAATCTAAGTCGTATGACGATCGTATTTAAGGGAAAGAATGTTCAGATTGAACAGGCGAGAAGACAATTAGAAGATTTGGTAAGTGTCCTAAATATGGAGTCATGAGAGAGAGAAAAAGTTATTGAAAGAGCTATTTGTGTGCTAGGTTCCTGTCTGGGCTGTTTTGGATTATACAAAAACAAAACTGATCGAAAGAGAACTCTTACTTATCAAAGTTTCGATTCTTGGTCCTGAACATTTACATGAACAACTGCCCACAGCTAAGTTAGATAATGAAGTAGAATATGAAGACGAAAATATATCACGCTATGAAAAGGTAAGACGATGAGCAGTAAGGTGCTCAATAAAGCAACTAATATAAGGATATCACCCAAACTGACTTTTTCACATTCGTAAACATTTCCCTTGAAACATTTATTCTTCTATAGCAGGCAATGGACGCTCCTGCAGATACTCTTCGTCAGACCTTCTCTCATTTGCGTGCCTTGACTGAACTCACTCGTCTCTTTGAAGGTAAAATTGTGGATGTTTCGTCAGACTCTGTCATTATTGAATTATGTGCCAAGTCAAGCAGATTGTTATCCTTTATCAAACTGTGTAAACCGTTCGGTATTTTGGAAGCATCTCGAACAGGTAAAGAGGATAAAAGAGTGATTAATGAAATTTAGGGTGATCATAGTAATCATTGCTAACTCTCTTTTTTTTTTCACTATTCCTGGGTTCCATAGGCATTATGGCAATGCCTAGATCTCCTGTTCATGATCACTATGAACCTCAAACTGAACATTCTTATGAGGATGATTCGGACTATGTCGATCCTTCTACTTTACCTCCCGGCTAAATTACAGTATTGATTCTTCTCCTCATTGTCACGAATTAAAATAGCATCACATGAATATAGATATGAATAATTAAATGTAAATGCCTTTCATTTTCTTTGAAAATCGCTTCTTTCTGCATCTATTTCTTTAATTTTTTGGTCGCCTGTATCCAACAAGAAAACCTAATATATTTGACAAACTAACAATGCCTATCAACTTGTTGTCTTGATCCACAACAATTAAGCGGTAAACTCTCTTTTTTCTAATGGTTTTGAAAATAGAGTCCAATGTGTCATTCAAAGTACATGTGTGTACACCAGGGTAGTTTTTAGGTCTTGCTTCCATTGCCTCACCCACTGGAATATCTAATTCTTTATACCTCCCTGACCTAGCGATGCTCTATTCAAAGAGTATTACAGGTGAAAAGAGTTGTAAATGTGAGTGAACTTTTCTTTCCTTTCAATGACAGGAAAAATTCCTATGCTCTTTTTTTGTTTACCATCACATCTATTGTTTCATATACATTTAACACAACGTTATTGGAATCAACAATCGGTACAGCGCTTATATTTTGCTCAACAAACATATTAATCACTTGAATCACTGGCGTTGACATCGAAGCAGTGGCTATATTTTTATAAGTTCCAATCTTCAATTCTGATAAAGATTGACGTAAAACTTTCGAATATTTAAACTACAAATTTTATGTAAAAAGAATTGAGGGAGGTCATCAGAACAATTTCTAGCTATACGCATCATTTAGTATCCTTTATTTCCTCTGATACTTACATTAGAAGCAATAAACTTCAGTATACGATACTGTGTAATCACACTGACAATCATTTCTGTTCCGGTTTCCGGTTCTCTATCCAACAATGGGACTCGATGAACTCGACTTTCTGCTAACATACGGCAAGCATCGTAAAGCGTAGCCATAGGATCCATACTGGTGAGCTGAGGAGCTACGGCTGCAGCTCCCACAATATGTTTTTCAACATTTCGTAAATGGGCCAATTCAAAACTTTCAATTTCTCGGAATGCCTCGTCAACAGAAGCATGGGTATAGTAATATTGAATCAGATTGATAAAATCAGCTACGGTTAACATACCGGCAAATTGTTGCTTTTCACTTGACCATAACGGAGCAGATACAATACCTTATTATTCACAAGAGGAGAAGGGAAGAAGTTTGGTAAGATAAAAGAGCGGTTCGTTTGTAAAGTGCAAAACGGTATGTCTTACCATTTTGAACCAATGCATTGAGCGCCTTTTTCACCAAAAGTCGAGTGTCAAATACAATCAGTCGGTAACTCACTGGTAAGACATCATATGCTGTGTGTTGTTTGAGGAAGGAGCGCATCAGGACTTGTATTTCATTTTCACTTTGGTTGTCCTCTGCGGATTTATGCACGTTGGATGACTGGTGGGGGTTTGTTTGTAAGGAATCTTCGTTTCTGATGGACGACATATTGTTCGCTTTCAAGATATCTATCTATCTATATACACAGTACAGTTGTCTAAGTTTGGCTAATATGAGTAGCCTTAATACAATATGCAAGCTGGAACGAGTGTGATGACAGTAGGTATAATAAAAATAAAAAAAAGAACAAAAAAAGAACGAAATCTTACATAAACATTTTTGTCTAGATGACGATCATTAACGCATGTGAAACACGAACCTGCATAAAAAAATCTATAAAACGATGGGACACTTGCTCTTGTACAAAATACCCACATACAATAGTAACGAATATAGATGTATATCGCTCAACTCCTTCAGCTACGGTGTCCTGTACAGGTGTAATAATAACTGTCCAAGAGAAGATTTTCCGTATTGTTAAAAGTAGCAGTCTCTGTTGGCTGCGTCAATTGTATGTAAAATTATTTACTGTCTATATTCTATCGATAAGCCCGTTTTCAAATGCTGAATATTACTACTTTTTAGCCCTACGATATCTATTGAAATCAACACTAAGTTGTACGTGGACAAGCGCTTTTCCCCTAATTGAAGCATGTTTATTTCTGGAAGCTGCTAATGTGGAGCTTAGAAGCGCATTGGCTTCATATCTAAATTGATAAAGTGATTCATAGGGGAATTCAAAATGATTATGGCAAATGGCTGACTATTTTTATTTACGAGTCTTGCTTTCACAAAACTCGTAAGTCAATAGCCCGTTGTGGACGTGATCGCTCTCGTATGGTATCATTTCTGCAAGAATGAATTTCCTTTCTATCGGATACTGTGTTTCTATCCGTAGTAAGATCAGCACTGATTTCAAGCAATGGAAATGAACCGTGAATACTGAAGTGAGTGAAACGAAACTATTTTAAGAACTATGACACTTCCATGTCAGAAATATTTTAAGAAAATGAATGGAGTGACGAAAACTTAGTCACATATTGCTGATACATATAGCAGCATATTTCCATGTTTGATCATTCACTAGTTACACTGTGAAAGGAGGCATGAAACAGCGTTGTACATTCTGCACTGAAAGACAAGAGGTTCCTTGAAAAATGACAATATAGTACTGTTTAGCGTTATAATTTTAGCAGCACTTGGCGAAATAATTTCTCTAAATCAAGCAAATTTGACCCATTTAAATGCCTTTGTGTTGCCATCCCTGTACTACTTCTAAAAAAAAAAAAAAAAAAAATAGAGGCTTCCAAAGATTAAAGGGGCATTTATTGAGAAATAAATAGGATAAGGCATTTCAGGTACATGATTCCTATTCTCCCTTTTTCACTTTCTTCTTCTCTCTTCTCTTTATAGACTCTTTACATTGCTTCCCTAGACCTTCCATAGGATAACAATAGCATTTGTTGATTCTAATTGAGTCACTCAAACTTTCAATCAGGATGATTCACCCACGCCTTCTTTTTAAAAGGAAGGTTAATTTATTGATGAGTCTGTTATTTGTTTCTTGTGTTATCTATTTCTCAAACTCAATACATCATCAAGTTTTCCATCTGACAACGCCCATTATGGCAACACCCGATACAACGACAACAACTCTAAAAAATAATAAAGGTGTTAGGATATCACCGTTGCTTCAGAAACAAGATAAAGACGATTATAACCATCCTAGTAGTAACACTAATGAAGAGGAGAAATACCTTGCATATTTACCGCACTCAGGTCTCTCTAATCAACGAATCGAATTAGCCAACGCACTACTCTTGTCCTATATGACAAATCGCACGCTCATTGTTCCGCCTGCATTTCTCGGTAGCGTATTTGGATGGATGCAGCGAGATCAATTATTGGATCGACTAGATTGGCTAACAACTCCTAAAGCATTTACTAAAATATGTCAATCTCCAACACCAGGCGAGCTAGCCACTTACGTTCAACGATCTAGATGCTCTGAATACAGACAATTTGCGATCATGGACTGGACAGAGATACATGATTTCAGTCCACTTACTGAGCTTGGCATCAATATAAAATTTCAGCAGATCTTTTCCATGACACAAATCAAAAATGATCTTCAAATCACAAACGATGAACGAGATATTTATTTACATCAAGATACTCAACTCTATGATTGGCGTCTGTATCAAAACATGACGGAAGCCGTTGATCTGCTAAAAACTCAAATGAACTACTTTGACTCCTTTTCAGGAAGACGATATTATAAGGTATTAATGCCACATCATTTTCAACGACGACAGGAAAAGCTGTTATTTTTGGGCGGCGTATTTGGATCGACCAGAATTCATTTGATTGAACCAGAGGATATAAAAATCCAAGAGCGAATAAAGGCTGTGCTACATTATCGGATGGACACGCGTATAGGAGATGCAGTGAAACGGATAGTTGACTATATGGGCGGCAAAGGCACATTTATGTCGGTCCATTTTCGAACAGGAGACAACCCATTCCGAAAGGAAATCGGGAATAATCTGAGGATATTTCGAGAGAATATGACCCAGTTATTGGTACAAGAGGAGCATTATCATGACTTACAACAGTTGAATGAGCGACAGCAGTCTACTGAGGGTATAACTGAAGAAGAAGATACAGGCAATATTCATAATGTTCTGGAAGAGAATGCAGAAGTTATAGATAGCACAGAGTCTGCTACTACTCAATGCTTGAATATAGTAGCGCCTTCTGATCTTCAGTCTATCACTTCTTCATCAGCATCAAATTTTGATGAACAAACAATAAATAGGGTGAAAGTGTATATTGCCACTGATCATAAAGACCCTAGAAATCCCAATCGTAGTCAACTATTGCCTTGGTTCCGCGATTTCCCTTGCACTACAGTTTTAAAAGATTTACCGAATTATTTGTTTGATCCATTAGACACGATGCACGATATCGTTGTTCCGACAAAAGAACTCAGACCATTTTTGATACCTATTGTAGATGCTATGGTAGCTGCACACGGTCGATATGTATTAACTACTCCAAGATCAACGTTTTCGGGATATATAAAAGAGTTACACGATGTATGGGTGTAAACAAAGCGTCAACACACGCCTTATACATGTACATAGAATCAACAACCTCATAAGTCACCCTGCGTCCTACTCATCTCATATTACCATCTTACTCTCATTTCTCTCTTACTATCGCGTTGCCTGTCAATAAATAAACACAGCAAGCTTCTTTTGTACATATTTATTTCAGAAGGATAAAATTTTTTGTTGGTCTGTTACCGATTAAGCATCGGCTGCTATTAGAGCAACAATCATACGGTATAAATAGAAGAAAAAGCACTTAAAATTCATAATAAAATAAAATAGACATGATGACTGTTAGAAACTTTTCGGCTGTAAACATAATTTGTCCTGTATAGACTACTTACAATCAAATAAAATCCTAATTTGATGAAACACTCTTTTTTGTGCTTCGATAATGTTCGAAATATCTCTGTTGCATCATACATATGTCGACCATTTATAACTCTGTTGGATTGAATTTAAGCGACGTTAGAAGAATGAATACATTGAAAGCCAGGCTATCCGTTTCACTAGCTTACTTATTCGCATTATGTGCTAACAAAGGCAAATTTAATAGCATGGATACCCAACTACCATTGATAAGGAACATAAAGAACAAAAAAGCATGGGCACCCATTTCAGGTAATACAAACTACAATGTAAAACAGTTGATATTCCCTTAAGATATGCAGCAGATAAACAAAGAAATTAGCAGGCAATACCTGATTCAGTTTGTTGCAGAGGTCAATTGGGTTGATGTAGTCACATTCCAAGTCTGAGAACATAATGACCTAAAATGTTATTCCAAGTAATCATTTGTCAAAGGAATTCGAGAAGGTTGATCCCTACAGCTCCACAATTAGGAACACTTACAAAAAATACCATCATAAATAACAGTAAAGCAGCCATAATGACTGCGAAGAGGAACAGCATAGCTTCACCAGGCATCATTTTTAATAAGCGAAAAAAAACCAAAAAGGGGCAGTTTCTGCCAATTATGCGGTATAGAGTGTCAAATAAAGAAAACAGAAGAGGCAATTCAGCTCTCTCTCTTTCTGCTTGCATACATCGCGCTTTTAATTTTTTGTTTTCCTTTTTATTTCCATTTTTGCATAGAAGCGTTCTTATACAATACGCTCAAGTTCTCTTGCATAACCTAATGTACGAGTAATAATTTGTTCTTGAGGGATTTCAATATTTTCATCGTCTTCAGAAACGAAATAGAGCTTTTGTTCAGCTGGATTAACTTTCCATCCGCGTGCATTGGCAAAATTCAATAATTCCTCAGTATTCTTCAAGAACAACAAAGTACTGGCATCGTTTAATGGAAGATATTCATAGGCTTTTTCACTACAGCTTGCAATCTCATGTCTGAGTATCCGAAAGAGGGTCTCCGTATCAGTGTTTTGATCCATATTCGGAAAAGTACGGTTCATGTTTATAGGCTTTTTTTTTTTTTTTTTTTCTTCTTTTTTACCTGATTGTATCAATTAAAATATCGTAAAAGAACAGAAACTCCTCTCCTTGAACTGTATTCCTTGTACTCCAGACCTTATTATAACTACCCTCCATCAAAAATTGCTCTAGTACATAGAAAGCACGTACAAATTGATAATGGTCAATTCCTCTTTCTGTTTCAATATTCTTCCATTTTATTCCAAGCTTATCCTTACCTAAATCAACAGCCTGTTTGATATACTTGTTTGTTTGCAATTGATCAGAATCGATGGTCTCGAGTGCTGTATGGAAATCGGATAATCTATTCTGAGAAAGTAATCGCAGCAAATTAAGTCCAATCAAGGGATACATTTGATCTGAAGGAGGAAGGGTTGATCTACAATTGAATATACTTATTTTCAGCTTTGATGCCGTACGGTTTTAAAGGTTACGCTTAAATTCAAATACTTACGCAAGGTCATGATAGTATGTATTTAACTGTGAGATATATCTTTCAAAAGAAGCAATATCTTTGATACGGACACTGTAGTAAGCGCCAATTTCAAGAATATCACCTATGGTAAACAGACATTTACAAAACTTAACGATTCCTGCTCTTTACTCTTTCCGGAATATTTGGTATTTGGTTCAATAAGTGCTGTCTTACGTGCTGTCGTCAGAACATTGTGATCAGTCTTTCCTGCAACTGGTACAAAAGCACCCAATTCAATCAAAGCAATCTATTACACAATTGCGTAGAATTAATTACTTAGTCTACCCTTATTATTACCAAGAGTGTTCTTTGGCAGACTTGATTTTGGATTGATTTGTTACCTTAGCCTGGGACAAGAGTTGACCAATCTTTTGGAGATTTGGTGAAGAGGACCTGATTTCTGATTGAAGTTGATCACGGAGCGCCTCCAGTTGTTGAACAGTCATATTGTATTGTATGTTAAAAATTATTTCAGCGGTTGTTATTTGTTGTTGATTGCTCCTAGATTGTAGCTAAATAGCGAAGAGTAATATGAAAATGCCAAAGTTTTCTGGATGCTTATTTCTTCAGGCTATATGTACGCGCAATGATATCTCCGTATTTCAATCAACGCAAAAAACACGTAATCGCACAGCAACAAGACACAGTACCCCTTACTATATAATTGGCTAAGCAGAATTCCAGCGCTACTATTGGCTCCAAGATATATCACGTGATTACATGATATCTATCAGCTATCATATTCCAAATTTTTAAATTTTTATCAGCAAGTGTCATGGCCGAGTGGTCTAAGGCGGCAGACTTAAGATCTGCTCCTCGTAAGAGGGCGTGGGTTCAAACCCCACTGACACTAGTATTTTTTGCCGTTGGACTCTGTGGTGTGCGTAATGTGCTTGGTTTTTTTTTTAGGTTTGTGCTGGGTACGGTTGGTAAATAGTGATATCGATGTAGTTAATAATATTTTGCGATCGTCCTTTGGCGATACGTGGCATAAAGCATATATGCCTTATGGATCTATATTATAATAGTATTTTGGGTTTTTTTGGTCTATTTTGGTTCGCTGTTACGCTTTTAATGTTTGTGTGCTAAGAGACTATAACTTTGATAAAATTTCATGTTGTCACGCTTGTCATATCAACAAACAACCATATGTCTAATCAACGGCCTCGAATCAATTATATTAAGTTACTCAATAACTCAATTATAGGCTAATGAGTAGGAAGATACTGTGAAGTAAAGCACATGCGCGTTTTGATTATTTAGCTTTAAATAAAGCTTTTACAATAAAAAATAATAAGGGTATCTAGCAGGTAGTAAAATACATATAAATCTTCTTTTTTTTTCTTTTTTTTTTTCTTTTCTAAGTGATATACTCTTCAATCTTTCTACTTTTGATCATAGTGTCCTAATCGAGGCATGATGATGATGAATAAATTACTCACAACGTCTAACGAAATGTTACAATAAACGTCGATCTCACATATCACTGCTTATATCTTGGCTCCCGTTTGGTAAGCGGTGTGTTCGATTGCGTACATTTAAACATTAGGTCAAATGTACGATAAATGAAACAACATGAGAAAAATAATATGAATTAAAGGTAATCCTTATGTAACATTAACTACCTCACATAAGAACCGAAAAGGTTATCTCTATGAGATATATTTTACTTGGGTTATCTATAGTTCTATGACGTTCAGGTAGATAGCAAAAGTAGTATATGTAATCGTAGAATATATTGATACAGCAAGCATAACATAATAGTCAGAGTACTATTCCTTGTTCAATGATTAAAGTCTGGTTAGAAGTAAAAGGCTCAATCACTCTTTATTGATGCATGAAGATCTCTTCTTCGGTAACATCTATAATCACTTGTACAATATGTAAGCTACATAACTGGGGGCCACTGAATATTGGATTATATGTATAGCTGCAAATCACCCTGGAACTGCTAAGATAACGCATTACAAATCAATTCGCTCTGGGATAGACGATTAATTATCCATCTAAAGGGAGGACATTTTCTTCTACGGAAGCTACTGACTCACTGAGTATTATCTGACCATAATACATAAGAGCTAGTTATAGATCTCGATACAGACAGCAAACATTATAACTCTTCATTAATAGTAGAAATTCTAGTTTTCTTTTCTTTTCTTCAGCTTGTTTTTGGAAAGGGAAATAAAGACAGTGGGTTGATTTCGTTAAGCTTTCGTATTTATTTTCTGTTGTGCTATTCTTTATTATTGATTTTAAAGTTAAATTCATCGGATACCACGCCTAGATGTCAAAACTTAACTAGCAACACAGTTTCCAGAATGTATATCGTATATAGCACCATCTATAGCTCAGTGTATAGCGATACTTTCCATGACTCAAATTTGCTTTCATCTGCAGATCTTGTTGGGGGTTCTTCTAGAAACACGGATCATTGCATATCCGTTTAGTTATTTTTTTTTTTTTTTTAAGATGTGATAAGTACAAGAATTCAGGGCAGGCAGTAACATGAGAAGAAACATTATTTTCCATATTCTACGCTATCTTTCAGTTACCTCTGTGTTCAAAATGTCTAACGACTGATCATCTGTTTTAGACTGTCAGCAGGGCTTAATAAAGTAGAGAGTTAGAGTTACTTTCAGATTAAAAATTCATTGGAAAAGAATCTGTTCAATATATAATAAATTATCCTTGTCTTTGGATTACCTACATACAGACAACTTCATATGCTAAAAGTAGCCCCTATGAAAGTTGTAACTGTTGGAAATTGTTGTCTTAGGTCCTCCTGGCTTGCCTATTTGAATAATTCAACAGGTAAACTTTATATGTTGTAAAAATGCAGGCAGAATAATAGAGTTTTTTGCTTGGGCAATCATGCATTTCGCGTAACCCCTGAGCTATGACAATCTTTTGTAGCTTCACTACAGAAAACCAAAATAAATAGAAAGTATATATAGAGCTGATTCATATCGACTCTTGTTTCTAAACTTCAGACAATAATATTCTTCCTCACATTTTATCATATACAATTGAAAAGTGCCAACTCAGAATGCGTACTATTATTACCATATTGCTTACAATTGCTTTAAGCATTCAAGGTGCGTATTATCTAACTGTATTGAAGAGCTCTCTACACGTCTAACGCCATTTTTTTACTGAATTCCTTTTCAATCTCCATAGTCACTGTTGTTTTGGCAGGAAAAAAAAAGGACCATTTAAGTGATACTGATGATAGTGACGCAACTGTCTGTGACGATAAAATTAAGACATGTAAAGCTGACATTGTCAATATTGTTAATAAACTCAAGTCTGCAAATGAAGAGGTAAATATATAGTAATTCAACAGGCTCTTATACATCATTATCTTACTAAAATACAATTTTTTTTGCTATACCACATTCGTAGCTCCTATATTTCAAGGGTACCGATGGTTTTTTAGCTGCTTTTAGTCTTCATACCGCTGAAAGGGAGATCGAGGATCTGATCCATAGGGCTAGATATGATTGCTGTGCTATTCCTAGAGAGCTCACGGAAGCAGAAACTAAAGATATCCTTGACGAAAAAGAACCCCTTGTTGCAGAGATTCGTCTTATTTTGACTACTATTTTATCCAAGAAACCTCAACTTGAGCACGTTCTATTGGCTTGCAGTCTTTTGAGAAACGATCTTAGAAATATTCAGGCCTTGGTAAGGCCGCTGACTACCTGCTTAGCAGAAAGAGCTGATAAAGACCACAAGGATGATGTCAATCGAGCTGCTGCTGAATTGGATGGTTTATTCTCCAGCGCTATCCGTGCTATTTAAGCATATTTAAGCCAATTTACAATTTAAAACATTAGGATCCCCAACTCTCATCATATTATTTCTATTTCACAAAACTAAATTCTCGTTGACAATACTTATCATAACTCAAAACTATCAATAAAACTATCAATGATTAAAGACACAATAACCACTTCCTTTCAGTATGACAATATTGCTTGCGTTTTGTCTTTAAATGCATGACCACCGCCAGTCAAATACTTGTATACTCCTAATTCGTATTGTTGGAGACATACGATTAGTTGCTACCGTAATTCGAAAGACCATTCTACATCAGGCAGCAATACAGTGCGAACGCTCGAATACTCTTGTATTATATAACTGTAGGACTAATGCCGCAAAACTCGTTTTATGCCTCCAATATCACCCTCAATCGCTTTTAGTAAATGAATAGCAGTATCTGTTTAAAAAACCATCTATAATTGCTAGATTCTGCAGTCAGATGTTGCAATAATATCCAACTAAAAGTGGTAAGAATTGGTAGGTCGTAGAATGTCAGAGGAGTATATAATCGACACCATTGGAAATGCAATGCAGGATTGACACCCGTGAAATCGAAGTTTTAACAAATGCATACAAGTTCCTTCTTCAGAGACAGCAACTGGTCAGCGTCCTTCTCAGCGGGCATAAGATTTGCTTATAGTCTCCGTATTTGAAATAAAAGGCACCTATTCTCAAAGATACTCGTGATACTGACTTACGACTTTGAACAAGCGTAAAGGCTGTAATTAAACCATTTTATAAAAGTAATACCGGTTTAAGCTGCTAAATCCAGTGTTCTCTCGACTATCAAACGATGCTTTAATTCGATCAATTCGCAGATGTTCATACGAGTTACATCATGCTAAAGAATCCACTAAAAATATCTCAAATAATCGTGTACGTTATATAGCGTCAGACAAACAATAGTGCTTAACCTGTCAGCTTTCACTATTCGTAAGAATAAGAGATAAACTTTCTGAAACATCTGGATGTACCAATTGGAATAATTTTGAAATGCCAAATTCATTGTTCCTTTTGAGAGGTAAGCAGCAATAGCACTTTTAAAAGTATCCGACTAGTGTTCAATGTGTGGCGGTGGGAAACATTTAACAGCTCCTGCTGTCATAAATTTAAACTTTGACAAACATTTGTAGTACAGGTTGACTAAATTGTATAATTTACAATCTTTTCACACAAGATTTTGACTTCAACTGTTACCACGGTTTTCTGTCACTTTTTGAACCTCTTTAAGAAAAATTACCTTAATAGCCTTTTATGTAGTGTGTAATTTTTGATCTGCTTTTAGACCTATAAAAATTGAAGCTCGCTACCTATGTGAACAAATTCTTTCTCTAAAGTACAAGTAGTAGGGCAATAAAATAGACTTTCAGAATTGTGCAATTCTACTTTCTTCATTACCTCTTCATTTTCTGCTTTCACACTTAAGATCACGAGTTATTTCGAAGCACTTCTGTAAAAAATAAATACTTGTAGTACACATCAATGACTGAGCAAAGGAATATCATCAGCAAAGAAAATGCAGTAAGTAACATACATTGACGGTTTATGTTATGCTAAAAGAGGTCACATTTTTAAATTTTCCTATTTTAACATATCAGTCTATTAACACCACAAAAGAAAAGAATGCTCCAGACGTTCAACACGTAGAATCCAACAATCTTGATTATGATGCTCAAAGGTTAGCCGATTTGGGGTATAAGCAGGAATTCAAGCGTGAGATCAGTCTTTTTGTTCAAGCAGGCTTTGCATTCACTACAATGAGTGTACTCCCAAACTGGATGGTAGGATTTGGCCCAAGTATTGTAGCAGGTGGACCATCCTCTTTATTTTGGGGCTACATTGTGGTGTCTCCATTCGTTTTATGTATTGCCTTCTCGATGGCTGAAGTTATATCTGCTTATCCATTAGCTGGTGGCGTCTATTCCTGGTCATTTCTACTCTCTAATAAGAAATGGGGTCCCTGTAAGTTATGGATATGAAATTGCCAACTGAAGATTGAGAAATAATAGTTTAACATTATAAAACAGTCATGGCATGGATTACCGGCTATGCATATTGCATTGGTTTAGTTACAGCGAATATGACGCTTGCTTGGTCTTGTGCCGACTTTGTTATCGGCATTGCCAACATCCTAAACACCAAACAAATCACTGCTCAAGGGGCATATGTAGGCCTTTATTGTGCTTTTTTTGTTGCAGCAACAATATTCAATCTATTCGGTTTGAAAGCAAGCTCCTATCTGAATAAGTTTGTTCTCGTTTGGGTTGGTATAGGCACTATCCTCATTATTGTTGCAGTTCCTGCTATGGCGCCAACACACCAGAGTGCCAAATGGGTATTCACTGAATTTATCAATAGAACGGGCTATACCAATAAAGGAATGGCATTCCTGCTAGGCTTACTTCAGTCGGGCTGGACATTAGTAGGCTATGAATGCGGTGCACAGATTGTCGAAGGAACAAAGAAAGCCGATATCACAGCACCCCGGGGAATCATCATTTGCGTTTTGGGGGCCATTATTCAAGGATTTGCGCTTATTCTCATTACTTTGTTTTCCATTCAAGACGTAGACAGTATCCTAGACTCAGCTATGCCCGTAGCTACTTTTTTTATACAGGCGACACGTAACAGTGGGCTCTGTGTATTTTTCTTGGTCATTATGCTTGTAGCACAATTTTCATCGTTATGTAATTCTATGCTGGCTACTGTGCATATATTCTGGGCTCTCAGTAGAGATCGCTGCTTCCCTTACTCTGGAGTGATTTACCAACTTAACGAAAAGACGCGAGTCCCTGTGAATGCACTGATATTACAATTAGTAATCTCAATATCACTTATCATGCCGGTAAATACCAGAAACTCGAAGACCAGCACTAACAAATGCAATATGAAATATTAACGATATGTACTTGTATATTTAGGTTTTTGGCTCAGAAGTATATTGGCAAGCGATCATGAGTGCAGCCGTTATTTGCATCAATGTCTCCTATGGCCTGCCTCTGCTCTGTCGTCTCTTTGGCGTTCGAGATGAAATGCCAAAGGGTCCCTTTAGTTTGGGAAAACTTAGTATACCTTTGAACATCATCAGCATAGTTTGGGTGTGCTTCTTCAGTGTCATTCTATGTATACCATCTGTGTCACCTGTGACAGCAGAAACCATGAACTGGGCATCTGTAATGATTTGTGGCATTATGGGATTTTCTATCATTTTTTGGTTAATATCCGGTCGAAAGAATTATACAGGGCCAGTGGAAAATTCAACAGATTAAAGAAAAGCATACAGCACAATGCATGTAAATTAGCATATTATTAAATTACCTTAACGCAGAACCTTACTGTCAATTACAACAAAAATTGATGTTCCTGTTTATCAAGAAAGTTATCAATAGAAACATACTAAGAGAGCGTTAATAACAAATCACTACTCTGTGTATAATACCCCTCATTCGTACAAATTAATTAAGGTAGTTTTAAATCCTTGTGAACCAAATATTTTGTTGCAAAATTCCGTATGTACTCTGAGTCTTCCTTCGTGTTTGTTTCCTGTACTTATATTTCTATTTTACTTATTTTTTTTTTAAGAAAAAGAAAAAGATCAAAAGTCGTACGTTCTAAACAATAAATAATCCCCGGTTCAAATTATCGTGTACTTCCTACTGTATCCTCCTTTCACTTCGCAGAAGTAATCAATCATTTGACTCAACACTTCCGAGCTTTTGAACTCTTAGCGATTTGTGTAGAAAATACATCTCAGCTTATTGTCAAAGGTTTATAGAGGCTAATTCCAAACAAAGTACTCACTGCGTTTACGATTTATGACTTTCAATCCTTGAATTAATTATTTGAGCTATGTCTTATACGCTTTTCCATTGATACATGTCAACAATGGTAACAAATACAGCCAATATTTTTGTTTTTCTTTCTCTTTTGACCTATAACTGTTAGTTACATTATACCCTCAACAATATTTTTTCCAATGAAGCAAACCTTTTTGTAACGTTATCGTTCCTGACCGCAGCAACAATATCAGGGTAGTTGTTGACGATCGCTTCTTATCACTCACCCTTTATCAAAACTATATTCCATAAGAAAAAGATATAACTTAAGTTTTTGTTAATACTGTCGCGCACTGAGCTAACGATAAAACAAGGGTACTCTTACTCTAAATACAAAGTTTTAGAAAAGAGAAAAAGAGGATGATTCTTTATTCTATTCAGAGAGTTATGTTCCTTTTATATTACCGTTATAACACGACATTTGTTAATATGATATTTCAATGAGTCGTCTACAAAACGTAGTAGTTCGTTTAAAACGAGGCTGGGTTCACATAAAAGAAATTGTCATTGAATTTTACACGCACTACTGGCAAAAACACGAAAAATGTTAGTGTCAGTGGGGTTTGAACCCACGCCCTCTTACGAGGAGCAGATCTTAAGTCTGCCGCCTTAGACCACTCGGCCATGACACTTAACGATGACTCATCGTCAGTATAATAAATTATAATAGTTTGCATCTTAATTTGTTAAGTTCGACCCGGAGCAACTCAGCAGTCCGGATAAATATCACGCTCAATCACAAAATTCATATACTCACGGACTTTTAACAATTTACTTTACATACATATTTGAAATCATACATATTAATTTTAGCATACATACTACCCATAACATAATATTAGGAACTCTCTCTTTCTTTTGAGCAATCATATTCACTATGAACATTTTATTTTGATTATTGGATTCGTGTTAACTCTCGAGTTTTATTTAATATTTCTGAATTTTGATGAATTGATTAGGATTTTGATTAGTTAGTTTTCAGTAGTTTATTTTTCTTCTCTCTTCAGATATTAATTTACACATTTGTACGATCAATTATTTATTGCTAGTATATTCATATTATAAGAGGAACAAATCAGTAATTTTTCTATACTCACAGATATGATTAGTCGAGAGGAAATGAGGAGAATAGAGTGTTTTAACTGCTATTTCAGATGTGGTATTTGACGACTTGTGGAGTTAAATATCACTTAGTTAAAACAATAAAAAGTTAACGAGATCAAACTAGTACGTTTTATTTTGAATCAAGTTAAGTTCAAAGAGAAGAAAAATATCTACTGCAAAAATTTAAATATCTTCTTCATATTGCGGAACCTAGAAACTGGCAGCTGAGTTATTCTACTCAAAGAAGACGTACGTCTTCTGAACCGTAAAAGAATAGAATTCTCCCTTGAGGAGATTACGCATCTACCCGGAGCGGGTGGACTTGTAAACGTATCCATGGCTTGATCTAGTGATCATGCAACTAACCTATTTTCCCGTGCTAACCATTATGTAGCACTGCTTGCAGGAAAATAGTATTCGTGCGTGGTGTTTGAGTTGAGTGAACAGTTATTGTAAAGGATGATCACAACCTATTATCTTGTAATCATTCTTTATGCCGAAGGCAGAGAATAGTACTTATAACCTATTATACCTTGGTGTTGAATCAATATATCCTGCATGTCCATATATTAATTCTACTATATATCCTATGTCATATAGTAACGTATTATAGCAAAATAAGTAAACTGTATATCCTAAATGACAACCTGTTCAGCCTTATACGAGGTAGCTAATGTCGTATAAGAATCATCACTTATTCTATATTCGTTTCCTATCCTACTTTATATTATTTCAGCAGTAATGAGGTGTGAGGATCTTGTATAATTTGTATACGAGTTCTCCACATCTCATATGGTGCTGTCAACTAAACACAACACTTAATTCACGGTACTCATATATTAGAGTTTATGTAGTTTCTAATTATTTCTGGTTTGCAATATTGTATAATTCATCTTTATCCTTCATAAAGTGAATTATATCTTTAATATTTGTATATTATCTACCCTCAAATACGACATCAGACTCTTCACAAATTTTATTAAACAATATGAAATCTTAATTTAGACAACTTTCAATTATTTTATGATGAAGCGGTATATTATTCTTGGACGATTTCGCTGATAATCAATTATCCAGTAACATCCAAGTAGCATTAAGGATGGTGTACAAGCTAATCCTAAAAATGAGTCTTCATTAGTAAGGATGTCGCTAAGAAAGCTCTTATTGGTATCACTTTGCAATAGGGTGAGCTACAAAAAGCTTGACAACTTTTTCGTCAAATGACAATGTGTTATAAGACCAACCAGATGTTCGTCAGTGCCTTTTTTGGAACTTTGCCCAATGATAAAGACGTGTCTTTCTTTTGTCGCGTTTTTGTTGTCGAAGTTAAATTATAATTGTCGTATTTGAGGGTAGATAATATACAAATATTAAAGATATAATTCACTTTATGAAGGATAAAGATGAATTATACAATATTGCAAACCAGAAATAATTAGAAACTACATAAACTCTAATATATGAGTACCGTGAATTAAGTGTTGTGTTTAGTTGACAGCACCATATGAGATGTGGAGAACTCGTATACAAATTATACAAGATCCTCACACCTCATTACTGCTGAAATAATATAAAGTAGGATAGGAAACGAATATAGAATAAGTGATGATTCTTATACGACATTAGCTACCTCGTATAAGGCTGAACAGGTTGTCATTTAGGATATACAGTTTACTTATTTTGCTATAATACGTTACTATATGACATAGGATATATAGTAGAATTAATATATGGACATGCAGGATATATTGATTCAACACCAAGGTATAATAGGTTATAAGTACTATTCTCTGCCTTCGGCATAAAGAATGATTACAAGATAATAGGTTGTGATCATCCTTTACAATAACTGTTCACTCAACTCAAACACCACGCACGAATACTATTTTCCTGCAAGCAGTGCTACATAATGGTTAGCACGGGAAAATAGGTTAGTTGCATGATCACTAGATCAAGCCATGGATACGTTTACAAGTCCACCCGCTCCGGGTAGATGCGTAATCTCCTCAAGGGAGAATTCTATTCTTTTACGGTTCAGAAGACGTACGTCTTCTTTGAGTAGAATAACTCAGCTGCCAGTTTCTAGGTTCCGCAATATGAAGAAGATATTTAAATTTTTGCAGTAGATATTTTTCTTCTCTTTGAACCTAACTTGGTTCAAAATAAAGACCTACTAGTTTGATCTCGTTAAGCTTTTTACTGTTTTAATCAAGTGATATTTAACTCTACAAGTCATCAAATACCACAATAATGAAGAGGCTCTTTTAAACGAGAATAAGATCCCTTATTTTCCGTATTTCGCATTTTTTTTTGTAACTTACAGCTCTATTCATGTACAAAAGTTTCATTATACAGAAGATTAGATCTATTAAAGAAAAGCATAAGAACCAGGTTAAAACGAACCCATTTGGTAAAACGCTTGATAATTGTAGGAGAACCATCAGATCAAGATATAAGGATTCTGATATCTGTTCTAACTTTTTAGACCATACCAAGTGTCGAGATTGCTATGAGCCAGGTCATTTTGACAAGCGTTACTACAAATGCAAGTATTACAAAGCCGTGAATGCTGATGATGATAAGAAATAAACCTAAATCTATCTTACACACAGCACTTAATTGCTTGTGAGTAACCTCCTTGAAGTTGGTGGCAGTGGCAAAAAGAGAAAACAGAGTGACCAAGTGAAAGAGAAGAAGAAAGCAGTTAAACGGAAAAAGACCACCCCACAAGCTTTAAAGTACCTCAGCTGTGGACAAGATTGCCATACCACTGCTCGCTCGCAAGAGCTTTGCAGACCAGGTTACGCTTCTGTCATTGGCGACCGACCGGTCAAATTTGTCAGGCCCTTGTGGTTTACCCAAGACTACTACGAAGAAGAGCATTCTAAACATCTTCCCTATAATGCTCGTAGGTTACCATTATCTCATCGCTTCTTCCCTTTCCTACGCCCTTAGTATCATGGCGCTTCATTACCATCAGCATAAACGCCCTTACTCATTTTTTATTTCCTGGAAGACTTGTAAAGGGTTATTAACAATTTTGTAAAGTGTTCAACTTCAAAAAGTTAGGCTTCAAAAGGTAAAGTAAATAGCACTCTGATAAAGAACTCTGTTCTCAAGATTATTCTTTCACTTATGTCATAGTATTGCTGAGCTAAAGACAAACACAAGTATGCTTTTCAGAAATCTCATTGGATCTGATGGCTTTACTGTAGGCTTCCTATTTAGTCGTAAGAAGAAACCAAAAGAAGACGCCATCATTGATCATCATGACTTGACCTTGGAAGACTTTTCCTATGAAGAGATCACGGCAAACTACAGACCCACATTTGTTGATCCTGGCCGAAAGACAGTATTTACAGCAGCAATCGGGTTAGAAACAAACAGACATGAGATACGGCGCTGCTCGACAAAAGAATATTAGCACATGACGGGTAGTACTCGTGTCAATGCAGAATTAGAAAGGAAAAAGGCCGATTGTACGATAAAAGCAATAGAAAGCAATATATCGAGTAGTAAAACAGGCTCGCCTGAACAGTATAAGAGATATACTCTTTACATACTACAATATTTAGAGATCCTGTTCTCATTCTATGAGCCTGGTATTGGTGGAACAAGATTCCGTCTGCATCAAGGCAAACAGCGTGCTGCAGACATAATGGTGAACATACTTGTCGATGGAGGTATCAAATACAACGAAGAATTACGGAAAAAAGAAGGGAATTAGACACCGTGCGTGACTGTAGTATCCTTGTTTGCAAAACCTGAAGATATTATGGAACCGCGATGTCTATGCAGCAAAAACCATGATGGCCATCAGCATTTCGGTATGGAAAGACAAGGAACGTCCTATGGAGTTCAACCGAAAGACAACTTCTTAGTCTTTTGATATTTATTATCGCCAGAACGAAACTGGCTTGATATTTACAGGTAAACGTCTTCATTTCACTGTTAGTTCGATCTTCAAACTCGAACTCAATCGTCTCAAAATTTTGGTCATTCCGTCCAGTTATTTTTAAGCTTTCGCCTAAAGCCGCAGTTAAAAAACTGTAGATATAAAATGAGCGACCCAAGGTGGTATGCAGTAATCTAAAGAAGATAGCGGACGTTGTAACTTAAAGTAGAAAAGTATTTAAGTGACAGAAAAGTCGATCTGATAAAAGGGACCTTTACCTGATTCTATAATTCGAACTATAAAGTTTTTTTGTTTTATATAACCTAATCCGATATTAATCATATCATGACGTTGTTTGGTTACTCAGAAACAATTATGATTGGCTTGTTGTAGGGAGCTCAGAGACGCTCAGTTAGTAAACTCATGTTGATAAATTGAAATGAAGAAATAACGAGGCCTTTCGCCATTGATGGACTAATTTGTACCTGAACTATTTAATACATATTTTCAACTATTTATATAACCGATGTTTTATTTGAATAGCAATGTGAAAAAAAACTAATTTCACTTTGAAGGGTTAAAAAAATCGATGTAATTGTAAACTTCGTTGGTTGGGTTTCTATGAAACGGCAAGCTGTTTAATCCTATATGAGTTGATTATACTCGTTTGGAAACTTAACATTTATTTCCTATTTGTTCTTGCACTTCTATTCATCATCTCAACGGTGATGAAGAACTCATACAACTCGTACGGAGACTCGCATCTCGTACAATGTTGTCAATTAAACATATCGCTCAAACCACGACACTCATAACAGTAAAGTTTACGCGTTTCTATTTATGATTTCCACATAGTATTCATATATCCTGAAAAAACTGCAATAATCCAGTTTTTGTAGGCAACCAGCTTTGTGCAGCTTAAATATTGTGAAAAGATTACAGGCGCTATTTTCGAAGGGATAGTCGTGCCTGGTGTTCTCATTTGTACGAATAGTTGTTGTGTAAATGAAGATGGATTGAGCCTCTCTTCAACCGTGCTCTACTTCCATATCGAGAGCAATAATTTGACGTACTGTATTCTGGTTGTCGAATGTTATTCCGAACTAATGTTTATATGCCACTCCTGCCGCAAAATAAACCTCATATAGTCATAGTTTATATAAGTGAAAATTTTCTTAAATCAGCAGCTCGGCTCTTATTTGGGTAAATAATCTCACAGTGAAATCATCCTTAATTCCGAATTTTCCTCATCTTTACATTTGTCCAAATGTCCCGTTTACCAATTCAGATGAGCAGTACTTATATTTGAAATCAATAAATCATGAGACATTGTTGCTGACTTGCTCGTGGTAACCATCAACACTTTGACAAGTCATAAAAAAAAAAAATAAAAAAAAAAATAAAAATAAAATAATCAATTGGTTTATTTTAGGCGCTATTAATGATATTATTATAGATTAAGGACGTACTGAATGCAGATAACAAATAAGGTTGGTATAATCGGGGGATATGTGAGAGATGAGACAGCGTAGTAATAAGGACTAAAATTGTACTATATACAATATATACTGATGAAAAGCAAATGCACTCGTTATTAACAACTTCAAACAATTTCGGTATTTACTCTTGAGTAACCATTTGCTGTCAATTCTAATTCTGAAGAGCTGCTATTCATTTGTTTTTCAGGATCTATGTTTAAAATGGGAGGAAGTCCCACTATCTTACGGGTCCATTGTTGAATCTGTTTACCCCAGATCACGGGTACTAACGAAATGAACGACACAATCAGCAGTTTCATCATGAGTGACACAGAAACTATATCAGAAGTTGAAGTCAAATCGCCCAGAACGTCACCAGCTTGTGCACAAACAAAGTTATAAGGCATAGAACCTAAGAATGTAGACCAGAAAAAGGGAGAGACAGGGATATCAAGCAAAGGTGAAATGAGATTGATAAACCAGTATGGTGAAAAAGGGAACAGACGAGCAAACAATAGCCACCAAAAAAGGCCCCCATTTTGCTTTTCCTCCTCAAGTTGACGGTTTAAAGGTTCGGCTTTTCGAGCAAACCAAGAAAGTTGCATAAGAGGTTCACCTACTAACATGGCGAGACCGTAAGCCAAAGTAGCACCTGCAGCTGTCAATAAACTGGTCCATACAGTTCCCATTGTGATGCCATACAGATAACCCGCTAACAAGTTCAGTAAAACTGACCCGGGTATAGAAAATGCTTGTTGCCAAAGGTAAAGTATAGAGAATACAAATGTGACTGAGCCGTAACCGTTCCAGCTATTGTTGATGCGTTGCTCGAGTTGAATAGCTGTTTCTTGGACACTTTCCAAGGTTCTAGGTAATTTTATATCAAGGATGGCATCTGCTAGAGAGACTGAAAAAATAAGTGACATGACGCCAATAAAGATAAATGCTGTAACTCTGGGGAGCAGTCGTTTCCAGGTGGGTGTATTTGAAGATTGGCCATTTTCTCTGTATATAACTTCATCATCTGTATTGGATAAATTGTTGCTACGAGTTGCTACTGTAATTGTTTGCGAGTCCAGATCTGAAAAATCATCAATAACTACAAAATAATCCCTACTGCTTCCTTCTAACGCTGAGGATTGATTTTTTAAATGTGAATGTTCCATAAAAAAAAAATCAGATGAAAGATTATTTTAATAGAGGGAAAGGCTGTGAACAGGAAATGGTAGGAAAAGATTTTTTTTTTTTTCCCTAAAACCTGAAGTAGAAATAGAGCTGGACCAATTGTAGTTACTCAAATTTTAATTGGATACAGCAGTCATGTACGAAATATGGCCCGATGTTAGTGCGAGGTTGTGAACAGACGACTTGCTGATGACCTTCCCTGTAGAAACAATAATTAGCTAACCTTGTATCCTGATCTTATTTGCCACCGGTATACAGTATCTGTGTCTCGCGAGCAAATGTAATGCATTATGAAATCGAACAATTCTATGTTTTAGAGTTGTTGGGTAAAATCAATTTGCCCGTTGTCCATCCTTATCAGCAGCAGACACAGACTATAGTGTTCTACAGATGTGAACGCCAAGTATTTCTTTCAATTTATTTTGCCCTGAAAAAAGCATAGCTTCCATATTTTTACTTCTTTTTTGTGCTGTGTTTTAGTGTTCAGATAAGCTTGATTTCGGCGGACTTACATAATCATCAAAAGACTCGTATTGATTTTATCTAAATCGAGAAAGCTAAACAACAATAACATCACTCTTAGCTACACTTGACTCTGTTCTTCTTACAGAATATCACCTGGAAGAAACTCAGACACCAGTCAGCAATTGATCAGTTATGGTTTCGAGCTTTCATAGTAAAGCCACACTATCTCATAGCATGCAGATCTGTTTTGAAAGTCGTCTATTTGTTTACTTCATCGTATAAGAATGTTCAGCAGTTTTATTTACAAAGAGAAAGGTAATGATGCTTTTTTAAGCTTTCTTGGCCAACCAGTTCACTTCTTCACAGATTCTCTGAGGAATAGTCAAAGGATTCATAAGTAAAATATGCCAGTCAGAGATCTTGTCTGAATTATTGAGATCCAATAAGTATGGTATCTATTAAACAGATGGAAGGCTTTAGTAAACAAAGAACCGTATCTCGTTATTTGCGGCTTACGCACCTGTTCAATCGGGGTATTATCTGGGAAAAATGTGAATACAATAGGAAGCTTTACACCAGGATGGTATTGATCAAGTTTATCTAATAGCGCCTTTAATTGAATGCGATTAATTGTCCAATAATCCTCACTACAAAACATGAAATTTGGGCAATTAGAGCAGCACACTTTACATACAGTTTCGTTACTAAGGGACTTACATTTCGCTGCAGGACTTCTTGTGCGATTCATGTTCAGGTAACGAAAAGATAATAGCTTTGGTATGAAGTGCTTGAATTTCATATAATTCAGTTACTGGTGTCATCATCTTAAGTGTGATATCGCATGTAACATATCGATCGCATCGTTGTAAAGTCGTATTATCCAAGCCAAACTTGCGCTTAAACCAACCGGAAGATTCAAGTCGGGTGTCAGCAACGTGGATAAGTAATTCCCAATTAATCCTGACATTATCTTCTGTGGTAGTACCAGTAATGGTTTGAAGTTGCTGCTTGTAACGTTCAAATTTATCATTGATACGAGGGTATATATTATTGAAAGCAAATTTTTCCGTTTGCCAAACACTTGCCATATGCTCCTCGCTGTTCTTGTTCGGTTTCGCTTCATATAATTCCACTGCTATTTCTTCTGCTTCTAAACAATGTTCTACTCTTTGCTGAATTTCTGTCGATGTCAGCTGTAAGCATTTGCTTTTTGCAAGCTGTTTAGGTAGTGCTGAATATGGGTTCTTCAACACAAATGATGATTTATGATCCAACTCCCACTGTCTGCGCCATTGTGATATTTTAATTTTACGTTTTGAAATCCTTTCACGTACATCCGCTAATTTAGACCTCATTCGCCAGCGAATTAATTGACGGGTACGAAGTATCTTTTGTAATCTTTGTCTTGCTGCATCGGCAATGAAATTCTCTATAAAGGTGTTTCTTAAGTGGTTGACTGTTTTCGACACAATAGCTTTACGGCGTAAAGAGGCAATCATTTCATCCTTAGCAGCCTGTTGTTGAAGTTCTTCTTGCATGGCGGCTGCTTTTCGTTGCTGTTCCTCGCTTATTTCACGTTCTTTTCTTTCTTTTTCTTCTTCTTCTTCAGCAGCAGCAGCAGCAGCAGCAGCAGCGGCTTTACGCTGAAGCTGCTCCTGACGTTGACGTTCTTCTTCTACCTTTACCTTCTCTTCTTGTTCCTTTCTCAATCTCATCTGTTCTTCTCTCACTTTGACCAACTCAGCCATTCGCTGCTTTTCACGCTCTACTTCTGCTTCCATGCTTTGTACTTGATTTTTCAGTCTTTCTAACTCTTCTTTTTCGTTCTTAGTCGACTGCTGATTATTGTTTGTAGAAACGGTTTTACCAATTCGTTTAGGCGGTGAACCTGTCAAATCAGTAAACTTCACTTTAATTTCGACAGGTCGCTGCTCGCTGTTATACTGTACAAACATGTTCGAGAGCTGAAGCGACGTCCGCGGTGTTGTGTTGATGTTGTTGAACGCATCACCATTGATAATCTGCTTGAAGGTACGGCCACCCTTTTTTGGTTCCACCAAGGATAATGATTTCTTTTGTGAAGGATTGGATAACGGTTCTATAAAAGCAAAAAAAAACAACAAAAAAAAAACAAAAAAACAAACGGTTAATAAAATCGAGAATGAAAGCATAAAAAACCAAAGATAAAAGGAAAGGAAACAATATATCCAGAAATAACTACAAACATCTTACCTTTAAAAACAGCAGTTTTTGTGCGATAGTGCTTTTGACCAAAACAAATTGTAGGTTCACCCAGCGACATATCAATCACCAAACCATACAAAGCTGCTTCTTCCAACAAATGGGACATCGTATCGTAAGCCAAGACTCTTCGTACATCTTCTGCTTCTACACCTCCTGCTTTGATCATATAAGACAAATTCATTGCCTTCAAGGCACCTTTTCGAATATCAGCAAAATGACATTCCAACAAACACGCCATCAAAAACGGAGTATCCTTATCTGCAATTAACTTGAAAAAACCAGTATAGTTATTCTGACTCGCTTCTACATTTAGAAACTTGTTTTTACGCGAAGATGTTTCCATAATTTCATTGTTTCTCTGGGCAAGTGCGTGAAATTCTAACGCACGTTTCATATAAGGGTGCTTAAACACATGAATGGGTAAGGTCTGAGCTTGTCGCATTAAATCTTGATCACGAATATGGGTAATGAGGTGATAAGCGCGGAATTCAGCTTCATTTTCTGTTTCAATGCCTTCTTCACGAAGATCATCATAAAATTCCATCAAACTGAGCAAAACTATAGATTAAAGTGATAATGTGGGTAATAATGGTTGGTTTTCTCTCCATCTGTATATATATGGTTTTCATCGCAGTATGACATCTTCGAAAAGAGATGCAAAGACAGAGTGTTGTGGCGAATCAAAAAAAGAAATACCTTTTCTAAGTTGTTCTATTTCTTGCTGTTCACTGAATTTACTTTCATCGTATTCACACATTTCATGTAAACATAGGATATGAAAACGGGCAACTCGTTCGTGCACATGAACGGCTGTAACATCCCGGATATTTTGCAGTGTAAAATCTTGACGGATAGATCTTGTTCTATCACGAATGAAAGCATGGCACTTTTCTAATGGTTGGTTCGATAAAACTTCATCTATCAAATAATCTAATGTTGCCTATATACATTTGTAACGAGCAAAGAGAAAAGGTAGATTAGATTCGGTTTTTTTGTATCAGAGAAAATTTGATCATCGCCAAAAAAACCAAACTATTGCTGTCCAAATACTTTACCACAAGAGCGGTAGGAGATCTAACATCAGATGGCAGTGGTTGTTCGTTACCCGCAGCTGACCTTCTATAGGCTTTCACCACTTTATCAGGATCGGCATTACCATAATCATCCGTTTCAAGTGCATCAAGACCATTCTGAATCTCTCTTTCTATCATTTCGAATTCTGGGCATTTATCCTCGCAAGTACCACGGAAATCAATTGCATCTTCTAGACGCGTAGGGTTTTCTGGATCAGGGATTAAACCATCTCGAATAGCTTGCTCTCTTTCACGAACTCGATCTTTTTTGAACTATCAGGTTGTATAGCAATGTCGAGGCAGAAAAAGAGTAATGACAAAAAAAAAAAAAAAAAAGAAAAAAAAAAAAAAGAGATTAGTAAAAATTATCCTTTTTTCTTTCACCTTTCTTGTCCTTATGCCTTCGAAATAGCAATCCTATAGATCGTTCTCATCTCTCCCACCCTGCAAGCGCACAATTAACAGAGAGACATCATGTGCAAGGATATGTTGCACAAGAGCAAGTGAGTGATTGAGATTGTAAAAAGATACTCAACTTGTTCATAAAGTGACGTTTTGGCTGTTCCACCGAATCTTTTAGCTCTATCTGCTGCTGTTACTTTTCCATTGTTATTATTTGCGCTGCTTAGAGATGTTGAGCTCGCAGGAGATTGTATTCTTGTTGAAGAGGCTTTATTGAGGGCATTCTTTTTTTTTTGCACTGGGGTCGTGGTAGCGATGGGTGTTGATCGTTGCTGCATATGTGATTGCGAAGGCTCACTAAAAGGTGACTGTAAAGCAGTAGCGGCATCAGCAGAAGGCAAAGTGAATACAGGTTTCGATTGTTTCTGAAAGGGAGGTCGCTGTTGTTGCTGTACTCGTTGTAAATGTGATGGTTCTTTGAAATGAATAAAAGAAGAGGACTGTGGCTGCTGATCTAATGGTATTTGCTGAGGCGTCGAGGATTTTTTGATGAAAGGAGAAGTTTTCTGCTGTTGTTGCTGAAAATATACTCTTTGAGGAATTGAAGGCTTCATTGTTAAAGGAGAGGGGCTTTGCTCTTGCATGTCTTCCTCCATGGGTTGTGCAAACTCTTCCTGTTGCGATTGTTGCGTCTGTTTGTTAATAGGGAATGATGATAATTGCTGTGTCAGTTGCTTTTTTAAGAAGGCTGACGGCTGTAATTGCCTATGATTTTTTTGTTGAGATCGATATTGTTGTAGTTGTTGCGGGGCATCCGACATGCTGCTATCATTGAAGCCGTTTTGTTGTGGTCCTTTCGTCATACGATGTGGGTGTTTTTGAGCATGTCTAGATTTTCGAGACTGCTGCTGCTGTGGCTGCTGCTGCTGTGAGCTTTGATAATTCTGAAAAGCAGAGGTATGCTGCTGTCGGCCTTGAGGATCAATCTGCATCTGATCTGAACTCTGTGCATGGGGAAATTGCTGCTGACCTTGGTTAAATAGGTTATTTGAACTCTGACGTTGCTGATGTTGGAAAGAAGACTGATGATGTTGCGTATAAGCACCAAATGTTTGCTTATTGGGTAACTTCTTTTGCTGCGCCTGGTGACCTTGTTGTTGATTCATAGATCTTCGTGAATGCCTAGCCTCGGGTACCATTTGCGCTATGGCATTATCAAGATCAAATTTACTAGAAGATGAATGGTGTTGTGGCTGCGAATTCATAAACGCGCTTGGAAATCCCAGAGTATTTCTACCAGCAGCACCTCCTGCACTACCATTATGCTGTGAGAAAAACATGATTTCAATGGTAAATGAGGGTAACTGTAGTTTTTAACGTGAGAACGATAGAAAGTATAAAAGAAAAATGGAAAAATGCCCACATATTTTTTTAATTTTGTTTTGATTCTCAACTTGGCCAAGTTCCCGTCGTGACGAAAGCTCTGCTTTCTGTTTATGCCGAACCGGCGAGAACAATATTAGCTCCGAACCTTTTCTCCTTCAAGCTATAAAACTGTGCTTAACAAAATATATTATGCATGGCTTTACATACTTTGTATAATGAGATACCCATTTTTCCTTTTCTTTTTTTAAATGAAGGTATACTATAGTTTTTAACGATTGAAAGTAAAAAGCCATCCTTATTACAGTTTTCAAGTCCATTACAGCTTTCAAGTCCACGTTTGTTGTGTAAGTATAAGATGCTCTCATGCAGAATTCTGCTATTCAGCGGATAATGGGATAATAGAGGTAGCTATTCCAGCAGTAGTTTACCTGAAGAAATCTCTGTCACTGCTTTTTGAACAGTTTCAGTCTATCACGCAAGCTTTAAACGACGTAATGTTACGGGGCTACGTGGTGAGAAAATTGCATAGCAGTAAAATCTACCTCTTGACAACTGATTTACGATAGCAACAAAATAAGAATAGATGATGTATTTCTTTTCAAAGGCAGAGAAAAGAAAGAGCCTTATACAGTTTATACCATGAGCATGAAGACAGAGAATATTTGTGCAGTTGACTTTTTATTGCAAGCATATAACTAAGTATTCTTCTTTTCTCGCTATATTGACAGGGGCATGAGAAGAACATATCAATATAAGGTGGGTCTATGCAGACATCACGTTTACCCGCAACTTTGATTATCCGTCATCGCTGAAGGAATCTGTCAACAGCTATTCTTCTTCTACGAAAGGTAAAAACAGCTCATAATATTTCACTGTTCAAGTAAATCCTCTCAGTTGTTACTGTTACTGTTCGGATGACTGTAAAGAAATCAATGACGATGGGTGTGTATTGTCTATTTATGTAAATGAAGCAAGACTCTCAGTTTTATGTCAGTTTTATGAAAGAGATGGGTAGCATCATGTCTACGCTAGCTTTTATCAGACGAGGTAACAGTGTTGTCTATACACAGTGTCACATCTGAGGTTTGTATTTTCCACGTTTCGATGAGATACTGTAACTGAGAAGAAGAGTGTAGAAGAAATTGTTTTATGTAATCTTAGAATAGAATTGTCAATGCACGCTTGTGAAAGGATATTGCTCTTTCCTAGACCTATGTGACTGAGATTCCTTTAGACCTATCCTTAACTAAACTCGACAATTCATAAGACATGCATAGCATACCGAAATAAAAAAATCTAAAGTATAAAGGAGTTTCGAAGGTGCATGATATCTATTTTTGAACAATTTAAAATTCTAAGTACAACATGCATAATAAGCGTTAACGCCCAATTTGACATTTACTGTATTCTCTCAAAGCGGACAATATTTACCAGCTCCACTGTACATCTTCTGTAAAAGTTGCTTTCTATACTACCTCGGCTGTAGAAACTGGCCGGTTTGGATTTCTTTATTAGTAGCACGAATTAAAAATCCAACAAATACGCGTCTTTTTCGCCTAAATGAATTCGAATTATTATATTCTACTCAACAATTTCTTGCCAATTAATAAGGCGATCCTTATGAGAAAAATATGATTTAAACAATAGTAATCAGTAATGCAATCTATCCTTTCACGAAAGATTGTTTCTATTTGAATTCTGATGTTGGGGAAAGCACCCTTAGATGCGTGCTTTACTCTTTTTGTTCGTTTTGTATCAAGTTAGAACACCAGCAAGAACTACTTCTGGTTATGGTAAGTGCTAATTTCTCTGCTTAAAAAATATCATATTAGAGGACTTTTCTATACGTTCTTAGTGTATTATAATGGGATAAGTTAGTAAGATCTACAACAACTTACAAATGGAGCAAGAGCCCATCGAAACATCCTGCCCATATAAAATAGACCGCATTTGCCTCTCTTCTAAACCTTTTTTTTCTTCCTCATCCGTTGTTTTATTCTCTATTTTTAAAGTTTTCATTTCTAATCAATATCAAGTATAAGAAAAAAAAAATGAAATTCGCTGGTATCGCTACACTCACATTGGGTCTTATTTCTGCTTCTTCTACTGCCTCAGCTGCTTCTGTTGTTAGTGATACGATTAACTTGGAAACTGGTAAATGCTATAAACTCATTGCTGATAACGGTTCCCAAGTGTGGTATAAGGGTGATGATAATACACCTCGATTCGCAAGTGCCAGCTGTGTCAAGGATCCTCTCTTGTTCTGTTACGAAGCCAAGGGTGACGATATCAACGAACATTTTCAGGGTTACTTCCGTACCGTCAAAGATTCCAATAACCATTATTATATTGATCACGAACCTGATAGCAAAAATACATACACATTAACAAAAACTTCGGATAATACAAAGGCTGGCATTCAACTTTTCAAAGATAAGAAGGGTCGTTACTTTGTTGAGTTTGTAGAGGTCACAACAAAGGGGAGCCATAACGGTTGGGCCCGCGCTTGGGCACGAAAGGACAGTAGCAGTCAGACAGATAATGATGGCTGTAAGGGGGGTCTCATCACTGGCGCTGCTTGGGACAAAACCAGTGATTTGTTCACTTTCCTTGATAAGAGCCCTAGTAACTGAAAGAAAACTTCTCATCCCTCATATTCATTTTTTACTTCATTCTTCCACAAAACATACCCTTTAATATATACATCTTCCTCTTTTCTCCACATAGTCTGTACCCAATCTTATAACAAATAAAAAACGAAGCAATCCAACTACCTCAAAAACGACTTTCTTTTGTAGTTGCAATTAGTTTCTTTTTTTCTCTTTATTAATTCGTATGATATGTTAGCAGTATTAATATTAATATTCCAGTTCCTTTTTGTACACAATTAGAAATATAATAATGAGGGAGATTTAACAGTAAATTTGAGATAAGCATTCAAAGCAACGGCAAACATCAAAGCAAAGCATATCAGTGTCGGGCCGACAAGCTCATCATAAGGGCCCTCAGCACGGTTTCGAATTAGCTCACGTCGTCGATAATATAAACCCATACCGTACATAAGGGTAGACACCGATACCAAAGTATACACAATACCGCTCAGTTTACCTACAGCATCGCCAGCATTGAATAACGCAAGTGAAAACGTAGATAATAAAGTGCCAAAGGACATCCAAGAGAAATATGTGCGTTCGTTTGCGAAAAAGACCTTTGGCTCGACACGAAGAGGGGTTATTACTTTCTTAGGGATCTTGACACCGGGCGGTAAAATAACAGGAGCAGCATTCAACTGTCTCTCTCGTTGTTCACGTTGTTCTCTTGATTGTCTGTCAAATTTACTTATGCATCTATTAAAAATGGTACCGATATTTTCAACCCAACGTGAGTAGAAGCTTTCTTGTTGTTCGCGCTCAAGAGAAGGGGATTCCGTGATGGTAGAGGAGGAAGCGTAGCCATCGTATGTGCCCATGTAGGAAGATGCCGTACCACTAGCACCTAATAAAGAAGTACGTTCATTAGATGCAGATGGCTGTTGCTGTTGCTGCTGCTGCTGTTGTTGTTGTTGATTTTTTAACATCACTGGTATATCTTCTCCTTTTTGATTTCTCAATTGTCCCTGTTCTTCCGTTGTTGTCGAGGTGGGTAAATTCTCTGTGATCTGTTGAATATCATTATCCATTTGGGCCAACCAATAAGGTAATAAAGGAACTCGGGTATCAAACATGACTGCAATACCATGAACGAACTTGGTAAAGTCGAAAGCTTCTTCCAGTATACCACTTTCTTCTAAATCTACGATCCATTCCGGCTCTTTTTGATGTGGTGCTAATTCGAGTTTAATCTCAAACGTGGCAAAAGGGTAACGGTTGATATCAGATTCGTTCTTTAGATCGGCAAATGGGAAATTGATATCCACATCAGGTCGGCGCCAGTGATTTTCAGGTCGACGGACGGTGGGATCATCAGGGAATAATTGCGAATCTTCTCTTATAAAACACAAATCAGTGTCCAAAGCCATTCTTACACTATTGTCACCAGGGATTTGGAAAGCAGTTCTACGATAATAAGTACGTAACACTTATTGAGGGACAGGGAAAAAACCCCAGAAAATACAAGATAGTTGCATTTAAATTCATTGCTCATTTGCCAGTCTATTTGCAGTTTACAGTAGTTTTTACCTGGTACCATTTCCTTTTTCATGATGATACTTTGTACATCTTTCATAAATTGTTCATGCTCCTTCACTTCCTCTGCCGACCTTCCACTATTTCGCATTTTCGTTACTGATTTGTCAATGAAGGTTTGATCACCCTTCAAGAATCCATCCACATATTTATCCTTAATGATGAATTTGTCTTTGGCTTCACCATAGTTTTCATCGGCCAGAATACGGCGTTCAAAAGTGATCGCTTTGTTATTCTCAGCACTACCATACCAACGCAAACGAATTATTTGGGAACCTTCTGCTGATTCGACACGCGATGTGTAAGAATCTAATTCTGCATTATCCAGATACAGAGAGGAAATAGGAGGATCAATATCATCTTGCTTTTTCGAATTGTCATGATAAACCAAGACAGGCAAATGACGTAAAACGTAAGTTTTCAACTCAAGCACATTTTCAGTTTGTACGAAGAAGCGCTTGATGACCATACGCCGTCCATCTTGTGTCTGCTCTTCCATATGCGTCATTGTTTGAGAGGTGGGTTTGAAGGACATGGTCATGCCGCCTTGTCGCACTTTAGAAAAGAGTTCTGACAATTTGATCAATAAACTATCGTTGTCTTCGTTCCAAAAGGGGCATTGATTGAGTCGCACCATGAACATGGGACGCAGAACATATTCAGTATGTCGATCATGCTTTTTGACAATCTTTAAAAAGCCAGTATAGTTGATTCGAGAATAGCGAGCAAGTCGGTTGATGTCGTCTGCAATATAATTGATGTTTTTTTGGACAAAACTCATTTCCGTAATGTTATCCTGACTAGGAATTAAACTGCTGATCTTTGCGTCCCATTCATCTATGCCCTTTTTAATCTCTTCCATCTTTTGTTGATGAAAGGCATAGACCTAACATATTATCGTCATGGGGAGAAAATAGATAAAAAGAAAAGAGAGCCCAAGAAGCAGGTTAAACAACGCGACAACGTTGAGCAAGAATGAATCCGAACCCGGCACTACCTTTTCCAATTCATTATCTAATAACTCGACAAAGTCTGTTTCATCTTTTTCTGTAAAAGGTTTATCTTTTTCTGCTTTTCTCAAACGTTTCTTCAAACCATCATAATCCATGTAATAATCACACCATTCGGGATATATAACGTCTTTTAATTGCGACCCAAACTTCATAACTCCAGTAACTAAGGCACGGTAACAAAGAAGGGAAGAAGAAGGTTTGTATCTTACAATAGCTGATTCAGAAGATAAAAAAAAAGAAGAGACATCAGAAAAACGGAAACTTTTTCAAAGCAAAACAACAAAAAAGAATGGAATTCAAAGCGGGAAATCAATTTATCAAAAAATGGAAGTTTGATGCCCGTCCAAAAGTCTCCACAAAAAAAAAAAAAAAAAAAAAAAGAAACAAACAAAATTGCCGACGCTGCTAAAGGTGAAAAAACTCGTTCGAGCCAACAATAGCTTATTAATTCGTTACTCTTGGAGCATGTACTTATTTTGTTTATGTTTCGATCATGAACAGCCTTTTGACAGGGATTTAAAGAAAAGCAGATCAAAAGTGTATCGATATAAAAAAGAACTACGTGTAACATCGTACTGACAAACCAAGGACACGTTGATAGATGGTGGCAGTTGATTTGATGTTTGGTAAAAAGTTGACTATAGGTAATAGCAGGCAGCAGACATCCTCGTATCATGCTTTGTTATAATTAAATACATCATTTTTCCTTCATTTTTGTGTGATGTATTCATGTCGTATACGGCTATCTTTTTCATCATTAGATTAGTAAAACTCAAAGCAAAGTATGTGGTTTTCTACGTAAAGAATTATGACGAAATGAGCGGTAGAATTGCTTATAAAGCTGTCTATACCAGTGGCAAATGTGAGTAAGTATAGTAATGATGCGCCTTAAAGCTTGTTCACATTTTAAAAGCGTAGTCTGCTGTGCCCTTTATTCTTTTCATGATAAATCGAGTCGAAAGTCTGTTGAAACACTTTTTCCTTCACATCACCAGAGTATATACTACCGTACATTTTAAGCAATTCTCCGTCTGGTTCCAATAGTAAATTATATTCGTCAAACATTTTTACTGTTAGTGTAAGACGATTTTTAGTAAGTTTGTGAAATTAAAATAGACGGTGGTATTGTTCCTTAGGATGAAGTGTAAGAGTAAACATAAGTTATATCTCCTTCCAGTTCTTTTGTTCAAAGTAGCTCCTTCTACTGCCCCACTTACTCATCAGTTGCGACAAACTGTCTGTTAACCTTCCTTTTTTCTATAACAGTGATAAGAATTATGCTAAGCTACTCACAGTTCACTTCAGTACGCTCGGATTATTCTTTATCAGATTTTAGGAAAGGCCATTCATTGGACGCTGAGGAGAAGAGTCGAGGGAAGCAGCACAGCATTTCAATAAACGCAGTGGTTTTTTTAATTCTTCTTTCTCGAAAAAGAAAAAAAAGCTTAAAATTTCAATAGCGTCGACATGAATGACCTAGCATCTACTACTACTAATGGTACTACAGCAAGGCTTCCTATTACTTCAACAGATGCATCTTCGAATAGAGCTACTACCACAACTACATTGACAGGCGGATCCTTACCGTCTGATGAGCTTCAACGTTCAGGCGATGACAACGATATGACTTTAGAGGAAGACGAAGTCGAACATACCAATCCGTCTGATAGAGCCACAAGTGGGCTTATGCTAAATAATGGCGAAGCAACGCCGAACCTGAACAGTACTACATATGCTTCAAGCAACGAGTTAAGGCAGAGGAACGTTGCCAAAGATCATAGCCATAGTCTCCCTACAGTAATACCGACAGCAACTACAACAGCAACCAATACTAATACAACAGCGACAGCAGGGGGTAGTAGTAGTGGTAGTAGTGGTAGAGATGGTGAGCATAGCCAGCAGCAAGCTCAGGAGGAGGATATGTATCGTAATGGCGGCGGCTTTTATGAATGCAACATATGGTAAGTGAACGAAGCAGAGACAAGTGAAAAAAGAGTCAATTGGGAGCATTTTATAGTCAGTTCTACTCACACCATCAGATAGTTTTGACACAGCTATGCATCCCGTTCTAACACTATGTGGGCATTTATTTTGGTAAGTTAAAGGAGACCCTTTCTTCCCATTGTTCGTACATAGCTACTTCAACGATGATACGGATTTCTAATCTATTTCAACAAGTCTAGTTGGTCATGTTTGGCTCAATGGTTAAATGCACAATCCAGGAATCCTACTTGTCCAGTATGTAAAGCAGGTTGTGGAAAGGATAAAGTTATACCCATATACGGTAGAGGAAAAGAAGAAAAAGATCCACGGTAAAATGCGAAGAACTGTAGAACATAGGAGAAGCAGCGATAGTGACTCCTCTTTCTTTATGTCCACTTTAGAAACGATCCTTCGATACCTACAAGACCGGCAGGTCAAAGGCCTCCACCATTAAGAGACCCAAATAGACCTGCTACATCTTTTTTTGGACCTGCTTTTATGGGAAATACATTTAACAATAGAGGAGGAATGTCAATATCTGCAGGTTTTGGCTTCTTTCCGTTAGGCGTTACATTTGTAAGTGTACTCAAACTATAACTTGTCAGAAATATAAGCTTCTTTTATCTTTAGCCATCCGTATTTTACTCACACTTCTTTTCTTGTATTATCCAGAATATACCAACTGGTGCTCCAAATAACCAGCCAACAACTCAAGGTGCATTTATGTCAAGATTGATTATGATGCTGTTGAGTTTATTGGTGGTTGCTATTATATTTGCTTAAAATAATAAATCACTATGAGTTCGTCAATGAAGATGCTATTCGCCATCAAATGTATTTATAGTTGGAGGTAACGGCTCTTTCTTGTCTGATCCTTTGACTCCAAGTTGGCCCGCCGATTGTTGCACACTTTGACTGAGCTTTTGAGCTGCGGTTGACTTTTGTTTCTTCTGTTCATTCTGCAACCGCACTACGGTAACGGGTACAGGTGAATTATAAACTAAAAATGCGGATATGCTTCCCATCAACATGCTTTTCAGCGTAAAAAGTGTCAATAAGGTGCGTTGGACTTTTAGGACATGATTTTCGATTTTTTTTTTACCATCGAATTGCTCCTCGCTTTTTTGCACCACAAATGATCATCGTCAAGTTTGGTGTGCAATGGACCTAATAAAAGTTATCACCACAGTTCAGTCGTCACTCGAGTTCATTCTTGAGATGCATGTTTTTTCAAGAACACTTTGCTTTTTCTTCATTTACGTGATTTAATAAGCATTGTCTTGTTTGGCCAGCCACAGAATGCAGCATGATCTTCATGTTGTACAACAACATCTCTTCAAATACCTTCCGCACACTTGAAATCAGCCTTTTTGAATTACGGTCTAATTCGTTCCGTAGTCGACGCCTCTTGTCCTTTTCCTTTGCATGTGGCATTTTCATCAACACTTCCTCGTTCGTATGGATAACGCTGACAACGTCTACCTCGTCTCCATCTCGTAGTAGGGTACCGATGCCCCATCTTAAAGCATACATACTTTCTTCTCCAAAATCACACATAAACATATAGCGCCTTTTCTTTCTTTTGTCTCCCTCTATTATCCACTCTTTGGTGTCAGATTGTCTTCCTGCGCATCCTGGTAACTGACCGTAATAAAACGTCACTTCAATAGAGTTAACTTTTGTGATAAAAAGAGGCGGCTCAGAAAACGCAAGACCAGGTGATTGTCTATCTAGCTTGTGAGAGGAATAATGGCATTGTTCTTGGAGGGCTGTAGCAGGGGTCATCATGGTGTCTGCTCCAATCTGTCTGTTTTGCTCAGTTACCCTAAACAAAGCAGGATCACGTAAATACAAATCTTCTTCAAAATAATCTTCAGGATCGTCAATGTTGCTGACATTTTCGTCATTGTTTTCCGAACATTCGCTATGGCAACTGCTATTATTACTAATGACTGCGGATGGCCTGTCGTGCTCCAGATTCGTCGTGGTTGCTTTAGTGCAATCCAATTTAAACATGGTCAAGGTATGCTTATCAAAAAATTGTAGCAACTTCTTGAGGTAGCATAACATTTAATTCACAACTGAGTGGTATTTCTTTTTTTTTCTCTTTTTTTTTTCCGCTTCAAAGAAAGTACAACATGCTATGTTCGATCGTTTAATGAAAAAGGTTAAAACACTTGATTTATGTATTTACGAAAAAGAAATCAGCCTAAATGCGTCCAGATGAAGCGGGGTTTTATTTTACAGATGGGGCAAAAAAAAAAAAAAAAAGGGGGAAGGGGGATGAGGAAGAAATTAAATACTACAAAAAATGTAAAGCAAAATGAAAGGGATATGCGGGATATAACATATATACATATATATAATATATCAGAATTCTAAGTATACATACATGTGTGTGTGTTGTTTAATAATAATTATTGCTTGATGCCGTGGACAGCCTCAATAATAGAAGGTACAACTGTTTGATCGGCAAGAGTAGAGATATCACCCAATTGGTCATGCTCACCGTTCACAATCTTACGAAGGATACGACGCATGATCTTACCGGATCTCGTCTTGGGATGAGCATTCACAATATAGACACGTTTGGGGGCAGCAAAAGGACCGATGGTCTTACGAACCACAAGGGTCAATTCCTTATCAAATCCTTCAGTGGCCTTAATATGAGGCTTTACAGAAACAAAAGCATGAATACATTGACCTGTCAAATCATCGTGTCCGCCAATGACAGCGGCTTCGGCAACGGATTCGTGTGTATTGAGTGCTGATTCAATTTCTGCTGTGGATAATCTGTGACCCGAGACATTGATCACATCGTCCACACGTCCTTGAATCCAAATATAGCCATCCTCATCTCTCATCGCACCGTCACCGGTGAAGTAGTAGCCAGGGTAAGGGCGGAGGTATGTTTCAATAAAACGAGAATGATTGTTGTAGACGGAGCGAGCCATGGAAGGCCAGGCTTGACTAATGGCTAACACACCGGATTGATGGGGACCTTCGATGACTTTGCCAGTGGAGGGATCAAGAAGCACAGGCTTGATACCGAAGAAAGGAAGGGTGGCAGACCCGGGCTTCGTAGGTGTGCAACCAGGCAAGGGACTGATGATGATGGATCCCGTTTCTGTTTGCCAGTAGGTATCGACGACAGCGCAACGTCCTTTACCCACCTTTTCATTATACCAATTCCAAGCTTCCGGATTGATAGGTTCACCGACTGAACCGATGACACGTAACGTCGAGAGATCGTTTTGCTCGACCCATTTGTCGCCCAGGCGTTGAAGAGCACGGATGGCTGTAGGAGCTGTATAGAATTGAGTGACTTTGTGCTTATCGATGAGTTCCCAGAAACGAGCAGGTGTAGGGTAAGTAGGTGTGGATTCAAAAAGAACGGTGGTGGCGCCCAGCGTCAAAGGACCGTATAAAATGTAACTGTGACCAGTGACCCATCCAATATCAGCCATGCAGGCATAAATATCATCTTCACGCACATCGAAAATATACTTGACGGTAGCAGCAGCTCCTAATAAATAACCACCTGTGGTATGAACAATACCTTTCGGGGCACCAGTAGAACCGGAGGTATAGAGCAAGAAGAGAGGATCCTCAGCACTCATCTTTTCATAAGAGCAGATAGGACGAGCGTTGGCCATTTCTTCATGCCACCAGAGATCACGGTTCTCCATCATGGGGACTTCAGAACCGGTGCGTTTGTAAACAATGACATGCTCGACTTGGTGAGCCTCTTGTCTGGATAAAGCGGTATCTACAATACATTTGGTGGCAATATTACGACCACCACGACGACCTTCATCAGAAGTGATGACAATATGAGCACCACAATCGGCCACACGATCCAAAAGAGATTCAGCAGAAAAACCAGCAAAGACGATAGAGTGAATGGCACCAATACGAGCACAGGCTAAGGTGGCAATCAAAGTTTCAGGAATCATAGGCATATAAATAGCGACATTATCACCACGGCGTACGCCAAGTTTCTTGAGCACGTTAGCCATACGACAGACGTCGCGATAAAGCTCACCATAAGTGATGCGACGAACATTGGAGGGTTCGTCACCTTCATGTATGATAGCAATCTTATCAGGGTTTTTTAAAGCGTGACGATCAACAGCGTTATAACAAGCATTCAATTCACCCTCTAAAAACCAAGCGACATCACCATTGTCAAAAGATCCATGTTTAACCGTTTCGAAAGGCTTATCCCATGATAAAATATCGCGTGCAAGCTAATAATATAACGACAAAACATTATTAGCCAAAAAATTTTTTTTCCTTTTTTTTTTTTTGGTTTCCCAAACACCCTTCCTAACTACCCCAAAAAAATCCAGAAATCAAGTAACTCTTATATGATGAAAACATTTACATTGCCAAAAAATTTTTCAGGTTCTTCAACACTCTCCTTCCACATTCTACGGTATTCGTCCATTGAGGTGATATGAGGTGTGGGACATTGTTGAGAATCGAGAAGACGGCTCGGCACTGGATGAACAACGACTTCAGGTTTTTTGTCGGGCTGCTGTTGTGCAGCACTGTTGTTATCTGTGGAGTGAGGCATTGGTTGAGAGGTGCTGAGAAGATGGAAAGAGAAAAAAAAAAAAATAAACGAGAAGAGCAAAGAAAAGGGGACGCTCAAGTAAACGATTGCGGGTTTTTTATTTATCAAATTCCGCTGTCCTAACTGCCACATACTTTTGAAGATATTATATTACCAAAAAATCTGGGTTTTGTTTCAAAAGCTTAGATTCCAATCTTTGCTGTATTTCTTCTGGCTGGTGTATGACAGCCAATCATAAGTATTCTTTTTAAATAATCAGTTTTTGTTGTAATTCTCTAGGAATAAAGCTTACTTTTATTTAATCTTATCGCAAATGAGACCCAAATAAGTCAATTAGTGGTTGGGGTTGCTATGCAACCAGAAAGACATTTTGGGTGTAACACTGGATCTCTGTTGCCCTGAACAAACTCTATTTTTTTTTAGGCAGTGTCTCAAAGTGAATAAAAGGCCCTTCTTTTGCTTATCTAACAATAGGCGGCGGATGTCTAACTATTTCGGCTGCTATCTTTTTTTGGTAAAAGGAAGGCTTCCAAATATGGTACTCACCCCGCGGTCGTGACATGGAAGAAAAAAAGCTGATGACAATGAAAAAGTAAAAAGCCGAAAAGACAATGACAGCCTTTTTCTCTTATTTGCTAGGGAAGTAGAAGTTACACTTATTATACAAGCTGAGGAATTGCTAACAATATGAAAGCATCGTCATAATCAATAAAGACAATACTCTTGCCAACGCATTCTGTCCCGTACTGCCTCCATTACTTACAGTGACGCAACTGTTACCCCTTCTTCCGAGGATATCAATTGTTGGCTTATATGGTTTTCCTTGGGAGGCTCCAACCGCGTACGCGAAAACACGAGGCTTCTGATATATACTCCGGCTAAAGCATTATCCTGTATGATAAATGTGGGTTGACATCCCATTAAAACAACGTACTCTGATTTCAATATCAGCTGTTATTCAGTTACATATAACAAAAACTGTTACCTCCCTACTATAACGCATTACATCTTTGTCGCAGAATTGTTGTTTGCTCAGCATAATTATAAAAGGACAATCTTGAGAATTGTTCCTTTCAGGAAGCAATAGACAACTCCAACTCAGCCCATTGTTGTACTGTAAAACTGAGTTTTATTGGTGGTTTAGTTTAAAAGTTCTATGTCAAAGAGGGATGGAACGAGAAAAAGTATAAGGATAGGAATAGCGGAATAGTAGTTAGATGAATAAATAAAAGAAATATATACTGTCGGTGAGGGAGATAAACATAACCGAGGAATAGGTAGGCCGGACGCAAGACGAGGGACGACCTTAATCACTGTTGTGTGGAGCATGTCGTAATTTATGAATGTCGGCGAGAATGCGTGATTTCAATACGGGAAGGTTGAAACGGAAGGTTGTCAAAGTGGAGGGCCCAGTAAGCCGTCCCAATGTGATATTGCGTGGTAGAGAGAATGATAAAGAACCGGGTGGCTTCCGAGCGTGGAATCGAGGAGGGATACTGGAGACGTTGAAGACCCTCCAGGAGAGCTTGAGTATCCAAAAGATAGCCAGGGAAAGGAATTGCGAAGAATAGAGGTCCTGATGGGAAACTTGGATGGACAGGAGAGGATGAAATGGTCAAAGGTTTCGAAAGCAGCATGACATAACGGACAAGAAGCGGTGGCGGTAACATGAATCTGATGGTGAGGAAGTTTACCGTGGAGGACACGGTACCATTATGTTCGAGCTGGCAACAGCATAGGCATAGACCAGAAGAGCTTCCATGACAAAGGGGCTAATCGAGAGACAAAAGGAGCAGACGTATGATTTCGAAAATGTGTTGAAGGAAAATGTAACAAATTACATTTGATTTTTGATACGAATAAACTGAGTTTATATCGAACATGGTACAGTTTTTTAACTGCGGGTTTAGACGCAGCTTAAAAATAACTGGATGGAATGACCAAAATTTTGAGACGATTGAGTTAGAGTTTGAAGATCGAACTACACTAAAATGGAGACGTTTACCTGTAAATATCAAGCCAGTTTCGTTCTGGCGATAATAAATATCAAAAGACTAAGAAGTTGTCTTCCGGCTGAACTCCGTAGGACGTTCCTTGTCTTTCCATACCGAAATGCTGATGGCCATCATGTTTTTTGCTGCATTGACATCGCGGTTCCATAGTATCTTACAGGTTTTGCAAACAAGGATACTACAGCCACGCACGGTGTCTAATGCTTTCAATGTGTCTGAGCGACAACAATTGCATATGCGTGATGTCAAGTATTCATCAATTGTCACGGCAAGGAGATCACCAGCAGCCTCTCTTCGCTTCAATGCACGCCACAAAACACCAACGACACCAGTTCTAAGGCCTTTTAGATGAACGGCGGATTTATTGAACATGCCGTCACCAAATACAACCAGAGGAACTTTTTTGCGATCACTCAGCCTGAATTTCTCAGGGGCCCATCGTCTGTTGAAGGAAGACAGTAGATTGAGTATACACAAATTCAGTGGACAGTTAATCGCTACAGACTTACCGAACGTGGTTATCGCTCTTTGTCTCTTCTTCTTCCCGGATCTCCTTCTCATTCTCTTCTTCCTGTTTTACTTTCACTTTCTGTTTCGTCTTCTTTCTTCTTTTTTTATGCTTAATTTTGCCCTTCTTCTTTGGCCATTTCATCTGTTCTTCCTTTCTTTTCTTCCGTAATTCTTTGTCGTATTTGATCCCTCCATCGACAAGCATGTTCACCATCATGTCTGCAGCACGCTGTCTGCCTTGATGCAGACGGAACCTTGTTTCACCCATACCTGGCCCATAGAATGAGAACAGGATCTCTAAATGTTGTAGTATGTAAATAATATATCTCTTATACTGTTCAGGCGAGCCTGTTTTACTACTTGGTATATTGCTTTCTATCGCTTTTATCATACAACCGGCCTTTTTCCTTTCTAATTCTGCATTGACACGAGTACTACCCGTCATGTGATAATATTCTTTTGTCGAGCAGCGCCGTATCTCATGTCTGTTTGTTTCTAACCCGATTGCTGCTGTAAATACGGTCTTTCGGCCAGGATCAACAAATGTGGGTCTGTAGTTTGTCGTGATTTCTTCATAGGAGAAGTCTTCCAACGTCAAGTCATGATGATCAATGATGGCGTCTTCTCTTGGTTTCTTCTTACGACTAAATAGGAAGTCTACAGTGAAGCCATCAGATCGAATGAGATTCCTGAAGAGCATACTTGTGTTTGTCTTTAACTCAGCAATACTATGATATAAGTGAAAGAATAATCTTGAGAACAGAGTCTTTTAGCAGAGTGCTATTTACTTTACCTTCTGAAGCCTAACTTTTTGAAGTTGAACACTTTACAAAATTGTTCAAGTTGATTCCAATAGCCCTTTACAAGTCTTCCAGGAAATAAAAAAGGAGTAAGGGCGTTTATGCTGATGGTAATGAAGCGCCATGATACTGAGGGTGTTGGAAAAGGGAAGAAGCGATGAGGTAATGGTAACCTACGAACATCGTAGGCAAAATGATTAGAATGCTCTTCTTCGTAGTAGTCCTGGATAAACCACAAGGGCTTGACAAATTTGACCGGATCGGCCGCCAATGATAAAAGCGTAACCTTTTCCTCCACAAGGTCTGCAAAGTTCTTGCACAAATTATCTATTCTTAATTTGTCATCACTGCTTAACTTGACTTTACCAGGCCATTTGGGTTCGCCTTTGCAAATCGCTTGATAGCAGTATTTTGTTGCGATTTCGTCAACATCGCGCTTTACCATGCTCTAAAGAGAAAAGAATATTGACTTTGCTGCTGTTTGGTTTAATGTAAAGTTAATCCTTACCGGGAACAAATTCTGCAAGGTATAGTATAGATATTTAAGCATTCGCTGCTCAAAAAGCTCAACAATGCTGTTTGTATATGTGGTACTGAGCTCTTTACAAGCTTCTGTCAAGCATTGGCTATAGCCTTTGGTGAAGCTATAACTTACTTCGACAGCTGGATGCTTCTCTTTGAACTGCTTATAGAAGTTTTTCATGGAATCATTTATTGCTTTCTTGTTGGTTACTGTTTTACCTGTTACAAGTTGTCCAACCGAATACCAGAACTGTTGGGTGAAAATTTCTTTTGGTGTGTCTTTCTTATTATGGATGAGATAAGCGTTAACAAATAGTTGCGAACGAAACACAATAGCCCTAATGTCATTGCAGCACGAAATGACTCTTTCTCTGAATTTCTCGCGGAAGGTTGGTAACACCGCACTGTCGATGGGAAGCTTTCTTGTGAATACAGTAGCATCATCACCAAGAACAGATGAAATGAGTTCTTCTTTCGAAGGCGTGTGTTTGAGGCATTGCGGCGAACGAGCAGTGGTATGGCCATCTTGTCCACAGCTGAGGCACTTTACAGCTTGTGCGGTGGTCTTTTTCCGTTTAACTGCTTTCTTCTTCTCTTTCACTTGGTCACTCTGTTTTCTCTTTTTGCCACTGCTACCAACTTTAAGGAGGTTACTCACAAGCAATTAAGTGCTGTGTGTAAGATAGATTTAGGTTTATTGCTTACCATCATCAGCATTTACGGCTTTGTAATACTTGCATTTGTAGTAACGCTTGTCAAAATGACCTGGTTCATAGCAGTCTCGACACTTGGTATGCTCTAAAAAATTACAACAAATATCAGAATCCTTATATCTTGATCTGACGGTTCTCCTACAATTATCAAGCATTTTACCAAATGGGTTCCTTTTAACCTGGTTCTTATGCTTTTCTTTAATAGATCTAATCTTCTGTATAATGAAACTTTTGTACATGAATAGAGCTGTAAGTTACAAAAAAAGCGAAATACGGAAAAGAAGGGATCTTATTCTCGTTTAAAAGAACCCCTTCATTATAATCTAACTTTGACAACAAAACGCGAGAAAAGAAAGACACGTCTTTATCATTGGGCAAAGTTCCGAAAAAGGCACTGACGAACATCTGGTTGGGTCTTATAACACATCGTCAAATGACGAAAAAGTTGTCAAGCTTTTTGCAGCTCGTCCTATTGCAAAGTCACGCCAATAAGAGTTTTCTTAGCGACCTCTTTACTATGAGCACTCATTTTTAGGACTAGCTTGTACGCCATCCTTAATGCTGCTTGGATGATACTGGATAATTGATTATCAGCGAAATCGTCCAAAGAATAATATACCGCTTCATCGTAAAATAATTGAAAGTTGTCTAAATTAAGATTTAATAGTGTCCAATAAAATTTGTGAAAAGTCTGAAATAGTAGTTAAAACATGGTATTTCAATTTCAGTCAGTTTCTTTCAATCTAGGGAGACTCACAGGAAAACTCATTTTCACCCAAGACGACTACGATGGTCGAAGAGTTAGTTATTCGAAGCCTTAATATGTGCCCACACCAAATTGGAAAGGCTTGCAATTATCAGACCATCTATTAAACTGTTCGACTTGTGTACTTTAAACACAGGCTGCTCCAATTTTGAGCCGCAATCGATTCTTAAGAAGATTAATTTGAACAAGCTTATAGCTGCTGAAAAGGATAGTGAAAAACCTTCTCTTATGGTCTTTGGTAGCAAACTGCCATTGAAGAGCAAAATGAGGAGTATTGCGGTTTGCAATCCGTGAAGTGGTTGGATACTAAAACCTTGAAAACTGAAGATCAGCCAGGTAATGGTAAGTGGTGTGTGCTTTGGCACACTTGATATGTTGAGTCCGACATCGAGCTCGCGCCTTCCATACTTTAAAAAAAACACCCATAATTTTGCAGTACAAGTATATTGTTTGCTTTCACAAACAAAATTCGACCATGCAAATAAGCTGGGAGTCAACTAATATAGACAGCTCTCCTTTTCTTTCATTCATTTTAATACTTGCCAATATAAAACATATCTAAGCTTCACTGAGGATAGCAAAATTTATTGCTGAATAGATTTCCATGGGTACTACGATAAATGTAGTCAACAATATGACAATTGACAAAAGGTTGGTTGATCGAAAGTATATCAGTTATTATATTGCTTTAGCGCGCTGTAGTGTTGAATTTGGCTTATCCATTGACGTTTCTGATGTGCAGAAGAAGTCTTGACGCCAATAACCTGGCTTCCTGACACAATTTGGAACGAACACTCATCTATCATTTCCGATTCAAAAAAATAGCAGTTCAAAACCAACATTCTTTTTGTTTAATGAAAATAGTCCTCACCTGAATTGCTGAAGGTATGTTTCAGAGTCATTGATTGTTGTTGACGGACACTGACTTTCTCTAATGGAAACGGCTAGATGAATTAAGGCAGATACATAAGTAATTTGAACATGGACTTCCTTTTTTTTTTGAGTATTTTACCTCTCGGTACAAGGTATAAAGGTAACCCTTGACGTTGAGCGTTTTCAAGGGCTCAGCAAGTATGAGTATATCATTGAACAAAAAGCCATGAAGTTTTCGTCCACTTTTAGCTTTGAACAACGCTCCATCCATGATAAATTCTCTGCCCGTGATATTCAGTTTCTTGAAAAAAAAAAAAAAAAAAAAAGGAAAAGTAAATGCCAGATTCGAATCGCCGTTACAGCCCTTCAACAAGTTTGATAAAGATAGCTTACACCGTAGGTCTCCATGTCAATCAGTCTTGATAATTCAGACAATTTTTGGGCATTTTCAAACAACCTAGTTTCTTCATTTACATCTTCTAAAATCCTTTGTGATATTGAAAGTGCGGATTTTACCAATGAATGGTCAGCATGTCTCTCAGGCGTGCAGTTTAATATCTAAAACCATGATATATCAATAATTGTAATGGGAAACCCTTGGCAAGCATGGTTTTTTGCGTTTTTTACCTGTCGTAACAGAAGTGGGTATCTTGTTATACGCTGTACTGGTTCTAATAAAAAGTGGGATAAGTCTAATGATCGGCATTCGGGTCTTGTTTGTGCAGTCTGTTCACAACGAAAAGGTTATTTAACTCAAGTTAATCTATGAAGGGGGTGGGTGTAGCTGTTTCTTTTTCTTTTCCTGACCTTCAAGAACACTTCAAACCATTGATCTTCCTCTCTTTTTTTCTGCAGAAATTTGGTTGCATATGATTGGTTTCGACAATATGTTGAATAGCATTTCAAGTTGTCTGCCTAATGAATGAAGAATATCAGTTAAATCTTACTGATGTTTGTTCCTTGGTAAAGAAAAAAGGAAAACGAATCAGATTTACATGTTTTAAAAAGACATCACCAATTTTATCAATCACATTGCATTGTTCCCTTTGCTGGGTTTCCATATCACTTAAAAGTGCCGTATTGCATATGAGTAGGTCATCAATATTAGAGAACACGACATCCCTTTCGTCTTCTGAAAGGTATTTTCCCGAATCCAAAAAGAAAATCTAAGTATGAATCTCATATTGTGTCAACTGCCAGCTTAAGAATAAACGGTTCACTAATCGTAGTAGTACGGCCTTACATTCACAATCATTTGAAGGTCACTAAGGTAGCTTCTTTCAGTAGCGATCAATTCAAAAATCGCTTCTTGTCGTTTACGCTCCTCTGGTGGTATAGCATCCAGTTCGATAGGATCCATAGTACTTGCCCAGCTCACCAATTCCAAGTTCTCTGATGTATTGCTAGATCGACGTACTAAGGGCTGCGGTGTGCTAATATGGCTGTTGTTGACTGTACTGACTGTGCTAGCTGCCCTACGTCGCCTCGTTAATTCAGTTTTACTTACTCCCAAGTTAAACTTTTTCATAATGGGAGTATTAGGTACAGAAGATCCTCTGGGTAGATGGTCATCAGATACAGTTAAACGAGTATTGTCAAGAGTATTTTGGTCGGTAGGTGAAGTACAGGTAGGAATTGCGATAGGTGCCGTGCTGCTATGTGCTTTGGTTGCTATCGCGAAATGCGTAGTGGGGAAAGGAAAGGTAGAGAGCAGAAAGTAAATGAGCAAATAACACGATATACGTACAGTAGTGGGAACCATCCTTTCTCAAGAAACAGCGACTTACCTGAGGTAATTTTTTCCACAAATGTCTTTGGAAAGTAACCGCATTCCTGTGTCTCTTCATTCGTACCATACCACCAATCGCTGTCTTCATCTTGAAAAGGCTGGACTACAATAATCTGATTTTCTGTAAAGCCCAAGTCATCAGATCGTGTCTTTTTAAATTCATAAAGTGTCCTAACGTGAAAAGCTACACAGTATACATACAACCATGGTTAAACACTTAATCAAAGAAAAAGATAACTTGTTTTTTTTCTTATCACCTTCTTCCACAACCTCCACGTAAGTTCTAGGGAAAAAACCTACTTGATTCGTGACCAATGATGTGCCATACCACCAGTCACTGGCCTTATCTTTTGATGGATGAGCTTTGATAGTTTCGTTCGCCTCAAAGCTCAAGTCATCTTCACGTATTCCTTGATATTCATAGAGAGTAACTACTCGGTATACTACGGGTTGTAATCGTATGAATAAGGATTTGCTTCATGCTCGTTCCATCTTCAATTAAAGAACTTACTTATACTGAAATTAACCTCATCTTCAACGTCAATACCATAGCCGCTAGTTCCTGCAGTAGTCGTAGTTATAGGCGAAAAAGGAGTATTGATAGGTTGAGCTGCTGAGTCATTTGTAGTGGTTATCGAAGGTACGCTAATTGTGGAGTCAATAACAGGTTGTTGTGTCGCTTGCTGTTGCTGCAGCGCCTGCTCTTCTTCAAGCTGCTTCTTTATCAACTCTTCTTCTCTACGCGCTTTTTCTTTTTCTTCCTCAAGAACCCTTAACCGTTCTTCTTCTTCTTCCTGCTGCTGTCTAATTTTTAGTTCCTCTTCCATTTTTCTTTGCAATTCGGCTTCTTCCCATTTTCTCCGTCGTTCAATCTCGTCTTGTCTAGCTTGCTCAATATCTCTTTCACGGCGTTCAATTTCTGCTTGTCTTAATCGTTTTTCCCGTGCCGCCTGTTCTGCGGCCTGTCTTGCTTTCATCTGTCTTTCTTCTTCTGCTGCACGATCTTCCTTCCATTTTCGTAGCTGTTTATCTTTCTCTAATTGTACCTGTTGCTGTTCATTTCGCTTTGCTTTCTCTTCGTCCATTGCCGCTAAACGTTTGGCTTCTGCTGCTTTTCTCTTTAATTCTGCCTGTCTTTTCTCCTCTATTTTTCGTTTCTTTTCAGCCAGCATTTCCGCTTCGGCTGCTGCTGCTGCTTCAGCTGCTGCTTTCTTCTTCTTTTCCTCTGCTTCAGCTGCTTCCTTCCTGAGCTGATTACGTTTTTCACGCATAATTTCTAAACGAACTCTTGCTTCTGCTTCTGCTTGTCTCATTCTTTCTTGTGCTGCTCTCTCTGCTTCTGATGGTTGCTGGCTATGATGGTCGTTAGTGATTGATGATACAGATGGTGCAGGTATATATTGATGGTTGTTTTCTTTTTTCATGAATAATTGCCGGCGTTCCTCGATACGTTTCTTTGCGGCAGCTTTTATGTCTGCCTCAGAACGAGGTGTACCTGGCCGTCGTGAAGTAGGTACAGGAGGTGGTGTTGTATTAGTAGCGGAGGATCTTCTTGCCGATAACGCGTTATATTTGGGTAATGTTGGTGGTAGCAATGATGCGTTGGATTTTCTCTTTGTTATCGCTGGCCTTTTTAGTTGATCGATAAATTGAGCTACTTCATGATCGACGTAGAGCCCTTGTTCGAACATATTTTTTTCTTTTATACGCTGCGAACTCTCTTCCAAACTATGTTCTATGTTCATTAAATCCACACTAATGATTTGATCCGCTTCCTCTCGTGTTCTCCTTATACTGCTTAATATTTGATCTATTTTATGCTGTTGTTGCTTCTCAAAGGCTGATGATAGCAATTCAGAATTATGGTTCCTTGTTCCATTTTTAGGTGGAGGTGAAGGCGAATTGTTTGCTAGCTTGTTCAAACGTGCTGCAACCATAGCCTGTGCTTTTGCACGAATACGCTCGGAATCTGTCATATTTTCTGTGTTGATTATGTTTGTATCAGAGCCTCTACTGCTTAAGGATACATTAGAAACGTTAGTCGCGACTTGCTCTTTAAGCTGAGATAATCTATTTGCCTCCTGCAACAATTCCTTTTCCACGTTTCGTATGCTTGTGTTTATTAAATAGTCTAATTCTCTCGTAAGTGTCTTTCGCTGTTCTGCAATATCCTCCAACTGTCTCATATTCAACAGATACTGTGACCACAAATGAACCAGACTCTGTGTGGAGAGCCCTTTATGCGAAGCGTCTGTTTGTTTTTCCTGCAGTTCGTTTGTCACTTTTTTTATACGGCTTTTGAGATCTTCCAGATCTGCAGAGTTCCGCCGACGGTCGTCTTTGTCAATGGTATATGCGTCATTGAGTACGTCCACGGTGTCTAGTAATATATGCTGCTCTCGAATAGACTTTTTCAACTGTTCGATTCTGCTTTGACGTTCGATGTCATCAGCCCAAGGATTCCTCAGGACATTGCTGTTGAACATTAATTTTCCTTTTTGTTGTTGTCTACTGAAAAATGAAAGATAATAATTGTCCCCTTATGAGAACACAGATAAATTAAAATACCCTTTTTATAGGTTATGGATTTTTGAGCAAATAAGTCGTTCCTTTTGAAAATGAATAAGCGTTTTCTTTGAATGCAGCAGCAGGTGGGAGGAGTTACAAAACTGTACATGATGTTATGTGTCGAACAAAAAGAACTCAACAAAAACCGACTCCAAAATAGGTATATTTTTGACGCTCGATATCAACGCAAGTTACAACAGGTAACTCTTTTTATCTCACAAAAGCCTATTTTTCAAAAAAAAATTCAGTTTAAATTTTGTGGTATTTGACAAGAATTCGAACAATGTTATACATTCCATCAGAACAACTGTTCAGTAAGTTTTGTACTTATTTGACGTGGCTTCGTTTGAAGGCGCAGATGAAATCAATACCCTAGCTTTGACATCAACTGGCAGGATTGTCTGAGTAATTCCGACCATTCCTACTTACCGGCTGATATAAACAAAGGTATATATAAGGTTGCGATTCGGTGCTCTTGCTACATCAGAGAAAATTACAATCGAAACTCAAGGAACTTCTTCGTATTATTGGAGTTTCAGGAAAATCTCTTGCTCAATCTTAAATTGCATACATATCAATGTCTGTTTCTGTAAGCAACCATCTCTAGTAATTCCACGAATAGCAACTGCGTGCCACACAGCTTGGGTTCTTTTCGGTATTATGCAGCTCCGTTGTCACACAAATCACTAATATTTTTTTCCAGGATTTTGTTTAAAAAAGAAGGAGCCTTTTGTCGTTTCTAACGCGCCAGAGTAATTTAATACTCTAGGAGATCCAGTTGTTACCATTCGAAATTTGAGCTTCATGTTGATGAATGATAGCTACTTCTGCTATTGTCTAAATTTTTTCGGCAAGAGTTATATGTTTACTGATTCTTAACAGACTACAGTATGCTTCTGCACATAGGGTGCAAAGATATTGATTGCGTTTTTTACTTAAGTGAGGAGTACAATGCTGACGGTCCCCATCAGATGTCCAAATTAGTAATGCTTTCCCTTTTAAAATAAATCAATTCGACAGAGTCTATATTTTCTGACATGCAATTGAAAGGTGACTTACTTCACTTTTTCATAGTTTTCCGGATGTAATGCGCTCGTATTCATTCAATATCATTTCTCACAAATGCAATAGAATGTAGCAAAATTGCACTCATGCAGCTTGATGTCAAATTCTTATTCTCATTTGATATTGTACGCTTACTAATGTTGTTGAGCTTTTGGCCTCTAAACTGCATCCAAAGATGAAGGTCGATATAATCTACCTTCTCACATTGAGCGAATTATTCTTATGATTTACACACTCTAACAGCAATTGGAATTTCCAAATATGTCGAAACACGAGGTAATTCATCCATACAAGAGATAAACCAAGCGCACAAGCTGCTGTAACCATCTTGACATTGTAACCTATATCCCACCATTAATTGAATATTGTGCATCGTCGCTACTCATAAAACAAAATTAACTATATTGGTATTTCTGTCTCTTCTTAATTTCTGTAAAATGTTCTCTTTTGATACAACACGTATATTTGTCTTTTTCTTCGTATTTAATTGAGCCAATGCTCCTTTAAGTAACTTTCGAAGCGAAATTTTACTATTGCATAGTGAAGATCCAGGTACGATAATGATACCTAATGCCTTCATCATAAAGGTTGAACCTAGTTTTATTCCACCAAATCGTTGTCAAGACTGTGGGCATTTCACATGAATCATCGTACTCAGTTTAAACCTTTCATCTCACATCTGTAGCTACTATCATTTGTCCGTGTTCCCTAAGTATGTCATTTTTTTTTAAAGCCAGAGCACAGTTGCACCGAAATCTTCGTTCAAAAAAAATTGATGGTTGTTCAAACTAAATGAATTACTCCACAATGGATGGGATATAAATACTAAGTATACATAGTAGACCATGGACGCTGTAAATCCTCGTTAACTTCTTCATTTTTTCCCTTTTTACGCCTGTAGTATATATTTGGAAAAGTACTTCTACTTTTTCCATCTAATATTAACAATCTCTTCCTCTCCTTACTTAAACTGTGCATACTATACAATCCTTTAAATCTAATAGCGCAATTGATATAATAGAATATAACGCTTTATGACCGATCAAACACGGCAGGCCCAAGACCACACGGTCATTATGGATACTCAACATCATCATCACGAAGCTGCCAATTCTCCATTTAACAACTATGACGAGCACTGGGTAAAGACCAATGACAATGAATTGTTAGAAGAATACGCGGAAAAGCAACCAGCAGTTCCAGTCAAGCGTCCTTTCTACAAAAAGAAGAAATATTGGATTATTTGTTCAGTCATATCAGCCATTATCATTGTTGTCGTTGTGCTTCTGATTATCTTTGTCGCCTTCCCCAAGATAGCTCAGAGTTTGATGAACCAATCTAAGATTGATGTCAATACTGCACAGATATCATTCAGCAAGCCCAGCTCGCTTGAAAGTCAAACGTACAGTAAACGCGATGGCGGTGACAATATGAATACCACTTTCTATATGAATATGGAAAGCTCTCTCAAGAACACGGGCCCTTTCTCAGCTGATATAAAGTTTCATAATCCAATCAATGTCTTGTATAAAGATCAAATTTTAGGTGACATTTGGTTGTATAATAACACTCATATTTCTGGTGGCCATGGTTCTCTGAATGCTATGACACCCTTTGTCATCCGTGATGAAGCTGCTTTTGCTTCTTTTGCTAAAGATATGCTGGCTGTAGATGAATTCAAATGGATTCTGAAAGGAAAGCTCGATATCACTGCTCTTACAAGGTAAGCGTATTATAAAAAGAAACCGGATCTGTACATTGCGTCTTCAGCCATTCTTAATCATTATTGTATTAATTATTTCATGAAAGAACTGCTACCGTTGATCTCAATAAGGAAATTACCTTGAATGGTAGCATAAGATTTAACCTTTAGTACTAGTATTGTGAAAGCATCAGCCCATCTCACGTATTCATGTCTGCTTTTGCCTGTAGGTATGAATGGCTTCCCTAATGTCAAGATTAATTCTTTCCAAATGCCGGGCGATGATCCTACTGGTGGTATACTTGTTGAATTGGGAACTGTTTTGACTAGTCCTTCTCCTATTGGTGTACAATTAGGCACAATTGCTATGGCTATCGGCTACGACGGTATTTCGTTGGGTACTGTCAAGGCCGAGAACGTTCAATTGCAAAAGGGTGATAACAATATTCCACTCAAGGGTACTTTAGTTCCGCATAATGATACCGCTACTTTAGACAAAATCGGTACTTTGTTCTCCAACTATGTAGCTGGTAAGACTTCCAATACCAGTGCTATTGGTATTTCTTGTGCACCTGATGGGGTGAACCCTATCAGCTGGCTGTCAGAAGGTTTTAAGACTGTAAAACTCAACGTTGCCTTGGGTGCACCTGAACCTCTAAAGATCATCCAATCTGTCAGTATGGGTTACCTTGATCTGAAATTTGATAGCAACACGCCTTATGCTCCTCTTGTCAATGCACCCATTGTCAATGCAAACTTCCAAATTCCTTTTGGTTTCTCATTGAATATCACTGAAGTTAATCAGAACATCACAATGGCTATCAACACCTCTAGTACCGAGACGGCTGATTTTGCGGTACTTCAAGTTCCTTTTGTACCTGCTATCAGTGATCAAAATGCAGGTACTCTCCAATTTGGTATCAAGGATAGTAACATTGCTGGTATTACTGGTAAAGAGCAAATCTTCAACAAGTATACTTACGAATTGACTGCTTCCAACAACTACACTTTTATGATTTCTGGCAATGCTTCTACAAAGACCAATACACCCATTGGCCCTATCACTCTTGGCGGTATTCAATTCACCGTACCTACTCAACTTCATGGTCTTCAATTCTTGAACAGCTCAGCTACTGTTATCAACTCTTTAGATGTAACCGGTGGTACCACTGAGAACCTATTGTTGTCTATTAATGTTACTATGACCAACCCTTCCGATTTCAGTATCTCTACAGGTGATGTCAGTTTTATCATGGGATCGGACGGAACTGATTTGGGTGTTGTCACTCTTCAGAATTTGACTCTTGCACGCGGTAATAATCAGGTCTCTGCTTCTGCTACTTTTGATCCTAAGTCATCTGACGTTGGACAAAATTTATTGTCTACGTTTGTCATGGGACAAGACAACTCAGTTATAATCTCAGGTTATGCTAACTCTACTAATATTGCGTCCCTCGTCGACTCTTTGAGTGCTATTAGTCTTGGATCTACTCTTCCTGGCCTCAAGACAGCTTTGATTCAAGGAGGTAGATTGACCGTTCGTTCCGACGTTATTCAAACTGGCTTAGTGGATGTTACCGTGTCTATTGCCAACCCGTTTTCTGCTGGCCTGTCCATTAATAAGGTGGTTGCGGCTGCTACATATACTGGTATGCCCATTGGTAATATTGATCAAGATATCAGTAGCAGTCCATTTGTCATTCCTGGAAAAAGCGTTGCTAAATCTCAAGCCTTATCCATGACTATGAATGTTGAGCCTGCCTCCGTTGCTTTGCTTCTAAGAACACTTGCTAAAAACTCAAACTTGGATACACATGCATTAGATGCCTTGCTTGGTTTAGGTGGCTTCCAAATTGCTGGTCAAGAATATGTAGATGCTAGTCCTGATCTTTTCTCTAGCTTTAATATCTCCAGCTATGTTATGAATGCTATGAAGGCCCTTAAGGTAGATCTAACGCTTTCTTCTGGTATCGACATTGGTCAATATTCCAATGATTTGGCGTTCTCTCAAAGAGATGTAGCTATCGCTTCTGATAGTTCCGTCACTATGTTGATACCTATTGTTGGTCAACCTATTGTACAACAAATTGTCGATGGTTCTGTTTTGTCTTTTGACACCATTATACTATCTGCACCTACCAACAATGACTTTACTGTTCAGATGAAGGGGAAAATTGCTAATGCGGGTCCTATGGATGCCACTATTATGTTCCCTACTCCTCTCAATGTTGCTTGGGAAGGAATGACACTGGGCCAGGTTTCTATGCCAGATATCAACTCTAAGGCCGGCGTGGGTGCTTCTTTCGACGTCACTGGGAAATTCACTATCAAGAATACAGATGATATGGCTTCCTTTGCTACTTTCATGATCAACAATGGTGCTTTTGAATGGGAAATTACTACTCAAGACGTCAGCGTCAATGCTTTAGGTTATACTTTCAGTAAGATTACCATGCAAAAATATGTTACTTTGTCAGGTGCTAATGGTTTCAAGGATGCTGTTACTATCAATAAGTTTGATTTGCCCTCCAACGATCCTGCCGGTGGTATTACTCTCACTGCTGAGACAACCATCAAGAATCCCTCTCAAGTCGGTTTCAATCTCTCTGGAGTTGCTTTTGAGTCCTCCTATAAGGGTACTGTTCTTGGCCCTCTTGGCTCCAATGGTGCTGCTGTCTTCCCTCCTCAAGGTACAGCTAGCATTTCTTTGAAGGGTCGTCTTGTTCCACAAAAAGGTGAAGGTTTAAAAGCTGTTGCCGAAATTTTTGATAACTATTTGAGTGCCAATGATTCCATTATTAATGTTAAAGGTGTCTCTGGTTCTGGCCCTAATGGGGTGGTCAATTGGTTGAGTACAGCTTTTAAAACATTGACGATTCCGAATGTGGTTATGCCTGGTCCTAAAGTTAAACCTCAACTGATTCCTGGTATTACTATGAAACAAATGACGCTTGACTTGACCAAAGATCCTTGGGCTCCTCCTACAAGCTCCAGCAATGTTGAGGCACAATTAAAGAGTCCTTTTGGCTTCCCTCTCAGTGTTAGTCAGCTAGAGATGAATGTAATGGCTCAATATCAAGGCGCTGACGTGGCGTCTCTGAATGTTCCTGCACAAAAGGCGATCACTAGCCCCTCTGGTTTGGTTTCTACCCAATTTAGCGATATTCCGTTCAAGGTTCAAAATAAGGAAATCTTCACTGGATTTGTGCAGTTGTTGACAATGTCACCAAGCGTTACTTTCGGTTTGAAGGGCACCTCTAATGCCATTGCTGAAACTGCTATTGGTGCCATCAGTCTTCATGATATCGGTTTCAATGTCGATACAGCGCTCGCAGGTCAGTCGGTTTGTTTAGGGGGAACCTTTTCATATTATACTAAATCCAACCTTTTTTCTTACTGCTTCAATCAAAAGGTTTTGCTAACTTTGGAGGTTCTGTTAAGACAAACTCCATTGTTATCGCTGGTGGTACTCCTGAATACACTCTTGTAAACCTTGGCTTTTCAATGGCCAATCCCTCTAACATTACTATCAATGTGGGTGATATTAATTTTGACGTTATCATGAACGAATCGGGTAGTGTTGTTGGCCGTGTTTACGTTGAAAATGTGATTATTCCTCCCGGTCTTACAGAATATACCGGTGAAATGCATTTAGGTGAAAAGACTACTGATAAGAAATCCATTGGTCAATTGTTCAGTAACTATCTTACGTCAGCTAATACATCACTTACTATTACCGGCTCTTCTGAATCCACAAAAATTGCTCCTTTGGTTCCTGCCTTATCCTCTGTGAAGCTTAATACGGAAATGAGCGGAATTGCTGCCAATTTGATATCTCAAATCCAAGTCAAAGGTAGTTTACTGGGTATGTTATCTCGAAAGGAAGCTACCTCCGTTGTCTCTTTGGCTAACCCCATGGATGCCCCTTACCAAATCAAATCTGTCCAAGCATCTGTGACTTTCACTCCTTCTTCTGCTACGATTCCTTCATTCACTGTTGGTACCATTGATTATCAACTTCCTAACCCTGTTACAGTTCCTGCGAAAGGCACCGCTACTTCTGACGAATGGCCCGTTGTTGTTGGTGAAGCTAGTGCATCTCAGTTACTTGCCTTGATTACAGACAAGAACAAGTACCTTGATGTTCAACAAAATGTGACGGTCATTGTAGGTAAAGGCTATGAAACAGAGATGTACTATTATCAAAATAAAGTGCCTTTCAGCATTTCATTTGGAAGCCTCTTAGAAATCGGTATTACACCCGATCAAATTGCCGGAATGGAGTTACCATCCAACATTACCGAACAAGGGCTCCACAGTATTTTGGCTGGTAAAGGTACTACTAGTACGGCTACTGCTGCTACATCAAGCACTGTTACAGCTACAACCATTGTAACTACAACTACAGATTCTTCTCAGACAAGTAAAGACAGTATGACTGAAGCGCTTCCTACTAAAACTGAACAAGAGAAGTCTGCTCCAACCTCAACGGAAACCTTTACCACCACAGCTAATGGCGTGAAATTTAAGCTTCCATTCTAAACTCAAACAACTTCATAACAATACTCGGACCACCAGTCTCGTCGTTTTCCTTTTTTTTTAAGGGTTTACAAGTCAAATCTAAACGACTTCAATTTTATTGATTTCTATTGATTTTCTCCAACATCATGAATCATACCATGTATTACTGTATTCATATTTCTCTGCCAAATTAATGACTCAAAGTAACAGAATTCAGCTAAAGGTTATCTCAGACTATTAAAAATGAAGGAGTTTAGAATTACTGTAGAGAGTATGAGAAATGTTGGATGTTATGTTAAATAGTTTTAGCGCATTCTACATCAATTTCAAAGGGGAAGTGAAACTATGAATACATTTGCTCTGAAATCATTTGTCAAAGATGCTATTTAATTCAATAATCAACTATGACATGGACAAAATTATTTTGTAGATGGATTAATCAAACAGATGTCAGGATTAGTAGGCTTTTGCTACAGAGTATGCATTTGTATTAAAAGTCAATAAAGACAGGTGTATGCAGGTCGTAGGTTGGTCCTCCTAAAAAATGGCACTTTTTCTACAATTTAAAAGTTTCTACAGTATTAGAAAGTATATAAATACATTATTGAGAAACATAGATACTCTTATATGTAAAAGTGTTAGCACCGCGAACCGAGGACCGAAGGACCAGAATCACCTAACTTACTTCTTCAATCCTCCTCTTAATTTGGTCCCAGTCCGCCCTTCAACGATGCCCGCCATTGGAGCGGAACAAAGGCAGGCCCCTATTCTGCTGCAATTTGTCAACCTCTATAAAAGTGAGTAGCTGCTATACCATGTCACCATTGTGGGTTTGATACTAATTTTATTCAATAATCTTGTGACATTTATGTGATGTTTCTGCAAAAGTTATCCTAAATAAAGCATAGTGATTATCTACTGTCAGGCTGTAAGTGCTACAATATTATCGCTGTCACTCAAGTATATATGATTTTGTTTCAATTAGGTAAAATCTAGCAATTCAGTCATCCCGAGGAACTTAAGGCCTCCAGATCTCTATACACAAAGCATCCCTTTTCAAAACTGTTAAAAAAACCTAGCAGACGAAAATCTCCATTACTGCAGACATTACATAATTTACAAAATTTAGAATATCTTTGGGAATAAAATATATACTTGGAACCATAAAGCTCAAAGCTTTTATCTCAAAGTATTAATAACATCTGGGTTGTATCTCTGATTTTCTTTTATATATTCTCAAAACGTGGGTCCCAAATAGCTTTCACCTGCGTGAAGCATGAGAAATACAGATTATCGTTTTTATATCTGAAAGTGTCAATGAATTTGAGTATTGTGCAAGTATAATGTATTATAAGCCTATAAAAACTGTAGAAACTTTCCAACTGCAGAAAAAGTGCCATTTTTTGAGGGCCAAGCAAGGACCAGGCGCAATCAATTTTACAAGTCTTAGTTGAGCGAGGCATCGGTACTGCGTCGAATTATCAATTTGTACGTGTATAATTTTAACTTGATTGGTTTTTTAAGCTTTATTTTGTTCAACAATAACGATTATATCTTTCACAAAATACGTAAACCGAATCTATATGATTGCATAGCCATATCTCAGTAATTTGATTAAAAATTCAATAAGGCTACTGTCTTTATTGCAGCAAATGCTTTTAAGTATCCAGAATATTCAAGCATTACATTCGAGTGGAGAGCTTGATTATGTCTTTTTCGCTTTTGCGTGCCTGAGTAGGTTGTACTTTGTTCTAGAACCTGTGTACGTTAGATAGATATTGTGATGAATTTTTGCCAATGATAAGAATTTAGAATCGATCTTGGATCAATCGAAACAAAGACACAGTACAATTTTAAGCGGAAACCGAAGTTTGGGTTTTAAAACAGTCAAAGCGAAGCTTTTGATAAACACAACAGCATTAAGTGAGTGCTTGAATTTTTGTTCGAAACAGTAAACTTCCTTCCTTTCTCTTCCTCATTCCTCTTTTCTAGCATTTCAATGTCATTTCAGATTAATTGTTTGAAAGTGTTATAAATGCCTACTACAGCGACCTCAACTTCAACGCCAATCATATCAGCAACAACCTCAACGAACAGTACTTATTCTCAACATCAACTCAATGAAACCTCTCGATTATCCCAGCAAGGTCATTTGTCAACCATATCACCGCCTATTTCACCAGCTATTACTGCACACACAACTACTACTAGTGTCACTAAAAGTAATACTTTAAACGAAGAGATTAGAAATGTGGTTGCCGCTGTGCAATTTAATGACCCGAAGGCGGATGATGAAGAGGATGAACAACAAAAAGCATATAAAGATTTAATAAAGCAATTGGCGGCTCAAGCACCTGAGCCTTATGGAGCTATTCCACCATTATTGAAAAAGAAGAAAAAGAAGAAGCAAAAAGATAAAGATGGAAAGAAACGATCCGGAGAGCATAGTAGCAAGAAAAAGGCGAAGAAGGATAATGATAGTAGCATTGGTACTAGCAATCAAAAGAGGAGAAGAAGCAGTAAACACAATGAAGGAGACGATAAAGTGCCTATACGACAAATGTCGCATGTTGAGAACTGGCTTGCCCTAGACAGTAAAGAGAGTATACCTGATGAAGAGGATTTGGTAATGAACATACCATTTATCTACTGAGAGCGAAATCTCTTGATACTGATAATACACCTATGTTTATAGATACCTGCTTCACCTTTCCAAAATTTCTTATCCACAGATTTTTTAGTATTACCATTACATATGCCACCACCTTCTTTAAGCGCCATCGCAACACAGAGGGAGGAAGAAAACCGACGGCAGCAGCAACAGCAGCAGAAACAGCTACATTTACCGATGAAGAAGAAATCAGCAGATCTAAGGCCCATTTTGTATCCAGTGAAAAGTCCCAATGTACAAGTGATACCTATTCAACAAGCAGCAAATAACTTGGACTCTGATGAAGAGGAAGAAGAAGAAATTGAGGATATAGTAGATTTGGATGACGCTGAGGACGAAGAGGATGAGGAAGATGAGGAGGAGGACGATATGACGGATACAGAAGAGGAAAGTGACATGAGTATTAGAATAGGAGAGAATGGTATACAAATGACTAGAAAGACGTCAATACCATCTTTTTCAAAATCGCATGAGCCATCCACGTCTACGACAAATACTTATGCAATGTCTACTTCGCCGCCTTCTTCAGCTACCACAACTACCTCTACTACTGCCGTTAATACGGCAGCATTATCACAATCATCCATAACTACAAATTTACAACATAAAGAGTCTTCCATTACATCGCCAACAACATCACCCTTGATGTCGCCATCTACCAGTACAAATATTACAAAGAATAGTACACGTTGGCTAGAAACAATTGCACAGTTAAAAAGATCGCTCGTATTATCTACATCATCCTCGTCATCTCCTATTGATAATAATAATAATAATAACACTGCTGAAAACAAAAATTTTTTGAATAACTCCAAAAAACCACCTCATTTCATTCCAATGCCTCCATCACCAAAGCCATTACAGCAACGCCGGAAAAGAAGATCAGAAGCAACCACACAACCAAGATTTAATCCTGAAACGAATACATATACTCGTGATACCCGTTCTAATCCAGATCATCTGCGAATGATTTCTGCAGAATTAAATATGATGCGGCATAGAAAATTATCTTCTCCTCTAAAGCCGAGAGGTTTTCTACCCAGGAGAACAGATACTTTTATACGTGGTGAAAATAGAAAGTTATCAAATTTGAAGTATGAGGCAATAATACGTCCTTGAAATTCTGTAATAGCTTACATACATTTGTTAGCATGAATAAAAAAGGCTATAATGCCCTCGGGCAGGAATACCCAGAAAGGAAATACCGGTTGATAATATGCATATTGCTTTTATCCAATGTTTCTGCGCACATTCACTTGCAGAAAAAAGGAGTGCATCACATATTAGAGTTACGCAGTTTGTATAATACAAGGAAAGGGGGGGGTATATCGCCACTCCATTTATTATAAAGTTGGCTAACAGGAACAGGGTCTAGAACAGTTTAAAATTTGTCATATTAGATATTTTCAAGTTTTATTGCTATACATTAAACTGAGAAGCTTAGAACAAAAGAGATGGTGTCTGAAATACCCAAAAAAAAATAATGGACCGGGGATATACATAATAAAATGAGTGTAGCTGGGATATAGGATATGGTATATGATATTATTGTTATGAATAAACAGCACTAATTATAATGGCGACGATTATGCCAACAAAAAAGATTGATGGATTCAGGGGTAGCAATTTAAAAAGCAGCAGCAGTAACATTAATAGAATCTTTTCGAATAGATGGACTAGACATCCACCAGTCTTCACGCAATAAAGAGGAATTTTTCACGTCCTTGTAATATGTTGCAGTAGTAGTAGTGGCAGAAGGTTCTCGCGTATATGATAATGGTTGGTTGAGACTGTATAAAGACACCATGGATTCCGTCGAAAATCTCAATTCCTCCACCCAACTCTGATGTGTCCAACCGTACTGCTCTGCCTGCCTATGCTTTATCTTCTTGTTGGCTTTCTGTACAATTCCTGTAAAAGCTGCTTGAAAAGCATTCGATAGTGAGCGTTTATGATAACGTATTTTGCTATTGTGGCTGCTACGGTGAATGAAGGAAGCATTATCTGATACGACAGACTCTTCTGTTGTGTCGTTTTTGCTCGATCTTTTGGACATTCTACGAGTAAGTGAGCCAAACTTATGTAAGGCACGTTTCTTCATTGCTGCAGTAAATGTGCTGGTAGTACTAGCTGTTAGGTTGACCGTTGTTGTTGTCATATTCGGACTGGGATTGGACTGGCAGCGTCTTCTTCTGTTGAAGGAGCTAATATCTTTATCTATTCCATCTAGCAATAATTCGTTGTGCCCTCTGCTACTGCTTCTTCTCATTTGAGCGGATCGAGTTGATTTTGTAGGTCGGATGCTATTGCTGTTATTGCTGCTGTTGTTTTCTATAAACAAATGTTCTAGTGATTCAAGTAAAGGTAACTTAGGTAACTGAAGTACGCGCGATTTCTGATATTGATTTCGCAACGGGTCGTATGCTGACAAGGTCATCACACCTTGATCAAATTGCAGAATGTTTTCATTACTGTTATGCAGCATTTTTATAGATAGTTCAATTATTCTATAGCGTAAGGAACGAATGGGAAGTCTGTCTCTATGATTTTGGTAAAAAGAAAGGAATAGGGTGGATGTAAAGCTCAAAGAATGTTTAGGAAAGAAGAGAAAGAAAAAAGCTTAGCAGATCACTCCTTTTCTTTTTGTTCTCAGCCAATTTTATTTTTCAGATTCAAACTTTCTTTTTTTAACGCAATCAGCGTAATCCATCATTTTAACATACTACGTTTTGACAAAGCATTATTACGTTACTACAGCCCAACTACACTTTAAAACTACGCTTTGCTTTCTAGTTATATAAATGAGTCTGTTATCTACCGTAGCAAATCTCTTTAAACGGATTGGCAATGGTAGTAGCAGTAAAACTTACACACGATTGCCGAATGCTAATACATCAACATTTATAAGACCAACCAAACGATGGCGAGCCCTGACCCTATTGAAATATACCACTCTCATCATCCTATTTATTGTAATATCTTTCTTTACTTTCTGTCAACTACAGCTCAATGTGCGGGTATATTTACGAAATTGGATATCCCACGCAGATGATGCTTACTACAGCCCTTTAGCCGGCTGTTTCGACAATTTGCCCGCTAAAAGCCCTTATCTAAACGGTGGCACTCATGAGTACGTCTACGATGTTGCACCGGGTATCAGTCTAATGGAAGATTATGATTGCTATGATTTTGCGGCAACTATTACAACCGACTCAATACACAAACGCAATGAAACAACCATCTATCACGCTTATTGGAGATCTGACCTTGCGCCTATGGGACGTAAACAACTTGCTACCCTTCGCTCATTCTTCGCAACACAAGATCCTGATACGTCTATCATATACTTATGGTCAAACGGTGATTTATCTCTCTCCCCTATTGTTCAACAAATTCAACAAGCTGTCGGCGCTGATCGACTGCAAGTTAAGCTCTACAACCCACATGAACTCGCAGAAGGTTCGCCCATGGAAGGCTCTCCACATTTGGATTTCAAAGACGATAGTGGATACTTGGACGGCGATCTTGTGCGACTTTTAGCTATTTATAAATATGGCGGTATGTGGTTTGATATGGACAGTTTGTTTATTCGTGACATGTCACCTTTATTAGAACATGAATGGTTATCGCAATGGGATTGCTTCTTGCCCAACGGGTTCCCGTTTAATGGTGCATTCATGCGTTTCCACAAGCAGTCGCCTTACTTGTGTGAAATGCTCTCTGAGTTAGCATCGGGGCCACTGCCTAGACCAGACACAATCGATTGGGGAGGATACATGTATTATAGAATTTATAGAAGATTGTTGCATCATGGAATCAGACCATGGACAGTACTGCCTTGGTGCTTTACCGACTCAATGGTGTGTTCACCAAAAAATTCAATGCCGAATGCTTTCATTGAGACAGAATTTGATAAAGAGAGATTATTGCAGACATTTGCGTATCATTGGCATAACCAGTGGAAGAAAGAACCAGGAAGTTTGTTTAAATTTTTAGAAGAGAGACATATCAATGTTACTGGATGGTGAACAAACATGTGCGTATAGAAAATTTTTTTTTGGGTCAAATTGCTCTTGTATTTTTGAAAGTCGAGTGTTGCCTTCTATAGTCCTTTTTCAGTTATTATATTTAATTTTTTTCTTTTATTGTTCCGTCATTGTTAAATTAATCAATAAATATAGTTTTTCTTAACATTTAACTTGAAACAACGGTAAAATAGGTAAGAGATGCTTAGGCATGCTGCTGAGATCTTTTAACCTTGGTACGTTTAAACAAGGATTTTCATTACTGACATTTTTAAGCCCAATGGACACGAGATATTAAACTTAACTAAATTGTCTTAGGCAGAACCAAAGGCTAGATATCATCTTAAAACCCCTTCGGACTCAAGGGTAAAAAGCATTATGGTCTATTAGAAGGGGGGGAGGAAAAGAGGGCAACCAGTCGAGCAATAGATGCCCTAACCGAGGAGTTGTAGGCGGCTCTCGAGAGTGGTGTAAGGAGTCGAGTTCAAACAAAATGTGACAAAGTACTGGCCATAGAAAATGCCAGTTTTGTATTTGGGAGGGGTTTTTGATCGGATGTGTAGGAAGACCTTAACCTTGGTACAGTTTATTAATTTTATATTTGGACGAAATAAAATTGCGTTTAGACAAAATGCTGTATACAGAGTAGACCATTGAAACATACATGTTGGACAGTTTTTACAAAGATATGAAATACAAGTTTACCATTCTTACCTGTAAAAATCAGCTGGTTTCGTTCCAGTGATGTTACGTGTAAGCGGTAGACGAGACGGTGGCGGTGGCGATCTTCTTCCTTGAGAATACTTCGGGTCTACCGTTCCCACTCCAAACCGTAGTACCTATTGACATCATGTTTTTACAGGCATTGATGTCCCGGTTCCATAGTATGCCGCAGCTTTTACAGGCTAGTATACTATGGCCGGGAACATCATTCAAACCATGCAATTCCTCACTGTGGCAGCGGTAGCAAATCTTCGACGTCTTGAATTCGTCAATCATCAGCACTAACAGATCGCCGGCTGCTTCTCTTCTTTTCAGCGCACGGAACAAGACACCAACAACGTCACAACGGAGACCCTTCAATTTCACGTTATCTTTGCCAAACATGCCATCTCCAAAGACACTTTGTGCTGCAAGAGCAGGTAGTGTCAACGATGATGATGAAAGTTGGCCTTACAACGAACAAATTTTGAAGCTTGTAGATCAAGTATTTCAGCATCCGTTCCTCAAAGAGTTCAACAATAGATTTAGTGTATGCAACACTTGTCTCCTTGGCAGCTTCTGTAAGACACTGACTATAGCCTTTGGTGAACTTATTGCTGTTTTCAGAAAAAGTCTTGATGCTGTCGTTTACTGCTGTCTTATGAGTGTCATTTTTGCCTGTAACCAGTTGTCCAATCGAGTCCCAGAATTGCTGTGTAAAGACTCTTGAAGAAAGCCAATTTTCTTATTATGGACGAGATAAGCATCGACAAATAGCTGACAACGGAACATTATAGCCCTAATGCCATTGCAGCACGAAATGACTTTTTTTTATAAACTTCTCACGATACTCAGGTAATACGGCACGACTAACAGGAAGTTTCCTAGTAAACGTGGTAGAGTCACTGCCTAGGACAGACGAGATGAATTCCTGCTTCGATTGAGTGTGATTGGGACAATCTGGCGAACGGGAGCTGGTATGACCTTCTTCTTTACAGCTGATGCACTTTACAGCTTGTGATGCTTCTCTCTTCGTTTTAGCAGCTTTTTTGTCAGCCTTGACCTTGTCACTCTGTTTTCTCTTCTTGCCAGAGCTACCAACTATGTGTAAGAATGAGCTGTTAGTGTACTGGCTTGTGTGTGTGAATAGAAAATTTCAGGTTACCATCATCAGCGGTTACGGCTTTATAAAACTTGCATCTGTAGTAGTCCTTATTATAATGCCCGGATGCATTACAGTCTTTGCACTTGACATGTTTTGATTGTGTAATAATGTTGCTAGTACAATTGTGCGCCGAAAACGTATTCCTTAATACATGCTTACCAAATGGGTTCTCTTTCTTTGTGCGCTTTACTTTCACTAATTCGATTTTATTTATGATAATACTCTTGTATATGCAAGTAAAGGATAGCAGTATTTACGAGGTCAAGAAATGAAAGAAAACAGGAAGAGAGATGTGAAAGGATTCAAACACGAAAATGATCTTCATAGCTTTCCTTCGACAACACATTATGAAGCATTATCTCATTTACGCGTTCAACATCGCGAGTAAAAGAAGCAGTCAGTCTCTTTATATGAAAACTTAGGTTCGATCCGTACGCTGCCAGCTTGCTGTGTAGAAGTTCATTATCATACTGCCCTCATCATCCAACTTTCCATGACACTGCTTAGCACGTATGCCTACTTTGTCCCAGTCTTGGTCGAGGCCCGCTCCGACTCACTACACATTATGGCATAATCCATCGTATGCCATAATCAAACTTTTATGATTATGCTTTCATGGCTACTCGATCTGTCTGAAGTGCGTCAGTAGAGCAGATGTTTGAATAGAGAACTTGTCTGAGCTAGACAGAGCATTATTCCAATTTTGAAAAGAGAACGTCTAATTTGTTTTGGGAAAAGGTCTGAAAATCAAGTATTTTTCTTTTTTGCACTGAAAAAAGATTCTTGGTAAGCAACAATCCGGCCTTAGCTCAGTTGGTAGAGCGGAAGACTGTAGTTAAATTGATTCTTGGTAAGCGGTATTTCAAATCTGGGACAACGCGCTTCTTTTACACGAAGATTTCTTTTCAGCTCATGGCAGAAAAGGGTGGTGTTTTCACAGCTCTTCTTCAGCGAGAAAAATTGTTTTTCTTCTCTTTTCCCCCTTTTTTTTTCTTCAAGTTTTTCTTCTTGTAACTAAGTTACAATAACTCGCTCCATCATTTTTTTCCAGTTAGTGGCTTAAATGAACGAGCTTGAGAATACCAACAACCAACTTTGGTTAAATACGCAGACTGACCAGCACCGTCCAGCTAGCCCTGATTATAACACTGAAGATTGTGTTGTGCTAAACTCTGATGATTTCCAACCCACATCGCAATTGTACTCATCTTCCCTATATGACGAACAAGCTCATCGCCGAACTTTCCGACATCAAAATCCGCATAAATTTGTTATTGTAGTGGGCTCATATGAAAAGGCTATAACCCTTGGCCGTGGCGGTGCGAACACCATCAAAATTGGCCGCCGTAACCGAAACATTAGCCGAACTCATATTTCTATCGATTACAATAAAACAAAGCAACAATTTGAACTCACAGTAATAGGATTAAACGGTGCTTGTGTGGATGATGTCGCATACGAGCAACATGCAGTTGTACGTTTAGAAAATCATAGTATAATTGATGTACTGGGTGACCAAATTCAGTTTAGAGAGCCCATTGCGCCCCTTCCTTTACCTACAGCTAAAGAACAGCAACACCAACAAGCAAATATCGGAAATGAAAGAATGAATATCAATACAGTAGCAGCCGTTGCTAAAGAGCTATCTCCCGAGCCTGAACAACAGACTGCAGCAGTTGGGGAAGAAGAACAAGTAAAAGAAAACAAAGAAATCAAGTTAGCTGATGAAAAGCCTGCAGAAGAATCAGAAAAGATAGTTGAAGAGCCTGCAACACACCAAAATGAAGTAATTGCCACCCACCCTGATGAGAGCATTAACAGTGCGCCCAAATCAGAAAAAATGAATCAAGAGGTCGTACATTTAGTTAAGGAAACCACTGAATTGATTGAGTTGCCGTCCAACGATGACGAGACAACTGAACAAACAGAAAAAAAATCAGATAGAAAAGAAGAAGAGACAGTAAAAGCCATAAAAGAAGAACCTTCACCTGAAATGAAGAAAGGAAAGAAAGCAAAAGATGCTAAAAACGCTGAGAATAACGCAATTCTGAAAGACAGTAATAATCCTGCTCACGGTGAAGAGAAAAAAGAGGACTATTCCGAAGTTATCATTGATGCATTAGGTAAGAAGCTACGTCGTCTCTGTAATGAGTAACATACGTTGCTAACCTAGAGTATTCTTTTAGTTTTCTCCCGCACTTCTTCCATGCCAATAAGTGATATTTGTTCTCGTATTCTTAAAGCTCATCCTGTTTACGCTGAGCATTCTCGCGAAGTCTGGATTGAACGCATTCGCAAAGTACTTAAAGAAAAACCCTTCTTTGGTGAAATTCAACGTAAGGGTAAAGCCGCTGATGGCACACCTGTTGAGAACTTATATTACTATAATAGCGAACTAGATCCCGTTGAATGGCGTCGTGCTACCTATACACAAGTAGGTCGTAGTGCTCGTAAGTGTACGTTGAAAGATAAACAATATTTTTGGAAAATTCCACCAAAGTTGGGACGTCACCGTAGCTCCTATGTTCCCCCACCTGCCAATAATAACGGTAGCACTGCTGAGTCTGCATCACTGTCAACGGCAGCCACTAAAAGACAACGTTCACCAACATCTATAGATGAAAATAATGAACCAAAAAAGATCAAACAATAAATATCCAATCAACATATTCGAAATGACTTTTCTAGCTGCCTAACTTAATCACTCAACGGAACTCTTTCTCTCTGCACAGTATCCTCCTTAAGTATATTGTCTAATAGCTTACTTACGATATTTCTATTGTTACACATACGTAGTAAAAAGCCTGAAAAAGCGATTTTGAAATTGGACCATATCTTTAATTACTTTGATAATAATCTTAATAAAACAGAAAACTGAACATATATCAATTAAAGAGGTTTCTTAGAGCCTAGCACTATTGTTATTTTGCTTGCTAATGATACAGTCTGCTATATGCAACGCAATAGCTTCAGTTGTTACCATAGGGTTGACACCAGAAGAAGTCGGGAATACAGAAGCGTCAGCGACATATAAATCTTTCACTTCCCAAGTCTCACCTGTAGGCTTCACAGCAGACACTTTCGGTGATATGCCCATACGATTACTGCCCATCTGATGAGCACTGAAAATCCCTGCTCCGTTAGGTGGCAATCCGTACTTCAATACCTTCTGCTTCCAGGAGATAAACCTATGATTATCGACGCGTGATTCTTCTTCCTCTCTAAACACAAAAGGCTGTACACCAAACTGGCCTGTATGCAGTTCACGTGCACCTGCTGCCACCAATACATTCAATGATTTTTCGATACCGGCTAATATGGATCGGCGGTCATGGTTTGACAAGTTAAAATCTACCATTACATTATCGTTCTCGTCATATCGAACGCGACCCACAGAATCTTTATCGCGACTCAAAATCAAGATAGGAGCGCAGTAACTATATTTCAGCATAAGTTCTTTGTGCGCTGCTGCACCGCGCCATGGCAGTACAGTCGAATAACTACCGGGATGCAAACAAGGAACCTCTAATTTGGCACCGTAGCCTTCGTGATCAACATCTTCAGCTACTCCGCTAACAGCTGTCATAATGGAGCCTTGAAACGTATTAACTTCCTTCTTTCGACCATCAAAGAAGCCGAAAGTAATGGAACAAGGATGTAAATGCAGATGATGTCCGATATGTGGGTTAGTAAGGCCGCTACGTAACAAGAGACCTGGTGACTGTAATGAGCCAGCAGACACAATGACTTGTTCACGAGCACGGATGTAAATCGTTTTGTCTCGATTGTAATGAGCGAAGCATTCTATACCTACTGCTCTTCTTACTTCACCTATTTTTTCGGTTACGATGCGATTGGCTTTCGTTTGAACAAGAAACTGAGCACCGTGATTATAAGCGTTACGAAGCCAAGAATTCATAGTACCATTCTTTATACCAGCACGACAACCGGTGAAACAAAACTCACAAGTGTGTGGTTTACCTGAGGTGTTTTGCGCGATATCTGCTACTGGGTAACCAAGAGCTCTTTAAAAAAAATGTATGAGGTGCATAAATCATAAACTGCTCGTCTTTAGACTTTCGCTTGAATTTACCTGCATCCGTCTATCAATACTTGATTGGAGCCATTGTGAACAATGTTTTCTGTTGACGCTCCTATCACTTCAAAAACGCGATCCAGGTCTTTTGCAAACTGAATAATCCTTTGGTTACTTTTCTCTTATAAAAAATCATTACCCCCACGTCAGAACGTTCTTTTGTTACTTACTGTTGGTGAATTAAAATAAGACAAGCCTTGCTTTGCCCATTCTTCGCGTACGAAATGCTGAAGCTAATGGTTTATCGAAACATATTAAGCTTTTGATGCCTGATTTTTTCTTTCGGTATGTAAATGAGTCAAGTTCAACTGCCATAAAAGCCGTTTACCTTTAAGCAAGCACTCCAATTAACGGTAGTGCCACCACCAAACACACTTCCTGCTAGGTTGGAAATGGCACCTTCATAACTTACAGAGAACCCACCATTTTCATATAAGTTTTGGAAAGCAGCAGATTCTTCTGGGATGAACTCACTTTCATGATAGTAGGAACCTTTTTCAATGACAAGAACCGATTTTCCTGCCTGAGCTAACTGGCTAGCCACCACACCTACATACGAAATCATACAACGTGAGTACGATTATAAACAAAGATACTCAGAATTTATAAACACAAGCTATTGAAAGATTGTTCTTCACTCTTCTCTTTACCTCCACCAGCACCACTACCAACGATAATCACGTCATATTCCATATTCTCCTTCAAATCTTCAGGCTGCAACATTGGAAATCTTTCTGGCAAATCAGTGTAAACCTGCTTTCGTGCTTTATCAATATATCTGTTATAATGCATAGCATCACCCAACACTTTCGCATGGGTTGCATAGGCTGGATGGCAAGCTAATGAATGAAAAGTTTTGTACAATAATCTCAACGGCGATAAAAATGAATCCTTCCAAGACAGAAAAACTTTTTCACGATCCTCAATAGATAGGTCTTTAAAGGTTTGGAAATGGCCAGTGAGAGCAAACGTGCCAGCTTTCGAGGACAGCAAAGAGAGTATCCATATGAAATCTTGGCGTTTTTCTGGGATAACGGTACGATGAATAAATGCCTTGACTGAATCAAGAGTCTGAAGTGACGAACTGGAGAGCCGGCAGAATGCACGTACCTCCTCCTCGGTGTGAGTATGACGGAACTTTTGAACAAGAGCATCTTCTTCATGCTGAGGAAGAGGGGCGATAAAGGTATCGAGAATGGCTTGTAGGGCCTCAAGTTGACCTGTCGTGAAGGCTAATTCAGGTGCAATACGGAAACGGAAGGGATCATTAAACGATCTGTCTACAATACCGTCTGGCGTGAATTCCATGATTAAGTATCTGAGAAGTGAATAAAGGACAAAGCAAGAATAAATAAAAACGTGTTCTTTTTAATTTTTAGTTTTTTTTTTTTTTTTTTGTACCTTGAAATCGTATTTAAACTTGTATCACGCGGGTGAGGTGAGAACGGCCTTTTCTGAAATGGCAGCATAAGCTTTAATTTCCTAAATTAAGGTCGTATGTACTTCTTTCATGCTTCTTTCAATCACTATACGCACATTCTTGAATGGTTTTGGCGACGTTTAGTGCACACCATTTGAACGATATATACTCAAACAATAGTAATTAACTGGTACAACATTCGCAGTGGGTAAACTCTTATTACCAAAATAAATGATATAAATGATGAATGTCAACGAACGAGCCCTATTATCACAACCCTACGGAAAACTGGTTGGACTATGCAAAATCCATTGTTACAACTAATAGCATAGAATAAATCAAATTGGGTTAGACTTAATGACAAGTGATGATACATCGAAAGCATACTTGCAGTTATCAAAAGGTCTCCTTCAGCTAATGGTTTTTTCTAATGTAATCTTGAATTTTCAGAATTAGTGATATTCTTTGCTTTTTGCTTACTCGTTCGTACTCGTGTAATTTCATCGGTTAGAGTGAGGATTTTTAGCATTATCACTTTATTATTGTTCATGGTCACAGTCTAACTAGAGCTATTATTGTATTTTGAGCTCTCCTGTGCGACAGTTTAGTGAAGGGAAGCTCGCTGTTCTACTACTTTATCCTGTAACATTGGTAGGGGAAAAAAAAACAAAATTACTGCAGTCATGCAAAAAATGGGTGCTGAGTTTGCGTCAGTTATTGTTCTGCTTTTTCTGCTGAATCAATGAAGCCTATTACTACTGCTTTCTGAAACAGCCCGTGTAGACTTTTTCGCTACTCTTTTTTGTATTTTACAAAATAATATACAATATTTCATTCTCTTCTTGTATATAAATAAAAAGAGATGTCTAGCACAAATCCACCAAAAACTAGAAGAATTGCAGTACTTGGAGCACGTGCTGTTGGTAAAGGATGATCTACATTTTACAAAGGATTGACAATATTAGTTGAGTTATTTTTACGAACAATCAAAGGTTTTAGGTAAATCCTCCCTTGTCATTCAGTTCTGTGAAAATCACTTTGTAGATAGCTATTATCCCACTATTGAAAATACATTTACAAAGACTATCAAATACCGTGGAAATGGTAAAAGAAAAAGAAAGAGATAAAAGGAGAAAACTTTGCGAACATCGGGCATCACAACCTTTCAATCGGCTAACCATACATTTACTTACTATGTAACAGAGTATAGTGTGGAAATTATGGATACAGCAGGCCAAGATGAATACTCAATTTTGTCAGCACATCATGCTACCAGTATGAATGGTTATGTATTAGTTTACTCGATTGCTTCTCGTTCAAGCTTTGATATGGTGAAAATCATCAGAGATAAAATTCTGGACTTCACAGGCTTAGAAAATGTACCTTGTGTATTGGTTGGAAATAAATCAGATTTAAATATTCAAAGACAAGTATCAATAGAAGAAGGGAAAGAGTTGGCTCAGCAATGGCAATGCCCTACTATTGAGACTTCAGCCAAGCATGATGAAAATGTCTGTAAGTATCAGTAGTAGTTCTAGTAAAGAAGACGTGATACGAGAATGCTGGACTAATATATTTACTTATTCATGCCAATGCCAGCAAAAATATTTGATCTACTTATCGCACAAATCGAAAAAGCGAATAAGCCTCCTGCTGAAGAAAAGGGTGGATGCATCATATCTTAAATTGTAGTATGAAGCGTCCAAAAAGCCAACAAATTCCATATATGTCAATTGAAAAAAAATAAATAAAAAAATAAATAAATTTAGAAACAGAAAGCTTGTTTTTTTTATCTTTTATCTTTATTACAACAAATTATTTTATTGGCCTTTTGCCCTTTCTTCTACCTTTATCAGTGGATTATTAGACAAGCACAACAGTATGACTGAAGATATTAATACTACAACCTCAGATTACTTGGACAGATTATTACTTATATTCATTCATGGTTTCAAAGGAGGTGATACTAGCTTTAAGGTTGGATCACTTCTTATTTAACAACGAAGCTTCTGCTTTACGGACTGAAGGACTAAATTTTATTTTATGCGAACGATCCAGGACTTTCCAGCTAGAATTCAAACAATTTTGACGAATACAGTAAAAGCGGATGTTAATGCGATTATCTATCCACAATATAAAACAGCTGGGTAAATTTTACCTAACAGAGTTGAAGTATTCCAATCTGTAGCAATTAAACTGATGGTGTTATAACAGAGACCTAAATATAGCTGTCGAGAACTTTTCAAGTTGGCTTACAGATCAAGTTACTGAACTACAAAAATATATGGATAAATTGAACAGTAAAGGAAAAATTTTGATTGTTTTATTAGGCCACTCAATGGGTGGCATCGTCTGTAAGTGTTAATTAGATAATATCAAGGGTTCTAGTAAAATTGGCTGAAACATCACTGCATACACTATAGCAGCGGAAACTATTTTGAAGTTTTATAAGAACGAAGAGCAATTGTCTGGTGCCAATATTATCGGCATGATTGCTTACGATACACCCTTTTTCTCTATCAGTCAAAATTTCATAACTGAGAAGGCTCGTTACGGTGCCGAGGGTGTTATGGGTTTTCGAAGTTTAATCAGTACTGCTGCTGCTGCTACAGTGACGGCTACCAGCGCAACGAAGGCAGCGACAACAAAAGCAATTACAGCTGGAGCATCATCTGCCAGTAAGACAGGAAAAGCCCTATTAACTGGAAGTCCCGCGAAAAAATGGGGTGTTATTGCCGGAGTCGTTGGTACAGTAGCTGTAGGAGCAGCTGCTTATATGGCAAGAGAGAAGATTCAAGCAACCGTGACGGATGCGTTCGATCATTTAACGTTTGTAAGCCATTTGACAGATTTAAAGAAACTAGATGCAAGGTAACATTACTCGACAAATACTTTTTCGCCACTGACAGAATTCTTACACTATTTTTATCAAACGTTAGAGTGAGGAAATTGTTAGATATTCCTGATATTCTATTTCGATGCTTTTATGTTGAGGTATGATTTGTTATGGCCCATCAGCATTCATATAAACTCCTTTGATTGCTTAATAATACTGGCATCTGTTTGTAGCTGAACAAAGTAGACAGAAATTTCAAGCCGAAGACATTTATCAGACTTCCTCCCGAAGATATTGCTCACTTGTTCGTTCCTGTTCATTCTATGGCCTCTAACGAAATCAAAGCGCATTTGGGGATGTTTGATCCTATAAAAACGAACCAATACTATGACCTTGGAAGTGATACAATAGCACTGATTAGTGAAATGGTGGCACGGTTTCAGCGTAAGAATGGATTTTTGGCTATTAAAGCAGCAGATAATGAGGCAGATGACGATGGAAACGGGAAAGAAAAAGAAGAGGTACAAGGCGCCACAAAAGATAAGCACGATTAAGTGAGCAGTGAAAACAGCGTGAATGATAGAAGTAAGAGGGCGGTTCTATTGAACAACTTTACCAAAATATGAAGAGCATAAATATTATAACAGATAACAATGGAACATCTCCGGAGGAATGAGTAACCATCAGGTGGTGAATCTAGTTCTACTGGCATTCACATCATCCATTAAATTAAACAAAAATGTGAGAAGGGTATCAGAAAATGCTACCAAAATTGAACGGCCTTTGAGCTTCTGTAAATTTTATCTTTTCCTTCAGCAGACCTTGGTAATTTACACCATTATGCCATTATCTAAAAGCCATATGATATCCGTCAGGAGAAAGACATGTTACAAAAGCTCTAATTACTTTCCTCGTCTTTCAAAATTATATAGCACAAATATATTTCTCATTGATCACCCTAATCCATCATTTCTATCATACAATAGCTATACTGTTTTATTAAGAATAATAAAAGAGAATGGCTGTGTTGACTTCAATAATTGTTAGCTAAAATAGGGTTAAAGGATTCGATAATAAAGATGGTCACTAGTAGAAAAAAACCATTAAGCAGAAAAAGAATGCCGCGAGACAAAAATATTTGCAGTGGTTGCTTAGATACCATAAGCAGACTTAGCACTGGCAAAGGCATTACTGATTTGAGTAACTAAACCATTGGCTTGAGTTTTGTAAGCAGAAGGAGTCTTGGCAAGAAGACAGGTGTCTAAGGTGTTAGTTTGACTATCCAAATTCTTGATATCATTCTTGACAAGAGTAGTAGCCAAAAGGATGGCATCAAATTGAGACTTCTTGGAGACAATAGAAGCAAGAGCAGCAGTTACATCAGGAACAAGATCGCTAACAACGGCAAGGACAGCTTGGGCTTCTTCGTCGGTAACAGTACCTGAGACGGCACAGCAATCAGTACCAGCTTGCTTCAACTTGGTTTCGAGAACTTGTTCCTTAGTGTGGATGGCAATAGCGCCTGAGTAACCTGCAGAACTAGTGAAGGCGTTAACCTATGATATTGATGTATTGGTTTTGGTTATCAAAATAATGTTTCTATTAATCATTAAAGTTATTATAAAATGTATATGAAAGACTTACATCGGCAGTAACGATATCAAGTTGGTTAGAAACGGCAATGATATCATTTATACAAGTTTGTACGGGAGTAGAGATGGCTCTCTTGTTAACAGTGGCAGCATTAGCTATAGATAGTTTAGGATGATATAAAGTTAATATAACAATTTGCAGCACGTCACTTGTCACTTGTACCCGTAAATTGACAAACTTACCTCCAAGAGCAAGAGCAGCAAGAGCGACGAAGGTGAAAGAACGCATATTGAAGTATTAGTCTATTTAGTTTGGTGGAAACTGAAGTAAAGAAAAAAAAATTTACTCGCAAAAACTCGTTCTATTTATATGTTTCTCTGTCAGACCTCTTCCGTTTACTATTGCTAATGTGTGAACGTTATGGTACGCGTGCGAGCATTTTTCTTACCAACATTGTTAAACGGCTATTGTTGAGTAGTTGATTTATTCCATGAGAAAGTAATATGGGTTCGTAAGGGATAGAGCAACACAATCGAAGAAAAGTACAACGCGTTTCGAAAAGAGGGTATCAAAATGCTTGTACTCTGTCGCACAGCATTACATGGAACATACTGCATGAAATGCACGGGCTGTTGATAGAGTCTAACTGAGGAATTCCATACGACGTCAGAGTTTATACTATAGAGGATGTATCTTGGAAAAAGAAGAATATAATTGAAAAATAATAGTGCGAGAGTATAGTAGCCGGTTAGATGTCAAGTAATTTGCTTTAATTTTTTTTAATACACAATGAAGTAAAGCATTCAGTGGCATTTGCTCAACAATGTACAGCAGTCCGGTCAATTCGAATTGTTCCTAATACATTAACAGACAGCTTCATTTAGATTGATCTCGTTTTGTATAGGACAACAATCTGTTTGTATACATGAGAGGAGTGATCGAGGTATCACAAAATGTTGGTATAACTTTCCAATTATTAATGATTATTATTATGCCTAACTGAATAAAGTCTATTTGGAAACTTTGCCATATCTTTAAACTGTTATAATAAAAGAAGTTTCTCTGTTACCATGAAGGAATGTGTTCCGTACTCGCACTGAAAGCTATATTGTTTGTATACCTAGCTTCAGATATTCGTGTGATCTCCATTGAATTACAGACCAAGTTCAAGCACCCTATCACTTTATAAGTAATCAGTACGACTACGTAAGGGTGGGCCACACTAGCATTTTTTCTTTTTTACCAATTCTATTATTCTATGTTTCTCAATATCTTTTAAAACGTTCTAGGCAAATGCCCTCTTAATAATATGTTTTATATCTCTACGGCGTTGAAAACGGTGAATTGTCTGAATGAATATTTACTTTGACGCCCTCCAGTCCGAGTACCCTTTTTTTTCCCTCAAGGACTCTGGTATACACGTGTCCAACCCATAAGATTTCAACAAGGAATAACACTATGCTGTACCAACATTCCTTTCCTTGATTGTAACACAACAATGCCTCTCTTCAAAGGCAATTCAACGTGAGATCAGCATTGTATAGCCCGATAATTTTCGGTAATTCAACAGGCCTGTTATGACAAGCAAATATAGTATGTTTAGAACAATAACACGAGAAAGTTTTCTGACCATCATCAAAGACAAAATGTGCCTTAAACAGTATCTCATCTCATCGCTCGGTTTACACAGAGCTTGTGAAAAATGTCGACAGCATTTTTTGCTCTGGTGTTGTGCACTTTTGATCACTGATACTTCTAGTAACTGAGCGACTTTTGAAGATAATTTTATCCTCTGTAAGCGTTACAAGCACTTTTCTGTAAGAGTTTCAAAAACGGGAAAGAGGTTTAATAACTATCGAAATTATTGACTTTTACGCTGCGCTATGCGTGTATCCGAACTATTCCATTAGATTTCTAATGCTCATTTCCACCACTTTTAATACATTCATACACTATGTAAACACAGTCTACATAGGTAAGTACTTTGACTAGATACAGTACGGGTATTTGAGTTCTATAAAGTGTTGCCTATTATTAAAGTATGCGCAAACAATCCTATGTGTAAATCTTATCAATTAGGATTATAGTGGACTAAATTAAATAGTGAGACTGTAAAAAGATGTTGAATGTCTTTATTTCGACTTAATTTTTGGGTCTCTTTTACATCTTTTCAAATAAGTAATTTGTTTAGAGAAAAGGCATGTCTGAGGCCTTGTAAATAAATATGGGCAGATAGGAGAATACATGTAGTGTTGTTTAGGTGAATAATTACATATGTTTGGCCTAGGTAATTACAGAGGACATCACACTAAGCACAAACTTTTACTTATTCCTGTCGCTTAAATTATATGTATACACTATGGCATAGAAAAAGTACCTCCACATTATTCATAAAGGAAGTGAGTGATTATGTGCTGGACTAGCTACATTTCATTGGCATAACCTTCGAGAGCTTGAAATGATTCACTTGCAACACAGGTAGACTGAAAGATGTTCCACAACGACTAACCAAATAGAATGCATTCCGGACCACGCTACCGGAACTATCACGTGAAATTTATTTTAAATTTTCTCTATCCTAGAAACATAATAACAACAAAATATATAGTCGCTTTGTCCGAGTGGTTAAGGAGTGAGACTAGAAATCTCATACGCTCTGCGTGCGCAGGTTCAAATCCTGCAGGCGACGTTATTTTTTCTTTATTGTTTTATACAGTGCGTGTAGACGAAATGTGTTTTCGAATACTCTTCATGACGCATATTGTCGTCTGTATAAACAAAAAAAAAAAATGTCGTCTGTTGTTACGTGATTCTCTCAGCACGCAATCATCTCTACATCGTCTCCATCGAGGGTGTCTTTCACTTTGTGATTGCCTGCCGCATAAAATGTTATTTTTGGTCAGCCGCTTTGTCACAGCTCTCTCTCTCTCTCTCATGAATTACGATCTCTTGAAGAAGTATGGCATGTTTTGCTCAATCTGAAATTACCAAACGATAATATATTCACGGTGAACTATACAATAGAAATGCAGTGTAATGGAAACTCTATGGAGATATCACTGGTATACGATCATTAATGTCGAAGCTTGGTGTACTGACAACGCTTTACAACAGCTTCAGTCCTCAGTTATTTAAAGATCGCTCTACAAATTGCAGAATGTTATCATGCCTCCCAGGCGAATACAATCATTAAAGAGGTTTCACATCTTTAAATATATATATATAGCCCACCTCTGAAGTTAAAGCAACCTCAGTGTTTTTATCCTGTTCTTTCTTGCCCTCACATTATTTTCCTGTACATCTGTTTAATAAACGTTATCATGTTGAGTACTATCTTTCTGTAGCTGTAACTTATCTTCAGAGACGTTAATAACGCCAACCCCACAGTCTTGTTCTGTTAATTGGTCTTCATCATATCTGTCACAGCTCACAGTCATTACACAGAATCTCTATCGCAGCAAGACACAGGCTAGTTGCCTTGCTGAAAATTCTTATACTATTTGTAAGCTAGACTACCTTATTTTTTCTTTCCTCATATTTAACTACTTAACGATTTATGCAACGCCCCTTGAATTTATATCAAATAATAAAATTGTAACCTGAATTTATACAAAAGAGAATTGCAATGAGGTTAAAGTAAGTTTGGGTTGTTTATTGAAACTAAACACGAGACGGGCGATTAGGATAAGACGTTGGTTCTATAATTACCAGAAGTATAAGTTACGGCAATGACAACAAGAAGCACTTTTATTAGATAATATGTAAGGTGCAGATGGACGAGTAGGTGGGAATAGGTAAATAGAACGCGAGTTAAACAAATTTGTTTGAAAAGCATATGCTGTAATTATATATATAAATTCGAAGAAAGCAGTTAGAATCACTGAATATTGTAAACCACGGATGAGGTAATATTATATGGGTTGCTGCAGAGCCCTGCCGATGGAGACATGGTTCCTTACACATATCTACTAACCTCATCGCTAAAAATAAGGCCAGATTATCATTTATAACCTTTGATAGCTGATGTATCCACATCAATGTTTTAACTAATCCACTCTTTAAAGAAAACTGAGACATAACCACTATGATCTAAGACAAATCATTATAAAATAACAACGCTCTTCTCATTTAATAAAACGGTATCTTTTAAGCTCGTTTAATACTTTGCTATTGCAACGGATAAATCAATAGCATTAAAACTAAAGTATCTCCTCCTTTTAGTCACGTAACAAAAAAATCCTTGAGTTGGAACTTTATTGGAACAAGCGGAGGTGACTGAATGCGTGCTTTCACAAGGAGTACGTGCGATTGCTCGAGCAGACCTTTAATTCTGCTTTTACCAAAGATGGTATCCATTAAACGGTTATACCGTAGGAAAGAAAGACCGCAGTTATCAATGATAGTCATATAAGTTTCACTATATCAGTAAGCGATAAGGCTGACAACCCGATGATGGGATTTAAGGAACCTCTGTTTAACTAAGGGCGTATACTCCAGAATAGACAATGTTTGAATCACAACTTTCTTGAAGAAGGCGATGTGTTTTGTATTTTAGACAGTGGAGCTACTGATAATGAATCACAGTATCAAAACCTTCACCAGGTGCTCTATTTTAAAGCTTGAGATAAGACTGTTCTTGACAGCTATAAGGATGTTTAGCCCACTTGTTATTATTATCGCGAAGCCGATCATATGAGAAATATCTTCTCGTATAGAAAATTATTCGTTTTCGTTGTGAAAAAGCTAGTCATCCGCAGCGTCAATGGAGAGCTACAGATTTCCCTCAAAATCATTTCTTGCAGGACAAACTTTTGAAAATGGTTTTAATGCCTATGAACAACTAATTACTAGCTGTTTTAAGCCAACTCAATGATACTAGGTCTGAAAATAGACTGAGAAATATGCTCTTTTTTTTTTTCTAAAAATCAACAACAATATAACAAAAAGAATAAAAACAAAAAAAAAGCAACCGCTAACACTAACAATGATGAATTAGTCTAATATAGAGCCTCACTTTCGCGGAATGAATGTAAACAAATAACTAACGAAGGCTCAAACTCAACAAAAATGAGGACGTATATGATTCCTAAGTGTCAGTTGCACTGTTAATTGTAAGAGCTAACTCACCGTATTTGTTATAATGATACATCCTGATCGCTTAATATGCCTATCCTATTCTTTTGGTACAGAATCTTGCAGCTGCTATATCGAAGTTCAGAAGGTGGTAATTTACAACCACTTCCTTTAAGTACGTCCTGCGAATATTTTATAGTTTTTTATTGTGCTTAATGGCTGTTATATTGTTAAGTTGATGGTTTCTTGTATGTTTTTTACATAGCTATAGTACTGTAGCATAGCTCTACTCTCTTTTTTTACATATCCTTCCGATCCTAGGCATGAGCATACATTGCAGTCCATTGACGAGCTATGAATAACAGTATAAGATACCATGATGATTAATAAATTCACATCGTTAGCTTACTCAATATTTTTGTTACCTTGTTCAATGGCGCCTTTTTCATCTTCCTTCCAATGAGAAGCAACGTCATTAGCCAAAGGGTCGTCAGGATTAGGTGCTGATAGTAGTGCTTGTATGGAAAGCAGAACAGTACGAATTTGTAAAGCAGGAGACCATTTATCTATTACATATCGTTACAGGTCAAATATCAGTGATACTTCGTAACAATAATCAACTTTCATTTTGTCTTTTCCTTTACCTTTAAGAATATCTAAGCAAATACGACCTAGTTTATCAATATTGGGATGGTAAATCTTGGTTAAGAAACGAACTTTGGGTGGTCCCATTGGGTAATCCTCGGGTAAAAATAACTCTAACCGGAAAACGCCGCCTAAGTATACGATGTCCAAGAGGGCAAAATGATTAGCAAATGAGTGACGGAAGAGAGTAACTGCTCATAGCTGTGCTTTATAGTTCCAACCTTCAAAAGGAGACTGGCTTGGGCCAGCAATAATGACATCGAAGTAACGTAAGTTTTCCTCATGTGGTGTAGCACTAATTCCAGGTGCAGGATCAGCTAACAAACGTTCAGTCTCCTAAAATTGCACAAAAGAAAGAGATAAACATGTTAGGCCCTAAAAGGGCTATTTTCGAAGTGAATCATCGGTAAGTCCTTCCAGTTACCTTCACAATTCTTTTTGGAAGAGCCATTTTATATTTTTACCAACAAAGGTGAAAACAATTGAAAGAAAATGGTTGCTGTTCAGAAAAATGGATAATGAATTGTTTGATAGTCCGCAACTGATTACCGTTTCTCCTGTTCGAGCTCTTCTACGATCTTTTTTATTCCAGCATTCGTATTCAAACTCTACTTTAATGAATTTTAACTTCTTTCCAAAATATTGCATATAGTCAAGTTTCTAAAGCTTTCCTTTTTCCAAGAAGGAGAGTTGTAGTGAAAATCATAAAGTAGTGAGATTCTAGTGCTAAAGTGGACTCAGGTACATTGATCTGTTCCTTCAGGAACTGCTTTAACCGGTGAAGAGCTGAAGATCAGAATAGAAAAATGTTTCAACTCTTTCAGTTAAAACTGCTCCCGAAAGCCTATGAATGGATAATAATATACTGATCCATAAATTGTTTCTCCTATCATAATAAATTCTTTTGGAGGTAGACATTCCCAATAGGGTAGACTATCGCTGATAAATCATTACGCACTAACACAACCGTTGAATGCAGACGCCAGCATTGTCTTCGCACATAGACAATAAAAAGATAGTTTCTGTTCATTAATCTTATTATTACTAGCATATATGACTGTCTCACGGCAAAGCTAGTTTATAATGATTTGCATTGTGCGTTTTACATCAAATACTATTACATCAGCTCGCATCCTTTTTTATTATTTTATTTTTTTCTTTCAAATGAAGGTCTATTTGCTTTTCAAAGTTACCAATCAATTGCTCGAAAAAATTGCTATTGTACAGTTCAATACAGTGAGAAATTTACATTAAGATACTAATTGATTGAACCGACTGTACTTTCTCGCAATGCATTATTATTGTTTTGTTATTCTTAGCCGACATTCCGACAAAAGGGAGATTCCACTGTTATCTAATACCATCCCTTCTTATTTCATTACTTGTCTTTGTTCAGCAACCAAATCAAATTTATTACCTACTACATCACATTGAATAGCATTTAACACTATAAAATCCAATGACTAGTCAAGTTATGTCGAAAAGATATTGAAAAACGAGGTTATAGCCATGCATGTTTTGAGCTTCGTAAGAGAGTAAAGTCGTATAGTCATCCTGTCCAGCTGTATCTAAATTTCGAAATTTATGACCTCTGTATACCTGCCAGGTGATGTTCAATCGACAAACATTTCTATCCCTTTTCAATTTATTTTTCGAAAAACCTCTTGAAGGGTTTCTTACTGATGTAGCAGATGATATCAGTCTATCTTCTTGTTAATTGACGCGGATTTGTGTACTGTATGCTTTTTTTTTTTATATTTTGGAGAAAAAGAATAGGCTAACGTAGCCGATCCGTCATCCTATTTGTCAAACTTGCCAGGAAGACACAAAAATTAAGGAAGCTAAATTGCAATGCTATTATGTACTAGGAGTCCACTCCAGTAAACGGCACTAACATGTAAGAACTTTATGTAGTAGTTGTAAAAACCAAAGGTCTTCTAAATCCCTTTTTTTGTTTATCGGACTGTCATTTCATTAAAAATAGCGACAAAGGGTATATGACGGATTTATAGATCAATCCTACATATATGGAAGAGAGAAAATGCAAACGAACTGGAAAAGCATTATGACATGAACAAACCCCGGCAATGCGTTTGGTCCGTATCTTTCAGATGCTTTACACCGCTGAGCGTGATCTCCAGATGACAAATGGTCGTTGAACTGCATTATCTGTGGACAGCTACATTACCAATAGTTATAGACCGTGATTTTTCAAAGAACTTGTAAGCGTAACATAAACTAATAAGCGTTAATATACTTTTCTGGAGATATTCTAACCAGAACCATTTTCAAATGCTGCCAACAACGAAGTGGAAGTTGAACTAAGCGTTGTACCTGCAAGATAAAATATATCTTAGAGATAGTCATTGTACGAAACACCCAATATATCTTCTAGTACAGTAGATCACAGTTATAATAATGGTTCCCTTCCTTCGTTTTAGTTATAAATTTAGATATAAAGTTCACTCCTTACATTGCTCATTGAGCTCGACGGTCGACAACAGCTTACTAAGTTTCTTTTTTCTTTTTTATTTAAATGTGAGATATTCTTAAGATTTTTATAGACCAAGATAGAACGAGACCGAAAAAGTCAGATAATTTTTATTTCAATTTTGAGAACATGAAGGCTTTATATATTTTTCAGAGAATTAGCTGAGCTTATAGAGGATGTTAGGAAGATGTAGTTACAACTAATGAGTACTAATGGATCTAACGAGAGATTAGTGAAGGAGTGTTCTTACACTGTTATGGATCTGATACCAGTTTGACTTGTGAACAATTGCTTAATCGACGATTCAACTCTAAGTTGACAGCCGTTTATGCTGTGTTTGAATTAATTAAGTGTTTCGATACCGTAGACAGTGATCGGGACATGACAAAATGCAGGTACAATTTATTCAACAAAAAGAAAGCAAAAGCTATAGATCAGAGAGTTGAAGTAATTGATAACGCTATAAAGAGCAAATATGAGCAGCTACAACATAAATACTAATTCCTTGATACGCAGGTGCTGACTCAAAGCCGAGGATGTGGTGTCGTGCCTCAAAATAGGTGATACTAATTAGTAACCTTATGTAACAATATAAAGTATAAAAGACAAGTAATATAAAATGAAGCTAAAGGGCGAACTTTTTCCCTTTCTTAAAACAAAACCAGGATCGTAGTAATAAAATAAGAAAATAAGAACCTAATTAAAGAAGCTATCCTCGTAGGCACAACAGTGGTAGGAACCGTCAAACGCACCTCATAATGTGCGTAATATAACAAAAAAAAGAAAAATTCCCCAACGGGGAATCGAACCCCGGCCATGTCGGTGAAAGCGACAGATCCTAGCTACTGGACCATTGAGGATGATATATTTTACTGTAATGGTAAATAATTGTCGTAGTACGAATTAGAATTCAGTCACGTGATTAGAAGTAGCTCATAATGACGATTGGGTATCTTAAGAATCGGAGTTGATAGAGAGAATAAGGTGTGCAAATATAATTAAGAAAGCGTATAAAGTACTTTAATACGAATGCAATGAAGTATTGTACTTATTATACGAGAGCGAAAGGATCTTTGTTGTTCCCGCCCACCACTCCTCTCTTATTCTCTTTGCTCTTTCTACTGTCTCATTCAAGAAGTGAAGTTAAAAACTTTTATTATTTCCATATATTATATATTTTTTCGTAGCACAAATTCGATAAATAAAGTATGAAAAGTTGGTAACAACATAAGATCCTGAGCTCGAAGTATGATACTCGGTTGTCACTACTACTTTCCTAATTCCACTATAAGCTCAGTTTAACCTCGCATTCATATGAAAGACCATTCAATTTCTAAACCAAAATAAAATCATCCAAGAACTATTGTTCGGTCTCGCTGACTCACTCAGTCTCTACATTTAAAACTTACTAAATTATAACTCTACATTTAAAACTTACTAAATTATAACTCCTGATATCTAAGAATATCACAGATACTTCAATAGTGATGATCATGGTATTCAACTTTTTTGAATAAAACGAGACCTTTTTCCTGATGTATGACTTATCTATGATTTTTTTTTTAGACATATTATGTCGAGTTACCTCTTAAAAGCTACAATTCACTGTGTATATTTGCCGATTCGGATCAAGCCGTTATGAATGGCAAGATCACACTCTCGTTCTTGCATGTTGACAATCAACATAAAAAGATAACCAGTTCCTTACAGTCTTAAAAATCAAATTTTGTAAGCATTCAGCTTTTTTTCGTCGGTGGTGGAACAATATCTGAGTACGAGAAGTTCAGAGTAGCCATATAGATCCTACCACATTTTACCACTATTTACCCTCGGGTGCATTTGTTAGTGGTAGAACCACCAATACTGAAGTAAATGAGTAGCAGCCCAGAGACACGACTGAAGAAATGTCAATTGAAATAGTATGAGTTTAGTGCACTTTTCAAATGTTTCCATGTCATCTGAAGAAGAAGAAGAAGAAGAAGAGGATGAAATGCTAGATTCTTGGATGAATATCTATAATCGCTACTAGAATGATAGCAATGTTGGCATGAACAAGGTGAACCAAGATATATAAGCAAGGATCAGAGCCAAAATGATTGTATTTTGCTTGCGCCTCAATTATTATGGCTGACGCTTTTATGAATATTCTCTTCTTCCTATGGTAGCTTTTAGACCGAGTTTCTATGAACAGATTGGTCTCAGTACAGATTGACTGCTCAGAGAAAGCTGGCAGTGAAGAGCTTCTGTCGAAAAGTTTCCCATATTCGATTATGGAATATTACGCCTCAGTTCGCAAGCGGCTTCAAATACCTATACATGAGGGAATATGCGTATGATAACCTTTACACATTGCATTCATTTACTGTTTGAATTTTTTGTTTTATTTTGAACATCCTCACTCAGCTTAAGTACATTATTTTTTGTTTTTTTTTTTTTTTTTGTATAATACAGAAGTAGAACTCCTCAAACTGTTGATTCTCTGATAGCCCGACTTAACTTTGTAATGTTTTGGAACAAATAAAAAAGGTGTTGATATAGTTGTCTCCTCCATAATTTTCGATTTTATTTGCACCAGTCCGAAACCCTTCCTCTATTTTGTCTCAATAATTACAGAGACAAATCTGTGATTATGTTATAAAAGCCAAGCATGCCGTACAATCTCTTCTTTACAGCCTGCTCGCTAAAATGCAACTTGAAGGATATGATCAGTCGATACTTTCGCTGTCACCACTGATTTTAGTTAATCATCTGTTGTTTTCAAGGCGGCGGGAAAGTCTGTATCAAATCTATAAGAAGGAGCCTCTGCTTCCATAACCAAAATTTCTTCCCATTTGTGCTGTCTGTTTTAGGAATTCTTTTTTCTGCTTTGTATCCATTTGTCGAGGCGCTAATAAGTCTTTATCACGGTCAAATCCTCGTTTTGTTACATCTTCTTCATCTGTCAGTTTAGACTTCTTCTTTTTCTTTCTATTCTGTTGATGCATTTCCAATAATGACATAGGCCTAGTTTGCATCTACGAATAGGAAGAAACATAAAGCTTAATTCGTGTAAAGAGATAGCTTCTCAGAGACAAAAAAAAAGCCTACGTTAATTTCTTCTACTTGTCTTCTTTTAACCTCATCTAATTGCGACGGTGGTGCTTGAGAATGAACCGATGCACCAGCTTTGCGCTTGACACCTGTTCTTTGTTCCTCAGCTAAACGGTGTTCTCTTTCAGCGGGTGTTTCTGTCCAGGCGGTTGAATCACGTTCTGCTGCTGACATTGTACTACTACTGCCCGAAGCAAAGCCCCTCGATCTTGAAGAGTTGGCATTTTTCAGGTAGTCGACTTCAGGAGGCACCAGCATCCATTCTGGTCTTTCCACTTTCTGGATATCTTGTTCTTTCTTTTCCATGGCTTCTTTACTTTGTCTTGCTCGTTGTTCAATCGCTTGAATAGCCGATAATTTTGAAGCTTCTTGCGGATCATATTCAGAAGTGGAAGGTAAAACAGGCCCTACCAGGTCATCATCGTCACTTTCACTAGGTTGCATTTGTGTGGACAAAGGTAAAGGTAAAGGACCAGGCGGTAATGCAGGTCCTATCGGACCTCGTCGTCGTGCACCACCTGTATTTGTTACTGTTGCTGTTTCAGACTGATGTTGTTGACGCTGGCGGCGTTCTTCCAGTAGTTCAGGTGGCAAAACAGGGGCAAAGTCATCAGGATTTGCATTTACAACATTATCCACTGCAGCTGGAAGAGGTGGTGTAGTAGAACGCGGTGAAGTAGCCAAAGCTGGTCCAACAAGATCCTCCTCTTCAGAAATGTTGATTTCAGCACTGTCTGTCTGTGGCTTTCTAACTGATTTCACTTCCATTGTGGGCGCTTTTTCATCCTCATCTGTATCATGTTTGTTGATTTCTATCTTGTCACCACTTTGTTCGTTTGCCGTTCTATTAAGTAGATGAGACGGTATTTGAGGTCCAATTTCTGTACTCAAAGGTTGAGTGTTTTCATCGTCTGATAAAGCGACAACTATCTCATCACCACTAGTTTTCTCTTCCTCTTTTTGTTTTTTCTTCAAGCGATCCGGAGGGATCGATGGGCCGATCATTTTGTATTAATTACTAAACTGTGAAAAAGAGGAAAATGTTTTTGTTTGCTACATTAGTGCGATTTTTCTATTCTCCACCAGCAATAAGAGAGGAACATTGTTGCTTGCATAATTTTTTTTTTTTTTTTTTTTTTATTTCTTTATCTTGAGTAATTTATTTCACACAGCAATGGCTCCTCGCATATCTCAAGCCGTATTGCTTTTGACAGGTGCAATAACAGGTCTAGCTACTATTGCAGCCATATCCTATTATAAGAACAAAAAAAGGAATCGATCCGCAAACAACACACGGACAACACGGTCAACAGCTACAGCAACAGAATCAACAACAGGTAGATCTAACACTGTCACTGGAAATACCAGTAGATCTGCAGCCCGATTGCGACGAGCACGATCTATTCGTCGAAGAACGAGAAATGAGGATCAAGGACGATCGCAACTCATACCTGCAGGTGCATCGTCAAATAGCAATAACAATAACAATAACAATAACACGAACACCAACGTTGACGACTTATTCTTATCTGATACAGAGGAGGAGCTTGTTAGTGGAAGAATACTTTCTCTCTTCAAAGAATGGAGCGAGGATGACAATAAAAACTTACTCAATTTACTTTATGCTATATCTGAAAATCAATCAATGAAGGGTAAGGGTGAAAAGAAAGTGAGAAAAACACACTTTTCAATATTCAAAAATCTTGATATAACTTTTTTGATTTGTGTTCTTGGGGATCAATCTATTCAGAGGGTTATATTCACCGTAAGTACTCAATAAATCGATAAATGAAAACGGTACACTCCTTTTCCATTCTTCCTCACAACTACGAATCATCAAAACTTTCCTCTAGGTGGTATCACTTGTAACAAATGCAATATGTCACCTATACGAGGTGTTCGATACAAATGTGCCAACTGTGTCGATTTTGATCTCTGCGAAATGTGTGAAGGATCTAAGACACATATTAATACTCATGTTTTTCTCAAAATAAGGATTCCTATACCGCCCTTAGCCAATCCTCGAAATGCTCTACTATCACCTTTATATCCAGGAAAACATCGCAGTAAAATCTCTTCATCTTCTCTAGCATACACATTAACAAGTGAAAGATATAAAAAGTTAGAACAGAGTTCCCATTGTGAGTAGTACAGATGAGTAGTATTCCTTTACGGTTTTGATACGCTTGCTGAATGGACTTTACCACCCTTAGTTGATCAAGTAGAATTGGAGGCACTTTACGAGCAATATAAGTCCTTATCTACCGTTGATAAAGATGGAGGAGGCATCGATCAGGACACATTCCGGCAATGCTTGGGTCCTCTAGGCCTGGAAAAGAGTTTAGTTACAGAGAGAATATTCGCATTTTTTGATCAAGATGGGGACGGAACCATTACCTTTGATGAATTAGTAGCAGGGTTAAGTGTATTGTGTAAAGGAAACTTTGACGAAAAAATAGAACGTAAGAATAGTTTTAAATATATTAAAGGACGACGACAATTACTTACTCTTAGAAAAACAACGACTAGATGCCTTCAAAGGCTATGATTTGGACGGAGACGGTTATATCTCAAAGGATGAACTTTACAGAATGTACAAGTCTTACTTTTATTTATCCATGGAATTGGTGCGAGATGTTGTGAGCGCCATGGAGGATGAAATGATGGATTCGTTTGAATTTTCAGCCTCACAACCTGTAAGCGCCGCATTCAACGTGGCCATGCCTTCCAGTTCAATTACAAGAAGACACCGTCCATCAAGCGATACGAGCAGTACTACGGATCATGACAGTAGTAGCAGCAGTAGTAGCGAAAGTGAGAGTGAAAATGATAGTAGTCGAAGTGAGAACGACAGTAGTAGTGAAGACAGTGATGACTCAAGTGCTAGTGATGACGAAGATGAGGAAGAAAAGCAAGTTAGTACAGATGTCACTAGTGATGATAGTGATGGTGATGATCTCGAAAATACAAGCAGTAGTCATAGCGACAGTGATGAAGAGCAGCAAGAAGACGAGGATGAAGCGACTACATCCATTCAACACCCCATGGATCCATCCTCTTCTTCTTCTGTTCATTGCAACCACCACCACATCAATTTCAAGAAACAGCCAAAGCGGCCAAGACGTTCTAAGAAATCAAGGTATCCGGAAAAAGAAGACCATTTTCTACAACAATCTAATAGAGAAGCGGAACATGCGAGGGCACTCTCTACAGTTTCTCAAAGCGAATTGAATGAAATAGCCGACAGTGCTCTGAGGGCTGATAGTCAACACTTCTTCATGGTTTCTCCAAAACAAAAAAGTGATAATACTAACAATAAGTCAAAAAGCAAAAACAAACAGGATGCTTCAGGTGAATTAGAGAAGCAGAGTAAAAAGAAGGCCTGGAAAGAGAGATTCCCTATTATGGAAACAATGTCTCAAGGAGCTATTCATGAAATGGTTGATAACACATTTGCTAACATTCAAACTGAAAGAGAGGGCTACATCAGCTTTAGAGAATTTAGAGAATGTGTACAGCATGATCCCAGTATTGTAAGCTGGTTCGAAGCATTAGGCACTGTATTCTAGTTACTAGATTATTAAGTTGTTATGTAAAGAAGCTAAAATATACCCTATTTTTTTGAATTTTCTTTCTTTGAACATACTAATGTTCAGTATTGTGTTTTAATATGGGACCCCATTAGAATCGATCCCTTCCCCCACATTTCGAAAATCAAATATCCCAAAACCGAAAATTTTTTTTATTTCCTTATGACCACTCCTTGGTTGTCTTCTTGTATAGTCTCTGCCACGTCACCATAAACATCGAAACGTCGTTGGTTGTAAAGTGGAAGGTATCTACGTACTGTTCTAGCTAATTCTGGATCAATATCGGCGTAGACAATGGATTCCTTTTCATCAGTTGTGGCAATAACCTCACCGCTAGGATTAACAACGGTGGAGTGACCCCAAGCAACATAATCCGCATCGGTATCTCGTGCAGGACCGCAGGCTGCTACGAACATCTGATTATCCACAGCTCTAATTGTAAAAAAAAATAGGATGAATACACAATTCCAACTGCTACCCACGAAATTTGTACTTACCTTGCTCTTTGAAGTAGCTCCCAATGTAAGGGTCCTGTTGTCATATTAAAGGCACCAGGGTATATCATGGCTAAACAACCTTTGCGAGCAGCAATCATAGCCATTTCTGGGAAACGCATGTCATAACAGATACCAATGCCTAATTTACCGTACTCTGTTTTGGATATTATGGTTAAGAATTGAAAAAAAGTCAATAATACATAGTGCATAGCGCCCATATTAGCAATAGATACTTACTTGTATTGACGTGTGTCAATGAATTGCCAGCAGTCAAACTATCACTTTCCTATACAATTAAATCAAGATATGGTTTAAGAAACATCAACACATAGGGGTGATTTCGTAATAATGCTTTTCGAGAAAACTACCTTGAATGTAATTTTCCCAACAATATCAATATCAAATAGATGAGTTTTACGATGGGTAGCAATCATGTCACCATTGGGGTCAAAAACAGTAACTGTATTGTAGATTTTACCAGTTGACTCTTCCTTTTCTGGAATGGATCCTGTGACATTGGATTGAAAGTGAAATTGCTTGGGTCAGGCTAGGATAAGTTAGCTTACACGACAGGCGCCTACTTACCACCAATAACGTAAGTGCTTGTTTCCTTGAAGTTTAACGAACAATTTGTTAATTAGTTAGTTTTTAATTCAAACACTTTTACTTGCCCTTACTTTTGCGACACCAGATAACATGGCTGTCGATCCTCCTCCTTTCAAAGGTTCTGCATATTGAGGGAAGTATTTGACGCCATAAGGTGAGTTGAAACATTCCTATTCAAAAGGAATAAAGAAGCCCCTTCGTACTGAATATCGGTTGCTATAAAACACATATAAACAGCTACTGTCTTTGCTAACTTACAGGCAAGACAATTACTTGCGCTCCATTTTTGGCAGCCTCCACTATTTTCGACCTTGCATACGCTAAATTTTTAGACTTATCTGGTCCAGCACCAATTTGAATCAAAGCCAGTTTGAAAGGTGAGCAAGGAGCTAAAACTTCGGTCATTTTCTTTTTCAACAATCCTAATGTCATTCAGATTGTATGCAGTTGCAACAATACAAAAGAAGAGTAGAGGAAAAAGTCGACTAGTGACATCAAGTCTTCTGCCATCACTTTTCTCAAATAAACTCCTCTTCTGAATATTTCCCCACGACAGTTCCTGAGACGAGGATAGCATTACGTAATATAATTGTGTGCTGTATCATTCATGCATGCAAAGCTAATTGACCAATGAAATGAACCGAGCTGTCTTTATATTACAGTGTTTCAACGTTCGTTTTAGACAACTTCCAATAATTTATTGGGCAACTTGCAATTCAATTCTAAACCTACTTACAATTTATCGGAACAATTGCGTATAGCTTTAGACGGATTGAATCACCAGTTTGATTTTTACAGGTAAAAAGAACGAAAGCATGTACTTTCTACGTTGTGCAAACTGTCTAATACTTACTCTTCATGGTCTACTATGATATTGAATTCGTTTAAAAATGATATATATATTGTCTAAAAATTATGTTTGTATTGTCCAAATCTGAAGTTCATAAACTGTACGATGACTCGTTTAGAGTTTTGTTGCCTATTTCTTTCACTTCCCAACTTTTTTTTTTTGTTAGATTCCAATCACTGATTCAAATGCAAACGAATGACGACCGTTTAACTTTTCTATTACCAAGACCTGTCTGGGTCAACGATATGGACGTCGCTTATTGTTCTTCCTGTAACGCTTCTTTTGGACCTCTGAAACGAAGAGTAAGGTGTAAAGAAGCCATTGAGCTTTAGTCTTTATAAATATTAACTCTGTAGCATGTTGCATAATTTCTATATGTTAGCACCACTGTCGAAGCTGGTAAAGATGTATTGAATCATGGAAGAAAGAAGCGGATATTCCTCAACGCTGATTTTTTTTCTGTTTAAATGATAGTGGAAATATATTTTGTCACGACTGTTCTAGTAAAAGTGTTCCTTTGCCGCAATTAGGTTATGGTACGAAGGCTGTTAGAGTATGCAATGGATGTTTTGACGTTGCTTACCTAGTCACCTATGCCATTGATGAAGATCATGGACTTTCAACACAGGTAAAAATAAAAAAAAAGTGTATCAGCCGGCATTTCTTTCAAAGTGAAGAACTTCTAAATTGAACCGTTTATATTAGATGCACGGTGTTAGAGGTCTTTTAGAACTCACTGAAAAAGATAATGGTAGTTCATCAGATTTATTCAAAGTGTGTAAATCGTTACATCAGGCTCACGCTGAAGGTTTTGTCTTGGTATAGAAAAGGAGTTACATAATATGGTTGCTTACGGTGGAGTGGATGCTCTTATATGGCTTTGTCGTGCTTCTACAAGTACCCATTTACATCATTTAGTCACAACCGTATTGGCACTATTGGCCGAGAAAGAATCCATTCGCCCAGTTATCATCACGAAATGGGCAGTACCACCCCTCTTATTCCTGATACAACAGTATACTGCTATTCTTACCAGTAACAGCAACGACAATAGCAATAGTAGAGAGAACAATAATTGTACTTCCCCCAGCAGAGCTAATGTCAGCGAGAAAAGATTAAAAGCACGGTCAGAAATAACATCTGAGACTTATACCCACCAGCATCCTGTGCACTCTTCCGCTTCATCCTCAACTACATCATTTACCGATACCCATATCAAGCATAGTATCCTGTTAGAAACAATCATTAATTGCACGCATGTACTATATCAATTATCAAGGGCTGGAATTTTGAGTCAGAAAGAAGTATTTAAGGAAGGTATATTGGCTATTCTCTTTGAGTTGTCCGCCTTCGGCTCAAAATTACAACCATTACAGCTACAAGCAGCAGAAGGGGCCAACAATGATAGTGAAGATAGCAATAATGACCAACAAGAACAGCAACAACAACAGCAAAGGCAGCAGATTCAAGATCGTATCAATATAATACAAGGCCTTGCTGCCAAATCAATTTCATGTATTAGTTCGATCATTGCATTTCAAACCCATATTATCGAATACATTGTGCAGCCTGAGAATCGTTCTAATGATAAACTGGCCAATTTGTTAAGAGCGAGCCACGAGGAAGTACAGAAATACATGGCAAAAACAGTAGCTTATCTATCACTTAAAAATGGTAGGAGACTCTTTAATGCCAAGAAACTTACTGGCAGATTGCTCCCATGACATTACTCATTGGCTTTCTCATAGATAAATACAAACCGATGCTATTAGCGGAAGAACGTGCCAAAGCATTAGTTTTTATTATAGCCATGTTGCCAATGAAACTTGACGATGTTGAGTCCAAAGAATGGAAAAAGAAGGATTTGAGTTATTACTCGGGGCACAGCTATAATGGCGAAGTAAAATCAGTGGCGGAAAAGTTAGACCATCAACAAAAAGCCTCACCTCAACCTTCAACAAGGCAGCACCTAAACTCTGCGCCTGTTTCTCACGTTTGTTGTGCTTTAGCAAACTTTGCTACGAACAATGAATCTCAGGAAATATTGATGTCGCAACCGCACGTGCTGGCCTATCTTTGTAATGTATTCCATGTCTTTCCTAATCAACCAGAAATTCATAAGCATGTTGCGAGATGTTTGGCTAACTTGGCACTTTATGGTAAGTCAAAGACAAAGCTATTGATACAAAAGGTGGGTTATCCTACTTTTGACCTGATTCGCAATTTGAATAATAAGAGGCCAACAATGAAGCTATGCTTTGGACAAATAAAGCAAAACAGATTGAAAATAAAAAGAAAATTAGCGGAAAGGATGGATATAATGTTCTCCCAACTTTACTCATGATGGGCAAATCAACCTCCAAATCAGAGGTTCAGCGTCATATTGTTAGAGCAGTGGACAACTTAAACAGCAATTGTAAGTATTTCGTTGGTAGTCTAGATTATGAATATTATTTTATTTTAATTCTTTGAGATATACAATCTATTCATAGTGCCGCTAAGTGAGAATGATACAGTTCCTTTGCATCTGAATGCTTTATTCAGTGACGCATATGATTTTATTGACACCATTTTGACCAATACTTATAAAGAAGAAGAGGAACCCAAAGATGCTGACATGATAAAACGAGCCAAGAGTATTATGGCACGACGGAAGAGTCTTATGGAGCAGTCGGATACACCTTCTGCGAGCCATACAAGCCCAATTATGGATGATGATCAGGAGCCTACCTCATCACCTTCCACTACAAAGGATTGTAAAAGTAGCGAAATACTAGAAGAAAAAAAGGATGTATCAGAAGTCGACGATGAAATTGTTAATAGCGCCGACAACAGTTGCAATACGAACAGTAAAGAAGAAAACGAGCAACATTCAGAAGAAACAGGCGCTGCAGCTGAACTGACGATTACAACATCGTCGTCTTCTCTTTCCTCAGCATCCAAGGATAGTAAGTACTTTAGCGAGGACGAAGCCAAAGACAACGATAATAACAAAAAGGAGGTTGGGAGCCAACATCAAGAACGGCCAACGGAAAAGAAGGCAGTAACACCACAAAAGGCTTCTAACAACAAAAAGCGAAAATCTAAAAAACATAAGTAATGCTTTCAGCACTTGTTGTACATACTTCTCATAAGTAAATCGTTGTATTTGACAGAAATACCCCTCAATTGGTTGTTTTCACGTCTTATGTATAAGTGAGCGGCAATACTTTTCTTGTTACCATACTCTTTAAGTTAATACCAAGGGTACAATAAGAAATATTACGACATTGACAAACGCTAGGATTATAGTTATGGTGTTTGGGTTTGTGTCTCTTTTCTACCTTTTCCTCTTCGGATTTAATGAAACTACTCTTAAATAATGCATTTAGTGCTATATGTTCTCCGAACAATTTTAAAACAACTATACATTACGATTTATAGCAATGCTACATAAACCACCCATAGTTACTTATTGCTATACCCGTTTATAGCAGCCTACGCTCTCTCAACAAGTTGAACAACAATGCAATCATTCTCAGGCCCAAAGCAGGGAAAGGCAAAAGAAAGTATAGATGGAAGTCAACAAGATGCTGGCGAGGTAGAGATTGTTATCTTCCATAATTTGTCGCGTTGAATGTCAACTGCGCCCAACAGTGCCAAGCTGCGCAGTAGTATTTTTTGGTAATGGATGAAGAAGCAGTTCTGTCAGATACTGAGGAATATTCCATGCTAATTTGTATATTATCACCGTTATATTACTGTTCGCCGTCATTTTCGAATAGCTCCAGTGCAAAAAAAAAGCATTCACGTTTGGCTAACTGTTTGAAAATTGCTACCCTCATTTATTTATTGTCATACTTAACGACGTTATGTTGAGATATAAAGACCGCTTTTACAAGCTACCGAAGATCTTCTTCTTAACATGCAATGGCGGAACAGCCATAGACGTGTTCTTAATAAAAAGCTTTTTAGCCAGAAGCGAAGAAAAAAAGTTGGATACAATGGCTACTCAAACATAGACAATTTGATAGCAAACTTCTCTCATTAAACCAAGCTCAGACAAAAGATTCTATCTATGCGTAAAAGCTCGCTTTCGATGGAAGGTAAACAATAGCACTAGCGCACCACGAACGTTTGACTGAGCAGTACAACAATCAGTCGTCCATTCGCCACCTGAAAAAAAAAGCGCGACCTAAATTTGGCGTTGGTTGTCTGCTGCTTAAATCAAAACACAAGCGACAATCAATCAACGTGATTCACTTTAACCCCCCCTCTTTCGTCTTCAGCCAAGTTTGTCACGGAAAAATTCAGGACAAATCAGATCAGCTATAATGGCAACTCGATCCTCTACCCGAAAATCAGCAACTGTCAGAGAAACCGATCCACATGTGCTGGAGAAGCTCACCATGACAAAAGAGGCAGCTTTAAAATCGATGACGCCTTTAGTCGTGGAGATCTTCAACGATGCCCAAAAGCCAGATACTATCTTACGAGCCAATGCCATCAAATTACGAGAAGTTCAAATGAACTGTTGTCTTAATTCACCTCGTATGATTGGCCAACCAGAAGATATTGACCATGAAGGAGAAGCCAAGTTTTTAAAGTTGATCTTCAGATTGGTCAATATGGTGATCAAAGTGAAAAAGAAAGAGCCCACAGCAGATCGAGTTCAACGATTTATAGCAGGATTTTTACAATATATTCAAACGAAAGGTTCGAAATATGCATATTCCTTAGAATACCGCTGTGACATTGTTGAAAATAAGTCTTTTGACTAAACTGTACGTCGCTTGTTACATCATTGTAGATGAGGAGGCTAAATCAAAAGCCAAGGAACAAAAGAGAAAGGAACAACAACAACAACAACAACAACAACAACAACAACAAATAACAGCAGGTAAAACAGTAGATAGTGACTTAAGTGATGCTATGTCTGAAGATGGTCATAATGAAGCCGCCGATACAAGACAACAACAATTTGAAGCACCGGAAGCAACAATAAATGAAGGGAAGGAGGAGGAGGAGGATGAGCCTGAATATGAAACAGTTACCTCACGATTCGTAGAGAGTTTGATTCGACATTTGTTCCAAGGATTCCGTGATAGCAAATCTCACATTCGCCTTCGATGCTGTCAGATGATAGCGCTCAACATAAGCTCTATGGGTGAATTAGAGTAAGAATGACGATAAACTCTTATGGAAACAGATATAAATTACAGTTCTCTCATTTCAAATTTGCTATTCACAATACGTTTCATAGCGAGGATTTATATCAAGATTTAAAGACATACTTATTCGAAGCCCATATTGATAAAGAAGCCAGTGTAAGAGCGCAGGCTGCAACTGCTCTTTGTCGATTACAGAGTGATACAGAAGTGGATCCAAGCGATGGTAGGACGATTCATGAAAAGTTAATGTGGAGTGTTCGCTTTGATCCAAGCCCGTAAGAACTATCAATTAAAAAAACAAAGGTTTCTATGGAATTCTCGCTCATATTCAACTGCTTTATATAGTGAAGTACGTCGACTTATTTTGTTTAATGTGGACGTTACATCCAACACACTACCTTACATTGTAAAAAGTGTGCGAGATCCCGACGATATCAATAGACGAGTTGTTTACTTGAAGCCATTATCTGATCTACAAGATTTCCGGCTTTTGAGTTTCGATGAGCGTTATGAAGTTTTAAAATGGGGTCTCAATGACAGAAACAAATTGGTTCGAAAATCAGCTCTTAAAATGTTCTCAGAGAAGTGGATTCAGCATGCAGGCAACAATCTGATTGAATTTTTGGAACGATTAGAATCCACCCATCCAGCTGTATCACCTTTAGTAGAACAATTACTCAAGGCTTTTTTCAAAGAAAGAATGGATATTGTGAATGAGATTACATTTGATGGTGAGCGACGTTCGATGGGTACTGAACAATATAAACGAACTGATTGTTAACCACTCACTACTGGTACATTATAACAGATGAATTTTGGAGCAATTTGTCAGGTGAAAGTGCATTATTAGCCAAAGTGATCATTGAATTCTTACAAAATAACGAAGGATTAGAAGAGAAGCTGGACTCTATATTGCCGGAAGTAACACGCCACGTATTCAATTTGGAGAATTACTTTAATCTCTATCGCGCTTCATGCAATTCTGCAACCGATGCTTCTTTAAACTACGAATTCATCACTACCCAAATGCTAGATATATCGTTGTGCTTGGATTATGCTGATGAAGTCGGAAGAAAAAAGATGTTCGAAGTACTACGTAATATCCTTCGATCTTATGAAATGATCGATGACCATTTGAAGAGAGTTATCAAAATCTTTCGAATTATTTCTATTGATGAGAAAGATTTCACCAGGTATTGAAATAGACACACTATGGCTATTGCGTATATATTCTGTATGCTCATTGATATTCATCATCTGATCTGATAGATCGATTATCGAGATTATATCAGATATCCAAGAAGATGCTTCTATGCCATTTTACGATGCAGAAGATATAGTTCCCACAAAGAAAGCGAAAATCAGCAACTCACAAGCGAGAGATAGGAGCGAGACTCCTCCTGCTTCTGTCACTTGCTCACCTGTAGCATCTATAGAAGACAATAGAGGAGAAAATGAAGAAGCAACGATTGACAGTCTTGTGACACAATTCCGCTGCTTGAACATATGTAAACGCATGCTTGAAAATAGTTATGAGGTAAAGAGAAAAGAGAACATCCATGAGAGCAAATAAGTGGTTTCGGCCTCAACAACTCATCGCTATTGATTTGCATATCCACATTAGCCCCTAACAGAAAACTCGAATTTATATGGTTTATTGAATGATCTTATTGTTCCAGCTGTACAAAATTCTGATACCCTCCTTCGCCAAGAAGGATTGCATTGTTTGGGTCTATGTTGTACGTTGGATAGACGATTAGCGCAACATAACATTTCATTATTCATCACTTGTATAAAGCAAGGTCATGATGATCTCGTGAAAAAGGCTATCAGAGTAAGTATCAAGTACGGTTTTGAGGTGAAAAGAAAAAAGTCGCTAATGATAGGTACAGATTTTAGGTGATCTACTACTGATGTACGGTGTAAACACAATGAAGGAACACCTGCCCAGTGTAAGTACAATACAGTAAAAAAATAGAGTAGAGCCAACCTTTTAAGTCACATAGATTGCATTTTTTTAGACGGACGATTTTAGGGAAGTGTTTGAGTTCGCATTAGATCATGATAATACAGAAATTCAATTTCTGGCGACACAGGCATTATGTAAATTGATGTTGTTTAACAGATTCAATGACGATGAAGTAAGTGCTGTTTTTTTTTTCGTGAAGGAAACGTCGCCCTGCCTCATTTGAAGATGATAACTCACTCGATGTCATGTGTCGGTAGCTGTTGCGTTTGATGATCCTACTTTACTTTTTCCCGAAAGCCGAGACTGACGTACACAGCAATAGTATTCATCAATGTTTAGCTTACTTTTTCCCCGCTTATTGCTATTCGTCAGAAGAACATCAGAAATCGCTTTCCAATATCACGATTCCTGCCCTGGAAGAATTATGTAATACGTATAACGATTTAGAAAAAGATGAAACCATGACCAGCCCAAAGATGATATCAGAAATGTTGGCGGATTGGAACGATCCTCGTAAATTGGCCAAGTAAGTGCTACCCTTTTCTGTTTACAAAGCTTCTTGATTGCTCCAATGGGAAGCCTATCTTTGACACATATTGTACTTGTTTTGTAGACGGGAGAACACTAAGCTTCCGTCATTTATTGATGACGATGATAACGATGATGATACCGCTCGTTTTAGCACACCAGCCGGACCTGCTCTCGAAGCACTTGAAATAATTTTGAACGAACCAGAGAATACCAAACGTAAAGCAATGTGTCATTTTGTTTTAAAAGTGTATCTAGACAGAGTGGAGGTAACGAAATTGATCGATATACAACGGGCTATCAAGGCCATTGAAGAACAAAATCCTCTCAAATTGGTACCGACGCAAAGGGCCTTCAACAAATTGTTAAAAAGGATAGAAGCAATGATTCATGAAGATGACGAAGGACAGGCACTGATGACTAAACAGGAAGACGAGCATGAAGAACAGCAGCAGAGACTGGAACAACAAGAACAACAGCAACCACCTTCGGAGCATGTCAGTGCAGATGACGACAATAACAATGAAGAGGAGGACGATAAGGAGACAATAAACAATGATGCAGCCAGTGAAGGAACGGCAGCGCAAGATGAGATGAGTAAGAGTGATGCCGACAGTGAGGAAGGGAAAAAAAGACAATGAAATTTGTGAACTTAAAGTCGATCTTTCGTCTCAAAGATACAGCCCATGATTGTAGCATACATTTCTCTCACTTTTTCTCACTTTAAGATACCTTGCTATTTACAAGCAACCCTACTACTACTACTTATTTAAATAAAGTGTTTTTCCACGATATTTCAAGTACTCACAAAACTGAGATAGAATGTAGTTGAATGACTACATTAGCGGATGTGTGCTTTGTTTTAAAGAAAAGTCCATCAATACGTTGCATTCCTTGGCCCATTTCAGTATAATGTGAGCGGGTTAGCGCCTACAGCGGAGATGAATGCAATGCACTCTGTCACCTTTCACACCGCCTTGTGAACAAGCGAGTGAATCTTTCTACCATCCCATTGTTCTAAAAACCAGAATATTTGGGAGGGAAAGGCGTGTGCCTATGTAAAAAAGTGTGTTCTGTTTCTATTTCAGATAAATCAAATCTGAAACTAGTGTCTAGTGAAGGCCTTTGTAACAAAAGCAGCAAGAGACATTGCCACAAAAGAGGTGAGCCGTCTCTCTCTATTCAACATAATAAAAAAGCCTCTATCACATTAAGAATGCAAAGAACCACTTCAGCCCTTCTTTTATGCATATATAAGCCAGTTATTCTTTTTAACGGTTGCTTTCCAAATTGACGTTTAGAGAAAGAATGAAATGCATTTCTGAAAAGGAAGGATGGATAGTGAAAAACCTTCATATACAATCAAGAAGCAAATGATTAAAGTAAGCTTTATTCAACAGAAAGTGAGGGTTATATGGATTGTTCGGTATATGTATGTCTTTTTTTTTTTTCTTTGAATTTAATGCTTAAATCAGAAGAATGGAGGTTGCTTGTTACGACGAGATTCAAAGAATTCAGGATTCACAGTCATAAACTATGATATATGAAAGGTCTTTTGAGTAATGTTATCTCGTAGCAGTGCCTTGATGCAAAGTATGTTACCTTAGTATTCTGATGTTGTTCTATTTTTTGCCAAGGATACTTGTTGTTCTTATCGACACGAATATCAGAGTGAGTTCTAAGCAAATAGACTATAAAAATACAGCGGGATGAGTTTACAACTACTGTTCTGTTTAGGATATTTTCGACGCAGATGCGTAGTTATTATTACTTACGAGGATATCTAACGAAAACAGAAAGGTTCTCAATACTATTTTCTTGACAAAGAACAAAAAAAAAAAAAAAAAAAAAAAAGAAAGTCTTTACTTACGAAACAGCAGCTGTACAGCCTGCGGCTGTAATGACGAACAGAGGAGCTAAATCGGGATTTTTACGGATGAATTGAGCAAAGCGCATCTTTTGAAGTATTTTCTGATAGCTTTTTGAGATGATGAGAAAGAAAAAAAAAAAAAAAGCAAGATGTTTAGTTCAGACGTAAGACTTTTTATACTCGCTTGAAACCCCTTATTTTGTTAAAAAGCTGTTATTATACCTCCCACGTCAATTTTCTCACACATATCAATGTGTGATAATGTACTCTTTTTCTACAATTGAACAAATGTGACTTGTAAATAGGATAGATGGTTGAACATTGTAGCAGCAGAATTCTCAACTCAATAAAGCTTTAGAGCTTAAATTGCACTTTTCCATGTATATAATGCTTGATCTAGCAAGGTGCAGTTTTATTCAATTTGAACCGCACCTATCAAAGGCCGAGATACATAAAGCAGTTACAATATTTATGCAATTTTAAAAAAGTCATCTGACTGATAAGGGACGCGTTCAATTTCAATCTACGCGTTGATAAGCTTTCCACTGAGATTTGTGCTGGCACACAAGGTTGGCTTTATCTCTCTTTTTTAAAGTACGAGTGGGAATCTGCTGGAAACGTTCAAAGGGTAGTTCAGCTTTCTTCTACGGAGTCTCGCCAGTCGGAATGGAGATTTACTACTGACCCTACGTCCGCTGCGTCTGTCCCCTGGCTGAGTTGTTGGGGTCAGCATCTTTTGCGAGAGAAGAATCATTTGTCAAAAGTTCTAATAACAAATGGAATAGTAGAAACCAATGCAGATTACATTCAGTAGGATGACTTGGAAAACATGCCAAAGAAAGATCATGGATGGGCTGGCTATGCCACGAGGGCTTTCAAGATATCAATACATAGTATTTATTGATATTCTTTGTATGAAATAAAACGTCTGAACAAGGAATCCGCAAAGTCTTTTAAATGGAGGCACAACCACTAGGTTTATACACCCTTTTCCGTCGTTTTCCTAAACATCCAAATCCACGTTCTTTTTCAACAAATTGCTTCGAAATGTGTTGAAAAGATCTCTAAACTCGGCTCTTTCGCATTTCATAGCATGGATTTCCTTTCTGTAATTCGCCTATTCAACAATAGGTTGATCTGGAGTGAGAGAAAATACTGAGAGAAAGTTGAGCATTTCTGTAATACCTCTGTTATTTCATGATATCGTGATTGTTGAAAACCTTTCCATCTGAGGCTATTCGTCACTTGGATACTTTTAGCCTAATGATAGATGTCAAAGAGAGCGGGGGGTGAGGGTGGTAAGAGGAGGCAATCTAGTCTCTATTTCGTTGGGTTGTGCTCAGAAATAAGTGGATGGATAGAAGCGAGTTGCATACCAAGTTTTGTCTGAGTTGTTTGATTTTCAATTGTGCTGCACTCTATGTTAGTTTACATAGGAATAATGGGGGGTTTGGGTTACAAACGAAACAGGGATGTGCCAACGGCGAGCCATTTCAAACCTTTTCTTTCTTCAGAGTACATATTCTATGGTAAGCAAGCATTTTCATCTTTTTCAAGGTACGTTTGTAGAGTTTTTTCATAATGTCGCTTCTTTGCTGTAAATGTTGATTGAATTGCTCCGCTTCATGGGTCTGTTTCTTTTCAAAGGCTACTATTATATAGGAATAGCATGACAATTAATTGAATGGATAGAATAGACAATCAAGTATTGCTTCCCGTCTGCACGCACACACACACACACACACACACACACACACTTACGAATGGTTTCTTCAAGCTTGGATTCCACATTTTTCAAATCACTTTCCAGTTGAGCACATTTTTGTTGCCATTCTTTTATTGCATTCTCTTTATCAGCGACTATCTAAAATTGAGTAGTATATAAACAGAAACCATGAACGGTGTGCGTTTATTGTTTCCAATGAAAGTGGGGGGGGAGGGGGGCTGGCTACCTTTTCCAACTTTTCACGCTGCCGAATCCATTGCCCAGCTTTGTAGTTGTTGTCATCAAGATCTCTTGGGTGATGATGAAAAATAAGTGGATTCTTGAGGGATATGGTTTGTAATTGTCTCAATGAACTGACAAAATCCAAAGCAAACGTCGTTTCTCGCCTATGCTGTCGTAAGCATTCCTTAAAGAAAAGAGTTACAAAGGGTCTTTTGTAAAATTCAACTCATACCATAAAATCAAAACAAAGCTCACATTCAAATAACAGAATACAGCCAGTGGATGATGCCCACAAAGAAAATGGGTCAGCAGATCGGTCAATACGTAGAGTCCAGTGGTAGATTCTGAGAAAGGATCCCAAGGTGCGATACTACCACGATACTTATTCTCTTGTGCCTCACTTTTGGCTCCCAGCAACCTATTCACCAAGACTCCTAGTTTTTTTTTTTTTTTTTTTTTTTTTTTTTTTTTTTTTAACAAAAAAGTGGGGATGACTATCTGTATCGTTGTGACATTTACGGGGTTGTCTCTCTTCCCACACCAAGAACATACTTAGTTGATGAAAAGTGGCATCCATTGAGCTGTCTTCTTGTCGAATATGGTTACTGTCAGTTTCCACATTCTTGTCTTTGGAAGCAACGTTGGGACGAAGCAGATCAAAGAATGACATACTTGCTTGCTGCTTTGTTTTCCGATTCGTTAGTCGTATCTTTAGGAGATTGGCTATGTTGGCTCCTCTGTCCACCAATTTCCGTAGAGTGGAAAAATCTTGAATGCCTGTCATCCAATAATCCACGCCTCTATTGACCACGGCATCATCTAACGATCGGGTCACCATAAGCTGAGCAAAAAAATGAAAAAGAATAGGGTGTCCATTCTAACAACCCACTTACTTGAACAAGTAGTATCTCGACGAAGATCATAACTATAGGTATCGGTAAAGCCAAAATAAGCGTATTCAAGTGTCATGACATTTGCATCCATGGAGGCTTCTAGAGCGGTCAATAAACGTTGCTTCTGATCCGCTCTTCCCAATTGTTATTATACATGCATTTAGTTGGGGAAAAAAATAATAATATTTAAACCAAAGGTTAAGTGCAGAGCCTACATTTTCCTAATTGTCATGAAATTTCCGCTAGAAGTAGAGAAAAAGAGATGAGACTTCTCATGGGATACGACATGTGTTTGTGCTCTGCAGAAAGGGGAATGGGGATACTGTTACCCGACGTCAAAGAACAAGCATGCAACGTCATGACCTATCAAAGGAGCATTCCTTCGACTTCAATGAACAAGGCTAGTACAGCTTAGAGGCTTGTGTTTTTCTACCTTTTGTGACCAGCTCTATTAACTTGTTTCTTCCGTTCGTCATACTCGCTCCTTCTTCTGCAAGAGTATTCGTGTACTCATCGACCGTCCATTGACAACTTTATTGTTTACAAAAAAAAAAAAAAAAAAAAAAAAGGAGTGTAAAGATCTATTTGTTCATCAACTAAAAATGCCAAAGAGAGAGAGAGTCATTTACTATTGTTCGTGATGATCTAGAGAATAGCATGCGTAGAAAGATAAAGTTAATATAGAAAGACTTTTAGTCGTATTGGATAAAACAAACACCAGATGCCAAGACTTTTACTCAACGCGGTCAAGTGCGGCAAAACGCGTTCTTCAGACGCTTCAGTACCACAGTGACTATTGGATGGCTGCTGCAACGTTAAGCAAGTCGAATGATCATGCGGAAACATGGCCTGTGTTATTGAATCTACAGGGTTGTAAAAGACATACGATTGAATAGGAGAGACATGTATTTTGGACATTTTTTTACAGCGAAAAAGAAAAAGCCATGGGACAGCAGAGAAATGATTTTTGGCGATAAAAAGCCAAACTGACAACAAACAAAAGACAGACGGAATAATGCAGATCACACAAGTTTAGCTTCGGGATCAAAAACAAAAAAAAAAAAAAAAAAAAAAAAAAAAAAAAAAAAACGGGTGAGGGACCTTTTTCTTCTGGACTTGAAATGACTCAAAAGACACGCCAGGCTCACCCGAATGTAACCTTTGCTTTCTCAGTCAATTGATCAATTTTGGGTTCGTTTGTATGCTGTTGGCGCGTTTTATTGAATAAAAAATGTGACTTTTGTTGTCTGTCAGGTCCAAGAATGTGGGCTGTTCGATGTGCTGCTTAACCATGAGTCGAGAAAGCACCTGTTTTTGAGAAAACAATAATGTAAAAAACCTGCCCCTCCGCCTAACCCCAGCTTTTTTTTTTTCTATTCAAAATTATCCAAATTTAAATTTTTCAAGTTACGGTATTGTTCCAATTTCTATACAGATCTCTATCTTTCTTTTTTCTTCGTCTCTTTATCTTATTTTGTAGATTTATTCGAAAGCCAAGGCATGGAAAATTTGATCCATTTAACCAACAAGCTACAAACGGTAGTGGCTTCCGTAGGTGCTGACAATGCACTTGACTTGCCTCTCATTGCAGTGGTTGGTTCACAGTCTTCGGGCAAATCGTCTGTTCTCGAGACGTTGGTTCAACGTGATTTTTTACCTCGTGGCAGTGGTATTGTTACCCGCAGACCGTTGATACTTCAGCTTGTCACTTTGAAACAACCACAACGTCATGATGAGCTTGATGAGCACCATGATGCCTCTGCCACAACAACCGCTGCCACTACCAACACAAGTACAGTCGTAGGAGTAGCACCATTAGAAGAATATGGTGAATTCTTACACATCAAGAACAAAAAGTTTTATGATTTTGAAGAGATTCGACAAGAGATTGAACGCGAAACGACTCGATTAGCTGGAAGCAATAAAGGCATCTCTCGCATGCCCATTCAGTTACGTATTTATTCTCCTCGAGTTTTAAACTTGACGTTAGTGGATTTGCCAGGCTTAACAAAGGTAATGTAAGTAAGAAAAAAAAGGGCATCCATGTTTTTTTTTTTTTAACAAAGTCCTTTTGCAAAAAGATTCCAATAGGTAAAAAGAGAGCACGTCTGTTGATGATGAAGAGAGAGCGAGAGACGTTACCACGATTGAATGACTAAATAATTCATCAAATCCATAGGGGACCAGCCTAATGATATTGAAAAACAAATAAGAAGCTTGGTGATGGATTACATTTCGAATCCGAATAGTATTATTCTCGCAGTAACACCAGCTAATTCAGATCTCGTGAATTCAGATAGTTTGAAAGTCGCTCGACAAGTCGATCCAGAAGGCAAACGAACCATTGGTGTATTAACCAAATTAGATTTGATGGATGCGGGCACCAACGCGTTAGATATCTTATCAGGCAGGTCTTACCCGCTCAAACTAGGCTTCATTGGCGTCGTCAATCGAAGTCAACAAGATATTTTGACCAACAAACCCATGGCGAGTGCGTTAGAAGCAGAAAAGCAATTCTTTCAAACCCATCCAGCCTATAAAAGCATCGCCTCTCGATGTGGCACTCAATACCTCAGTCAACAGTTAAATACCGTAAGTGTGTGTATGTGTGTGTGAGAGAGAGAGAGAGAGAGAGAGAGAGAGAGCAGAGAGGGAGCGGAATCCCAAGTTTTTTTTCTTTATACCCAATTTTTACACCCACATCGACGTATGTTAGATCCTTCATCAACATATCAAAGAAAAGTTACCCGAATTAAGGACCAAATTAAGTACATTGATTAGCCAGACACAACAAGAGTTGAATCAATACGGTGACCCGCTCAACAGTAGTAGCCACCCTGCTCTTTTGAACGGCCTACCCAAGGAAGAGCTTGCTTTGTATCAAGGGCCCCTCATTTTACGTCTGATCACCAAGTTTTCCAATGATTTTATTGCAGCGATTGACGGTACATCGGCGGAGATGTCGACGAAGGAATTGTGTGGTGGCGCACGTATTTATTACATATTCAACAATGTGTTTGGACAGGCATTAGAAGCGATCCCAGCCTGCTCTAATCTGACCAATCATGATATCCGTACAGCCATTCGGAATTCGACGGGTCCTCGTCCTTCTTTATTTGTGCCCGAGTTGGCGTTTGATTTATTGGTTCGACCGCAAATCAAATTATTAGAAGCGCCTAGTTTAAGATGCGTCGAGTTAGTCTACGAAGAATTGATGAAAGTGTGTCACAGTTCAGAAATCAAGGTAAGGGGAGAGGAAGAGATAGACGTTGAGGGGGCAGATGAGTGTTTGACCCGCCCGCCTTTGTTGCACGATGGTAGGAATTATTGAGATACCCACGACTCCACCAACGTTTGGTTGAAGTCGTCTCCGAACTACTACGAGAAAGATTAACACCCACGTCAAGCTATGTAGAAAGTTTGATTGCTATTGAAAGAGCGTATATCAATACCAATCATCCTGATTTCTTGGGTGCAGCAGGCGCGATGGCCAATATTGAAACCGAAACAAAGCGAAAGAAAAAATGGGACAGTAAGCGAAAACAGCAACAGTCCATGCTATCACACACCACGACAATGACGGCGACGGCGACGGCGACGACGACGACGACGGCGTTACTCAATGGCAATGTCTCTCAGAATAACAGCAGTAGTCAGCCACCCCCTGTGAGCGATCCATCCTCCATGGCCGACCCGAATGAGATGGATGGCGAGGCTAACCATGATCAGCACCACCACCACCCCCCTCGAGAGAGTACCCATAGTAATAAAAAAGGAGACGCTTCATTTTTAACGTATTTCTTTGGTGGAGCCAGCAAAAGTGAACGGCCGGCACTAGGTTCGCAAGAAATGATGAACAAAGTACAACACTATGTTCCACCGTCGATTTCTGTCAATAACTTGATGGAAAACGAACTGGTGATCAAACGCTTAGAACAAGCTTCTCTACAAAGCAACCCTAACACGATGGCGTCAGAGAATAGTGCTTTCATCAACGATAGAGAAGAATTAGAGATTCAACTGATACGTAAGTTCCTCTCTCTCTCTCTCTCTTTTTTTTTTTTTTTTTTTTTTTTTTTTTTTAACGCGACTGGACAGGACTGCTATTGACAACTTGTTTTCCGTAGGTACTTTAATTACAAGCTACTTTAACATTGTCAGAAAGAACATTCAAGATTTGGTACCTAAAGCTGTCATGCACTTATTGGTCAATTATTCCCGCGAATCCATTCAAAATAGACTGGTGGCTTCTCTTTACAAAGAACAGCATTTCGAAGAATTACTGCAAGAGGATGATGCCATTGCTCTTGAAAGAGAAAAATGCAAATCCATGTTGAACGTTTATAAACAAGCTTTTGATATCATTAAAGATGTCATGTAAAAAAAAAAAAAAGAAAGCAACCCACTACACGCGCTTTTCGGGGGGCGAAGGGGGGGGGGTGAGGGGGGGTTTGTTTTTCCGAGAAAATATAAAAAAGTAGAAAAACCAATCATCCACTTGTAAATAGCTTACAAATAAGAAAATGGGCCTTTTTTCACAAACACCAGGGTTGAACAGTGGGATGTAAAGTCTATCCCCCCTCCCCCCGCGATTGTTCATGAATGTATGTTATTTTTTGATTGGGTTGAATAAAATACACTTTTTTTCTAATATGAAAAAGCGGAAAAAAAAACCCAGGTTTTTTTATGCGCGTTGCAAAACCTTTTTCCTTTTTGGTGAAGAGGGAAATCACTGCAAAATGATTCGCTCATTTCCCCTCACCACTACCATTCCTTATTGATGTTACATATATTGAAAAAAGCCTTTCATCTTTTAAATTTTTATATTGGAATTAGTGTAGGGTCAGTAGAACGTCTTTTTTTTCTGCAATGGACACCGCTTTATTTTCCCTTCCCTTTTTAGGGTTTTATGATTTCAATCTCCACCCATGTTGATTAAGAAGATGAAGAAAAAAAAAAAAAAAAAACCTAGAAATTTAGTAACAAACAAATCAGGACGCACTTTTTTTTTTTTGTTGTTTTATTTCGACAACAAAGACTTTTTCTTTCCTGTTTGGAACTTCTTACATTAATTCCACATAGTCCCTCATGGTCACATCTCTCCAGAATACAACATCACATAAAACGACCTTTACCATTGGTACTCGTAAATCACAACTGGCACTTGTTCAGACCTACATTGTGAGAGATAAATTACAAGCCATTTATCCTCATTATGAATTCAATATTGAGACCATGTCCACCACGGGCGATAAGATTCTCAACCAAGCCCTCAGTAAAATTGGTGAAAAGGCACTCTTTACGAAAGAGCTGGAAATTGCCTTGGAAAATGGTACCGTAGACTTTGTTGTACATAGTTTAAAGGACTTACCTACCGTGCTTCCACCGGGGATGGTTTTGGGAGCCATTACAGAAAGAGAGAACCCGAACGACGCTTTGGTGTTGAATAAGAAATGTGAGGGATTGACGTTGGCTACGTTACCAGAAGGCTCTGTGATTGGTACAAGCTCGTTAAGAAGAGTAGCTCAATTAAAACGAAGATATCCCCATTTATCATTTAAGGATGTGGTAGCGTATTTTAAACCAAATAGAAAGATAAAAAAAAAAAAAAAAAAAAAAAAAAAAAAAAAAAAAAAAGCTTAAACTAACTTATTGGTTTCAATTTTGATTTCGACTGAAAAAACGAATCTCTGGATTTTATAGAGAGGCAATTTGTAAGCAAAAGGGGAAAAATAAAAAGACAAACCAAAAAAAAAAGAACCTATGATTGACACACACACACACACACTCTCTCTCTCTCTCTCTCTTTTCTAGGAATACTCGTTTGGCTAAATTGGATGATGAAAATGGACCTTATAGCGGTATCATTCTAGCCGTGGCAGGCTTAGTGCGTATCGGTCAGGAGAATCGTATCTCACACATCTTGACCTCTTCCGACTCTTTACATGCTGTGTCTCAAGGTGCATTGGGAATTGAATGTCGTGAAAACGATCCACAAGTAAAGGAACTATTAGAGGCATTGAATCACAACGACACGAGGTTATGTTGTTTGTGTGAACGTTCTTTGATGCGCACTTTAGAAGGAGGTTGTACAGTACCTATTGGCGTCAATACAAAGTTAGATCAGGAAAAGAATACATTGTGGCTACATGGCTTAGTAGCTAGTTTGGATGGTAAAACCGTCATTGAATATCAGGACCAAGTCAGCCTTACACCAGCTGAAGAAGAAGAAGAAGCAGAGCAAGCACCCGCTTCTGCAACAGACGCCACCACCGGTGCAGTAGCAGCAGAAAACACCACCCATGATACCAACCTTAGCATTAGACGTTTAAGGGATAGACGAGAGAAAATAGCTGAGCAATTGGGACGTCATGTTGCTAATACCTTGATTCAAAACGGCGCAGACAAGATTTTGGAAGAATTGGCTCATCACTAAAACCGTTATCACCCCATGATGTCAACCAAAGAACTTTCCAAGTTTTAACTCACCTTTGATCCTTCACCTCTCCTCTCTCTTCACACACACACACACACGCTACGAGTTCTTATGTATTGCTGAAAAATACCTGTTTTTATACATATCTCACTTTACGTTCGAGTACATATATATATTTTGCTGCTCCCACTTTTATTTATCTCCTTAGATATATGTATATATACATTTGTATCTCATTACCATCTAATAAAGCTCTTATACTATCTCACCACCACCACCAACGCACTTGATGACCTACATAGCGGCTTTTATCATCCTGCACTTTGCGTCCATCTCTTGATCACTCCTCTCTGCAAACAAAGGAAATTCATCAAAATTAATCAGGTAACCACTATGAGTCAGTCTGAAAACGATTTCTCGTTTATCCACTTTGTTGTACAGATGATCGCGGGGAGGAAAACTCCCCCAAAAAAAGAAGGGTTCTGCCCAGCTCCTTTTCTTTTTCTTCTTCTGTCTTTGCTTTCGTTACAAGCAAGACCTATCTATACCATGAGCGAATGTAAACAAAATGGGGTCAACAAGGGAGCCACTTCCGTGAGCATCAAGAAACCCAAAGCGGACGTGTTGGTAAAGAAGAATGCATACTCCTTCGCTCCAGTGGACACGACAAACTAACCCACCACCGCCTCACGTAAGCTAGCACTCGACCTTAGCAGGAGCAGGAGCGGGTACCATTGAAATATTATTGATGCAGGTAGGGTGATCGAGTGGGGGGGGTTGTTTGCTAACCTGTGGTTCGTTCCATGTAGAGTGAAAGCCATCCTAACACGTTTCCTCTCTCTCTCTCTCTCTCTCTCTCTCTCTCTCTAGCCTACAGATGTCATCAAAACTAGATTTCAGGTGAGTCTCATCCATAGTCATTCGTTTACAAAAATGCTTTCTCTGCTTATCCTTTGTACAGTCTCTACAAGCTTCTACGCATTACAAAAATGGAATATGGAACGCCTTTCAACAGGTCTTGAAAGAAGAAGGCTTTTCAGGTACTGTACCTATCTCTTGTCTTTCGTCGCATGATAGTGCTTGGATAGACTCAACCCCTCCTCCCTCCTTTATCTCATCTCTGTTAGCCTTCTACAGAGGCACTTTGCCTGTCCTCTGTATTGTTGGGCCACGTATTTCTTTACAGTATATGGGGCTTGCTTTTTATAAACCCATATTTGAAAAGTTTGAAAATCGAGGCATTTTGCCAGCCCATAGCTCAGCAGGTTTAGCAGGCATTTGTACGGGTATCACCCAGGCACTGACACTTGGTAAATCTCTCATGTCCATCCACTGTTTTTACTGCTAATACAATAACCTCACGCTTATTTTGCCCAATTCTTCCCTCATAGTAACACCTTTAGAAATGATCAAAGTACGTCAGCAAACGGAAATGGCTGTGCGTCAACCACATTATCAAAGAAAATATCATGGCTTGATCAACACCGCATCCATCATTGTTCAACAAGAAGGGTAACCCCTCACTAAAGAAGCCGCTCGAATGTATGGACCATGAATGATCCTAACTCGATTATAAAAGCTTTACCGCTCTTTATAGTGGCTTATTAGCAACAGTGGCAAGACAATCATGGGGTATCTAGAAAGAAAAAAGCAAAAAATCCAGGAGGATAGTGTAATCATCCTACAACCCACTTTTTTCTATTATGTAGGCTTGTTGGTGAAATTCTCTGCTTATACAGAATTGAAAGCTCTATGTCAGAAAATGTCCAAGGACCCTAACGAGCCTTTACGTCCTTGGCAGCACATGGTAAGAGAAAGCTTTATGTTCGACAACCAAAGAAATTTTTGTCTAAATAGATCCTAGTTCAGTGGAGGAATGGCCAATGTACTAGTGGGCGTATTGAACTCACCACCGGATGTGGTTAAAACCAGGTAATATACATTACATACAAACAAGTGTCAAAACAGTAGTATGGACGGAACGAGCTTATGACATGGTACGTCACGTTTCTGTAGGATGCAAGATAGTGGTAGATCTTATACATCAACGTGGGATTGTCTTCGAACCATGGCAAGGCAAGAAGGATTGACTTCCTTTTTTAGAGGCTCCTGGTTACGTATTATAAGGATTGCACCAGGTAAACAAAAAAAAAAAAAAAAAAAAAAAAAAAAAAAACCAAAGAAAAATACACAAAGAGTAACATTCAATCAAACACTACTACCGTAGGAGGTGCCATCCAGTTTGCCTGTTACGAACAGATCTTGCATTGGCTGAACAGAAACTAGAATACACTGTGATTTTCAGTCGCTCTTTCAAGGCTGCCTCATCTCACAACGCTTCGAACAGGAGCCACTGCCTAAAGTCTCCTTAGAATACATATTATACAGCATATACATCAATAAATACAGTCGTATCTTCTTTTCTTGTCAATGTGTTGACCTGGGTTGAGTCTGCCTGAATGCCTGATTTCTTTTCTCACAGTCATTCACGTTCTTGTGATCTAGACAAGTAGCTTGACACTCGATATTACTGAAACGATACCACCAGCTCGTTTCTATTCAATCTGATTTCATCTTGACTTTTACCCTAACCCTATGGCCTATTTTTATGTCTGCCATGTTTTTTGTTTCCAGGGAAATGCAACCAACGGTAGTTCATTTGCTCCTGTGCAACAAAAAATCAGGGTGGAAAGAATAATTTAGTTTTGAGAATCAGATAAATGTCTCGTTAGATCACTCTTTCTCTCCTCTCAGACAAATGAAAAGATAGCCCTTTTTTTTAATTCTTTTTTTTTTTTTTTTTTTTTTTTTTTTTTTGTGGATTTTTACAATTTTTTCCTCATAATCAAGTTCATTCGCTTTCATGACCATTCATAAAGACGATGCAACATCTGATGTGGACCCCATTCAGGTAACTATAAAATATCCCTTTGATTTATGTGGAGGTGTTTTATATACATTTTAAATACGATAGAATGCGTATGTGAGAGACATAGTTTTAGAAAGAAAGAAAAAAAAAAAAAAAAAAAAAAAACTCAGGAACAAAGAAACCAGGAAAAATAATTAACTTTTTTTTCGCTTTTTTTCTTGTATTTTCTATTATTCCCGCACTACTCTTCCCTTCCATGCTTGAGAATAGATACATAGTGTTAAAGAATTGGACAATGAATTCACGTTCATGTTAAAAGCCTATGCAGATAAAGAAACAGAGTTCAATTGGGAAGCCAGAGAAAGGGCCCTTACCCGGATGAAAGGGTTACTTCGTGGAAACGCAACGGAGCCTCCTTATTTAGAAGTGTTTATACCTTATATGAGGCAAATGATAGATGGTATCATCAAAGCAGTATGTCTTTCTTTTTTATCTATTCTTAAGAAAAGTTGATCCACATTCTTCAGTCAATGAAACAAACAAACAAAAACATCTCCCGATTTTTTTCTTAGGTGGAAAGTTTACGTACTCAGCTTGCGGTAAAAGCACTTTCCGTTGTGGGTGATATAGGTGTTTATATAGGCAAGCATTTGGATAGCTACATGACCGACCAAATTATGATGTGTATGATGCGCTGTGCCAGCCTGACCAAGAAACTAGTCGCCAATGCCTGTCTGGAAGCAACCACATTATTTCTTAAACACACGCCTTTCCACTCCAAAGTGATGAACATGCTCCATCTGTCTATCAACGAAAAGAATCATCAGGTTCGCCTTTATACCATCATCTATACCAAAGTCCTATTACAGGCTCATACCCATAGAGACAATGTGCGTGCATTGATGGATCGTTCAGGTGCAACCGATCATTTTGAAACTATACTGACCAAGGGTTTGAATGACGCCACACCTAGCGTGAAAGAAGCTTGTAGAGAAGCATTTTGGATATTCTGGGAACATTGGAGAGCGAGAGGTGAACAGTAAGTGGCTATTTTCTTTCTTCATTTTGTCAATAGATGACAAAAAAAAAAGTCGCTCCCTTCTATGACACAACATGCTTTGACAAATCCTATCTTACAAAGCCTTATCCTTCTTCTTTTATACTTTTGTCATTTAGCATTTTAAAAAACTTGCCGCCCGCTGCACAAAAACAGCTTGAAAAGTCAAAATCCACTTCGCTAAAGACAAATGTGAGCGCTACTGCCAATAGGTCATTGCTTCGTAGCAACAGTCCCACTATGCTGCCGAGAGCTTCCAGCTCATTGGACCGCCGTGAAAATAGTCTTCATCTCTCACCTTCCAACTCCAATACATCCAATGGTTCCACAAGTTCCATCGACTATCAAAAACATCTCAAACGGTCTGCATCACCTCGCGCAACGTCTCCACGAGCCATGTCGCCACGAGCCATGTCCCCTCATTTACGAGCTTATGCATCACCACCGCCCGCTTCCATATCATCTCAATTAACACAACATCCCTCGACTTCTACCTCGCCAACAGGCCGTAAAACACGCGTCCCAACTTTATCTCGTAAAAAATCAACCATTGGCTTTTTAAAAAAAGCAAAACCTCATTTTATGGCTTTACTCACCCACGACGATCCTGCTCAATACAATGAAGGACTACTACAATTATCCAAAAAGCTCTCTGCCTTTCGCTATCAGCCCGACGCTCAGCAGCTCCTACTTGCTTTAAAGACAACCCTTCAACTGGAAGTGCCTCATGCGCCACCCGTCAATGGAGAGACACTGAAAAATATAGTAGCACACCATTGGCATCAGGGGGACAGTTACAGTATCTTGTATAGTTGGGAAGGACTGACCCATATTTTATTTAAATTGTTCACTTTTGAAGAATTGATACCCAAATTGATGTTGGATGCAAACAAAGGAGGAGAACTGGAAGCAACCACATATTCTCATCGTCTACTTCATCAACCTCCTTCTTACCCACGCTCTAACACAACGATGGAACACGAGGCTCAACTTGGGTTGGCTCGAGCCAAACTATTCCTGTATCATGAACATCCTCATTTGGCAGAAACCGTATTTGCCAACTTGATACATTACGGTGGGTTTATGAATAGCATTCAGAACAGCAGTCATAGTCCTAACAATAGTAGTAGTAGTAGTAGTAAAAAGGATATCACACGTTTACCAGCCAATCGACGCAAACTGACAAAAGAGTTTATAGAATGGATGGACGATTTGGTGAAACCACTCATTGGTTTAGTATCCTCATCAACACATAGTCCACCATCTAAAGTAGTAGATGATTTGAGGTTATCCACATCATTATCATCGGCATCATCGTCATCTTCGTCGACAACAACAACAACAACAACAATAACAACAACAGCACCGCCATCATCCATCATCGTACCAGAGTATTTAGAAGGAGTACCTAAAGATTATATCAATGCATACAAATCAACATCATCATCCTCTTCAACGTCTTCGTCCATAATATGGTTTCGGTCAGAAGACAATCTGAGACAATGTTTAGCTATTTTACTGCCATTGATTACCACATCTACCTCTGGCACATTATGGTACGCTCCGTTAGTGACCTTTTTGAAGCATCTACGTCTATTGAATCAACAGCTGTTTGAAGCTGTCGTGTCTACTTACGATGAATACTCTATCAATAAAATCGCTCGTGTGCTGAGTATTCAGATACGTCCCGCTATCGCTGTCCCTGTCGACAGTCAACCCATGCACCCGTCCTCACCAGAAACGTTTGCAGCAATGACACCATCTGAATCCATCGAGCCTCCAAAGCAAGAACGTAAAGATGCAATGATCACTGATGCGAACACTGCCGATCACAACAACAACAACGGTAGAACGATATCCTCAGCTACTGACATGAATAATGATCTTTCCATCCACTCGATTTCACCAGTGGCTGCCTCGTCGACCCATGACTCATCTGAATTAGTTGCAGACGAAACGTTTTTACTAGACACGCTCCATTTGAACCCAAGAAGCAACCCACCTGAGCAGAAGAAAGAGGAGGAGGGTACGCGTTTCGATTTGGAACATTCTCAAAACACCATGGCTGCTGTCCGTAACGTAGAACAAACAGCCTCATTTTATACGGAAGAGCATCAGCAGCCCTTTCTGCCCGAATTACAGCAATCGGCCCACACCCTCTCCGCAGCAGCTGGTCCAGCGGCCATAGCAGCGAAGCAAACCATAGAACTATCAAAAGAAGACGGGACAACCGATGACTATTTTGATACAGTTACTCAAATGAAGCAACAACATCAGACCACAAGAGCGGTAGGGTTGGTATCAGCTGCCATAGCAGATCCAACACCCACCCATACGCTCTTTGTCGATGAGAGCAATCCATTGAAATTGTCAGAAACAGTCGCCAACCTTCATACTCAACATGATTTGGTAAGTGACATTCAATCTGATGATTGCTAACGACAATGAAAAGCTAAACTCCATAAACTCTTTTTGCTTGAAAAAAAAAAAAAAAAAAAAAAAAGTACGAACATGAGGATCCTGAAGTCGTCATGGATTTACACACTGTATCCGACCTACCTTCTATAGATCATCAACAACAACCACAACAACAACAACCACAGCTGCAACAGCTACAATCACCTCAGTTAACCGAACAACAGCAACAGCAGCAGCATGTACCAACAAAGCCGAAACAAATTATTTTAAAAGCAAGTGTACCCAATCCCGAAAAATATCCAGAACCTCATTATGTTCCTTTTTATGCACCGGAAAGAGTCAATTTTCCAAACCCAGTCTTTCAACAACCGATACGATCCAATATACAAAGCAATTATCCAGCGGTGATGATGTCTTCATCGGCACAAACATCTGCTGCTTCAAGTGTGCCAGATGCCGCTTCCAATTCGCCACCGCCACCTCCACCCTCGAGTCATCAAGGACGAAATAACGTCAAAGATAAAACTGTATTGCTTTATGCTTTGATGGATAAATTAAAAAGCCATGAAAGTAATATGAGTTACACTTGTCATCATGTTACAGCAACAGCCATGCAGGAACAACAACAGAATATGACATCTATCACTACCACCCTTCGCAAGTTGACACGTTTATTTAGAGAAGTACCAATTCGAAGAAGATGGGATCAAGGAGGTCTGGAAGAAGTGGGAAGTGAAACTTGGGCAGGAGGGCTTCAAGGAGAAGCGAGTAATTTTGTGGAAGTAATTCAAACCATTTTACTTTTTCTAAATGAAGAACCTCATCCTCAACCTCAGGAACCGTTGACCAACAGTCATAAAGAGGACGTGGACCATGAAGAATCTCCTGTCTTGGCAGGAGTCGATGAAACCCTTCGTCAACGACAACAAAAGATCATTTTAGTCGCTCTAGAATCCGTGCGTCAATTAGCAGTAACGCAAGCGGGTTTGTTTCGGTTTTATGAGCGAAAAGTGGATAATGAAGGAAAGACTCTAGAATCGCAATTGATGGAAAAGTTGCTACACATTCGATCGAGCGAAAACCCTACCGTAAAGAAGAAAAAAGAAAAGAAAAAAAAAAAAAAAGTCAATGATATCATTTTATGTACGAGTATGTTAATTGAACGATATATGATGTTATCGATTTCATCTATTTTTCTATTTAGGTATGCATTGCTGCAGAAGATGCTTTGGATGCTGTATTGGGAACATTGAATCCACCTACCGTGTTTGAAATGTTGATGGCGTACGTAGTGTACCGACTTGTCATTTCTCCCTCCATTCAACTTTCGGCAGACGCACGATACCATCCAGTGGGCTCAGCTTTTACGTATCTCAGTAAATGGGTGAAGGAATTGAATGACAATTTCTACATTGATGAATGGCTAACGAGTAGAGGAGGTGTGAATGCCTTTTTCAAGGTAGTGTAGAGTTAGAAATTGCAGTCATCATCACCCATCCCTATTTACACGCGCTTTCTACCTGTATTTTAGGGCATTAATCATCCCATGATTAACGTAAGAAAATCCTGCATTGAAGCACTCGTTGCCTTCCATAACATATTAGAGGATGAGCTCTATATGTTCTTTACTGATTTACGAGAGGATCAAATGGCGTTATTGAAACATTATGTTACAAAAGCTTCTAAAAAGAAAGCAGCCATCGCTACAACAGCACAATCCATAGCAGCAGCAACAGCAGCAGCAACCATGTCACCCATGATGATAAAGAGGGAGAACGCAATGACTCCTACCATTCTATACTAAACAGCTCGTTTATAAGTGATTATCTCCTTACACGTGGGTATCAACAGACGCAAATACAAATGTGCGTTATTATTATGATTTGCCTATATTTGGAGCCTTTCTCTTTATTTGTACTCACCCATTTACAAGACCACCACTCTTTGATATCCATTTTGCCTTTGTTATCTTTCAAAGAGAAACTATAGTCCATACCCCATTCCTTTCTCTATTCCATCATTATATATTCCTGCTAATTTACCCATATATACTGTGTAAGAAAATGCAAAAAAGATTTTCCATTTCTACACGCATCTATGCATAGTCCTATAAGAAAGGGTTGTCTGATAAACGTAGAATATCGTTTCTTTCTCTTTCGTTTTACATAAATGCTACAAATTAGGTATGATTCAACCTTGAGTGTATATCCAAGTACTTTATTTACAAACGACAACGCGTAAGTCGTGCTATTATAAGTGAGGAAAAAAAAAAGACGCTTATATTACTATTGGAATCTGACGTTTCTTCAATTAAAATTGATCATCCCTCCTAGACCCGTTAAGTATTACATACAATGACAGGTTTCCCGCCAATTTTTCTTTTCTAGTTTTTTTTTTTTTCTTTTTCAAAGGAAAAGGAGGAAGGGGTGGTGGGGAGGGGAAGGGCGGGAGTCAGTTTTTTATTTGAGATGAACTCCTCACTACATTGTAACAATCCAGTGTGCACGAACCTTTTTTTTTTTTTTTTTTTTTTTTTTTCCATGTACAATCCACTATTTAATTAGTTGGGCCCTATTTCTTTACTTTAAAACATTTTATATCGTAACCCTGCATGGTGTGTGCGTGTATATGTGTGCGTGATGGTGTGTGTTTGTGTGTGTCTCTGTATGTTTGCCTGGGTTCTCTTTAAGAAGCGAAGCTTTTTCAGGAGACGGGAAAAAAAATAACCAAAAGAGATCACGGGAATCATATACTACTTATACTTACTTTGAACACGCATACATTTTATAAAAAGCTAACCAACCGAAACTTTTTTTTTTCTGTTTCCATGTAGTAATTTCAGAGCCAATGTCTTGGAAGAGTAGAGAACAAAGATTGTAAATGATACAATAAAAGACCGTTTAGAGCTTCTTTCATTTATTTTAATCTATACATATTCGAGCATGAAATCATAAATAAGAAAAAAAAAAAAAAGAGCAAATAAAGTACTTTACACAACTCTGTTTTGCTTCACGTTTATAATGGCAGTTTCCATTGGATCATGTTATTGCATATTACAGTGATTCTTCTTTTGTAATTAATAAAAGGGTTTTGTCAACAAAGCAGAAAAAAGAAAAATAGAATATGTACTTGGTATCGACTAGTAGGATATACTTTTTTATTTTTCTTCGTGTCCACATACAAAAGTTGCATGGCAGGAAGGAAGGTTTGACTTTCGCAATGATTCAGTCATGAATGAACGTTGCAAGAGATTGTCTATGTACCAGGACATCACTAAGGAAATTACATAGAAAAAAGTTCTCTCCCCTTTGGATAGAAAGCGATACTGAAAAATTGAGAAACAAAACTTAGAAATCGTGTCGTTTATAAATCAAATAAAATCGTTATAATACCCACAAATATATATAAAAATAGTGCTATAAAAAAAAAGTCGATTCAACCTTTTCTTTCTACTTTTCCCAGTTTGAGATCAATATCAATTCTACATCATTTCACTCTTCTTTCTTTCCCCTTAACAAAATACTAATATATACATATATAAAGACATTTCCTTTCCTTTCTTTGGTATTTCTCTTCTTTTCTTTTTTTTTACCTTATTAGCTCTCAGCAATCATTTTCTGTCAATTCGAAGAAAAAAAAAGGCAACAGATCATTCGTGATCTTGATATAATCATCTTTTCTACAAATCATTAGCTTAATAGAATAACACTAATTCAACCACTTGAAGATCAATTAAAAAAACAAAAAATGTTGGCCTGCTCTCAGGAGTTTTATTTCAGCAATAATGATACTAGCATGTGCGAGTTTCAGAGTTTGATGCATAATCCAAATTTACTGAACGTACAGCAGCCACAACCACAGGCCATGCACATCAACAATTCAACTACAATCCACCAGAATGAGCAGCATTCCCAACTGTCTGATGAGATCCAACAGCAACAGCAACAGCAGCAGCAAGCTCAATCGCAGGAGAAAGGACATTCAATCGTTGAACTACCAACGAATGTAGTTCATCATATGAAAAGTAAAGAGGAGCAGGTATGGCCGCCTGACGTCGAGGCAGCCTTTGTTGAAGGTAAAATCAAGAGGGAGAAGGGACTTCCTCCCTAACTTACTTGTCGACACAAATCAATTACATAAAACTAACCTGTCATTTTTCGTTCTCTTCCTTTCTCTTTTATTCTCCAACTCTCACTCATTTCCTCCCTCCCCGTCTCTCACACACACACTTATAAACATACTCTCTGTGTCTTTCCATATTTTGGCGTTAATTAGCTTTAGAAGCCATTCCTAAGCTTGGTAGAAGAAAAATTTTAGTCAATGGAAAGCCATGTGGTCGCAATGAGCTTATTTCAGACTACATATTTCGGAAAACCTGTAAAATCCGTACTCGAAAGCAAGTTTCTTCACATATTCAAGTGCTGAAGAATACTCGTAAAAGCGATGTCCATTGTAAGTCGACTATACATACAATTTTGCATGTAAAATTTAATTAAGATTTTTTTAAATTTGCCACATACACTATTATTAACACGAATAGTCCCTTTTAATGCATAAAGTCATGCGTCTATTGACAGATTCTGTAGATGCCGATGAAACATTCAACTTTAATCATCTCAACGCTGCCAGCTTATTCTCCAACATGACCACCAACACGATAGCCTCAAGGCGTTCATCATTGCAGCAGCAACAACAGCAGCAGCAGCAGCAGCAGCAGCAGCAGCAGCAACAACAACAACACCATTATCCTCATCCTCAACATCATCCATTGCATCAACCCTATCCGCCTCACGTCTTTCCATCTGAAATACAACATCAACATCATCACCAGCCAGTAACGGGAATGAATAATAATGGTACGCATATTGTTGTCCAAAATGAATCTCATATGAAAGCAACTTATCAATCCTTAGATTCCTTAGTGTCCGATCATTCTTCAATCAATTCTTCGCCTTCACCTTGCACTGATTTTATATTTGATATGATGTATACGGATAGTAGCGGCGGCCCTGCTTTTGAACAGCAACAACAACAACAACAACAACAACAACAGCAGCAGCAGTTTTTGCAATTTAAAAATATATACCAGCTATGTGCAGATACAGAAGAGAATTTGTTCCCCGGACTTGTCGTTGATCCAGTCATGCCAGAAACACAGCAGCAACAACAGCAACAACATCAACTATCGCTAGAGCTATCCAATAATGACCCACAGTTATTAATGAACACGCCTATAGTAAATAATACAATGTTCACTTCGTCATTGCTGAGAGATGACGAGGATTTCATTATTGATCCTATCCCTGGAGCATCTCTTCATCTTCACAATGATGCAAGCTTAATCAAAGACGAAGAAATGCTCATTCACAATGCTCAGTCTCAGTCTTACCACCAGCAACAACAACAACAACAACAACAACAGCTGCTCTTTTCCAAAGGACGCGTTGACATGGACACGAACTGCACTTTTCCAACCAACATTCCTTTTTGGCCGAATCATCTCTGTCTCTACTTGGAAATTGATAATCAACACTTCTACGATCCTTCTTGTCGTCCTCTTTCTCACACACTTTCACAGCTTTCTCATTGTTATGCCAATTCTATATCTGTCATCTCGACTGATAAACTTTTAAGTACGCCTGATTCCTCCTCAGTTCCCTCGTCGCCTTTATTCTCTTCGTATAATCGAATAGCTGCCCTGCATGAAAAATGTCCTCCTTTAGTCCCGCTAGTCACCAACATTTCAGAAACCCCCCTCTTATTAGTTCAAACGCGTCTCGATCTCAAGCTCGATTTGATCGAACAGTTCAACTTCAACAATACGTCTTTCTTCGAAACACGTGATAGACGTACAGTAGAGTGCACCACAACCATCTATTCTTTTGGCAATGTCGTATTGGAATCAAAAGAAGTGCAACAAGCGTTGTGGATGTCTGAAGACAAGTACATGTATAATTTTGTCTTTGTCAACCAATTTTTTGATGCCTTCCTAAAAGGAATTAGATCACTTCAAACGTGGAAAGAAGTTGATCTAGCTATCAATAATCTTTGCATTATTCAGGTAATTGACATCATGCACTCATTCAATTTTATTTTTTTACAAAACAACAATAAACTAATAACTATTTTATATTAGACATTTGATGATTTCGATAATAAATCCAATTCAGTTTCACCAATTGAACAGCAGACAGCGGCACCACCTTTGTCTACAGATGAAGCAGCATTTTTGATAAACGATAGTCCACAACCTTCTTTAACAACTGCGACTGCTGCTACTACTACTATGCCAACTACACGCGCTCCAGTAACAAACACACAAACGCAGGCAGCAGCAGCTGTACAAGCACCTTTGTTAGTCATGGTATATGAATTCGAAAGAGGTGATGGTACAATCAGCGTATCGATTGTAGAAGACAGTAAATACAACAATTATCAAAAAGTGCCACCACTGGACGATAATCCAGAGCAAAATTTACAGCCGCAAAGTAGTTGCAGTAGTCAAAATCATACTGGCAGTAGTAGTCCTTAATTATCAACATTATTTCATCAATCTATACCCTTTTATCCAGACCTTATTCTCGTCCCTCTCCAACCCCCCTACTATACTACACTAATTACAATAACCATTCCCTTCGTTACCTTATATTACGTCATCGTTACCTCCCATGATAACATAGTAACAAAAAAAAGGCCCCTCCAGTTTAGTTTATTACTATACCACTTTGTAAACCCACCCCTAATCTTCTTTCTGTTAATTCTACTACTATTAATTCTTTCATATTTAGCATTTCGTCTTCTTTTATATAAAATATATAGATCTATAGATAGATATATAATTATACACATATGCCCTCATTTCTTTCTATTTCTTAAGATATGGTATACATAAACACCGCACATACGAGTTTTATGCACATCTTTTCTTATGGATTAAAAAATCACCTTCCCCTTTTTAATTTACCCTTACCAATATCAGCAACCCTATGTCAGATCTTCTTTTGTCAATCAATAAACTATATCAAAAAAGAGTGATCGAGTAAAAAGGAGTTAGAGAGTAACAAAGATCATATACAGTTAAACAAATTAACATTCGGATTGGCTATGTCCACGTATTTCGTTATCAAAATGTAAGCATATGCTGCACTAGCAGGGTTTTATAGTCGATAATTTTGTCTATCTACAATATGTACAAGATTAAATAAGTATAAATCAGGGAAAAGAGGGTATCTAGAAATAGTGAGGTATATATCATTCCCATGTAGAATAACAATTCATTTTTTTTGTTGTATGATTAACGCATAAAAACAATTATCGCAAACTCTACTCCATTGCCCTTCTATTGCAGCATTGTTGGCGCCTATCTTCTCGAATAATGGTAGTTGATTACTGCTATGGTGCTGACAGACAATAATACCACACCGACGACAATGATGCTTTCGTTGCAAAAACGTAAACAAGGTTTTGCATCTACGTCGCTGAGTGAGTGGTATAAACTGGCATTGATTTGTCTCGTGATCAGGTCGCCATTTTTCTTTTGGTAGTAACACAAAACGTAGCAAGCGATCTTTATGTGTTAACTCAATAGTGTATTGAAGCTGTGGCAATTGAACGTTGGTGATAACATTAGAAGTAGATGGTCTTGCAAGCATTCCGGCTGCTGATACAGTGTCATCACTACAGCTGCTATTTACAGTGCGGTTACCCAAAGTGGATATCTTTCTACCGTCGTCCCTGGAGCTTTCCAAATGCTTTTGATGAGGTGTAAAATGAATGTCATTCCTACGTCCCGTTCCAATCATTCCATCCAAAAGCATGCCTACTTCCCAACGTAATTGTTGAAGTTCTTCATGTTTGTTTTGCAATTCCAGCACGTTGAAAGCATTTTGATTTGTGTTCCAAAGCAATTGTCGCGTGCCACATAATCTACTGTCATAAGAGGCGGATCTGGTATCGTCGTCTTCGTCTTCGTCTTCATCTTCATCTTGAATTTCGTCCGTTTCTTCATTTTCATTTCGCAAATCATCACTATGAATAGCAGAGCTCTTATTCAAAGCCATGAATGCTTTGTGTCGATGTTTATCGCGTCGTCTTTGCAGTGTTTCTTTTTTCTTTTCTTTCTCTTTTTCATCCAATACGCGTTGTTGTCCCTTTAATTGATCTATCTCCGCTGTCAATGTTCCTAATGCGTCTATGAGTGCTAACTGTTCCTGTGTCACCTTCTGAAGTAAGCGAATGCGTTGTTCATAATGCTTTTCATACTCAGCCAATTGGTCCTGAACCGCTTCCTGCAATAAAAGAAGGCCTCGTACACGATCTTCTGTTCTCAGAAGGTCGGTTGACAAAGATTCCAAAGCTTCAGAATGATTTATACAATTGCTGATAAGATTTACAAATTGATTCTGCCAAGCGAGTAATTCTTCTGTACCAGACGATGAGGGGTCTATTCTACTCTGGTCATTGCCATGACTTCTACTACTACTATCCGTCATACTACTGTTGAGTCCCAGGCAGGTGCTGGATGCTACGACAGCATCGTTTATTGCCGTTTCTTTATCCTCTGTATTATTGATATACAGACTGGATCGAATGGATGCCGTTTCAGACAACTCATCAAGACGTGAATGAATTAGACTATGTGTCGTGGAGAAGATAGTACTACTCACATTTGAGTGGGTGCGGTATAAATTAGAGAGTCGATGGTGCAGAAAGATGCTGTCTTTGTCATCGTTGTCATCATGTGATATGGATAGTGTTCTTAATGCATCGGGATTTTGTGACTGAGAACGGCGTCGATGCTGTTTATGGTGATTGTTCTCGTGTCGACCATCATTACTACTACTACTATTAATATTATTGCCATTATCAAATGATTTAGGTACATTAGCTAAACTAAACCTACGATGTCGACATCGTTGTGTAAAACCACTTGAAGATGATGAAGACGAAGGAGAAGTTGTGTTCAAAAGTGGTAAAGAGATACTCGGTGCTGTCTCTATACAAGAAGAAGATAGAGGAGGCGATAACATGCCACCCCATGCTTGCGTTGTTTCCATACAAGATGCAATTTCTTCATGATGAATACAATGTTTGTTTGATATTAATGCTTCAACTTGAAACTCTTGCATGGACCTTGTGATGTTTGACAACTTTGCCTTTAAGATCTCAAAAGTATCAATATGTGGATCCCAATCGTCTTCGTTATTTAAACTTGTAGAAGAAAACGCATTACTGAGACCTTCATTAAGTGGGAGCTGTAAAGAATAATATTTCATTCTTCTGTCGTAGCTTTCAAAGTTTCGATCATGACTGTTATGCTGAGCATAACTGCTGGTACTTCGAATGGAATAGATTGGTAATGCTGCTCCTGTTGAAACGATCGTTTTCATTAAGCTGGGTAAGGCAGGTGTAGATAAAGTTCGCTGTTTGCGATCGAACAGCGAGGCTAAAGGAGATGCAGCTGGTGATAAGGGTCTGCTGTTAGTTCCGCTACTGCATCTTTTCATTCTACTCCTACTGTTTCTTTGTGTGCTGTTATTAACTGTTATGACTGTGGGGTGTTCCAAATATTGTGTCTTGGGCCTACTCTTGTTTGCAGTTTCCGTCGAATTGATAAAGGGCGAATCATGACGGGCTATTCTATCTTTATTCTCCTTCTGTCGTAATGGCTGCTTTGTAGCTTGTTGAAATGAAAAAGATGAATCCGAGGAGGATGACGTCGTAGGAGTAGGAGGATAATGATGATGGCGTTTGAGTGACATGGAATGGGTATGAAGAAAGGGAAACGTAGACAAAGAAAAAAAAGAAGAAGAGGATGAAGAAGAAGGAGAGGGAGATAATAGAGCATTGGGTGCCATGTCAGAAGATTGTCGTTGGTTTTTTCTTGATAATTCTTTTTCTCCCATAGCATCACCCCTATTGCCACTGTCATTGATATCGCTGTTGTCAGCTATCAACAAATCAGCAACTTTAGGCTTCTGCTGCCTCTGTTGATCAATTGTTAAAGTTGTACTATTAATAGTTTTAGCTAGATGAGGCTTTCCAATGGAACTCGCTCCTTTCTGCAGTTCTATGACACGTATGAGATTTTTATTCTGATATACAGTTAAATCCTGAGTGCTATCATTTTCATTGGGACGACTGTGTAAGCTTTTTGTCACTCCATTGCAACGATGCTGATTTGACATTGTGGGTGTGCTTTCAAATTGATCAAAGTCGTGATCGTCTTCTATTCCAGTAGCCATAATGGATATTGAAAAATTAATAAGTACAGTCTGAGTCCTATTTCAATTGCCATATCTTTTTGTCCTGTCAAAGATGATAGCTTATGAATTAAAAATTGAAAAATTGCTTGTCTTTCTTTAACAATAGTTGAATTCAGGGACGCACAAGCCAGCACGTGGTACAACCAAAAATAGTTTTTCTGCATTTTTACATTGAGGGTCTGAAAAAGGCAGATTCACTGCGAGAAGATAGCATATTTGTAAAATTGTAGTGCTTTACATAATAGAAATTGTTCATGTTAATACAGCAGGACTAGGGTTATCACAACAGTCAGGGAAACCAGAAATCAATAAAAAAAAAAAAGTTGCTTTCGTTTTATTAAGAAGATGCGTCGCGGCGCATTAACTGATGCGTTCTCTGATATACACGAGTAAACACAGAATTAACAAAAAGTTATGCATCCTCATGGAAGTCATTCGTACTAGCGTATAACAGACATACTCTCCTACTTGGAGATGGCATGCCTATTAATGTAGTTCTCTATCATTAAAGGTATTGTAATGATAACGACATTCTATCAGAGCTGAATGAACTGAGTTTTTCCCTTATTTTTTCTCTAAAAGACTCAGCAATTTTTCCTGCTCCACTTTTCCTCTCCATTCGAACAAACAACACGCAAACATAAACCAAATGGCATCCGGTTCTGAACTATTCAATAACTACGAACAAGACTTTACTACATTAACAGAGTCTATTAAGTCTAAAATTGAACAGCAAATTCCCAGTCAAAGTGGAGGTGAGATGAGAGACATCTTTGAAACATACAAAGTTTATGCAATGCGATTGTTAAACAAACTACCACCATAGAGGAGCGAAAAACCACCATTCGATCCGTTGAGAGAGAGTTAGATGAAGCGAATGAAATTGTATGTCTTTTGTTGTATATAGTTGAACACTTGGGGGTTTTTTTTTTTGAGACAAGATGACAATAACGCTACTCTATTGAAGATAGGACAAATGGAAATGGAGGTCTTGAACGTACCAACACCATCTCGAACCCGTTTACAAGCAAAACTTCGACTGTATAAATCAGAAGCTGAGAAATTGAAGCGAGATTTGGTTAGTATTCGGGACCTCTCTTCCTCAGTCTCTGGAAAGTTTTATGAAAATTCATGAGCATCCCTTAGTCATTTTTAACACTTTTTCTTTTTTTGTCGCAGAGAAGGACAACAGCTATTATACCCAAGAATACAGACCGGGATGAGTTGTTAGGCGGTATGAATGCAAATGACGATGAAGATGGTCTTATGGACTATGATGCGTCAACTATGGATCAACGCCAACGTTTGTTAAGCGGAACAGAAAGACTAGGACAGTCGAGTCGTCGCTTAGAAGATAGTCATCGGCTTGCGCTAGAAACAGAAGGTATTGGTATCAATATCTTGAGTACATTGAAGGGGCAGCGTGAAACTATGCTTCGGGCCAGAGATACAGTAAGCCATCCAATGTTTATTCGTTATAGAAGTGTTCAGTTTCACTCATTTCTCATATCTTCTCCTTCTCTTCAGCTCGCTGATGCAGATTCGCATATTGATAAAGCCTCTAGAACATTGAAAGGGATGGCTCGTCGGTAAGTATGCCTGTGAACAATGGGAGTTTTTGGAAAGAAAGATGTTGAACCACTAAAACTCCAAGTTTCTTTTAGAATGGCTACAAATAAGCTGATTACTGCAGCTATTATCTTGATTTTGATCGTCTTGATCATCTTGGTTATCTATAGCAAACTCTTCTAAATATTATATAATAACTCTAGTCCTCTTAGTAAAGAAATATTATGCATACCAAACCTATAAAGCCATTGTTTTTTGTTTTGTTTTTCTAGACATGAATCAAAGTCATCTTTGATCAGGTTCAGATAAAGAACAGTGCTTTCGACCTTCATTCCCGATCAGATCAGGGCTTGGGAACTTTCAATTCCAACATCTTTTCGTAAATGACAAAAAACAGATGCCTCTTGGTATTTGATATGGTGATATATTTTATAAATAAAAATAAATAAGGATAGATAAAAAATATTAAACGAATAATTATTAGTGAGTATACATATATTCTGACGAGAAATAAATATAAGATTAGATTACTACTGATAGTAACCATTGTTTTCTTTTTTTTTCTTTTTAATGATGTCTGCTATCACAATCAGGTTCTTTTTTTTTTTCTTTTTTTTTTTTTTTTTTGCAAGGTTACTAGTTCGGTATCATCGCATGGGTAGTATTACTATTTGTTCTCGGATGGAGTGTATTGTTTGCAGCTGATGGTGAAGCAGCCGCAGAAGCACCTGCAGTATCAGTATTAGTAGTAGTAGAGTAAATCGGATAAATAGGATATTGAACCGTTGAATAAGTAGAAGCTGTGGTAACAAATGTGCATTTTGAAAGTTGATCTATATAATATGCATTTGTATATGTATATAGATTTAGTTGTGATAAATACTACAATAAAACATTTATTTTTCCTTACCCATTAGACTTGGAATAGGTGGCGACTTTCGCCACTCTGAAGTGATGGGAGCTGTAGGTGTAGCTATCTGCTGTACGACAAGTGTTGAAGATGTCGAAGAAGAAGAAGGCGATAAAGATAAGTTGAGCATAGAGTTTGCCATGTTGGTTGATATAGAAGACTTGTTGTTGTTGTTGTTGTTGTTGTTTACTGCTAAATGAGGTGAAGAAGGTGGAGAAGTAGTGACTGTAGCTGTAGTACCATTCATACCAGGAGCGGCATTGGGTGTTGCTGATGAATATGTGTATCTGTAGTTGTTACTGCCATTGCTATTGGGTGGTGAAGCATAAGGCGCAATACCTAACATTCATAGGAAAGGAGAAAAGAAAGAAAGGGCCAACTTATCAGTCAAGAGTTCTTTAAAGTGAAAATAGTGTTTGTTTCTTATTCAAACTTACTTTGACGATAAGATGTTGAGGTAATTTGCTGCTGTTGCTCCTTCCACTTCATTCTACTATCAACCGCAAGGCTATGTATAGAATGCCGTTGTTGCATAGAAATGTCTTGATGCTGTTGCTGTTGCTGATGATGATAGACAGGCGATGACAGTTTTCGCATCCGGGATGTCGTCCTCGTGCGATCCAAATCGGCTGGACCTGTTGCTGCTCCTATTGTAGAAGGCGTAAATGCCGTCATCAATCGCTCTATTCTCCTTAAACGATCTTCGATGCGATCGATTGCTTGCGCATCCTCAATTTGATCATTATTATCCGCCACAGGCATGGTTGCTGTTGCGAGTGCTGCTTGTGATGATCTACTATTGCCATTGGCCTTTGCTGTTGTGGTTGTGGTTGTTGTTGTTGTTGTTGTTGTTGCTGAGCGTGATGTAACAGAAGACGAGGAAGCTACCAATCGATGTTGATGATTCTTGCCTGTGGCTGAACTTGTATTGCTACTTTTACTTGAGCGCGGCGCCAATAGTGAGGAAGAGATAGCAGAGGTAGCTCGCTTTCGACGTTCGGAATTATTGATGCATTCGATATTGTTGTTGGCACAATAGCTACAAGGATTAAGTCCATCACATTTGGTTTTACGTCTTCGGCATGTTTCACAGGCAGAACCAGAGCTAAGTCTTCTGGCCATATTTGTAGAAAAGACACCTCTTGCATGATGATGCTGAATATTAAAATTTGGATGCTGTTGTTGTTGTTGTTGTTGTTGTTGTTGTTGTTGTTGTTGCTCAAAGCTACTGCTATAAGTGCAGGGTTGTGAAGTGGCCAAACATAGGTCACAAGAAGGCTTTTGTCCATTACAGATGACACCCTTCTTTCCATTCAGACTCGGGTTACGTCGACATGGTTCACAAATTTGTTGGAATCCTTGTCCTTCGACAGCAGTACCGGTGTCCGTACCGTTATTGCCACGATATTGATGATGGTGATTAAGTTTGTTACTAGATGTACGTTCCACAAATTGATTTCGGCTTGAATTTGGATTGGATGAATTATTTCTATTGGTGTTAGCGGTAGCAGTTGTAGTAATAGTAGTGGTAGTAGTGGTAGCGTTCATATTGTTAACGATAAAATGTGATAAGTTGATCTGCGTATAGCCGAATGGTAAGAAATTGGGTTGAGCGGACACTACGTGAATCGATTCTCTGTGTGTTTTAAAAAGATACCAAGTAGTCTGTTGTGCACGGAAGAGGGAAAGAATAGCCTAAAAAAATAAACTGTTGCCGTCCCAAATAAGCAAGTAATCAGTTTCAAAAAAGAAAGGCTGCTCGACTGAAAGACTGGAATATGAGACCCGTGGACTTGAACCAATGAAAAAGCAATTAAAGCCTTGAATACTAGCTCGAGGTATAAAAATTTGAGCTTTGACGAAAAAGAGAACTTAAAAGGAAAAGAAAGAGAAAATAAGGGCAATACTCGAGTTGAAAGAAAGCTTAAAAAAACAAAAAAAAAAAAACAAAAAAAAAGATGGGAAATGCCATGAATATGTTTCTTGGTGCACACAAAAAAAAAAATCAGTTTTTTTTCTGTTGTAAGAAAAACCAACTTTTTTTACCCTTTTCAGTATGTGAAAAAATAAGGGGTGCAGATTGCATTCAAGGACAGCCGCAAAAGCCCTAATTTGGACAAGGGTGAAAAAAAAAAAGCCAACGTACAGAGCCGACTTCTTGTCAGCTTTCCTCTCTCGGGAACATCGGATGAAAAGAAAAGGACACAAACCGAAACAACGAGGAACCAATCAAGGAGCCCTTTGACCATCAACAGACGATACCAATTGATAGATGGACTTCAAACTCACAGTTGGACCAGACGTTAAAGAAGCCCCACCGAAAGCCCCCCACGAAGGGGAAACAGGGAATCGTCGACAGTGTCATGAAAATACAAAATTAGCCTTTTTCAACCGATTGTCTCAGAGGTCCGCACTACAGATTTCTCTGAGGACAAGGCAGAGTTAGCACACGACGATCTATTTAATTTTTCTTCAAAAAGTCAGATTGGCGGTATTTCAACTGACATTACCGTTATTGTGCATATTTGTGTTCCTTCTATCCTTCTATTCTTTACTTTAGACAAAAATGGTTTTTGTTTTTTCTTTTTGATCTTTCATATACAATTACTTATATTGTTCGCTATTCAAAAGCCAGTAAAGGAACAACATATTGTAATCAGTATTCATTCCTCCATAGCGCATCATCGCATCAGTCGCGGGGTTTACACGTCGAAATACAACCATCGCAGTTCATTGCATATCCATTTTAGAGAACAGCACTTGCTATCATTATGGATCCGTTTCAGAGTTTTCAAGATGGACAGTTTAATCCACATATTTATGGAAGTAGTAATGTTCCGCCTTCAACAGACAAATTATATTCTTTCAGCGGCTATCAAGCAGGGCCCATGACAGTAGCTTCGAACAGTAGCCTTCAACAGTCTCAACACCAACAACATCCTCACCAAAATTTGAATCAATTGAATCAATTGAATCAACAGCAGCATCATGAAAGTGGAACGTCTCAGCGACACTTTTTGGAGCAGCAGCAGCAGCAGCAGCAGCAGCAAACATTCGCTCACCCTCTTCAAAATGATAACTTGCCTACTCAGCAGCAACAATTACCCAACATGATCCTTTCCCCCGTTGTCGAAAATAACTCAGAACTCTCGGAACTCTCCGATAAAAATGGTGGTGAACGTAAGCGTTATTCGGGGATATATGCAGGTACAGGTTTCGACATGCTATCCGTATTGTCTCGAGTTGTCAACCGTCAAAATCCTCAAATTGATTTGGGCCCAGTAGATCTTTCTTGCTCTTTTGTCGTGGTAGATGCCAAGCAATACGACCTACCTATCGTTTATTGTTCCCCCATGTTTGAGAGGTTGACAGGTTATCAACCTGCAGACGTTGTTGGTAGAAACTGTCGCTTTTTACAAGCACCTGATGGACGCGTAGCTATTGGTTCAAGAAGAAAGTTTACGGATAACTCTACGGTCTATCATATTAAAGCTCACATCGTGCAAGGTAAAGAGTCACAATCCAGTCTGATCAATTATCGAAAAACAGGACAGGTAAAAAAAAGAAAGAAAGAGTAAGGAGTGTTAGATAATTGTTCACATGATCTCCTGACCTTTGCTCTTTCTTTGATAACTACTATAGCCTTTTGTTAATCTGTTGACCGTGATACCTATTTCTTGGGGCGATTCATCAACAGATGAAATTGATTATTTTGTCGGCTTACAGGTCGATTTAGTAGAACAGCCCAACTCTATATTTCAAAATATCAAAAGTAACTTATCAGTCCAATGTTAATGATTTATCACGTCTATGGCAATACTGATTCTAAGAAGAGATAGCACAATGCGTCTTTTTACCGTTCATTCTATAGATGGTACGTACACGATAGACTACCGCCAATCAACCATTCCACCGTCTATTTCAGGTATTGTATAGGGCCTACCAAACTGTACATCAGCAGCCGCTTAACCCAAGTGCTGTATCACTTAGGTTTGTCACAACGGAGCTTGGACCCAGGGGGAGTGGCTGAATTCACACCCGTTGAAGAATGGAAAAAACCAGCCTCACCGCAACAATCGTCGAACTCAAACGCAGGAACTACTCGTTATCATGTTCATCAGCCCCCATCAGAGATACATCAAGTAGTCTCAGACCGTAAGAACAGCAGCCTTTATGATGTGCAGCCGCATCAAGAACCTCCTTCTGCTTCTTCGTCATTTCAACAGTCTCAGCAACCGATGATGGACGTGGAAGCCTTAATCAAGGAGGCTACTGTGAGCGAAGGTCGATTGAAGCGCTGCTGGCATGAGTTACTGTTGGACGAAAGTCCGGATTTTATTCACGTCCTTACCGTCAAAGGCATTTTTCTCTATTGCTCTGATTCGACAAAGGATGTTCTCGAATATGATCCGTTTGAACTCGTGGGCCAGTCACTCAGATCTATTTGTCACCCTTCGGACATTACCACTGTCATGCGTGAACTGAAACAATCTTCTCATCACCCTACTCAGCCTGTCAATTTAATATATCGCATTCGACGAAAAGTTTCAGGTTATATGTGGATTGAATGCTGTGGAAAGCTTTGTCGCGAAGATGGACGAGGGAGAAAATATGTTGTATTATCAGGACGTGAAAAGCCTGTCTATCAGTTGCCCAAAAACCTTTTGTCGCTAGCAGAAAGTAGGCTTCGACAGCAGCAGCAGCATCAACGACAACAAAAGAGAAATTCAAATAGAATAAAAGGTGCTGAAGATCATGCCTTCTGGGGCAAATTGAGTCTGGATGGATTATTATTGTACGTGAGCTGGACTTGTGCTAATATTCTCGGGTTGGCACCCTCTGAAATCATTGGTACATCACTTTATCAACTCATGCGAAGTAATCGTACAACTGATTTGACGCGAGCTTTGGCTGAGGTGAAAGAAGGCAAGGTGGTCTACCTGAAGCATGCTCTTGTGAATGGCGCAGGTATTGAGGTCATGGTAGCGACGACCTTCTACCCTGACGGTGGTACTACTCTACAACCAACCACGTCATCAGCATACGATCATCATCACAACAAGAATAAGAGAAAGGAGGCAATACCGGACATACGACAGCCTTCTTTTGTTTTAATGCACACTATAGTCAACAACTATGACGAAGAAGAAGAAAACGGAAAAGAAGATGAAAATGTCTTTCTTTCTATAGACCCAGACGTGAAGAAGAAAGGTAAAGCCATTGAGCAGAATGAGGCTGCTTCTTCGGCTGCTGTAAAAATGATAGACGAGGTGGATATCACAAACGAGGCGAATTGGCAATATGAACTACACCAATTAAGGATAACCAACAAAAAATTAAGGAGTGAAATGGGTAGTCTGTTGAAAGCAGCGAAAGAGGTAAGGTCATAGGGATGGTACTGGAAACTCCACATGCTTAGTGTACACTAATGACTGATAATAATGTTATTCTGCAAAATACCTCAGCTTGACCAAGTAGATACGGCTATTTGTTCCAATTGTTTCCGTAGGTTGCCTGGATCAAACGAGCTTCAACAAGACGGAGATACTGGCAAGAATGTCTCTTCTGATGAAAATGAAATTCTATGTAATACGTGTTCTTTACAGGCTACTTTACCTGCAACAGCATTGGAATAATTGTTTTACTGCCAGTGATACAAACTTCCATTCAAACATCTCGACAAACAGCCACCGCTTGTCATTTTAACAAGCGTTCTAGAATCACAATTGCTCGGGTTTAATAAAAATCCATGGAAGATGCGCTGGAAGCGCATACATGTGTGGCCATTGTTCAGCTGTAATACACTGTAACATCAAGTTTAAATATAGAATGTTCACTCTTTCCTTCTCGAAGGGAAGTGGCAAGAGCTTGTTCATGTACTAAGAAAAAATGTAAAGGCTGTATGTGTTTGATATATACTGTTTAACTCTTGTACATCTTCAGTTGCGAAAAACTATTGGAAAAGGCGAAAAATTGACCTAAAGTGAAAATGAACGAGTTACTACATAGATTGGCTTAACTAACGAGGCCCGCTAACTAATGAAATCATCGATTCTGGTGGTTTCTACTATAACTGCCAGCAGTTCTCAACTGTGGTACTGAACAGACACAAAGTTTGATAATTAGTACTTTATACGTGCCTTATGCCTCTTTCTAGAGAGCGGACGTTGATAAAGTAAGAACCACGCTGTGCCCTTTCGCCGTTGCTTGCAACTGGCTGACCACATCATCTTTTTTTCTGTACCTTATCTATGACGTCCCAATGATATAATGCGTACCTATCAAGTTTCCGGTTTTATCGCTCTTTCAATAAAAATTCATGCATAGCTCTGAATTTTGGGATCAAAGGGAAGAATAAGCTTCTACATGTACAGCAATTTAAACAAAATAACAAGTGTACAGAACATGCGCTTACTATGAGTATTAGCCGTTTCTGTCCTCTATTTTCGAGTCGTCGCCCATGGTTCCAACAAGAAAGCGGTATATAAAGAAAGCGGTAATTAAAAATAGTTCTCCGACTACTTTATTATAATTTTTGTCCTACAGAGTTGTCAAATGCATAATTATCTTTCTTTCCGCTTTCAATTTCTTCCTAATCCTTATCAGATACAACCGTTTTTTTTTTTGTCCACTTTTTATGTTAGGTATAATCAATGACCAAGAATTCGTCAGAAGCAGTTAAAAAGACAACGAATAAATCGACGAAAACAGCCGATGATACCGGTACTCGCAGTGCTATACGAGATAATAGTATCACCACGATCAGAGAACACCAACAACAACAACAGCAGCAGCAGCAGCAGACGATCAAACAGCTGGATAAAGAATATGTAAACGAAACGCATGTTGCTGATTTTGCAAATGCATTAGCGCATGATCCAAATCATGAGCATATTACGGCTTGGACAGATGCTCTTCCTGCTGTCAGAAGCACAAATGACAAAAAGATCCTGAAAAGATCGAAAAGGAAATTAAAAGAACAAGAAGCTGCCAAGCCAAAAGGCTTTACACATTCCTTATTGCAGTTTCCCTTGATTGTAAGCACCCTTTAGTTTTGTGAACATGAAAACAATGACATAATGAATTCATACTGAGTCTCGATCCTCCTACACCGTACAATACGTAAAGGGCTTCATTGGATTCATCATTTTTATGGAACTGGTGGCGTATATTTCGTTACGCCAGATTGTGAGAATTTGGGAAAATGCAATTAGTTGGTATGGGACAAATTTACATCATTTTAAGCAGAAAAAAAAAAAAGACTCATCACTCGAGGTATGCCCTATAGGAGAGGCCAAAAGCGAAGACTCCGTAACGAATTACGCGCTTCGAAAACCTACAGAGATTGGTGTGAAGCTGCCGATGCCTTGGACAAACATATGCACAAAGATGAATGGAAGAACACCATACCCTACGCCTACTATGACTACCGACTTTTGCAAAAAGTTGTGAAACATCTTAGAATTCATCGCCAAGGAAATACATTAGAAGATGCTACAAAATTGATGGATGTCCTTTATGTATGCTTGAAACAGAACTTTGCTGGTATTGAGAATGAAAAACTTTACAGTAATACATACTTGGGCACGAAGCGATTAATCGAGGAATATGTGGAAGAGGTGACAAAGTCAATCGACGCCTTGGCGCATAACAAGCATATTACAGCTGAGGAGAAGAGAGTAGCATTCAGATTGTATTCAAAAAATTATGGACGTACGGCTTTCTGCCTTTCAGGAGGAGCAGGCTTCGGTTACTATCATCTCGGCGTTATTCGTGCCTTGTTGGATCGAGGGTTATTGCCCTCCATAATGACAGGCACATCAGCAGGATCGCTGATGGGTGCTATCGTATGCACACGAACAGATGAGGAATTAAACGAGATATTGACGCCAGAGCTAGCAAAGCGCATACGTATATGTCAGGAGAGTTGGCCAAAGAAAATCTTACGATTTGTCCGATCAGGCTCGCTTTTTGACGCAGAGCAATGGTGTCGGGAAGCGATGTGGTTTTGCAAAGGGTCCATTACATTCAAAGAGGCTTATGAAAAAACAGGTCGTATATTCAACGTGTCGGTGATTCCTTACGATCCGCATTCGCCTCCCAAATTGTTGAATTATATCACTGCACCGGACTGTGTGATCTGGAGTGCTGTACTGGCATCAGCAGCCATTCCAGGGGTAAATAGTTGGGGAAAAAGATAGGGAATGTTCAGCCATACGATACGCTAATCTTTGATATCCTTATGCACTTTTAGATCCTCAATCCAGTTGTGCTAATGCAGAAGAAACGCGGATCAGCTCACCTCGTTCCTTACAACTATGGCCATAAATTCAAAGATGGCAGTTTATCAACAGATATCCCTACTTTGGCTCTGAATACTCAATTCAATGTCAATTACACCATTGTAAGTCAGGTTAACCCTCACGTTCATCTCTTTTTCTATGCCAACCAAGGAAGTCCTGGTCGACCTGTCACTCATCTACAAGGAAGGGGATGGCGTGGAGGATTTATTGCTTCATCTCTTGAGCAGTTCTTAATTTTGGATATGTTTAAATGGTTAAAGTTAATGAGATCACTAAAACTGTTACCCAAGATCAACGACCAAGATTGGAGCAACGTCTGGTTGCAAAAGTTTGATGGCAACGTCACCATTTTGGTAAGTACCTATGTGCATTGCAATGGACTGAACCGAACTGAAGATGCGCTTATGATACTTATTTGACTTCTGGCCTATTGAATCATTATGTTAGCCTAAATCGCATCTTAGCGATTGGCTGTATACAATAGCAGATCCAAGTGAAGAACGGCTTAGAAAGTTAATGAACAGCGGACAGCTACGCACTTGGCCCAAAGTTTCCATGATTTCCAATCGCATGCGTATCGAATCTGCTATTGAAAAAGTCCGTAAATCACTTCGATCGAGCAGCCGTCGAGAGGACAGAAATAGGAAGCAACAACATAATACAGCAGATGTGCTTAACAACAAATTGAATGTCGCTCTCTCGGACGAATATGGTAATAGTAACAATAGTGACGCAGGCAGCGGGGATGAACTCATGTTTATGGCAAGACGCCGCTTGAGTATGCCAAATGGATCTTTGTCATCACATCAATCTTCTGATCAGCTTCCTAACTCGATTACTGATAAGGAATTGTTGCATGAACAAAAGAAACGACGCAGATTCATGGCCCAATTTTCGCAATCTCCGCAAAGAGATCTCGTAGATAAAACAAGCAACAATAGCAGCAGTCATACTCTTCTCAGTAGTGGATCTACTGCACGAAGAGCAAGTATGAGCAACGGGAAAAGTCAACCTCCAACTGCAACACCGGCTATCATTGTGTCTGGCGGCTCTGCTTTCACGGCGAGCGATGCTTATCTGTCAAGCGACAGCAGCAGTAGTTTTGAACCTGGCGACGATGATGATGCACTATAGTATGATACCAATATTAAGAACATTTATGTTCCTAAAAAAATACAACAACTTTTTTTGAATTTGTAGAAGGTTACCCTTATCCATAACTCTTATTTTAAATTTGTATAATTATTATTGAATAAAAGTGATTGCACGTAACGGTAGACAGTTAGTCTAAATTCGAGCAAAGCACGCAATATTGGCTAGAATGGTTGATCTACACTACAGCTTTTTGATCATAGTCCCTAAAGCTTCCTTACTTGACGCCAACAGAAATGAGAATGTGAGATAACTGAGTATATGCCGGAAGTTTTTATAATAATGTCAACTAAATTCTAACGCTTCTATAGTTGCTTGTGTATCGATATACTTGTTTGGTATCAACTGTGCTGTTGCAAGGAAAGAGTTATGGCTCTGTATCCCTTTCTTGTGGTTTCATGTACCTGAGTGGTACAAAATGTCTGTGCTGTTTTCTGTAAATAAAAGCCCCTATTTTGGGCCGTCCAATGAAACAAACGCAATCGGTTTTAGATTGGCATAAATCAAAATGAGTCGTCGTTGTCAAAACCGAAAATGCCCATTACAACTTTTTTTTTTTTGTTTCGTTTGTTAAAACATACAGTCAGTAAGAGGAAGACAAATGGCTATCGATGATATCGTGGAAACTTTTAATGGAACAGGTTCAATCAATTCCACAACGTCATTCCAGAAACAGTTTTCAGGAACTTTCTATAACGGACATAAAGTGATCAACGATCCGATTCATGTAAATGTTGCAGTTTATTGATAGCTCATTTATTGATCGTCATGTTAACGAATGTGTTTTTTCAAAAAAGGGTCATATACTTTTGGATGACTACACCGTTGAATTCATTGATACACCTCAATTTCAACGCTTAAGAGATTTGAAGCAGGTACGCTGACAGTAAAAGAGCAATCCCTTCTTTAAAGTTACACTTCGAACCAGGACCATCATTCTCACAGCAGATATCTAGCTGGGTGTATTATATTTTATCTTTCCAGGCGCAAGTCATAACCGTTTTGAACATTCAGTTGGTGTATCTCACTTAGCAGGCACACTGATAGAGAGATTTGCCAGAGAACAACCAGAATTAGAGATAACGGACAATGAGATTAAATGTGTCAAATTGGCAGGGTAAGAGTAGTCATGCTTGTAGACATATATAACATAGTATAATCTGTAAATATGCAAAGCTCATACTATTCTCTCAGCTTATGCCATGATTTAGGTCATGGTCCTTTTAGTCATGTTTTCGATAATTCATTCATGCCTTGCGCTCGTCCAAACTTTGCTTGGACACACGAACAAGGCTCTGAAATGATGTTAGATTACTTGATTGATGACAACTATATTGACGATATTGATAAATCAGATACGCAACTTATCAAGGATTTGATTGCCGGCGAATCTCGACAGCCTTCAAAGTACTCAGAACGTCGATTTTTATTTGACATTGTAGCCAACAAAAAGAATAGTGTTGATGTTGATAAATTTGATTATATCGAGAGAGACACTTACAATATGGGATTACGTAGTTCTTATGATGCAAAGAGATTACTGGTCTATAGTAGAGTGATCAACAATGAAATTTGCTATCACCATAAGGAAGTCTATAACATGTATGAAATGTTTCATACACGGTATAGTCTGTTCAAACAAATCTATACGCATCGAGTTGGTAAATCGATTGAATTGATGATTGTGGATGCGTTATTATTAGCAGGTGAAGTGCCTATCGTAGTTATACAGAGAAATGGAAGAAATACTAAGATAACTATTATCTGTTATGCCAATAGACCAGTACTTGAAGATTTCAGAGTCTGTAGATAAGCCAGAAGAATACTTACATTTAACCGATGATATTCTACGTTCCATTGAACGATCCAAATGCGATGAACTCGCCAAATCACGACATATTATAAAGCAGCTACGAACAAGAAACCTCTACAAGTTTGTTGATGAGTTCTTAATACCGCCTGACCTTGAACCCTATTTGACGAAGGATGTAGTTACCGCTCAAGAAATAGTGAATCATCAAACGGACAATGCTGGGTTGGTTCAAGAGGACGTCATTGTCAATTTCTCAAAAGTCAACTATGCTATGAATGATAAAAATCCTGTAGACTCCATTCGTTTTTTCTCAAAATTCAATGACCAGGATTCATTTAACGTGCCTCAGGATAAAGTATCTTACATGATCCCTACGAAGTATCAGGATATTCATATTAGAATCTTTACAAGAAATCCAAGTAAGATGCGCTATGTTCAGCAAGCGTTTAGAAGGTTTTTGGGTAAAATAACCAAAATAGAAACGGATGCAAATCCAACGGTTTCTGTACCTGAAGATTATCAGAATTTGGTGTCAGCTAAAAGGCGACGCAATTCGTAGAGGTTCGGGAACTCAATCAGAAATTGTAACATATTACTTGTTTATTGATAATCTAAAGATACTAAAAAATAAATTTTGTCTACTTCTTGGTAACGTGTATATTCCCTTGACTGTTAGTAAAGAATTCAAATGGTGTTCTTATGTATGCTTTTAATGGCATTATATTTCATTATATGAACTTTCTCGTAAACAGTGTTGGCTATTTTTGTTGCTGAATAAATCAAAAAGCTTCTTTTCTTGTCCTTTAATCGAGCATCATAGTGTCAGCTACAACTCCTGATTGTTTCTCTTCCAACAGAAAAGATGGTTGATGATGATTCATGTTAGAACAGCTATACATGTTCGTAGATAACGGGGCTATAGAGGAAAAGGAAGCGGAACCATTAAGCACATTGTATGCTTCTGAGTGGGAGATAATGCCACTATCGTCCGAATGCAAGCTTTCGTCATCTGTTGATCTTTGGATATTAAAGAAAGAATCCCTATCTTCGGAATAGTTTCGAAAGTCAGATTGCTTCGCTTTGAAAAGGAGCATCTGTTCAATTTTGTTGGAAAAATCGTTCCGTTCAATCGATCCGATGAATATCAATAGTTTTTTCTTATGACTTGGAATCATGTCAACGTTATAACTATATAACAACAATTCCAAAGAATAAAAGGGGCAATAGAAAAGATTAGTAAACCTTGAAAGTGTTGGTGCAACCTCCCATAGCATAAACATATACTTTTTAACGAATATATAAAGTGAGTGATACCAGGTCATAGGCAGAACTGTAGGTACTGTCGTGGTAGTAGTGAATGAACTGAATTTTTGGCAACTGAAATATCTTACAACTAATGCATTAATGGCACGGTAATCTAACGTTGGTTTCTTCAATAAGAAAGCAAAAATGAGCGCATGGATAGGCAATGGTGCTGTGGGCTGTTGCTCTGTAAGGCTGAGTAGCGCTGTACAAATATGACTGCTTGGTATACGAGTTTTGTGTATTATACATCCAATAGTTGTTGCTTCCTTCAAAGTGCACGAATTAGACTCAATTAAAGGGTTCAAAAAACCTTTGATGAAGAGGCCGGGTGCACTTTTAATGGAAATTGAGATAGCCTTTTCGAGGTAATAATTTAAGCGTTCATTCTGGTGGAGGTGTGCACGAACTAAATACAGTAAAACGTATTGAAAGTAGCTATTTGCATTGCCATAATGAAGGGTTGTTAGAATAAAGGCAAATAATCTGTGCTTATTAAGGATCTTACCTTTTCAATTGTTTTGCTTTTACATTGTTCAGAAAGACCTTCGATACATCGAAAGTAGCTCGAGGTGACCATTTTGTGGGCTTTGTCAATAAGAGAATTTCCTCCCAATTTGACAATGAAGGTATGATTTTGATGGCTTTTTGAATTTTCAATATTGAGCTTAACTCCTGTTTAGCAAATAGCTCACCGATACTATTACGTTTAGAAAGTGAAAAGATAAACAACATCAGATAATTGTTAACATTACGAAACACCGTGCATATTTGATCTTACTCTGTATACACTCGAATAACGCTTGGCTTTGAAGTTGATAAGGAAGGAGAAGCTTTTGCAGCGAAAGATGGTACGGAAATTGTTGAAATGAGTCACCGCTCCTTTCAGATAGAACGTCATTGATGTTGTTATATTACCTGCAGAGGGATTTTCGGCTTCATTTTTTGATGAAATATAATCTTCTAAAGTAGGCATCATGAATTTGTTTTGATATGAGGAAGGCCTATGAAGTAGAAGGTCGCAGGGGGGTATGAAAAACTCTTCATATCCTTCAGTCATACTGTCTTGCGCAATGTTAGAGATATCATTTGCAGATGTTGAAAAAATTTTCAAAGAACTCGTTTCTCGTACGAATAAATCACTATTTACAGTTTTCAGTATGTATTAGAAGTAGCGATTGCTGGAGCGTGTATGGTCTTTGATACTTACTCATCAACAATATCGTCCTCTTTAAACTGCTTAAGTTTGTCCATCTGTGCTTTCTCAATAGCTGAAATTATCTCGGCTACATCCTCATCCACAGTAAACTAATTTAATGTATTTAGATTGTTAAGTAAAGAAATTATTGAATATACTACAACTCTACAGCGGCTAGCTGCGATTGCACATAAATACTTTAAGGCCTTCATCTCTCATTAATAAACCAAAGCGGCTTGTGGTCTTTCGATTTAGTTCTTTAGCAGTTGGATCCGTCTTCCATGGTATGTACGACTTATTAGCAATATTACTGCAGAGTACTTTATTAGTATCTTTCCCCATTCTGTTGGATTATAAAAGCAAAAATTTGGGAAAAAAAATAATAATATAATCAAACAACTTAGGAGAACGAAAGAAAAGATAGCATAAAAGTTTATGTTTCTTTTCGTTCTTCTATGTCTGTGTTGTGATTGTTATTTGTATGGAATTTAAACTAACCAATTTGCTAACTTTTTATCAATTTCATGCATTCTCAGTTGTTCAATTTTCATTGTTTGATATGTATTTCTCCTTTCACTATAAACCATATGTATTGTTTACTGCTACGCGTCTAGCCCTTACAGATTAAGTGTGGGCAATGAATAGGCCTACCGCAAACAAAGGTGGTTTTGCTGCCACTGGATTAGATTATCAACAGTGCAATTCTTCAGTCTAAAAAGAAGCTAAGCTGCTGGAAGAGAAGACTAGAATTAACATAAATGCCCCACATTGGCCACCTTTTAAGCGCTCAATAAACCGTATTTGCATAGCTCAGGTCAATACTTATGAAATTTGACCATATATTTTAAAAAGCGACATTGATAGTACGCATTAATGATAGTAGTTCGTATCATTCTTACCTTTCGGATGAAAATCAAAATTATAGGAGAAAGATAGCATTTCAGCTAAATGATATCCTTTAAGAACAAAGCTAATGATAAATTATCACTATTCATAACGATGAATGATAAAATATATGTCTAATAATAATAGAATACCCAAACTTTCCATATGCTTATTAATTAAGCACTAAGCCTACTATAAGCATGGAGGAAATTCTCTGGTTGAGTCGGCATTCGTACATGCTTATAAAAATGTTCAAACGAGCTGCGGAAGTTGATCTTTACGAGGTGGCGTTCACATTTTTGCACGTATTCCGCAGTGACTGTGATTAATTTTTTTTTCTTTGCCTCGTTAAAAGAACTACTAGAAAATTTTTAAGTTTGATTCTTCCACCTTCACTTACCTTATCATTCGAAATGGCTCTTGGTGTAAACATCCATCATCTCAAACAATCAGTTTTTTTACAGGAACCAACGCTTACTCAATATTGTTTTCTTTTCGTTGTAACTTTAGACTATCAGATCCTACCTCAACAATCCTCGTGTTGCTAAGGCTCAAATTGCCGTAAATATCCCCAACGAAATGACGATACATGCATAAACAGCTAATCACTCTATCTTTTGCTTGTTCATGAATCTCATTAGGCTGAATTGTCTGGCGCTGGTGAATTCAACGTCGAGGCTTTTGAAATTGCCAAGGATGTCACCCCTGAATTCTTGGCTAAGCATCCTTTGGGTAAGGTTCCTGTCTTGGAAGCTCCCGAAGTTAACCTTTTCGAATCCTCTGCTATTGCTTACTATGGTAAGTCTTGCTAAATTTTATTCTTGCTTCAAACCAAAGTGTTTTGCCTTGTTTGTACTGACGACGACAACCTGCTGCTCGGTTAAATAGCTGCTGCTCAAAAGGAAAACAACCCCATTCTTGGTTCTAGCGCCGTTGAAAAGGCTGAAATTCTTCAATGGATTCTTTTCGCTGAAAACGAAATCAACGCTCCTCTTGGTGCTTGGGTTTACCCTCTTTTAGGTTACATGCAATACATGAAGCCTAACGTTGATGCTGGTACTGAAAAGACCAAGAGAGCTCTCGGTGCTCTCAACAAGATTCTCGAATCCAAGACTTACCTCGTTGGTGAAGACATCACCTTCGCTGATATTGCTGTTGTCACTTCTCTTGTCCTTGGTTTCAAGACTGTCTTTGATAAGGCTTTCCGTGCTGAATTCAAGAACGTTACCCGTTACTTCACCACTGTTGCTAGTAAGGCTGTCTTTAAGAAGTACCTCGGTGAAGTTGAACTCTGTGAAACTCCTCTCAAGTACACTCCTCCCAAGAAGGAAAAAAAGCCTGCTGCTCAACAACAACAACCCAAGAAGGAAAAGAAGGAAGAAGAAGCTCCCTTGGAAGAACCTAAGCCTGAAAAGAAGGCTAAGTCCAAGTTGGATTTATTACCTCCTTCTCCTTTCATCTTGGATGCTTGGAAGCGTGAATACTCTAACAACGATACCAAGGACGCTATCAAATGGTTCTGGGAACACTTCGATCCTGAAGGTTTCTCTATCTGGAGAGTCGATTACAAGTACAATGATGAATTGACTCAAACTTTCATGTCCAACAATTTGATTGGTGGTTTCTACGCTCGTCTTGAACGTGCTCACAAGTACGCCTTTGCTTCCATGATCGTCCGTGGTAAGAACAACGATAACACTATCTCCGGTTACTTTGTTATCCGTGGCCAAGAAATTCCTTTCGAAATCTACGATGCTGCTGATTTCGAATCTTACAACTTCCAAAAGATTGAACCTTCTCAATACGAAGAAAAGAAGGAAGAAATCTTCAAGTACTTTGCTTGGGACTTCGAGGACTGTGTTGATGGTAAGGTCTTCAAATAAATAATGTCGTTTAGTTGATAATAGTAAATACGAAGATAAGGGAAATTATTGCCAATTATGTTTCGCAAAAAAAGAGGGAATCTCTTTGTCATAATATTGAAAAATAAAGCATCTCATATATGATTATCATTGCTGTGTTTTTTTGTTTTTTTTTTGCGATACTATCTGTGAATAAATAGTACGGATTGAAGTTTGAACGCATATCATCTAAGTGTGTTGTTGAGCAATGGTACTGTACGAAAGCCATTAACGGACGGTCGTTGCCATCTGGCGCTTTGATACTCATTGCTATTTGTTTTGTCTCCGAGTGTACTTGTTATATGGGCAATCTCCTCATAATGATAGGATTGTAGGTGTAAGCGGGCAATACATTTGAGCTAAAATACGCATCGAATGCGCAAACATTGTGAACAAATTGATTTGCAAACAAATTCATTCCATTTATGTTAAATACATAAGGGTACTGTAGCTTTAAGCATAGCAATTGATTGATTAGTCGGAAAAATTGTTCAGTCAGGTACAATAGGAAACAGTAAAATAAAAAAAGTGTCGAGTTTTATGAGAATCGGAGAATCTAATGTCATTTATTCTATTACGAATTATATGTTAAATAATAATAATGGGTAGTAAAAGCAATAATTTTACATAAAAGGTACTATTAATGAGCTATAATCCATTGCTTTACAATGGAACTCCCACCCAAAGTTGGATGTAATACAATATATTTGAAGAAATACTCTAATTCTTTTCTTCTCTGCTCTACAAAACTCGGCGTAAATTTGCCTACTACTTTCTTTGGGGGTAAATTTGGTATAGTTTTTCTTAATGTGGGGTATTCCTTCATCAGCGATTCTTTCAGTTCGACAAAATCCGAGTAGCGTTTTCGTACGGTAATAGGCGAGCCCTATCGGAACGAAATAGGATTAGAACGACCCTCACAATTTGCACAGCTCCTATCACTAACCTTATCACTGAAGATGGTACAGTTGTAACAGATATAGCTACTATATCCAATGCCTACACGCAAAGGTTGAGTTACTGTGGCATCAGTAGCAAATATATAAGATGAAGAGGATGTGGAAGTTGCCGACGAACAAGAAGTAGAGGGTGTCGTGGAAGAAGCATCGGTGGAAGGAATTTCAAGTGTAGTTGAGTCGTAAAAGTTGATATGCGCTTGCTCATCTTTTGTTGGCGTGGATAAGTACGATGGTTTGACAGGCGTTGATTGGGACGCTTTAACAATCAAGTTTTTAAGAAATTGGTTCTTTTTTGAAGTCTTTTTCTTTGATAATGAGAGTAGATCCTCAGGCGACTTTTGGCCAAATTCTGGTTGATCTTGCTCCTCCTCATCGTCATCTTTCAATAGAGTTATTGTATAACCCTTGTTTGTAGTGATGACTGTTTGTTGTTGAGTTGGTATGTCGTCTCTTTTAGTGAGGTCTACTTTATCTTCTTCGTATTCTTGAATGTCGGACATTCTGTAATCGCTGAACCTTCTTGTCTGTTTATCGTTATCGACTGTTGTTGAGACTGTACCGAGTTTCACTGGTGAACTTTGACTAACCGTCGGCTGAACATATTCTGCAGTTACTATGGAAACAGTAATTTTTTATTCAACTTCAAGTCTCCATTATGCAACGACGATATATATTTGTTCAACAACAGTAAATAGATCATCCACTTACAATTTCTAGCAGTTTCTAATTTTTTTCTTACATCCTCTATTAGTAGATCCGCCTTTTTAATCCATTCGGTATTTTTCTCCACAATAGTGCCAATCTCATCAAGCTGATCTTGCAAATGAACGAGCTTTTTTATGCCTTCGCGCAAGTCTCGACTTGTATCTCGTAAAGTAGGAGTTGTTGCTATTGGTGAAGATGGCTCTTTCTTCTTGATTGTTGCTAGTTGCTCTAAGGTAACCCATTCATTCTGACAGCATTCCAATAATTCATTGACTTTTTGTTGGTAATTTGACATGGGCTGATTGTTACAAACACATAAGCGGAAAACAATGGAGGCAGAGAGGAAATGAATGGAAAGAAAAAAAGTGATTTTCGGTGATTTTCATTTAAACGTTTATTTGTGAGACCATACACATTATGTAATGGTTGTGTGTTCATTGCGGGCTTTTCCCATTTTTCGGGCAGTTAGTCGTCCTACTAGGTGCTCCCAAAAGGAAAGATGCTGAGGGAAGGGAGAAATGATCAAGACATAAAATAGACTTGCATAAAGGAGCAAGTAACAATTGTAGAAGATAAGAGATGACGGGGCAAACTATTCGATAGGCAGACGATGATCCATTGGTTGATATGGGCAGAAACGCAGGTATAGGTATAGATGAATTGTAATTTTGTTGATTAGAAATAACGACCTTCCAGTAAGTAAGTTTTTTCTTCTTTTTTCACTGAAGGACCAAACATGGGTTCCGGTAAAGCAAAATGTTTTAATTCCAATAAATTTCTTCCTCCAGGTATCAACGTTTGCAATTCTTGGCGAGAAGGAACGGGTTCGTAAGACACTTTATCGTTGATCATTTGATATTGAGAAAGCATATCTGCGACGATTTCTTCTTCTTTTGCTGCTTTCATTGCCACAGCGATTGTTGTTGCTGTGCCTGAAGAAGATAACTTTTTCAATTTATGAGCAGCTGCTTTTGTGATAGAATGCTGTTGTAATGATTTCAATTCTGCTTTAGCATCTCTTGCAAAGCCGCATGCTTGACCCATTTTTCTGAAATGAAAAGCGTTATTATTCAAAGCATTAAGAGCCTATCCTTTAAACTTTTGCCATTGACTACTTACTGATGGTGATTTGCATCCATAGCCAAATATTTCTTTGCCATTGCTTTATAATATAATGTTCCATCTGACAAATATTTTTTCAGGTCTGTCGTCACTTCCTGAGTGCCAGAAGGAATGGAATTGATTAAGCCAAATGCCATCTCATATTGATCCACTACTCCCATATATAACTTTGCTGTCAATGATTTCGATATATTGCTAGTTACTAATGCTTTACTTATAGCCACTGCTTGTGCATCCGCTAAAGTCATTCTTAAGTATTTCGAACACAACAAAAATGTTGACTTGTTAGTTAAAGCAATTGCATCATAGTGTTATTGAGCAAAAAGATTAATTTACTTTGATAATGCGATTGCGAATTCTCGATTTGTCTCTACCGGCTTGCTGCTATTACTACTGATGCTACTACTACTGCTGCTACTATTATCGCTGTCTTTGCTGTTATTGCTGTTGCTGCCGTTGGGTTGCCAAGTGGGTATCACGTCATTTGCTACTGTATGAAATACACCAGCAGCTGTATTCAATAAATTGGTGGCTTTATTATACGTATCTGCATTAACAGCGCTGGAATGGCTATTATTGCTGGTGCTGGTACCATCACCGTTGACACCATGATGATGATCATAAGGACTACTACTGATTCTGAGAATTTCGTTTGCTTTTAACGTACAAGCATAAGCGTATGTCATCAGGACGAAAATCAATTCATATTGGATATCTTTGCAAGTGATACGCGGTGCGTTACTGCCAGTGTGTATAATGTGATCGCTCAGAGTAGATCTCCAGGATGTTTCGATATCTTTTTTCAATGCCACTTCTTTACTTTCAATACAGTTGACAAGTCCAATTAAATAGGGCAGATATTCTTCAATGGTCTGTTCAATTTCAATGTGAATTCAGATGAGGAAGAACAACGTCAACATGGTTAATGTGCCTTATAATTAGATCTGAAGAGTTTTTTTTTTTCCTTTGTCTGTTTTCCATCCTCTTTCTCTTACGTTTATAAGTAGCTGATAGTCTCGTTCTGAATGTGTTTCTTTTTTCATTCCCTTCAATACGGCTCGTAAACGCCCTCTTTGTGCAGTGGCATCAGCGATTTTAGTTGAGACCGATGAATTTGTACTATCAACATAATCTACAAACGATACAGCTCCTGTAGTTGGCAATGAAAAGGAATAGCTCATTTAGTTGAGGAAAAGAAGCGGAAACATGAATTTGAACTGTTTATGTGACGGAAAGAAAGATTGTAAAAGAGCGAAGTGGCTACCTTTGACTTTATACAAATGCATTTTGTTATATCGCAACTCCGTTCATTGGATAATGCTTTTTTTCATGAAGCGGGGAAACCAAATAATCTGTTCCTGAAGCTCATCACTTGTTGCTCAGTCGCTTCAACGCAGAGTTGTATTTCGAGTTTTAAACACATTCCAAATAGGTCTGCTTCCTACATATTGAAAAGCAGTAAATATCTTAATGTTAACGCTTCCAAAACGAATGTAGAATGACAAGCTAATTTGCCAACCAAGTTATATCAGTTAATAAAACGTAAAATGCTAAAGTTCTCAGTGAAGAAGTTTGGCTAAACTTAGTCTACGATAGTTCATAAAGTTACTTTTGACCAGTTCAGAGATGTTTTTTTGAAAGAAGTCATAATTACTTATAGATAAACTGAAAATTATAATAAGCATGGAATATTTTGGCCAAAAAAAGGACGAGCCAAGTACGAAGTTTCGTTTTCATTTATTCTTCAAACGGATGATAGGAAAGGTAAAAATAGATAAGACTTGTAGTTTGATTTCTGAAGCGGCTTTTCGTAGGTTTGATAGAAAGGTAAAAATAGATAAAGACTTGTAGTTTGATTTCTGAAGTGGCTCTTCGTACGTTTGATAGAAAGGTAAAAATTGTGACAGAAGGATAAAAATCGATAAAGGCTTCTGTTTGGTTTCTCGAGGGGTTCTTGTAAACGATAACCTTGACACAGGACCAACCACGGGAAGGTAAGAAGCCATCTGATCCCAAAAGGAAGGTGGGGGTACCCCTTGGAGCTCATAAACCGGCCATCATGATGATCATCATTGGAACGCGCGCGCACATCTATATAAAGAACAGAAAAGAGCCGCGTACTTACTATTTGCTTAATAGTGGGATATGGAACGATCTTTACCTGGATTTGAGGGATTTGTTTCTTTTTTGCAATGCCTATGTTCTCAAGGCCAGAAAAAGTCCCCGAAAAAAGAGCATCGATTCGAGGAGCAGTTGAATCGACAAGGCGCCATCTGATTTTAAGCTATGATCTATATGGACGAAGTGCACCTCCAACATGGATCCAAACCAGAAAAGCATCGTATCATCATCACGATAGGCGATCAAGTGTAGTATAACGATAAAAGAATGGGCTGCCTTATAGATCCTTTATTTTGTAAGCGGTGAAAGGGGAAACGCATCATCTCTTACATTGTGCACGAAAGTAAGACGACAGGGGAGGTGTCCGTTTTTGAGCGAGCACAAAAGGACAAAAGCATCGTATCATCATCACGATAACAAACGCGTTTAGAGGGTCTTCGCTTTCTTGAACTGCAGTGAAGAAAAAGCAAAGGAAGGTACTGAAATGCGCGTCTATTTATACTTGAAGAATAAGAAAAAAAAATTTTTCTTTTGAATTAGGGAGTAGACAATCATGCGCTTTTTACAATACATCTATACAATTAGCGAGCTATAGTAAGAGATGGCTTTTGTGTTGATGGTTTTTTTATATATGTATACATATATGGAATGCTTACTTCATTCCTTATCAAAAGGTGATAAGTCAGCATAAACCTTATTAAAGCCAACTTTTTTTTTCGTCAACTCTCTTTGCTTTTAGGTGAAGGAGCAGCTTGTTACACTGCATAAATTGGTGTTGGTATCTGACGCTTCTCGAAAAACAAACAATGGACAAAAGAAAATAAGTAGAGACATTTAAAAAAAGGGGCTCCACATAATATGCAGGCATCAGTTTTGCGACATTATACGTACTTGAAGAACAGTATTCATTTCAAATATCAAATTGAATTGCTGTGGTAAGACCTTGTAGTTATTTCGATGGACATTGCCCAAAGAAACAGCTATCTGAATTAAGAGACTTTTTCAAAAGAAAAGCATACTTATTCGCTATATATAAAGTTTAACTTTGGCTCTTTCAAAAAACACTGTTTGAAAATTTAGGTTTGAAGCTAATTCAGACGAACATAAGCTCGTCAATCGGGCTTAGAACGCTTTGCGGGTGTCTATAAACCTTTTTAATGTATCCTAAATAAATTAGTGTAGTTCATCGAGACTTTTTAACAGGTGTCACAATCAGTTGAAATTCCCAAAAGCAAAACGAACAAATATTTTTAGATATCTAACAAATACCATTATATGAAGGAATGTGATGCAAAATGATGTTGTGATTGGTTTCCTTTTTTTTTTTTTTTTTTTTTTTATGTGGACAAACGAAGGTAGATACTTCATGCATGCATGATCATAACAATCACTTTTTAAATGCCTCAATCTTGTTTAAAAATTAAAGGAAATTGAGACAGATGTGGTGGGGTTATTTGAACAATGACCAGCATATTTGAAGAATACTGTTCCTATTTTAGTGTAATATTCGTGATCGATAGATAACTTGATAAAAATCGCAGAGTTCAGGAATTGGTCATGAAGTTGTCTTTAATATATGTGGCATCCTAAAGAGATTAGCGCTGACGCATTGAATATTGTTACTTTGAGCAAAGGCCTGTTCTTTATGGAATAACGATCCACCAGGTTCTCCTTTGAAGCAAAGTCGTCGTGATGTTTAGGTCAAAGTTGAAATTATGTCCTTTGTCTTTTATAGCTTGCTGCTTCTTTTAGCTTCCTCTTCTTTTCTTTTGACCATGTTTGCTAATACTTCCAACAAAACCTTTAAATCAAAGGAAGCTGCACGATTTCATGGTCTTTCAATAATTTTGACAAATAACAAAATCGTTCTGTTGTTACGTCTTCAGGTCTCGCTTTGAAATCAATGATGGTTTCCATCTTTTGTAATAATTCAGGTGTAAATTGACCTGGACACTCTTTTCGTAACCGTTGTGTTAAATGACCCATTGTCTTTCTTCTCTTTGTAAAGTAATATCTAAGGACATTCTCTAATGTCAAATAGGTTGTTGAATCAATTGATAAATTACTCTTCGGCACAAATTGTATGACTGATGCATCGACTTTTGGTTTAGGTACAAAAACTGTTGCAGGTACTTTATACACTGTTTTTACATTACAAACACTTTGTGCCATGACGGATAGTCGACCGCGTTTTGAGGTAGATACGTCAGCTGTGATGCGCTATACAAAGAAGTAAAATGAAAGGAGTCAAAACACATACATATTATTCAACCATAAAATAGCTTGCTATGTACGTACGTCGCCTACTTCTTTTTGAAACATCAAATTCATGCACACATCAAGGCCCAATCCAAACAGACCCTGCCGATTGACTTGTTGGTTCAAGAACTTTAACAATAAGGGTGAAGCAATATTAAATGGTAAATTGCCCATAATATAGCCATGTTGTTGTTCTAACGTTGTTTCACAAGGCTCTTGTTTCGGTCGATGTTGTTGTTGTTGTTGCTGGTCAATACTCAACATGTTTGATTGGACAATATGGCTGTAGTCTATATGCAAAGCATCGCCTTGAATCACTTGGAGTCGGTTACCAGACACTTCCGATAGTTGCTATCATATATTTTTCATTCAGTTGCGCAAATTGGATTGAAAGTAATTCTGCGGCTGTTGCTTACCTGCAATGTCGGTATGAATCGTTCATCTTTCTCGATGGCAATGAGTCGCTTCACGCCTGCATCTAAAATCGATCGGGACAGTAATCCTGGACCCGGTCCGATTTCTACAACAAACGGTGTCATCCTTGCTGATATGGATGTCGTCTTTACTATTTTGTCTACGGAGGCAAAATGAAAGAGTGAGCCCTCCACCATGACTGTCACTACAGATATCCTATCTTTACCAGTAATATTCTTGTCTAAAATGAAATTTTGACTTAACTGAGACTTGGCAGAAAGATTATATAACTTGATCAAATCACGAATACTAGGTAAACGTGTTAAATTGCCAATTGTCATTGTTATTGAGGCTATGCTGCTGTTGTCTTGGCAGAAACAAAGAGGAAGGATCGAGCAAGGGTATTGCACCTGTACCTTGATTTTGGCATGCAGATCTTCTTTTAATCTCCTCCTTTTCATCCATCTGTCAAAATCTTTCTGCTTGTTGCACAAACATTTCACAGATTTGCATTTTCTTTTTCTTTTTTTGCAGATGCAGGGTTGCAAAACCTATATTTGCAACTCAAACATGAACTGAAAGCAGAGTTGCACTTTGCGTTACTGCCGCGAAAATATCAGTGGCATAATGTCTATCTTTTAATAGAGTATGAATTGTTTTTTAGGGACTGTTTCCTTTTTCGTACTAACCTAACAATGCACAGATAATCATGTATTTTTTTATTTTTTTTGCACACTTGTATTGTGTTGGACTTTCTGAGTACAGTCAATAATAATTGAGTCTATAAACGTCTATTTTTCTTCCCTGTTTTCAGAGAATAATTAATAATCACGTAGCAAAAATATTCATCAAAATTACATTATGTGTATTTCCCTACTCTTATTACGGTTTGAATGCACTTTCTCCGAAACATCGCTTATTACAGTCTCGCTACTCAACTTAGTCCACTACAACTCCCAATTTCCATTTTCAAATTGACGATTAGGCTTCATGGAAAGGAAAGTACAGCACCAAGAAAGCATAAAACATTGTAAGCCCAATATCAACTATTCAACTTCAGGCACAATTAAAGTTTTACTAGGCTATCAATTTAGCATGGATAAACCCATAGTTACCAAAGAATATTCTTTTGATACTTATTTGGACGGTAAGCATTTCTATGGCTAGCATTGATCCTTGCATGTTCGTTTGAATACTCAGGTTCCATCATACATAGCATTAGAAAATATATCAAATAATCAATTGCTTTATTATCTCATTGAAATTTGAAAACTTCATTTTTAGAAAGACCTAATTCTGCCAAAATACCACGCACTTGCCCTTGGCTATTATCTTGTGCTCGTTCACCGCAAACTTTGGCTAGCATAGCATTAGGCCCGCAAACAAAGATCTTTAATCTGTTGCTGCTGGCAGCATTATTATTGTCTTCGTTGCCATAAACTTTTAGCATTTTTTGTATCATTTCCTTCGTCACGTATCCCTTTTCATAAGCAGTAGTTTCATCAGATGAAGGTGGAGGCTGATCCAAGATGTATTTCACTTTGAAGCGATCACTGTAAGTCTTGGCCAGTTCATCCAATTCGTTCTGCAGCAAAATGTCCTTCTCAGACTTATTGCCATAGATTAGCCATATTTTAGTTTGTTTATCATTTGGGTTCTGTAAAATATGGCAAATGAGTTGATACATAGGGGAAATGCCAGTACCGCCCGCAATCTATATTGATTTCAGAAGAATGTAAGTCTATAGGTCAACAGAAAAGCTGCAATACACAGTATGTAATAAAATGTACCATTCCAATCTGATCCAGACTGTGGGGTTTATAATCATATTCTTCCTCTTTCATAGGACCTCTTACAAATATAGGCTGGTTGTCATCTGGTTTTAAGGCTGTCAAAGTACGCGAAACAGATCCATCATCATATTTCTTAACTACCAAGTCCAAATAGCCATCTTTGTATGGATTCGGATTGATGGGCGTATAAGGTCGCATAATCTGGATGGAATCGTCTTTTATAAATACAGCAGAAGGTATAGGGTACGGCTTATCATCTTCTTTTTGTATGTTGATTCTCAATAAATAGCTATCGGGCGAGATTTGCTCTTTTTTGATCAACTTGAGCGGCACATATCGTTTATCATCAAGCTTATCGTTACCCACAGCACGCCCGCTGGTTTGAGAATTATAGTAAAGACATCCAACAGCAACAGTCGCTGCGAAGGCGCCAACTACGAAACTATTCACTTTCCTTGTATTCCTTACCCTGGGCGTTGCGGACAATTCAACCTCAGAAGAGAAAGATCTCTTGAAAGCCAATCGCCTACAAAGTCCTTTCGAAATGCTGTTCATCCTGAATGTAAATGTTGCAGATTAAAATTGAAAAAAGTATATCAAAAACTGTGTCAATAAAATAAAAGCAAAACTTGTTGAAAAGCCCAACTATGACAGCATAATGAGCAATAAGAAGCAGCTTTAAAAATGTAATACAGGGTTAAAGTGGAGTTGTCAAATGAAATGGAAGATTATTTCACCTGGATACTAAACTTTAAAAGGAAATTCAAAAGAACAATAAAAGAAAAGTTTGGTTTGTTCCAGGTACAGTTTAGATTAAAATGCTCTTAAATGAAAAAAAAGAAAAAAATAATAATCTTACTCTATCCTTTATTATCAAAGTCTGGGGACTTAAACATTATGCTGTTGGAATAACAAGAGAATAAACACAGCTGTTATTAACTTAAATAGTGAATTTGCAAACAGGACACCAGCTCATTATATAGTAAGTGTTGTGAAAGAAGCAGTAATTTTTTGTCATCAATTGAATACTATGATAACCGAAGTGTTCTGGCGGGATATTGTTGGTTTCGGTAGCAGCATTCAAAAGATAAGGTGAAAGGCCTTCACCGACTAAATGATATTTCTGACGCGGGCTTCTAGCAATACCACTGCTATTATCTTTGTCTTTTTCAATAATATGCAGCTGATGATGTTTATCGGGACACGGAGGGTAGGGTTGGAGCTGAATGGCCTGGTCATGAGGAGAAGTAGGGCTTCGGTAATTGTTACTGAGCATATGTTTATGTTTGTAAATATGTACTGTGTTATTGCTCGTCTGCATATCACCTTTGATTGATGGCTTGATAGTGGTCTTTTTTTGAATTGTTCGTGGCATGGTAGCAGTTACAGTGTTGAAGAAAAAGAGGTATAAAACATAAAGTTTTACACTAGTGGCAGGTATATATATGCTTATCAAAGTGTTTATATTTATTTTTAAGTATATATTATTGCTCTTCAGTATTGATCTTAATATATACTATAATTAAATGATTTCTTTTAGGCAGTCAATTTTACTAGTTGTTGTGCCATCATCATATTATGACTCTGTAAAATCAATAGTTCGTTTTGCAAAGTCTTATTTTTTTGGTTGGAAACTTCCAAGTTTTTCTCTAAGGCAAGTTCTTTTCTGTTATGGTTTGTTATCAATCTATGGAGTCGTCTGTCGTGATGTAGTCGTGATTCGTATATCGACTGTATTAACTCTTGCTCATGCCGTAATTGAAGAGTATCAATCTCTTCCTCTAAGCCACTAATTCTGGAAATAGCCTGCCTTAAGTCTCGATGAACGTGAAGTAAATCGATATCGAACTTCTTCTGCATTTCTTTTTTACTATTGCTTTTCCATAGCCTTTGCTCCAATTCTATTCGCTCTGCTATCTCTTGAAACGTGTGGCATTTCTCAACACAAATACACTGACGTTGCTGCCGCTGATGCAACCATTGGACAATTCTTTGAAGATGTGCCTGAAGATCCTTATTAATCGTCGCTTGTTGCTGCTCTAATTGTTTTACGCGTGTGCGTTGGATAGTGGCATTTGATTCTGCTGCTCGGCAAGCGATCTGCAAAGCATGCAGTTCATCTGCTTTTGTATTTTTTGTACTATCATTATTGTATAATCCTTCTTTTTGACAGCAGCACTCGTTATTCCTTGTTTTTCTTGAATCAACAAATATCTTATATCTCGCTTCAGCTGCCCTTTTAATTTCACCTCGAAGACTGGCTATTGTCAATGCTTGCCGCTTATTTTCACGAGTCAAATCGACAGCTTGTCTTTCCGCATCTTGATGTAATGCACGTAAAGCGTCTATACTTTTTTTCTGATCTGCTACGTTTCCATCAACTATTTTTTCGATACTACTGCTGTTATTGTTGTTGCTAGTATGCCTATTACTTTCCTTATGTACAGCATCTAGGCTTGCTTTAAGTCGACTGGCCTGTGCCTTATACCGTATCCTTTGCTGTTTAATATCTTCTAATTCCTCGAGCATCATTTGCATTTCCTTTCTCACCATATCTAAAGTTTGCTCTAGCTCTTCCTTTTGTTCTTGGCAATCTAGCAATTGCATTTTATAGGTGCTTATCTGCTGTTTGTACAGTTCCGTAACACTACTTAGCTCGGACTGATAATGGTAGACCAGCGATTGATGGTGAGTTTCAATGGTATTATTTTGAGTTTGACTCTTTTCAAGTGCATCGGCGAGTGCTATTATCACCTGTTTGTCACACACAGCTGCTGTTGTAGGAAAGCTTTTGCTATCACTACCATTGTACAGCTGCCATGCTTCAATTAAAGTCTCTATGTCTCTTAAAAGCTCTTTACTAGTAGATTCAGCACTATTATTTGCTTTCTTATACCGTCCAATAGTATCTTTAATGCGATACAACCATACAATGGCAGTTGCGTTAGTATTAGTACCAATGGTGTTATTTCGCTTCTCGACAACTGCCGCATTCGACTTTTCTCTCCTATTTAAAAACTGTTCTATGCTTAGGCTCATTCGTTGATATGCTGTTTTGTGCGCGTTATTATCGTAACCATGTTGATTCAAAATCCATATTTGACTAATTAGTTCTGATTCTCTTTGTATGCGTTTACTTAATTCTTGTTCTAATTCTTCGATCTTTCTTTCTAATGATACTATATTGGTAGTTGTAGGCAACGAAGGAACAGGCGGTATCAAATTATTGCTATTATTGTGGCTGTAGCTCTTTGCTCTTTTCAATAATTGTAGAGGTGGAGGTGGTGTAAGGCGCTTCTTATTGTTGCAAATGCTACCCTTGGACGTTGTTGAAAATGAAGAAGCACGCCTCTTGACAGTAGCAGAGAAGATAATTTCACTGTTTCTTGGTGTGTTAATGACAGTGCCCTCTTCCGACGAAGATGCAGAAGAAACATTATCGTCCGAAACTTCGCTACTGGCATTGCTGCTATAAAAAGGTGGTAATGGCTTCACTATTGCATCCATTGAACGATTTCTATTATTTTTGCTTCTGAAAAGAGTTATATTTACAATGCTTCGTTCAGTAAGAGAAGAAAAATAAAAAAAAAGAATGTTGATGTAAAAAACGATAAATAGGGGTTAAGAAATAAACTTCATGTTTGAAGCATGCGCATTTAAGTGCGTTTTCAAATTATGAAAGGGAGTTTTCATTGAGCATACATAATCATAATGGATTGCAAATAACATTCTTCAGGTTTAGTAAGACTTAAACAAAAGCTGAGTCCATATCAAGTAGTGATCAATATTTCATAGCGGATTTTAAGATGTGTAGATTGCAAATACAGGCAAAATGTGGAGTAATTTTTACATCCATTCTCTTACTGTATCCTCATAATCACACCACTTTCGATAATAATGACTAATAGCTATAGATTAGTATACAAGCAAAGTATGTTTGTTTATAGTACGAGGAAGAGTCAAAATACACACTGCTGTCATAAAGCATGCTTCCAATTTTTAGATTCTCTAGTACTCGCCAAACATCCTCCATCTTAATTCTTACGAACACATAATTAAAGAAGTTACAGCATAGTTAGAAAAAAAAGTATGACATTTATGTCTATCATCTTATCTGTTTTAAAGAAAAATAATCGCTTTCGAGGACTGGCTATTTGCTTAGCAATTCTTCGCTTTGAACCAAATATAAGAAAAGATAGATACGTTTAGCAATGATTCCACTTCATATGGACGTCTTATCACATAAGATCATATTGTTAATAGTTGGTTTCAAAGGTTCGTGCAAAGTTACAGTTTGAATTTGACAAAAAAAAAACTAAACAACAACCCACACTAATCCAGTTGCATAAAGTGATCTCCCCTGGATTTGGGCCCCGCATTTTTCCACAGCAGATACATTCATGCTTTTTCCACTCATAAACTCCCCTTCTGTGCGGGAATTAAATACTTTTGTACGTAGCAGTTGCTCAAAGAAAAACAGTGGAGAAGCAGTAGCAAGCTATCTTCTATCCTCAATTTATTCTATAATATATTAAAACTCATTCAGAATGGAAGATGCTAGAGAAAATGCTCTTAGTAAGCTCGCAGAACTGTTGAAACATCCCGATGATCTCAATTCAAAATTAGGGCCTCTCACTCGCAAATTAACCAAAGAGAAGGCTTCCATCGATGCTCAGCTCAATACTGGTGTTCAATCACAGCTTGACCATGTACAGGAAAGTCTAGATACCCTCAGCATGTCCAATCGAAACATCGATCGTGTGAAAGAGAACATGAGAACTATTGATAAACTATGTTATGATGCACAATCAATGATTAAAGACTTTCCTCGAATCAACATGGTATAGATAAAGATTCATTTGAGAGTTTTATAAATGAAAAAAAAAAAAAAACAAATTTAAAGGAGCTTTGAAGTCTTAAAATTCAATACGCCCTTTAGATATCTCAAGTTCATCAAAATTTTGTAGCCACAGAAGCTAAAGTCAGAGCCTTCCAAAAATTATATCAACAGCTGGATGAACTAGAAGAGGCTTTCGCCCCTATGCAAAATGATGTGTTCAGTCCAGCGCACGAGATGCTTCTCCATGTACATTACCACCTATTTAAACTAGAGGAGTTTCGAGACAAAACTATGCATCAAGCACGTGATTCGCCTCACGATGTAATGATTACACTCAAAACTTACTTTCGACGCGTGGATGTGTTATCCGATGACTTTACACAACATTTATGGCAATTGGCGAGAAACATAATTCCTCTAGTCGAAAACAACTGTGGCTCTACAATTGTCAAGTTGGTGAAAATCATTGAATGCGAGGAAGCAGCGGATGCGAAAGCTTTAGCAGCACGGCAGGCACAATCAAACCACCACCAGGATTTATTACTATCTCAACAAAAAGATACTGTAAGCAATAGCAATCTAAAGAAATGGAGACTAGCAGAGGGTAATCCTCGTACGATCAAATCTTACAGAGTGGAGTTTTTTGAACAATTGCACGAATCATTACGCGAACGTTTTGAACAAGTTTTCCAGCCATTTAAAGAAAAGGAAGATTGGCAAGGTGTGTTGGATGCTACTGAGTTCATTTATGACGAACTGGAAATTGTCTATGATCATGTTGTACCTCGCTTCCCAAAAAAGTATAAAATCTATCCCTATTTTGTGTTGGAATATCATCGGCATACATACGATTTATTGAATCAAATAGTACAACAAGATCTAGACGCAGGTACTATTTTGCGCCTTCTGAGGTTTTTAAGGGATTATTACAGCGTCATGAGCACACGTTTAGGTGTGACAGAAGAACTATTAGAACCACAATTGCTAGATGGACAGGAACAATCTTTGGTCGACGAATATCTGAAATTAGTACGACGCAAATTAGTAGAATGGACTTCCAATTTGATGCAATCAGAATCAAAAGCGTTTGTCACGAGAGACGAACCACCCGAAATATCACAAGATGGACAATACGGTCTATCAGGTGCGGTAGATCTCTTTCAAATCATCAATCAACAAATTGACGTGGCAGCCGAGGCTAATCAGGGAAAACTCCTTTATCTTGTTGTCAACGAGTGTCATAAAGTGATGAAAGATTCTCAAAGCTTTTGGAAGAAGTTATTGGCCACGGAGCTTACAAAGCAGCTTGAGCAGCCCGAAGATGTGTCGGTTGGCTTTGTCGAATATGTAATGGCTCTTGCCAACGATCAAATCAAATGCTCTGATTTTGCCAATGATATTTTGATTCGCGTGCCGCCCATTGTGGACGCAAATTACAAAGCACAAGTGGAAGATAAGCTTTCTACTGCCATTGACGGCTATTTGCAGATCGCTGCTAGTTGTCGTGAGGCCCTTCTTGAAGTGACCTTTAATGATATCAAACCTGTTTTTGCTGATCTATTTACTGTCCGCTGGTACGAGCAGCCACTCATGCCCTCTGTGATAGAGACGTTCAAAGACTATTGCAACGACTTTGTGCACCTGAATCAGTTCATATTCGATAAGCTGATCCATGATATTTTGGACCGATTTTTGACGATGTATTTAGAAGCAATGCGACATAAGCAAGCCAAATTCAACATGGATTCATGTTTAGACCGTATTCAAGCTGATGTACGTCTTTCATTCAATTTCTTTGCAAAGTATACATCAGCGGAGGAGATGGAAGAACGGTTTGATGTAATTGAGAAAGTGCATAATTTACTTAAAAGCAATCGACGTATGGTGTTTGTGGATTATTATACTTTGCGACAGGCCTACCCTGATGTTCCTTTAGCCTTTGTGGAAACAGTGTTGAGTAAGAGGGATGATTTGGAGAAGGCAGAGTTAAAGAATATCATGGAAGGAATTAAAGCAAAGGCAAGGGAATATAATCCAAAGGCAGATTCTGCGCCTACTATTTTCAGCAAGATAAAATGGTAGTAATGTTCATAAAGGGCTTTTTGATGTAGCTCAGGCATCAGTAAAATAATAAATTGACTATTCGTTAATTGAGAAAGTTATCACCCAGACATATTTGAATTTCTTATTTTCCCGAAGGTGCTAAGAATGAGGCTGGATGCCTTGATGGTTGATCAGTCCCCGATGCGTCACACCCCGCAAAATAGCAACAACTGACATTGAAATTCAAACAGCCCCCTCTCCATCTTTCAATTAGAGGGTTCAGAACAAGAATAGGATATTGGAAGTTCAAAACATAGATTTCTGCCACTGTGTCTACCTCTTTCTAATATCTTTACCTATTTAAGCTTGTTTGATTTCCTCTACATAATATAATCCCTTTCTTTCAGGTATACGGCCTTTCTGTTCAAAATAAACGACACAATTTATTGGTAAAGTCATTCAGAAGATCTCAAGCAATAGTCAACACTGAACTCATTTTCAAAACCTAGAACAATGTTGAGAGCAACAAAATTAAATAGCAATGGAGTTATTCGTCTAAATCTATCTACGGCTAATCATTCGCAATTTGTAAAAACTGCTATTATTAAGGTAACAATCAGATCAGCTTTTTGAGATTTATTGCGACATACTAAACATGGTAAGGCAATTTCGGTTCATTTAGCGTTGTGAGAGTACAGCTGCTACACACGCCGAACAACAAGTAGAAAAAAGAAAAATCTCACTTTTCAAACCTATAATAACACTGTCACTGGCTGCAGGTACAGTATATGGTGCTGCTGCTGTTTGTGCTTTGAATATACCTGATTTCCGCCCCTTTTTCACAACACACGTTCCTGGCGGAGCACAGACATTAGACTTTATTGAAGGAAATATTCAACAAAAGAAGAATACAGATAAGACTTGGACGCAACATGCTGAGGATTACGCCGACGCAGCCAAAACGAAGATTAAGGATACAACTGATGATTGGGTACAGCATGCTAAGGATATGTATTCAAGTTTGACAAGTCAACAGCAACCAGCAGCAGTAGATTCCAATAGAAAGAAATTAGCTAATAACAATATAGTCGCTGCAAACCAAATTGTGTTTGACGAAAAAGCACCTTCATCTTCATCTTCAACGAAAACTATTTCTGTCCCGCCGTCACCCTCACCTTCTCCTCTTGGTGACACGACTACCAACGCCAGTATCACTCCTACCAACACAGTTGCTATGACAAAAGTTACTAGTGACAAGCCAAACCAACCAGCGCTTGTAAATGTTTCTCTCGAAAAGCCAGAGCCCATTATTGTAAAAACTTTTCAATCTGATAGCACCGTTGTTCGTGAGTTGGCACAAATTGTTACGGAATTGGCCAATATTCTCAATGATGCTGGATTATCAGGGTTGGGACGAACTGTCATTGCAGATGCTGAATCAAAAATTGAACAACTTAATCAACGTATTGTACATGCAGATAAGGAACAACATAGCATTCTCCAGTCTTTGCACGACCTTAATAAGCAAGGCGATAAGTTACAAGGTAGCTTGGAAAAAGTCTACCAAGATGCTCAAAAAATGCTAGAAAAGACACAAAGTGAAGCAGCCGCAACAATCGTCGCTCGTGAAGCTCAGTTGAAAAATCAGTTTGAACAAACACGTGTGGAAATGAAAGAAACTTTTGTACAACAATTGGCCAACGATCTAGACACTCAAAAGAGGAAATTAGAGAAAGCGCGTGAAGAAGCACTTAAAGCCCAAGCTCAAGAATTACAACGTCGGTTTGTTAGCCAAGTCAAATTATTGGTAGAACAAGAAAGAGCTGGTCGCTTAGCCCAACTGGATTCTGTCAATCAACGATTCAAAGCGTTGGAAGCGTATGCTGTTCAAAATGCTCAACATTTGGATTTGTCGCGTCAATATCATGTCATGCACGTTACTTTGGATACTTTATCTGATCTACTCTTTTGCAATACGCGTTCCACTGGCTCGTTTGTTGAAGAATTGCAAGCTTTGGCAAATAATACAAAAGATGACACATTAGTGCAAACAGTATTAAGCGCTATTTCCCCTGAAACAGTAAAAGAAGGTATTTCTTCATTGAGCGAGTTATCTACTCGCTTCGAACAGGTGGCCAATGAGATTCGTCGAGTCGCTCTTGTGCCTGAAGAAGACGGAGGTTTTGGATCTCATATCATTAGTATAGCAATGTCCTATTTGATGTTCAAGAAACAAGGTCTTGTTCAAGGAGACGATGTAGAATCCGTACTGTCCCGTACGGATTACTATTTAAAGAGAAATAACCTCGAATATGCGACGCGTGAGTTAAATCAACTAACCGGTTGGCCGAAGAGATTAGCTGAGGATTGGATTCAATCAGCGCGACGTCATTTGGAAGTGAAACAGGCATTAGAGGTGAGTCGAAAAAAAAGGAAAAAAGAAGAGCAACACCCCCACACACCACTCTCCCTTGCATGAAGAACTCGATTAATTTGCTAATTTTCTTTTCTTTTCTGAACGAACATTGTAATTGTAGGTTGCTGAAACACAGGCTGTGTTGTTAAGTCTTATGGAAGCATAGAGAATTACCCTTAAAATATTGATATATATTGTCTAAAGCTATTATTATTGTATCAAGCACAATAAAATATAACCAGGTTGTTACCAAAAACAGAAAGATAAGAAAAATGAGAAGATTTTTGAAAGATTGTCGATGTGTTCATAATTATTCAAGAAAGAGAACAGACTGATGTAAGAAAGAAATAAGCCAAAATTACTCTGTTTTTAGCCCCAATTTAACTGCCGAAACCTGGCAAAGGAAGAAGATCGTAACCATAATTCAGAAAGCATGAGACCATTATAAAAGTAAAATGCATGAATCCAATAGTCGTTCTTTTTTTCTTCTTCTTCTTCTTCTTCTGTTCTATGAATTTCTTGTCTCGAGTTACAAATTCCATCAAGACATTAGCAATTGGTACAACAAAAATGACTGGAAATGATACTGCCATCAATAAAATCAAAGAACAGGTTCGCAAGAACCTTAATGGAGGCGTTAGTATTGTAATCATTGGCGCCTCTGGAGACTTAGCAAAGAAGAAGACTTTCCCTGCTCTCTTTAAGCTCTATCAACAGAAGTTCTTCCCTGAAAAGACGCAAATTATTGGTTATGCTCGTACTGAAATGGATGACGAAGAATATCATAAGCGTGTCACTATGAGCATTGATACAGAGAAGGAAGAAGGTGTTAAAGATTTCTTGAAGATTTGCCACTATGTTTCTGGACAGTATGATGAAGATGACTCCTTTAAAAAGTTAAACGACTTTGTAAACGACGTAGAAAAGAAGAACGGTGTTAAGGATGACCAAAAGAATCGTATTTTCTACTTAGCTGTTCCTGCTCAGGTTTATGTACCTGTATCTGAACGTTGTAAGAAGTTTGTCTATCAAGACGGTGCCTATAATGCATTGATTGTTGAAAAGCCTTTTGGTAAGGACAGTGATACCTATAAGCAATTCGCTAAGGATATTTATGGCACTTGGGACCGAAACGAAGTGTACTTGATTGACCATTACCTTGGAAAGGAACTGTTGAAGAACATGATGAATCTACGCTTTGCGAACACCTTCTTTGAGCCTATGTGGAACTCCAAGTATATTGATAACGTACAAATTACTCTTAAAGAACCTTTTGGTTGCGAAGGTCGCGGGGGTTACTTTGATGAATATGGTGCTATACGAGATGTCATTCAAAACCGTAAGTGTTCAAAATCCTCCGACTTAAGTTTTATAACCACATGAGTTAAGGGTTGCTAAATCACATTCCCGCTGTCTCCAGACTTGTTGCAAGTTTTCAATTTAATCGCAATGGATAGGCCCAAGGATGCATCTCCTGAAGCTGTTGCTGAAGAGAAGACCAAATTATTGAATGCTGTCAAACCCATCAAATTAGAAGACACCCTTTTGGGTCAATATACCCGTAATGGTGATAAACCCGCTTACCAAGAAGATGATACCGTTGAGGATGGCAGTTTAACCTCCACCTTCGCCACCGTTGTTCTTTGGATTGATAATGAGCGTTGGTCCAATGTTCCATTCATCATCAAGTCTGGTAAAGCTATGGATAATTACAAGTGTGAGGCTCGCATACAATTCAAAAAATTACCTGGTGATTTGTTCAAAGATACTCCTCGTAATGAGTTGGTTATCAATATCGAACCTGACGAAGCGGTGTACTTGAAATTGAACAGCAAGCATCCTGGCTATTCAGATGACAATTTGGTAACTGACTTAGACTTAACATATAAGGAGCGTTACGACAATCTCAAGATTCCCAAGGCATATGAAGCATTGATAGTGGACGTGATGCGTGGTCGTCATGCTAACTTTGTCGGTGATGATGAACTCCAGGCTTCTTGGCGTGTCTTTACACCTTTATTACATCAAATTGAAAAGGAAAAGATCAAGCCCGAACCTTACCCTCATGGTACACGCGGCCCAGAAAAGTTGGATGAGTTTGTCAAGAAATATGGTGTTGAAAGATTGTCGGATGAAGACTATGAATGGCCTTCCAAGGATCTCGATGGCTAAGAAATAAGTCTCACCATTTGTCAAAGTATGTACAATTATAACCTCCGTGTTATGTATAACGCGTAAATGTTCTCTTTTAATGTAAATAGTCAAATACTTCTAGTATGATATATCAAAAAATATACTTTGTGATATTTGTAATAAAAAAGACATTGATTCATTTTTGCATGCACTTAGTGCATGAATTCAAATCATTTTACGTGCAAATGTAAAGTAATGGTTAATCAATGGCCAGCTTTATTGGCCTTCAAAAGATTATCAACAGGTTTCTCTTACGGCCATTTACATTCTGGGAGCAAGCCTATGGTAAGGTATATTCAACAATCGAACAATGTCTGTAAACATCTATGTACGGGATGAAAGAAACAGAATGCGCGCTGTTAATTCAATTGCCGTTACTAGCAGATCAATACAAATTTTCGGTGAAAAAATTACTTCATCCTTTAATTGCTTATAAACAATGCCTGATTTAGCTTTTGGTGCCCACTTTAAAGCTAGCTCTTTGGATTTAGGTAATACTTCATGCTGAGGAGCAATCACATCAACCAAGTCTTGCTCCAAAGCTTCCTGAGCAGTGAATCGATGACCTTGCAAGACCATATTACGGAATGTCTTGGGCGACATTTTGCTACGTAAAAGACCTGCCATGCCAGGTGCTAACGGAGAAGGTAGGTCGACTTCATTCATACACATAAAGCCTCGATCAGAGCGCATTACTCTGTAGTCTATTTCGAAAGCAAATGAGACAAGTCATGAATTACAGTAGATAATTGCCCAAAATGCCATACAGATCGACGATGCTTACCATGAGCTAGAGCTAACATACAACCACCAGCAAAAGCATGACTATAGACATACAATATCATTATATTGGTTATATTAGTATGCTACTTCTGTTGTGTAATTGAGTTTGTAAGCTCAGCAGTATCATATTCTCATTTTTACCCATTTAACGCTGCTACTGTGGGAATACAAAATGTCACCAATCGTTTCAAGAGATGTAAATAGGTATCCATAAAGGGTGAATATCCCACAGCATGCATTAGATCAAGCCCATTACTGTAAATCTTTTCTTGACCTGTGGTGATAAGGGCCATTTCCAACGGCTCCTCAGCACTGACAAAAATATCTTCAATGATTTGTAACGCAGTCAAGATGGATTTGCAGAAGTCGGTAGTGAAGCGATTATCTTTATGATGCAAATGAAGCAAAAACAAGATACTGGAACCGTGCTGCTCTCGAGACAGTGTCATCCAGTGGCATTCTTTACCAGGAAGAGCTACCGGAAATTCAATGGATGAAAGGTTTAAAGTCATTGTAATTTTATTAGACCATCAATTAGAAAAGTTGGGAAAAAGGTAAAAAGGTCAGGACTTTTTATTTGAAAAATAAATGTGGGGGGGGGGTAAAGGTTTTGCATTGCTTTTAGTCAGACGAAATCAGTTTTTTCAATACCGGCTTCATTTGTAATATTTTCTTTTCATATGAAAAAAAATGTACAGTTTTTTTATGTCAAAAAGATCTTTATATGTGATGAATGCATGAACTGTTGATGCGACTTTTTACTGTTCTTTTTTCTATTCTTCTTGTCTTTGTCTGTTAAGATGGACGTATGATATCTATCCAAGAAGTCACTATAGTTCATTGATTTGACATTGTTTTGAAACCTGGTTCCGGTATTGAACGCGGTCAAGTAGATATCTTTCAATAGATCAAAGTTGGTGGGGAAAAGTATATCAAACCAACCTGGTGGTAGTAAATAATCATCGCTAATGGTTGTTTGAATCCAGGGGTCATCATTGTATAAAGGAATTTGTATCAAAGGCGCATTGATACCTCTGCGGTTGGTAAAAATCTTATCGTAGTCAGTCAAAATGAGCCGGTGACTAGGGAAATAGGTACTGAGGATATGAAGAAATTCAAACAGCTTAGTAGGAAGGTATTCTGGCAGCGAAAGATTTCGGTTGGTATGGTCATTGCTATTATTGGTTTGATTATCGCTGTGAATATGATGGCGCACTGTTGTCTCTGTAGAATCACTGCTGTTGAAGAACAATGAATAAAACTTGCTAGCTAAGCTATTTGGCTGCAGTTGAGATAATCTCCTTTTTTTACTTTGAACATCATAATCGAGAACCTTTTCTTGTACTTTCAAATACTTTGCAATGAGAGGGTCGGATAGCGGTGTGAACACTTCTGAATAATTTCTCTTCTCATCCACGCAGATCATGCCCTGATAACATTGTAAAGTATCCAAATCATATTTAACTACGTCATGTGCAAAATGGTTCTGCGTATAGGCAGCAAAGCAGGTTATTAAGCAATTCAATAAGCTAATGCTACAGCGATTCAGTACGATAACCTACCACTACTTCCATCCCGAGAAAGAAGCATTGTTCTGTTACTAAAGTGTTCCAATCAAATATATTCTCGTTTAAGCTGGTGACCATTGGATGATGTTTGGTTGAAATGTCCTTCAAAAAAGCTGGCGATACAATTCTATCGGATAATTCGATCAAAGTATACTGTGTGCGTTTGTAGATTTGTGGTTCATACTTCTCAATGTAGTCCAAAATATGAGGCATCAATCTCCCATTGCCGCCAATAATTTCATAAATAATCAAATCTTTATGTGGATAAAGTTTGAGTTTATATTCTGTTACCATGTATTTAGCGATAGCATGACCATACAGTGACTATGATGTTAGCATTCAAGAGGAAAACAAGAAGTCAAACGAGAATTATACAAACACCTAAATCCAGTTCCAAACTCGTACCTTGAACAGCTCTGTTAACGTGTATCTCAAAGGCATATGTTGTTGTTGCTCCTGCTGCCTTCTCACCTTTCCTCTATTTCTATAATGGATATAATGTTCGTCTTCCACATTCTCTCTGTCCATTTGACTTTGTTTGTTAGGCGATGACAGTAGTGATGTTGCTGAGGAATAATAGCCGTAATTAGGGTTGAACAACGCATCATCAACGAAATCTCGCAACAGCATCTTAGATCGTTTAGGTGGTATCTTTTGCGTTCGTAACTCTCGGCTGGTTCTTATAGGGTAAGATTGCAATTTTTCTGCAGTCGGTGGTTCATCGTTATTATGGTAATGGCGATTCAACCAAAAGGATGTAAAGAAGCCAGGATAGTGATATGCTCGTTTCGCAGTGGTGGGTCTCGTCGATGAACAGCAGAGCGAGGCTGTTACAGGTGATGAAATGGTTCGCCTGGAAATTTTATACATATACAAACGGGGGAAGGGCAAAAGTGAAAAGAAAGGCTTTTTGTCTGTCTTTTGCTGAGCTGTGAGTAAAAATCTGTGCGGGGAAGTTGTATGCTTCATTATATTATCAGTCGGTTTTGTTATCCGGTACAGACTATATGAACATTTGCAGAAAATGCCCTATAGCATGTTTCATCATCAAATGCCTGTGTTACGCAAATTATACCCACTGCTGTTGCTGTTGCTGTTGTTGCTGAGTTTATCCTTTTCAAACTATAACATATAAAAAAGAGTGCCTGCATTTTTAGTCTTTTTTCTTTTCAGTTTTTACCCCACAAATTATAGAAGCAAAAACAATGGTAAAGGTTTATATCATTTTTTTTTAGATGCATGAACGAATATTATCAAATTTCTAATCAGTTTTCTATCTGTATATTAGACTATTAAAGTTGGTGATATCGTAAGTAACCTGGAACTGACATCCTGCAATCGTTGATATGGAAGTACTCATAACATATTTTCGATAGATTCCTGACGCAACCTTACAATACGTCCCTTTTGACCCTAATGAGGATATCACGGCTTGTCCTCGGTAAGTGAAGATTATATCCAAGAAAACGAATTTGCAGTGGAAGAGAAATAGTAATTTGATGCTGGCATTCAATAGACCCATTGCTTTAAAGCTTCACGATAAATTGAAGGGCAAGAAGGCTGTTATTTTTGCCATTCCTGGTAAGAATTAGTTTTTACATTAATAGTCTACAGATAAAGACAAGCCATTAACAGAAACATATCTGTTTCTAATTTGTTCACAGGCCCCTTCACTCCTGCTTGCTCAGAAACCCACGTTCCTGGGTTCATTAACGCTCACGAAGCTCTCAAATCAAAAGGCGTTTCTGACATCATTTGTATCTCCGTTACTGATGGTTTTGTCATGAATGCTTTTGCTAAGGCCTTCAAGGTTGGCGACAAGGTTATCATGGCTGGCGATGGTAGTGCTGAATTCTCTAAAGCATTGGGTTTGACTCAAGACTTGACTAAGAATGGTATGGGTATTCGCTCAAAAAGATTCGCCATCTTGGTAGATGATTTGGTTGTGAAATATGTTGGTGTTGAACAGGCACCTGGTGTTACTTCTTCTGGTGCTGAAGCTGTTTTAGCCAAACTTTAAGACTTTCCAATTCGTTTCTTTTTTTTCCCATTTAACCTTGTAAATTTGTATATTATGTAAGCGAAGAGAATAAAAGAGGGTTGGACGTATATTGTGTAGTAGGGTGCGTCTTTCGAAAGTTGATGTTCTCCAGTCTAATGTCTTTGTCAGTTATAAGTATTTGGTGCTTTATCATGAATCGAATAAAAAATAAAATAAAAATTTACATCTCGTACCTGCCTTTGTGATAACTGTCCACAAAAGAAAGAGGGGAACAAATAGATATTGGATCAACAAATCCGATTCAAATAAGAAAAGATACGTTCTTGAAATAGTAGTCAACTTAAGCAACTACAAGCAACTCTCTCTTGCAGGAAGGAAACTACTTGATTAGAACTTACGGTGTGATGTCCTAATAACATGCGCATAAAAGTTTCTTGTCAGTCGTTACTATGTGAAATTTCCAAGTGATAGATCTACATTTTTTTTGTTGTCCTTGTGATATACATATAAATGCTAACTGATGAAATGTTTACTATCTACATTAGAAATGAAACAAACAAGCCAGTTCAAGTATAGTTCAAATTGTATATTCAAATCCCACATGAGTATAAACGACAATAGAATCTGTTAAAGCAACTACTTTGCAAACAACGTTTAGAATAATTTTATCAATATAAGCAAAATAAGTGGACTCTTTATATGACTGCAGTTTGCTCCTTAACCATGCACAATGTCTATTTAAGACATTTGTTTGAAAACATGCACGTAGAGAACTCAAAAGCAAAAATTTGAGTATTCTTTCCTCTTCTTGGTTCTCTTCTTCATCTTTCTCAAACAAGCCCCTCTTTCGGTTATGAAAAGAATAAAATTATTGCTACAATGCCTATCAATTTCAATGCTCAGTATCTTTTTGCCCATCAATGGAAGTTTAGCACAAAATCAGCTGCTACAGCACCAACAACAGCTGCTAATTGATGTCCATGCAGTTGCCAGTGATCACCATAGTAGTATTATTCAAGACTTTAGAAAGCCAAGAAGTGTTGTCTTTTGTGCAATGATGGGCGGTTCCTCCCATGTAAATTGGGTACTTGCAACTTTACAAGAATTGAATAATCGGGGACACTCAACTACCTTCATTGCAAGAGTAAGCTTATAAGTCTACGTCGCATTTCATTATCCTTTATTGTTTAAGCGGAATTTCTCACTTTTTCCTAATCTACGATAAGGATGACCATATTATGTTTGGAAAAAAGTACCCGGCGATCAATGGTATATCAGTAGGTTCTCCTTATTTTCCAAAGGAGGAAATGAATACAGTGATGAAAGAGTTACGCTCAAAGCCACCAATAAAAGCCTATGTTGAATTGTTGGAAGGAATTGGTCGATATTTTGTTGAAGGTAAGGTACAATATGATCTCGGTTAAACAGATCAGTGAAGCCAGTAAAGAAAAAAAAAAAAAAGGGATTACTGGCAAATTAAAATTCTTCTGCTATAATCCCCAAACTGTTCACAATTGCCAATATCATTAGATTATCTCGCCTTATTGAAAATTTTCGAAGTCAACAAGTTTGATCTGGTCATTTGCGACCATTTCACTCTGGTTTGCAATGAGGTTGCTATCAAACTTGGTCTTCCATTCGTTGTCACATCTTCCATACCATATGGTGATGACGCATCTGCTCCTTATGTTAACAATCATATCTTGAGCCAGGAGCATCCTACCACTCTTAAGTTGTCTTTATGGCAGCGCATAAACGATTTATTCATCAAACCTCTTCAATTTTTGTATTACCAGCGTCATTACATCAGAGAACGAGGAAAACTTATGACTGCACTTGGTCTTGAACCGAGTTGGAAACCGGAAGCAAAATGGGCTGATGCGTTGAAGGTTTTCAATACTGGCTTTGGATTCACCCCACCACGCCCTATGAGCCCTCTCGTTGAGTTGGTAGGCCCCATAGTCACCAATATACAATCAAAATTAACACCTGAGCTAGAAGATTTTTTACAACGCCATCAAAAAGTCGCTTATGTCGCCTTTGGTCAAACTGCTGTCTGCGTGAAGAAAGACATTCAACTGATTTTGACTGGATTGTTGGAAGCTTATGAAGCGAAAGAAATTGATGGTATTATTTGGAGCACACGTAATTTAAAAGATGAATTTCCTGATTTTATAACTTTGCAGGGATCAAACACAACTTATGATATACGGGCTATCTTGTCAGCATCGTCTTCATTGACTACGACAACAATATCTTCTTCAAATAAGGAAAGTAATACTCATTCAAAAGACTTCCGTTTTCTAAACTGGCTCCCACAAATGGCTATCTTGAGACACGCTTCGACAGCTATTTTTGTCACTCATGGTGGCTCAAACAGTATCAGCGAAGCCATGTATGCGGGCACACGTATCGTAGTGTATCCATTTTTTGGCGACCAGCCTGGTAATGCAAGAACAGCCGAAAAGAATGGTATTGGTCTTCGAGTGAGTGCGAAGGAGCATTCACTAGAGCAAGCAATCGGTATCATTCGTCGAGTGGCTCGGGACGATAGAGGATATTTTCAAGCAAACGTTGACCGTATGAAAGTACTCGTGCAGCTGAGATCTAAGCATGGCGTGACAAAAGCGGCAGATTTAGCAGAAGAGGTTATGTTCATGCAAATTGGCGGGAAATTGCCCCATCGACGTGATGTAAAACGAGATATGTTTTGGTGGAAAGCCTACAATGTAGATATTTACAGTATTTTGGTCTTGAGCGTTATGATGATTATTTGGTTAGTGCGTGGTTGCTTTCTGTATTTGCAAAGAAGCAATTACACCAATACGAAGCTTAAGTCTTTGTAAACCATTGTCTATGACGGAACAAATAAAAACATTAATATAAATTGTCCCTATAAAGGAATAGTACATTCTCTATATTATTTGTCTAAGGTGTCATGAGCTTATGAGCGTTGATTTAACCTTCTCACAGTTATCAATGACATGTTTAGTTTATCGAATATGATGTTGAAAAAACATGCTGGAGGCCTCGTAATCGACTTCAAACTGCGCCCTTAGAAGACTGAATGCTACCTGGGATGTTCTTGAACAATCACACCACCGAAAACGCTTCTATATCAACATCGATATGCATGATATACATTGATACGCTAATAGCGAAGGATTTTTTCTGTGTTTCGTTGGATCGGTGTTTGAGCTATCTCAAGAATTTTACCAACATTTATCCCGCTACCTTCGATTGCTGCTGCTAGTCGCCTCACTTTTCACCTTGACACCAACAACGACACCAAAAAAATGAATAAGGACATCGACACCCTTAAGATCATGCTGCTGTTGAAACTCTATTGTCATATTTCAACCCAAAAAAAATAAAAAAAAAAAAATACAAATTAATATTATGTAATAAAATCTATGTTTAAACGTAGAATCGACATAAAATATTCCATCTCAGCAACTTATTCGCTTCGAATTAGGATGTTCACAATTTTTTTCTGGCAATTTCCTGCAAGATCGATAGATCTATCAAACTGTCAAATAAGAATTTGATATAAAGGCGCTTGATTGGCGAAAAATAATCGATCTTCCTCCTTTCGGGTCATTTTTTCATCCTGTCATTCCAAGTTTAAGAATCAAATACGCCCTAACGTACCTATACTGCTTTCTGCAACTTGAACATTGTTTCTATTCCTAATGCAAGTTCTATCTTTATTGACTCCAAACGACCATACACTCAACACAAGGAAACGTCCAAGGTTCGCATCTGGATTTGACGATGGTTTCGGTACTCAATGTTTAAAGAAGAGGTTGATTTCCGGTTCACATATGAATCCAACTTACAGCCATCGAGCGTATTTCCAGCAAAAACCAGTATATCAAAAATTTGGTAATTTGGAATCTAGTCAACACCAACAAATAGTTGTTGAACCACCGAACGAATGCACACAACCCTTTACTTCTCGTAAAACAGCAAGAGACAGTTCAGGATCATACGTGGAGCAAAACAGCTCTCTGACAGCATCAAAAAATATTAATTGTACAGCCATTGGACCGCTATCAAGCAGAAAAGACACAGCTGCGTCTTCGTCATTACCTATGTCGCAATATCAACAACTGCGCGTTACGGAATTAGTAGACGTCAATGGCACTTTATTTCCTGCGGAACAGAATTTGGGAGGAGGAAAACAATATGCGACACCGAATTTTATTATGAAAGAAAATTTAGAAATTCTTAGGAGCCTTACACCGTCCTCAATCAGAGACAGGAATTTTAATATGGGCCAGCTGATTGTATATAAGAAGAACCCCTTACTATCCAAAGATTATCTACAGCGATGTGATATATCGTATGAGAACGAGATGGATAAACTAGATGGGCAGGCATCAATAACAGAGGTTACGGATGAGGAGGCTGAGGAGATCCTCCTACAGCAAAGGAAGGAGGCAGCGTCCTGTACAAACATCGATGATGAGATGTCGTTTGAAGACGAACGACAAGTAGTAGAAGATGCAATGGATATCGATTATATTCTTTGATAAAAGCAACCAGACATTTTTGAAAAGAAACTTTTTGTTAATAAAGTATCTTTTTTTCTTGTCTTCTCTCATAATTGTTCTCGTTACACTCCTAAACCAGCTTTTGATGCTCAAATTACCTTTCCATAAAAGATTAGTTGTTATGCTGAGCTTGAGTGGCTTGCTTGTCATCACATATGTTTATCGCCACACAATAGTAGCTTCCACTTCATTTTATAACAGCTTCATTCCCGATTTAGAACCAATTGATATACCTTTTCAACAGCAACAACACCAAGCATTTCTGTCTTCATTGAAATACAAGAATAGATATAAAAGCCTTTCTCTGCAATACAATCAGCAAATAACAGAAAAGAAACAGGTAGAAAATCATCTTTACCGGCATTTGGATGATCCTTATGACTTTGACACAGAGATCCCCGGTGACACTTGGACAGAGTTACCAGCACGTGGCGTTGTGTATTTGCTGGTTAGAAATGAGGATTTGCCAAAGGTGCGGCTAACTATGCGGGAGTTTTTAGATCGCATGAAAGCAACAACCAACGTCAGGAACAATACTTATCCCTGGGTATTTTTAAGCGCTCAAAAATTCACACCTGATTTTAAGAAATATGTAAGCAGTATGATACCATCTGATGAGTTTAAGGGAAGAAGAGTGTTTTTTGGTCAAATTGATTTGGAAGCATGGTCCTCTCCAGAGTGGATAGATACTACAAGAACAGAAGAGGGAATTATGAAGCAGATTTTAGCCCAGCAAAGCCTTAAAAATGTTGATAGTCTTACGAAGAAGCAAAAAATGAGATATCAGACAGGTCTGTTTTTCTATCATCCTTTATTCGACAATGTAGAATATGTCTTACGGTTGGAGCCAGGAGCATCTTTTCCGTGCGATATCACAACAGATCCTTTCGAAACCATGAAGAAGAAAAACAAGAAGCTAGGTATGCAGTTCATAATAGCTATGATGTATCAGGGATACTTGAAAATAGTTAGGATAATACTAAGCTTTAGGCGATGCACTCTTTACAATTAGGATTCACTATTACTACGAAGGATGATCCAGCAAGTGGCTTCAGTTTATGGCCTGCTACAGAGAATTTTATCAGCCAGCAACAGCAAAGTTCTTTTTTGAATTCTTCTTTCATTTTGCCTGCTCATGAAACCATTCACCCATGGCTATTCAATTCTTATAATGAAACAGTGCAATATAATTTTTGTCACTTCTCTACTGCATTTGAAATGGTAAATTTAGATTTTTTGAAATCAGAACAGTATAGCAAATTTTTTCAATATCTGGACCTTGTCGGCGGCTTTTTTTATGAAAGGTAGAGAGATAATACTTAAGAATGGTAGAATATCTGGAGAAGCATGGCTTGTAAAATGAAATTATACTAATGCAACAGATAACATTGAGATGGAGTGATGGTGCTATTAGAACTATTGCTGCCTCTCTATTTCTACAGAAGGACAACATCCATTTCTTCAACAATATAGGATATAGTTATGCTAATACTCAACATTGCCCTTTCGACAACAAGTCTATGGATCAATGTTTATGTGACATGAAGCAAAATACAAGTAAGCTCTCCCCCCCCCCGCTTTTCATTCTTACTGTTTAATATGCTAAAGAGAAAAACTAAATGTTTGTATTCCACATATAAATTTCAGATTTGAAGAGAAACAGCTGTACTTTGAGTTTATTGAAGCATATAGACACCCAACAACTTGCAAATATTAAGCGACTGGTTCTAGACAGATTACCGGAGATGATTCGATATAGGAAGAAAAGCAAGACTGTAAATCAATAAACATTATCTTTGATTTTATCAAATATTGTTTTAGTGGGATTGGAGAGGGGTGATTATCCTTCTGCTAACGTACGATTCTTCTGCATGTAACTATTCAATTTTGAAGGAATAATATGAGATAAAGAGTACTTTAAATCCTTGTTATGCATCATTATCATTGAATTGTCAAACGATATATAGAAAACGAGTTGTTTATTCGAGCAATCAACATTAATTACGGCATAAGTGACTTTCCTTCGACATTAGTTCGTATCTCTTCTTGGCTCAGGAAAACATTTTGGCATAATGCAATACAATTGATCTTCAGTTTGCAATCGAAGATATTAAAGAGCGATAGAATGCAATAGAGATGAGAACGAACCAAAATTCCGTAGTCTGTACAGTTTATGAGCAACACTAAAAAACTGATAAATCGGTCCCAATAATGTTTAAGTATGCTGATACCTTAGAAAACTCTTAACATATACGAATGTTGTTCTTTAAGGAACTGGGATGAGTTTTTCGAACGTTTCTTGGGGGTTACAGGATTGTAGTGATATTTTGTTCTATCGTTTGCCTGTGACCCTGTTTGCATGTATAAATTGCCCTTTTTTACAAGCAGCAGAAGCATCTTCTACTTTTCTGTTTCTTTTATTTGAGTAGAGAACAAATTCACTTATAAAATCTATAGATTACTCGAGCAAATAAACTAACAGCAGCTTCCGGAGCTCTTTTCGTCAAGAAAATAAGTTGTCGATGTAAAAGCTGATACAGCTTTCTATTTTGTCATATTCTTAACAGATTGTTGGTGGGCCAACATCTACACGTCCACGTTTGTAGGAAGCTTTCTTTCTTCTATTTATTATATTTAGACTTTTTTTTTTAATTTGTTTTGTTCTGGAATAATATGGACATGGTTGGTAGCCGTCTTCGTTGTTTGCTAGATGTAGTATAAAATAACCAGCTTCTGCGTAACTATATCCTCCATAATATTATCGGTTTTCACGGCTATAAAATTACGACTCATACCCATAATGGCGGTTAAAGGTATCTACTCTATTGTCTCTAGGCGTTTCTCGACGCTATCACTCATAGTCCTTCTGTCACTTTCAGTATAAAAGTATTTTGACTTTTTAAAAAATTTCCTGTCGGTAATTTGGTTTTTGAGTCTCACAGTTTGTCTCTGTTTTGGGATGGAGGTTTCGTCTTCTAATTGAATTATGCTTTTGAAAAGCTGTGATTAAATGTTCCACTACTGTTGATTTTTGTTTTGAGACAATATATCTGTCAAAAACATCAAAATGTCTTATTGCATTTCTTTTTGACATTCTTCACTTCAAATCATTATTCTTGGGGGACCAGGATGACCTTTATTGGTTCTATGGGCTTCCATCATAATAACAGCAGCTGTGATAATGGAAATTCAACCGTTTATACAAAATTAGATTTGTCAAATAGTACAACAAGGTAAAGCTTCACTCTTCCTGTAATAAAATTCCTTTAAAGCCATCATGTAGCTAACTACTGTTCTATTATAAAGCTTACCATATCACTTATATCAGACACAGTCTGGTTTGTTCAACAGAATACAAAATAGTGCAAATGTGCAGCAGTTACTGCTGAGGCGCAATCGTTTAGACTCTTTGGAGAAGTATACCGAAGCTCTAGACAGCATGAAAGCATCATTAACAGAATTATCACTGCGCGACAATCGGTTTACTCAGTTCCCTGCAGAAATTACCGTACTCAAGAATCTAACTAGCCTTTCGTTGGCCAACAATGACTTAGGAAGTATACCCGAAGGAATATTTCCTGAATTGTCTCATTTACGGTGGTTGAATTTAAGAGGAAATGGATTGAAGATGCTACCTTATGACATTGTGTGCTGCCATGTATTAACAGGAATGAACCTGGAACAGAACGGATTCAAAAGTAAGTATCTTTTAAACAACTCATTGCAATAGATGAAACGAAATTGAAAATATTAGATGGAATAGTTGAGGAGATATCAGTACTGGGAAATATATATCTAACTAGCCTAACTCATTTAGAATTTCCAGAGGTCCTTTTCTTCTTGACAAGTCTTGAGATTCTAATGATATCACGAAATAGAATTTCATCTATATCCTCTAAATACATTTTCCCTAGGAGCATCAGAACCCTCAGTTTAGGCTTCAATCAACTAACTGTGGTACCTCATACTCTAGTATATGATCCTCCTCCCCTCCTATCACATCTCCAACTCTCCGGCAACCCACTATGTTCTTTACCACATGATTTTCTTACTACAGGCTACAGTCATATCGTCAGCCTTGACTTTCACACATGTCAATTGACAACTATTTCTGGCTCTTTTTTTGTACGTTTAGCTTATCGCTGTCCTCTACTTCGTCGTTTAAACCTGGCTATCAACAAGCTTACCTCCCTACCACCTGAAATCGGTCTTTGCAGTCAGCTCAACTGGCTTAACCTTAATGATAATCAAATTAGTGATCTACCCGAATCAATGACCAATATGGTTCATTTGATCAAGCTAGGGCTTGTTCAAAACAAACTTACCACATTACCATCCAACTTACTCATGAACATGAAGCAACTGCTGAAATTAGATATAAGGCATAATCAACTGGAGTTCTTCCCTTCTTCGATTATGGCCTTGTTACCAGATAGCGAAGTCAGACAACACGCCCTTGTAGCAGCTTCTTGTGAGGTTTTCAACATATATGAAAACAATTTGGAATTCATAGGAAGCAATAACGAGAAAACCACTTTCCGCAGAGTAGAACCCTGTCATGTGTGTCGTTGTTATCATCGTAACTATTTCGATAAAAATGGAGACACATTAGGAAAAGATACGGATATTGCAACAGCCACCAGCTCTTCATCGTCAACGGAAACTACCACTAACCTTCCTTATTATCACCAACTGTGTTTACACTACACAACCAATGATTCGAATTGCTGTCATCGTCGTTATGGTGGCTCTTTGAGGACGCTCATGGTGAGCCATAACGCCCAAACTCTACAGCATGCAGATGGTATTTTATGCAACACATCATTGAAGATAGATCAAGGTGATAGCAAAGACGCTGATACACACACAATGCAAATTCTCTCTTTGAAAGAAGCTTTTCAGATTTTACAACACACAGCATATTTGCCATCTCAATCTTCAAATGCAAATACCAGTTTAAAGGCGAGGAAAAAAAAGGTTCTTCATGAAGCGTGCTTCTTTAAAGAAAAAAGAAATCATACTGTTTATAGTGCCGGCAGTAGCAGTAATATTGATGTTACTGATATTACTACCAGCAGCGAGAACAGTAATAGAGACAGGACTTTCAAAAAACCACGAACGTATAGATCATGCAGAGACGCTCGCTTTACAGTCGTTGGCCGACATAGAATGCTTAATGCTTTAATGGATATTGATACTGACGATGAAGAAGATGAGGAGACTATTGAAAAAAACATAGACGTTCAAAAATTTGCTGAAGAAAAATCCATCGTTGAGACAACTCGGAATAAGTTGTCTGAAGTATTTCCTTTATATGAACTGTCCTTACGCCAGCAATTGAATAACATGACATTCACTCCCAGTAGATATCATTTTACGAACCTACAGAATAGTACTCATCAACCATATCAGACGAACAGTGATCGCGAGAATTGTTCTTCATCAGCGCCATCCAATAGTCATCTTACGAAGCAACAATTACAAAAGAAGCGTCAACGCCTCTCTAGCCATCAAACAGATCGTTTGCTTAAGGCTGCTTTCCCGCGGGGTATCCTTCCTCCTCTTCTTCTATCTGACATTTTGCGCCGTTCACCGCGACAATGCAGCTTTTGCCTTCGATGGAATAGCTATTCTCCCTATTCAATTGCGGTCAATACTAAAATATGCAACAACAGACTACAAATCCCCATCCGACATAACGTTTGTTCGTTTGATTGTGCGCTAGAAGCGATAATACTTTTGTACGAAAGAACAATGAATTACCACTGTTTAGACCCTACCTTATTTCTTGGTTTGCAAGTAGCTCGCTCAATTACATCGTCTCAAGGCACAAGATTTTCAACGGAGCATCAGCAACAGCAACAGCAGCAGCAACTTTCTCCACGCTTACTATCTTCCGCAGGCCGCAATAATAATGCAACAGACGAATGGAATGAGAGATCAATAACCTTTCCGTTGGCTACGCCACTGTACGACTATCAGAATGCAGCAAGGCAAATATGGCAATATGCAAGTCCCGATTGGAGAATATTGAACCAACAACAATATGAATTGGAAAATCAACGCAGTTTTCTTTTTCGTGAAACTCGAATTGAGTATGCGGAATCGCATGCTCATCAGAATACGAGGATCAACTCTCCACCGCTGAGCTCAGGTACTGCCACTTCATCATCTCAACATAGCTTCGCTCGGCCATTAGGTAATGGTTGGTTTTTTTTTTTTTGGTTTTTTCTTTTTTTTTTCAAGGAAAGCGCTACAGAAAGGAATACACATTTTTATCCTTCAAATCGAAAACTGATATTCTTCTCATTTATCATTTACAACTTTTTTTTTATTAAGCTGCTGCAAGACGACTTACTAGGCTGGTCAGAAATCGTGTGCAAGCAATGCATTTGTTCCAAAACCATACAGATAATTCTTCAGCTTTAGCAACTGAGGAGAGAGTAGAGCCTTCCTCTTCTTCATCTTCCAATTCTCCTGATTCTATTGTGGTACAGAACCAGCCAGATCATCGTCTTGTGAATCCAAATGCTGGAGAAATCAGAGAAGAAGAACAGCTGACAGAACAGCAGCCCCAAGCACGACACCGATATCAAATTATTAGCTCAACGAACATAAATGATCATGAACTGCATCCGACCATACCTCTAACGCAAACAGAGCGTATCCTCTCTCCTCAACCGCACCTTACAGCATTCAATCATCTGCCGCGAGATGCAATACGCTTAGAAAGATTTTGAATATGATCCAGAATTTTTATGATACAAATGTCACATTTTAACCTTCGCCTAACTTATGGGGAGATCAAGAAAGCAATGACTATGGTAGAAAGCTCTATGCTCAAGTTAAGGATGACATTTTCACTTAGTCAAAAACGCTAGTATCATGTAAACATTTTTATTTAATAAGAACTTATTATTTTACTGCAAATGAGAAAATATATATTCGTAATGTGATTATTTCGAGTAAATTTGCTTGATTTTGTGGTGTTTTTTCCTATGTCTGGGGTCTACTGGAGATATAAGAGGTTTTACGTTGATCAACTAGTGCTTCTATGTTACCAAAGAAGCACAGTATTAGAGTCATTTGCGTGTAATTTTCTCCTCAAATAATCCGCAGATTTGTTGTAGCTACGTCTAATAGCAATAAGTAAACGTTTCGTATAGCTTCTCCACGTGTACCTAATAACTTGCTGAGCAATCTTCGTATTGCGACAGAGCTAACGTATTTTACCAGAAAAAAAGGTGTTTACAAAAGCGGCTTATACCAGTCTATTAAAATCTTGCAAATGTGAAGAGGTAAAATTATTGCTATGTTATACGGTTAATAAGTAAGAATACGTGTCTTGTAAAGAAACCTTATTCATATGTTATTGTTATTGAGAACCTTGTGTTTGTAGTTGTGACCTTCAAAACTGAAAGCAATTTAACGTAAGCGTTCAATTTGTGTGCCTTGACTGAAAATGAAATTACAAGTGAAACGCGTCCTGTCTTCCCTACTTAGATTCTTTTTTTTTTTTTTGTTTTCCTTTCCCTTTTCTTCATTTAGTTTTTTTTTTTCTATTTGTATACTGTTTCCACAAGCTTTTTTTTCTTGTACAAATATAATAAAGCAAATATGGCAGCTGCCGCAATTTCTTCAGCACCAGCTTCAAATGCTACAAATGCTCCCACAAACAACAGTTTCAATGCCTCAGTAAAAAATGATACCAGCCAGCAACTTGCTTCTCAAGACGTTGGTTTGATATTTGTCAGAGAATATTATACTTTCTTGAACAAGAAACCCCACCGTCTTCATGCCTTTTACAACAAAGATTCTATGCTTGTTAGAGGTGACGAAGGTATTATAAGCAATACTGCCAAAGGACAGGAGGTAACTTCATTTTAAATTTTTTGTGGAAATTGGAGTTGTTTAACTTTAACAACTTCCTTTTCTTCAATGCAACATTTGATATGTTAACTGATTTATATCCATGCTTTGATTGTTTAGGAGATACGTAAGAGACTTGAAGAATGCAAATTCGAAGATTGTAAAGTCCTTGTTACGCAAGTTGATAGCCAGATTTCTGCCAATAATGGCATTCTTGTTCAAGTCATTGGCGAAATGTGTAATGCCAATGGCCCTTCAAAGAAGTTCACCCAAACATTCTTCTTGGCTACTCAACCCAACGGATACTATGTTTTGAATGATATTTTCAGATTTTTGAAGGATGAAGTAGAAATTGATTATTATAATACTGATAGTGGCAATACTGCCGCTGCCGCTGCTGCTGCTGCCGTTACTGCTGCTGCCATTAACAACAGAACTAGCAACGCTTCTTCTGTAACAAATGGTGCAGTTAATACTATTGATACCAGTACCCCAACTGCTATTACTGCAGATAATAGTCCAGCTACTACAACTACTTCCTCAGTTACAACTCCTACCATTGCAACAAATACCACAAATGCTACCTCCGCCACACCTACCTCTACGACAGCAGCCGCACCCTCAGCTGTTGAAGAATCCAAATCCCAGGCTAAGGATTCACAACAAGCACAAAAACAACATGAAAAATTACCTTCTGAACAGAAGCCTGCCAACGAAAAGAGACCTACGGATATAAAGCAACAACAATCAGGACAAGATGGTCATAAGAAAGCTGAATCTAAAAAGAATGAAGAACCCATCAAAAAACCTACTACCGCCGCAACCGCTAACACAACAACTACTCCCGAAGTAGAAGCCAAGAAACCAGCTGAAGAGCAATCTCATCAATCCCAACCCACATCTAAGAAGAACAAGAACAAGAACGATTCAAAGCAGAATAAGCAACAACAGCAACAAGTAGAAAAGCAGTTGGATAAGGAAAAGCAACAAGCATCTAAGCAAGTTGAAAAGCAAGCAAAAGAACAAGCTAAAGAACAAGAGAAACAGACTGAAAAACAGATCGCTGATAAACAAGTTGAAAAGCAGCAACCTGCCGATAAGCAAACACAAAAGCCCGCCGCCAGCTCAACTGATAAACAACAACAGAAGCCTGCTGGTGCTACGACTACATCAGCCACTGAAAAGCCAGCTGAGAAGCCAGCTGAGAAGCCAGACGAGAAACTTGCCGAGAAGCCTACCGAGAAACCCGTCGAGAAACCCAAACCCAAAACTTGGGCCAGTTTGACTGCTGCTGCTGCTGCTGCTGCTGCTGCTGCTGCTGCACCTACAAATCCAGTCAATCAACCTGCCCACCACCCAACCACCGCTGAAAAGCCTACAACTACCTCTGCTAGTTCTTCACCCGCCTCAAGTGTCAATAGCCCTGCTACCCAAACCACAGCTTCCGCAGTAAACGCTACCACCACGACTACTGATAAACAACATACTGCTGCTGCTGCTGGCCATCAGCAACAGAATAAGAATCAAGGTCGTAAAGGTAATCAAATCATTGACTAATTTACCAGGAGTAGTATAAATATATACTTTGTTGAATGCTTATTGTTGATTTCTTTTTGCACATACGCCTTTTGTATTATGATAGAAATGACTCAAATCTTTGTCAAAATGGTAACTGAATCAGTTACTGAAGATTTGCTTATTGAAGCTTTTAGTAAGATCGGTCCTGTTAAACAAGTCAGTATTGCCCGCCACAGAAATTGCGCTTTCCTCGACTTTACATCGCCGGACACGGTTCCCAAAGCATTAGCTCAACACAAGGTCATGCTAAGTAACAATCAAATGGTTCTGGCTGAAGAACGTCGTTGGAACAATCAAAACAATAATAGCCAGCAAAACCGATATAACAATCAGCAAAGACAGCAGAATCAAGGTTATAATAGAAACAATAATAACCGCAACAATAGACAACAGGGTCAACAGCAACAAGGCCAACAACAAAACCGACAGAATCAAGGCGGCAAACAAAGAAAATAAAGTCTAAGTTTTAAGAATGAAATAACGAATTGCAATATGGTATTTGTCATGTAGTTTCAATTCAGGTTATTTATAATAAACATAATAAAAAAACATGTTTCAATAAGTAAACGATTGTCAAAACTTCTTTTGTATCATACAGGAACGATAAACAAAAAAGGAGTTTCTATTAATGTAACTAACGGAATGTTGATGATTAAGATGCTCCAAAATAGTAGCCAGCGAAACAAGAACGTGCGAATAGTTACAGATTATTCGCTTCTAATGCCATTGCTGTTGCTTGATCCATTTTTTCAGCCATCATTGCTACAATAGCTGCACCTACGATACGCGAATGCTGTACAATACCCACCGACAATCTGCATGCAACCTCTTCTGGTATTAATTCTTTTATTGCCTCGCAAACCCGTGGATGAAAGTTTGGATAATCTTTGTACACATCACCACTAATCGCTATTTGAAAGATGGGGCAGAAGAATTAGAGTCAGCACTTGTTACCCTACATCTTACAATTGGTGTAGGTTTACCTATAGCAAATCCTTTCTCAGAGTCTAATCCGATCCCGTCCTCAACCATATATTTCACTACACTTGCAATACTAGCTCCCAATAACAGTGCAGCCCGTTGGCCTACCCATTCGCATACTTTCTTTACAGTTTTCCTATCTTCTACACTCGTTTCACCCACACGACACATATCTTCTAATATTAAACGTGTATCTTCTAGCTGATCGTCATCATCTTCGTCGGCTTCACAAACATACATATAGCTTGTGTCAAATTGATATGGTATCGTTAATAAACATTCGCCTTCTAATTCTTCATCTATGTCTCCATCTTCAGCGTCCATGTCCATAGAGTCATCCTTACTGTTGCTATTTATTGTATCACAACTGTTATTTCTATTATTTGCGTTGCTATTAATATTGTTGCTGCTTGTGAACGATAATACTCCCTCGTCAACCAAATAGACTAACACTTGACGTACAATCTCTCCTAAATACATGCCCGTTGTCATTTTTTCAAATATGTGTATACCAGGGTTATTAGACTGTATATCTAGCAAGTCGTCAAATTTCGTTTTGGGTAAATGTCGTGCCCCAAAATTACACCATTCTGTATTGATGATCATGTCCTCTTGCTGCTGATGTTTAAGTCTATTTTTGAATTGACCGATATTTGACATTTTATCATAATAGGCACAATTTGTACCTGCACTGTGAATGATGCCGATTCGCGTTGAAGGATGCTGATATGCATGTGCTAATAATGTACAAACGCCATCTAATCGAAGAATTAGCTTTTAGTAAGTCTGTATAGTACACATAACATGCCTATAAAATGCATGCAAAAAATCCATATGAAAAACTTACCATTGGCGATAGCAACTATTTTCACTGCTAAACCTTTTGCTTTGAACCGTTTATCAAATAGATCAACAGCATCGCATCCAATGACATTAGGGAAATCAAATCCATGTTCAAGTGCAATGATTTTGCCCTTGTCTAATCCAGTTTGCACAACGGCAAATCCAATGCTGATAGCCATACTGTAGACAATATGTTGATGAGCGCCCACTCTTTGTTGGAAATCAGTAACACAGTCAGCAACATAATCGATCAAGATAGTGATATCGTCGCCTGCTGTCAAATTATCGGGTATCTTATATTGGTATTGGTTAATGGCTAGTTTGCCGCCTTCGCCTTTTAACTTTACTTGACAAACGTAAATATCGACGCCGCTGATTTCAAGTGCTAAGTAAGTGCCTTTCTCGAAGCCATTAGGATAACCTAATCAGTTATCAAAAAGCATCTTCTTAGTCATATAGAATAGAAAGATGAGGAAGCGGGAAGGAGACAGAAAGTCTGGTCCCAAAAAGGCAAAAAAAAATGGGAAGCTTTGTCTGTGCACGGTCCAATTTCTTTCATTAAAATTAAACTTTTCCGCTTTCTTTGGCACACACACTTACGCACACACTCACTTACTCACGCACGCACTTTCTCTCCCTCTCTTTCCTTCCCAGTGAGTTATGCTTTTACCCAAGGCATATGTTTCCTCCCCATTTTTGTAGTTCTCTTTTACCTGTAACATAAGAAGGTATCATTTTCAACTCAGACGTCTTAGTTGCAGTTTCCAGTTTATTCAATCCATTTCTCATTTCTTCATTGATCCCTTCAACTAACTTATTCAACTGCTCATCAGTAACTCTAAATGCTTGTTCAATTTGTGACAAAATGTCTTGTTTTCTTTTATCCATATTTTTTGTATATCTTTAACGAGCTGTTTCTTGTTGGGTTCTTCTTTCGTCTTTTAATTTAGTAGTGCGATAATCAGTTATTAAAGTAAAAAGAAAATAGTGATAGTTAGTTTTATGGAAAAGAAATGGAAAAGAAAAAAGAAAGGATTTCTAAATTACATTTTCCTTCTGTGTGAGATTCAAAAATCGAAAAGAATTTCCTTTTTCGTGTATGAACAGTGAAACTTCGTACTATGGTCTCCCTCTTTTTTTTTTTCTCTTTTTTTATTTTTTATCTTTTTTTTTTTGTCTGCTGTGAGTGCAGCTGAAGAAAATACAATGTTTTAGCTTCAATTTTACACTCGATACTTTTTTTGGACAAAATATATTTTTAATTTAGATAATTTTAAATTACTTTGGGATGAAGTGGTATAATATTCTTGTTCTCATGAACCCAACTTCAGATAATTCAAGCCCGATTGTTTCCCGATCGGGCACTTTCAATATAGTACCTTAGGCCCATTTTTTCTGTACACACCTCTCTTTTCAGCATTCTTTACCTGTTTACATTGTCAGAAAACTCCTTATTCATGCGCTTCTAAACGATGATATACATAAGAACAGGCTGGGCGTATTACTCTGAATCCGGTGTTGCTTTAAGTGATTATTGTGTGATCGTCTGGGACTAATTACTTACATTTTTTTTAGCTGGCAGAACAACTGAACAACAAGTTGTATTCTATGTAAATGACTCTCATTTCTGTATTCTCATTGATTGTTCAGCATCTCTCTTCATCTATAAAGTTATCACTTTTTTGTTCCGTTTTCTGTAAAAAAGTCTATATGTTTTAATATTGTTTAACTCTGCGAAAAGTTTACATGATTATGCCTTCTCGAGAAGCTAAGAGATATCACAGCAAAAATAGGAGAGCTAGATAAGAGAAGTTACTGAAGGTATATCACTGCAATATGGAGTTCAGTTATAGAATACTTAGTGAGTTCATCTTGCAATACTTCTTACTGTACATTCCTGCAGTTTTTACTAATTGCTGCTTGAAATACCTACCTGTTTGAGTACGAATAGGTCGCACATTTGGCATTGAACATTCTGAAAGAAAAGTATAGTCCAAAAAGCCAGGTTTATCCTCCAATAAATTCGTCTAAATTTGAAATGTAAAAACGTCTCAAGTTGGTAACCATTTGTTCAAAAGTCAAAAGAAAAACTATATTCTTCAGCTGTAGAAGCATTTTTTCTCTCTCATTGGATTTTTTTTTTTTTTTTTTTTTTTGTGTTTATCAGATAGATGGAAGTAAACTGGTTTATATGTTTGGCATTTATGTGATATTCATCTTTTTTTATTGCTTTCGTACAAAACGTTTTCCTATTAAAGAAGACCTGCAAATGGGTCCTTTGCCTGCTGAGTACTATTGTTGTTACTAGCGGTATTATTGCTATTCTGTGTAGATGGCGATAAGGATTGCTGTTGCACTGTAAATCCAGGTATACTGCTGAAGTTATTATTACTGTTGTTATTATTAACGGCTGGAGTTGTGGTCGAAGCACCAAATAATTTCAGAATGTCATCTGTCGAAGTAGCTGCACCAGTTGCTGGTGAAAGATTAGATTGATTAAGATTGCCGGGTTGTAAGGTAGGTGATTCAATATTAAGTGACAGTAAGTCACCTAAGGCCGAATTATTAATGGCGATAGGGCTCTTGGTTGCCGCTGGTGATGTTGTAGTTACCGGTGAGGTAGAGTCTTGAACGGAAGGTTCACTCCAATCCAAATCGAGTAAATCGCCAATATCATTGTTCTTGATGGCTTCTTTAATTTTAGCTGTAGGAGCACTTATGCCTTCTTCATCATCTTCTTCGTCGAGTTGGTGATGCCTTTAAAGCAATGATCAGGCAAAGCGTCAGTTCAAATAAGAATTTAACCACTTACTGTCTTTTTTCTACTCACCTATTAACTGTCTTTGTGACATTATCGGCGCCATATCGTTTACCAGCAAGGAAAGTATCAGCAGGTTTGTGATAAACTGAAGCTAGCGTACCTATCTCTGAAATCAGGTTATCTAACAGAGCTGGTGATAGTTCATTACTCTCACCACGAATAGGTGGTTTTTCTGAAAGAATAACAGCCTTTGCGGCTTGAGGATCAGTTGATAACAGACGCCAATAAATGTAGGCTCTATCTCTAATGTCTGCGTTATCACAACCCTCTGTAGCTATTTGCAAGATAGTTTGCACTAAGCCTTGGTTTTCTGAAGGCTTCTTCAAAAAGAGTTTTACAGTGGCTGTCAACAATTGCAGTTGCACTTGAGCATTTTCTTCTTTGAAATTCTCAATGAAGAACGTCATCAAATCATCTGCATTATCAATCTTTTCAGCATATTCACCAACGATCCAAATCAGAGAAGCCTTTGCCTGTGGTTCATCCAAAATATCCAAGTTGGAGCAAAGTTGAGGAATGATACCTTCGAAAGTGTGAGGGTATTTACGGAAGATATCCTATAAAGAGGGATGTGAGTTTGTTAGTCACATGAGAAATTGGATACTTCAATGTTGGGGAGTGTTTCCATGTACCTTGATAACAATAATTGCTTCTTGGACGACATAGCTGACACCAGTATTAATCAAGTCTAGCAAAACATTAATACAGCGCTCAGCAGCTTCTTCAATTTTAATGGCACATCGACCAATAGCGTTCACTGCTTTTCTGACAAATTCGACATCTACTTCATTAGCATATTCTTTCAATTCACTGAGCAGCTGATCCACATTTCTGTTATTGCACAGCTTCATCAAAATTTCCAATTTCTCCAGCTTGACGTATAAGGGATCGTTATATTTACAGAAAAATACGCGCATTTCATTACTTAGCACTTGAGGGAACTTTTGTAAAACGAGGCTAATATTTCTTAGTGCAATGTACTGAAATTCTGGAGGGCTGGACAGTAAGGTGACTATCAGCAAATAACAAACATTAGCGGCCGTCTACGCTTAATAATTGGAATAAGTAAGTCTTGCTTACCGAGTGGTGGTGCCATTTTTCTGCAAAAAACAGGAATTAGTTCCTTGTTTGTATCGTCCAAATAATCCATATTTAAGAGTAACACTCTGACGGCTGCCAGAACGACTGCACCGTTAGCGTGTTGTAAACGGGGAATGACTTTATCACAGATGGTCTCAGCATCCTTAGAATCCTGTGGTTTATAGTCGACCATAGCACTTAAAATAGCAATTTGGCCCCATTCCGTACATTCGTTTAATGCATGCATTAATTTGTAAGAAACATTTTCATTGATTCTAAAGAATCCTTTTGACGTAGCTTCCTCGTGAATATCCATTAATGCAGTAACTGCATTGGCCACAACTGAAGGATTAACATCTGACACCATATCCTTCAATAAATCGATGAATCCCTGTTCCTCTGTCATTTCAGGTGCAATTTCAAATAATTTAGCAACACAAATAGCAGCTGTTTTACGAACATAAGGGTTTTCATCCTAAAACCATGAATGTACATGTCTTTAGTTACTTGTTGTTTTCTTGCACTATTTGCTGTTGAATTGGATTATCTTCTGATTATCTTCTGATTACCTTCAAACATTTTCGGAGTGGTTCAGTCAAATAGTCAATGATCTTCTCGACGCGGATGCAGCCCATGGTACGAATAGCCAATGCACGAATTAACGGATTTGGATCGTCTGAATCCTATAAATATCATGGAATTTGCAGGTGCTTATGTCGGTAAGCTTGTGTGTTTTGTTTTGCAATTCATTTCTATTGTTAGTTGTTACTTTGACAAAAGTATTGACGGCCAAAATGACGAGTTCAGGTTGAGTCTTTGCATAATTCATCAAATAGAGATAGACCAACTTTTTCAATTCGATATCTTCCGTTTGCATATTTTTCAGTACGTCTGGAAACAATCCACTGACGTCTTTGCCAACTGTCATATTGGCGATCACTTTCTTCACAGCGTCATTACGTGTTTGTCTATATTCGCTGTTTAGCTCTCTTTTCAGTTCGTAAATTTCACCTATATAAACAGGGTGAGATGACAGATTATTAGTTGTTTGAATCGTAGTGGTAAAAGCTATAATGTTCGTAAACTGCGGAGATGGTTCTATGTTGTCTACGTACCTTTTTTGTTGGTGGTGAAAAATCGGTTTGTACGAAACATCTCTGTTGTCTAGAGGCTTTTGTCGACTTGCAAACAAACAGAAAAAGTAAAAAGAGACGGAGCAAAAGTTGAGAAGTATAACTGAAAGAGAACAGACTTATTTGTTAGACTGAGCTCACAGCTGCCGTTAAAATTTATTCACCATCAGTTACGTTTAAAGAGAGGTTTTTTATTGACAAAATAATTTTCTTTAAAACCCAGTGGGCACAATGTTATATAAAATTGCCTGGGGCAGATCCGACTGTTTATAAAAGTATCTAAAAAGCCCTTTAGGATCAAGGGAAAAAACGAGTTTGTTACAAGGTTGAGTGATTAAAAGGAGACATCCATTGGAGCAGTAAAGATCTTAGAGCAACATCCAAGGGTGGGGGTTCTTGGAATAGATAGTCTAGCTCATATAGTATGTAGCAGAGGATCGGCCATTGGTGTTCCCATTGACGTTTTATCGTAGGTTGTCTAGGCGGGTGGTTAGGTAGCTGATTTAGAAGATACGAAAGGGGATCATCTATTTGCTATGACTGCTGTAAACGCGAGTGCATATTCAGGCATTGGATTGAGTGGGTCTTTGTGAACAATGCTGAGAGGTGCCGGATGCAGTAGGTGGTGTTACCACTAAGTAACCAGCCAAGTCGCCAAAGAAGACATCGACTTCTTTCTTCTCTTGTCATTGGGAGCCATAGTATGGGATCTAAACTTACTGTTGGGCGGCAGACTGATATGAGCTTAGAGTTTGTTGGGGAGCTTTGCATTGCTTGTAGGGATTCTGTACGAAAGTCTTTCAGGGACTGTTTGAGATATTTCTGATCCATCGTCGGGGCGTTTTCCTTGGTTCTTTGCCAGAGAGGTGTACGAGAGAGCTGACTCCAGATAGAAGAGCTATTTGGTTGTTGTACATATGGCAGCAGTAGGGACAGTAGGGCATCATCTGGGAGTGTTTGTGATCGTAACAGGAATTTAGCCTGGAGAGTGTAGGCTCTTTCTCGCATTGAGGTAAGTTGGCTAAGTGACGCATTATCTTGGCAGAGGATCGAATTGACCACCAAATATCCTGCGAATGCATTTGTTCTCTACGTTGTCCAGTTTCATATGATTTGTACTGTTCAGTTTGCTTATCGCTAATCTGTATTCCAGTCGAGGGCGGACCATATGAGCGTAGAACCTGAGAGATATTAGCTTATTAAAGCCGTTAGGTTTGACTCCAACCGACGATAAGGTGTTCATAGTAGCCAGGGCTTTGGTTGTGTTGATATGTATGAGCTCTTGAGTATCCAGGTAACCACCGGGCTTGAAAGGAACTTCCAGATATGGGAAGGAATTGTTGCTTCGTAGTGTGGATCCATAAAGGAGATATTCCGTCGTTGGTTGATCAGAGGAAGCCAGTATTACACGCTTGTCAGGGTTCCATCGGTAACCACGTGAGTAACTATGCTGTTCACATTTTTGAAGTAGTGATTGCATTTGGGCTTCTTCGACAATCAAGACCACATCGTCCGCATATAATAAACAGTTCATCATCAGTTACAGTATCCTAACTCATATTTTAGATAAATTACCATTTTTTGGACAATCAATATTTTTATTTTAGACGAATCGCACTTGTCTTGTAGAAGAAAATATAAATCGTTCTGACAATGATTCAATTTCAAAAACTTGTCAGTAGTGCGAAAAAAAAAAAACCAAAAAAAAAGTACTATTCCTCGCATGTAATGATCTAAATCCTTGAAATGTAAGGAAACCTTGTTTATTACGGCGATACTTTCTTCTTCTTCGCTGGCTTGAAAATTTCGGGTCTTCCAGCTCCGGACCAAACTGCTTGAGATATAGTCATCATGTTGATAGCGGCGTTAACGTCTCTCTTCCATAGCTTTAGACATTGCTTGCAATGAAGAACGCCGGTAACCTTAAATATAGGAGTATCAACAATTTACATATCATCATAGAAACAGAGGCTGCATGTTTTAGAGGTTTTGAATTCATCGATTGTCACAATAATCCATTGGCCTTCAGCTTCACGTTTCTTCAAAGTTGCAAAAGGTTTACCGACAACACCTCATCTTTGCCCTTTCAACTTAACTACATCTTTTCCAAACATTCCAGCACCAAACACAATCAGTGGTATCCTTCTAGGGATTCTGAGTACTTATCAGCCTTCCACTTCTGAATGCATCGATTTATGTCCTGGTTGCTTGCATTTGGCACAACATGCATTTTCTTCATCGGGGTCTTCATTCTTCTCTTTCCTTGCTTTTTTCTTTTCTTTCAACTATTGGTACATTAAAATCTCTTAATATCGATAAATTTACCAACTTCAAAGCCACATGAGCTCCTTACCTTGATCTGCAGTATCTGTCTCATACAATTCACATTTAAAGTATTGTTGGGTGTAATGACCCCCTTTACCGCAATTAATACACGTTACATCTAACAGTACACAATGATTAATCTATATGTATATATATATGATCAGGTATATAGGCTTTCAAAAGGCAAGTTACCATTAACAGCACTTGATTTTTCCTTTTCAGAGATTTGCTTTTTCTTTTGTTTTGAAAATGGGTCATAGTAGTATCATAAAACGTGAGATAAAAGTGAAAGGGACAACATTTGGCTATAAGAGAGCAAAATATTTTATAATGCTTATCTTTGAAAGTCACCCATGAACGCACACAAAAACATCGACAACAGATAATATAACCATCCCATTCCGCTATGGTATCTGCTATACTATGACCCTCAGCCCTCTATCAATGGTTTGATGTCAATCAATTCAAAGTTGACCTTTCTTGGAACTCTGTCCAAAAAAGGCACTGACGAATATCTGGTTGATCCCGGAGCACATTGTCATTTAATAAAAAAGTTGTTAAGCTTTTTGTAGTTTGTCCTATTGCAAGATAACGGCAATAAGACCATCATTGGCGACTTTCTTACTGAAAGAGACTCATTTCTTGGCTTTGATTGTATGTCATCCTTAATGCTGCTTGGGTATCACTGAATAATTGAGTATCCAAATCCAAAATACTATAAATCTTGTTTTAAAAATATTTGAAATAGATCTAAATTTAAAATTTATATTGTCCATTAAAAATTGTAAATCGTCTAAAATATAAGCTAAAAGACCGTATTAAGTTGGTACTGCATCAACGTCTGATGATGCCAATATCAATTCTAGATCCATTGTTTAATCTTTTGAATCAACTTCCCACTCGTCCCCCTCGATCAGCCGTCACTCGCTAATCATGGACCGTCCGTTGACCGGCTATTTGCCACATTCTTTATGAACTCGATCATTTGTTTCATGGATTGAATCCACCTCCACCAGACCCCTCACTAGGCTACGCCCTATTACGATGGTTGACCCAGCCCTCACACACAACAACAACTGCTTAAATCCTTTTTACCCTTGTTCCCGAAGGGGTTTTTAGCAATACATAGTCTATACTATAGAAACTTTAGGATCTGCCCCGGGCAATTTTTGGTGCTCATTGGGTTTCAAATATTGTAATAAAAGATTTCTTTTAAACGTATTAAGTTGGTACAAAAAGTTCAAATACTTGTCTGACGAAATAGACGTATTAGACTTGAGAAGACATGTATATGACATTTTGGCGCCCTTCCTCTAAAATATTAGAAATATATAAAGCCCATCATTCCAATTTTATGCACAAATCGTAGAGTTACATTTCTAGACTTGCAGGCAAAAAAAAGTACGTGACTTCATGCAATCTGTTTATTGGCTTGGATATATAGACCAGCAAATCAATAGCCTCTTTTTAACCAACAATTCTAAGCTCTTGTTGCCTATCTTTTGCGTATTCGTCTTTATATGCATGATAAATATGTTCCAGTTCCTTAACGTATTCTTCTTGAATTTGCAACACTTGCTCTTTGGTAGGTTCTTTTTGTCCTTCTTTCAGTTTAGGTACAGAAATCGGTCTTCCCACTATAAAAACGAAGGAAAGAGAAAGAACAGAGTAGAAAAAGTAAATCAATATCAACAGGCGAAAATCATCCGTTTGAGTACATTAAATACAGCTATTTTACATTACCTATTGTCACAACCTCATGACGATAAGGTAAAATACCCACATTATCTATATGATTAAACAATTTAATATCATTTTTATCGATCACCTTTGTTTTGAAGAGAATATAAATGGACTTACAATTAAAAATACCTCTTGCATGAAACAAGGGTACTGTGAATCCCACCATTCTTTGCATCTTCTTCTGTAAGTTCCACAGCCATGATCCTTTTGAGTTATCCACTTGTTCATATAAATCATTCTCTCCAAAAGAAAACGTGGGTACAATATCTGCTCCTTCTCGACAGGCTAATTTGATAAATCCCAATCTTTTCTTCAAAATCAAATCTACAGTGCCTGGCTTGGCGTTAAGAGATTCAGAAGCACCTCCTATGACGATCACGATAGCTCTACCTGGCCCTCCCTTGGATAAAATTCGCTCGCAGGAAGGTCTAGAGACCGATGCTATTCCCATGGCTAAAATTATTTCACGATAAAGAGGCACTTGGAAGTTGGGCAAGAGGGTGAGTAAAGAAGGCGTAATACCTGGAAACATCTCCGAAAAGCCGGTTGCCTCAGTGCCAAAATTTGCAACGGCACCCAAACTGATGATGCCGTGGGGATGATAACCAAAGATGTATTTACGAGACGGGTCAAGGTGGGCTGTTTTGACGAGCTTCACAGGAAAGTAGTTGACAAAATAGTTCCACCATGGTAAGCGACGAAACCATTCAGAGCGCCGTCCCACGCCGTTTTCAGGCGTGTCTTTGTCATACCACCAAGCCCAGAAGGCATAAGCGATATGAAATGGCCATAGGAAGGGAAATATAAGAGTACCAAAAAATAGAGTAAGGCAGTTGCCTAGTAAAAAAACCCAAACTAGTATAGCAGCGGTTTGGATTCTTCGTTCAAAAGGTATGCCTGTCAGTGGCGCCCATCGAACGGTTGGTAGGTTTTCTTTTATATCTTCTTTGATTCTGTTTGCTTTTTCAAGAATTTTATTCTTATCATCTGCTTTTAAATTGCTTTTTAGAGTATTATCTGTCATAGCAAACCTAAATGAATTAATGTGAATTGAAAAAATTATAAAAAGGGAAAATAGACACTTTTGTTGATAATATGAGTTTAAAGCCGATAAATAGAAAAAAAATATTTTTCGTTATGACAATGAAGTGCTGTAATGCGGGGAAGAAAAAAGTAACCTTTCCTTCAGTCACACGGCTTTTACCTTAAAAAGGAAACTATATGGAAAATCCGTAAAATCTTCCATATGGCTTCCAATCACATGCGATCCCCACCTCATCAATACACTACTTATTATTGGTTGTCTAAGTGTATAGTACCTTGAGAATACACGCATAGTAATTGATCAAGTGTTATAGCAGTTTTAACGAAAATGGCATGTATAATGATAGATAACGTTCACTGTTTATGATGATACTTGGATAGTATAGTGAAGCTGTTGTAATATCAAAACAGTAAGTACTTAATGATTTGTGAAAATGTGATGGGAAGCGACTTCTTTCACACCGTAAAGAAGTCACATAGATCTATTTGAAGAGTGAAATATTGATTTGTTGCCCTGAAAGTGTTGTTCTTTCCTATTTACTTTGACGGAATACTTTTCCTCTTGTTTGGCAATAATTAGATTAAAGAAAGCGAACAGGCGACAATGTTGGAGATATTAACGGCATTTGTGGCTACTACATATACATTTTCGGCCCTCTTTCTTAGCTTCTTTATCATATGTGCTCATGATAAAGAATTAGTTCGACAAGCCTTTGGAAATACATGGAGAAGATACTTATTCATCATCGAAACAATGTCTTCTGGTGTAGCTGAACTGAGCATACAGCTTATCATCTTGAAGCTGTTCCAATTTTTTGGTGTTTATTTTATGGGTGGTTTTAGTAAGTTGCATGCCAAACTAAGCTATATATTGTAAAATTGAATTCGAGAATCACTCAACTACATCACTATTACAACTGTAGACTACAAACTATCGAGCGTAGTATTTTACCTTGATGTTCTCAATCTATTAGGTTTATGCCACTTGTATTATCAGATGCTGCTTGAAAGAAGTATTGCTGATGAAACTATAAGAAAGTTAAATCATACTGCTAAGCCTATGGCCAGCATATTATGGTATTCTAAAAAAAAAATTGTGAAATACTATACGACCCTTCTCGATTTAACTGATACATTGGTTGTACCTCTGATCGCTTGTTAGTAACAATGATATAAAGAAGTTGGTAAATCCATTTTGGACACCTAGCAGGATAAAAATTCATCCCAATAGTATGTAGTATCATGTTATTGCAGCATTCCAAGCTCTGGCATCCCTATTAAACATACTGTTCTGTAAATTGTAGTTACCTATGCTACCAATGAAGAAATCAGAGAAGTTCTGGAAACATCTAACCAAGACTTTAGTCAACTACGTAGAATGATGCTGGACATATATACCAGAGCCGATATGCCGCAAGATAGAGCTTCTAAGAAACCTGTGTTAGTTCATGTTCATGGTGGTGCTTGGCGAGCGGGAAGTAAAAATCTCTTTTATCCTTATGAGAAGCTCCTGGTAAAAGAAAATGATTGGGTACGGTACATAGTGAGATTCCTGCTACAACCATTCCACTAGGTTAATTCCAACTGACCTTATGTTATTTTTCTCAACCCTTGCCTAAAACGCACAGATAATCGTTAATATTGGCTACCGTTTAGCTCCAAAGAATTCCTACCCGGCCCATTTAATAGACGTGAAACGTGCTATTCGCTGGCTTAAACAGAATATCGCTTCATTTGGTGGGGACCCCAATTATATCATTTTAGCAGGTGACTCCGCTGGCGCTCATTTGGCATCCATGGCCTCAATGACAGTGAATGATCCTCGGTTCCAGCCTGGCTTTGAAGAGGTAGACACCTCGGTGCAAGGTGTCGTCAGTCTCAGTGGTGCCTTAGATTTGATGAATGAGCCTCATACAGCCATCTTTTTCTGTAAACGGGTTGCCGGTTTGGATAACGTTGATACAGTTTTCCTGAGCGATAATTCCCCTGCTGCTCTCATATCAAAGAAGAAAAATGTACTAGTTCCTTACCTGTTGGTTGCAGGAGAAAAGGATAGCTTGACAAACAGTAGAATTTCAAAAGAATTCAAAGCAACCTTTGATGAAGGTAAACTGTTGTTGAAATGAAGCTTACAGTATAGAGAGAAGTCATAAGCTTATCAAAAGAGTTTTGGCACTATTCTTTTGTAGTCGTGCAATCAGAAAAAGAAGCACCAGAATGTACTTTGATCCTACTACCGGTAAGGGTTACAGAAGTCGTTTATTTTGTATGCACCGAAAGAAGATTAACCAGTGTATGAAAATTTGTATGCTGTATTGTAGGCTGGCCATCACATAAATTATATAAACTGGTCTCCTCGATCTTTATACGTGGCGCGAGCAATTCAATCATGGTGTGTTCAGCTGTACAAACGTACGAATCACAACAAGAGTATCCAAATAGAATCAAAAAGGTGAATTATTTATTTTATATGCGGCTATTTATAGATAAACACCGCTAGTGTATATTGTTTTTAAACTGTAGTATAGCTGCATTATTCCCTTTTGTCGATTCCCTATATTACTTATTTCTTTTTGCTCTTCCTTAATGTCTGGCCGCTTCCTATAAAAACATTCTTATTCTTCTCGTTTTCTTTGTCCGCATCATTCGCTGATGGTGGAGGAACGACCTTGTAGCCGAAATAAAGTGTACCAAATGGCAAATTGAAAGGCGCTTCATCTTCTTCAAACCCTTCTCCTTCCTTCAAACTTTCGTCTTTGCTGTTGCTGCTATTCTGTTTATTGGCGGTATTGGTTGATGTTTTAGCATTTGACTTTCCTCTTAACGTTTGTCCACCTCCTTCAAATGCTGCAAACTCTGTTTTGGCAGGGCTAGGTGCATCAATATTCATTTTACTTTTCTATTAAAAATAGAGAAATATAAGCGTCAAGCAATCCTACAACTCTTCGTTACAGTCTGAACTACTCTAAGGGGTTACAATCGTACAATAGTTGACATAGCCTTTGGTTGAGCGGTAGGTTCGACATACCCTACAGGTGGTGCAAAATCGACACTTAGATCTGTTTCGACAATAGATATACCAGAATGTTCCTGTGAATGTGGCTTGACTTCGAGCACTTTGATCTCATACACATTATTGTTATAGTTGATTTGAACGATGTCTCCCACTGTTAATGTTGAGAAATTGCGCAGAGCTTTTTCAAGTCTAAAAGATGTGGGAATTCATTTAGCTTTTCTCTCGTTTTCTGAACGATAATTTAAATGCATAACACGATAATTACACTGCTCGATGATCGCTGATATCCAGAAAGTCAGTTGATTGTGGTTGAATTTTGACAAATGATCCTAGCGGTAGAGTGACATTCTTTACTTCAATAATATTTCCAGGTTCTGTGCCTAGAGTTTCCATCATCTATGTGTGCGAAATATAATGGAAAAAAAAAGCTGTTCCATGAATAATTTATACAGCGTGTTTTCATCTTGTCATCATCATCAAACGCGCACACACATTACCCATTGAGGTAAATAGACTCTTCCTTCCTCTGCTATAAACTCGAGAACGCCTGCATGACTAAACTTCTGCTGTGCTCCATTCCTCAATCTGAATAGCATTGGAAATGATATATTCAATTGTGCTAGGTCAATAAGGAGTGATTTAGTTGATTTTCTGCTCGTTTTACGAAGATTAATCGCGCGACAGTTGATATTACTGGGTGAATAAAAACTTACAAAGTTTCTCAAGTGCTGACTGTGGTAAGATAACTACATGATTAACAATTTATCGATTAGGATTCTGGCCGTATTTTCAAGCGCTCCGTAGTTCATATCAATTTAGAGACAGTTTACTTTTTCCGCCATAATTAACGTTCTCTCTGTCGTGACCGTTGGCCATCATAGCAATGGGATAGCAACGATAATTCTCAGAAAACCCTCTATTGGGGTTGAGAAACCCTCCACCGAGATTGCCTGGTCGAAAGCCAAAGATTGAAGGTGCATTGTCGAAAGGATCTTCGTCGAAACCGCCAAACTATGAACACGTAATGAGCAAAGGAACAAGATCAGTATTGAAACTATTAAAGTTTTGTAAGAATTGCATAGTCTTACTAGGCTACATTACCATTCTGTTGTCCAAAAACAAAAGTGAAAAAAAACAACGATAAAGAAAGATTAAGAAAAGATACGCATGAAATAGAAATAAATTGATTATGACGAATTGAAGTGACGGTGTGTCAAATACTGTATTATGCGGAGCTTTTCATTATCTTCGCAGTAGATTGAGACATACCGTGGCCAGGCAGCTTTACTCGATGTATGCATGCATATTAGTCAAAGGTCCATCGATGCGCTCTCGTTTTGGGGTTATCTTTTTTTAACCCTAGTTTCACTTCTTGGCGTAGGCATAACAGGTTTGTTGACTAAAAATGATTAGAAAAAATTCCGAACATAAAAGGGCTCTTATGGCTTTGAGTAAATAGTCTTGCATCGCCCTGTAACTGCAGAGAGAAGAAAACTTCAAAAATGGCTCGTTGGATTGTATTCTAAATAATTTCTTTATTGAACTACCTTTCTTCGTAGCTCAGACACACCTCGTATGCCCTAACAAATTTAGAAAATTCATCTTTGCCTATACATGCTCATATAGGTCTATCAAGGTATGACATAAACAATTCTTCTATTTAGTCCTGATATCCCTTTAAACTGTGTCAATTGATCTACATACGCATTGTCATCTGCTTAACTCGTGCCATACGAATTCTACATCGATCGCGCTGTCAAATGTCTTTAACAGATATACACTATAAATGATCACATAATATGCTCACATTATCTTTTATAGATGGATGACTAAATGTTTCGAATAGTCCACGTACAATTCACGGCTTTTAAAGTGAAAAGCAAGAAAGCACTTCCGGTCAGAGTATCATTTCCAGTCATCCTCATGCTTAAAACCAGAATCAAGCTTGATCTTTTTTATAGAATTAGAACTGTTGAATTTCAATAATCAACAAAGGCTTTGATGATTTCTCGTCATAGTTATGTGTGTTTTGTCATTTGCTTTTCGTATTCAAATAACATACCGTGTACATACCCTAATATTTTGGCTTCGACTAATTGAATAAGACCTTGTTATGGAAACAAGCAATCATTGACTCAAATCAAGGAGTATAGAAAAGCTATATCCATGACGAAATACACAGTCTGCATACTCTCTGCACATCCATCCACAATGTAGTTGCCGAATTTAGATCGGTTCAATCACACAACATGTAACAAAGAGAAGCTTGAGGTTCCGTGGAATTATGTGCTTCTCTTCCGTGGCATGTAGTGATTCTATTGGTCATTCCCCTTCATTTTCAACTTGATTCTGCCCTAAATAGCGATTTTTTCATATGGCTTTGATTCCGAAATGAGCCATTAGTTTTATGCCTTTACTGCTTAAGGAGTACAAGTTAAAAATATAGCTTTCCCTAAACGATTTCGTCTACGCACAGATATAAATTACTTTTTTTTTTTTTTTTACAAACAGTGATCTTATTTTCTCTTTCTTTTGCAATTTGACTTCTTTTATTAAGAGTACCTTTAAGCATACCATCTAAAAAGCTTCTCTATCTGGTCATTCAATGAGAAGTAGTATTTATAGCAATTGCGACAGTATTATCCCAAACAATAGCATTTTATTACCTCAACAAACGAAAGATCGTTTAGTGCATCCTCCTATTTTACTTTCGAACGTTATCTTATAATTTAAAAGTCGAATATGGCCACCTTCCCGACTTGGATCCTGAAAAAGAACAGCCCCACAAACAGCAGTGGTTTCAACAAAAATAACTCCTTATCACCAAGACAGATTGCCAACAAGGCCTACACATTAAGTTCTAAGAAACTCAATAGAGATGAAAGGCAATCTAAACCACAATACAGTATTCGTGAACGACTTTTGATTTCTCAAACAATGCTGGAAGCGGAAGCACTGTTAAATAAGCGTAAAGCACGACACAACAGGAGAGTGATGGCATTTGAAGACGAAGATGAATACTTCATGTCTCGAACAGAGAGAATGACGATTCCTCCTCCACCTCAACCTTTGGCCCAACAAGTTAAGAATGACACAAAGACCAGGAGCCACGATATATTACCTATGGAAGAGCTCGATAGCACAATACTAACGCCATCTACAACCATTATGAATAACCCAACAGCGGACAACAATCAACATCAATTGATAGCTGCAGCTATCAGTACTACCCCTGATATTGCCCTTTTATCGATGCAACAGGAAAGAGCACCAGACTATCTTCATAGTCCTTCAAAGGAAACAACTTCTCTAATAGCTACAATACAGGAAAGCGATCTCATCATTTCTCTTAATGCCGTAATGACTGCTGCTGCTGTTACTGCTACTGCTGCTATCAGCCCCATCATTGCATTTGATCATCAACTTCTCTCAAATGATAGTAAAAAGTCTTTGGCAGCTGAACAATTCCATTTCGTTGATGAGTCCAGACCCAACTCTATAATAAATATACCTTCGTTCCCAATTATTATAGCCAACCAAATACAAATATAGAAACAAAAATAAATCGAAAAATAGCACAGTCATCGAAACTGTCATATATAGCTTTTTTTATTTTTTTGAATCATCAGATGCTGATGTTGCTTGAGTATCTGTACGTTTCTCTAGTACCTTATCGATCAATCCAAAATTGACCGCTTCCTCTGCCGTCATGAAATAGTCTCTTTCAACCATTTTTTCTATTTATAGCAAAGCATTAAGAGTTTAGCATAACATTCACCATCATTTGCCCATGGTTTCAAAAAGAAGTGTAAGAAACGCTTCAACTTGCCTATTGTTTCCAGATCACGAATTCCCGTGTGTTTCTGATAAATTCTATTTAATCTTTCTCTAACTCTGAGGATCTCTCGTGCATGAATAGCAATATCGGAAGCTTGACCGGCAGCTCCCCCAGAAGGTTGATGAATCATAATTGAGGCATTTGGTAAAGCATATCTTTTACCAGGTGCACCTGCTGCAAGTAATAATGATCCCATTGAACAAGCCTGACCATTACAGAACGTAGATACAGGAGACGAGATATACTGCATCTACAGTGTACAGACAATAACGTGTGAATACCTCTCTTCACTGTACTTTTAAGCTTTACTGACTCCATGTCATCCCCCTCCCAAAAAGACACTCGCACGATGCCTTTCTTTTTTTTTCTTTCCATTTCCCAATACGTTACTGTATCATAAATCGCCATGCCTGCTGTAACACTGCCACCTGGCGAATTTATGTATAGACTGATGGGTTTCTCTGTACTTTCAGCTTCTAAGAATAAGAGTTGCGCTACGATGGTAGCAGCTACATTATCGTTGACCTATAATACATATATGTGGTTCATTATTTTATAAAAGAGTCTTCCTTCACAACTCATGGCTGAGACTGCAGGTTACCGCTTAAACACTGGTATATTGCAGGTGACTTACGGGGCCGTTTAAACATATAATACGCTCTTTCAATAACCGAGAAAAAATATCATAGGAACGTTCTCCTCGACCCTACCGTGTTGCATATAATCCAGGGTGACAAGGTCAGTCCTCAGTCTCTATTAATCCCTTTCGCCCCACCTTCTCCATGCTCAACTGCACTGTATCAAAAAGCCTCTTAAAAAAACAGGTCAATTAGAAACTTACCGTTTGTTCTACAACCATAGGAATAAGAGATTGAGCATAGGGTGCTTCGCTCCAAGAACTAAAGATGCTCTGTTTAATGGCATGGCTAGAAAATGTCTAATTTTGATTTGTTTATAAATGACAATCAAAAGACTTTGGTTTTAGAATGCATGGGTTAGCTTTTCAAACGTAGCGGATTATCATTTACTCTATTCTTTGTTTGCGCAAGAACAGGTGCGGCTTTATTCAATAAGTTTGCGAACATGCGATGTGGAATGTCTACTGATATAGGTTTCTTATGCAAAGAGTAAAAGAGTAACGAAAACTCGAGGGGAAACAGGTACAAAAACGACATGATCCATGCGGAGTAACCTTTGAATGTTGCACTTGAAAATTATCAAACAGTATCTTTTATTTTTTTGGAAATAAAAATTGAAATCTGTCTGAACATATGCTTATGCTGGCTATCATACAACTGTCAAAAAGCCCTCAATAACACTACTTTTTCTGTCAAATGTGTCCTTCTGCTCAACTCTTTAACTTTTGACACTACACCTTATATGTAAGTATTACAGCATTTCTTTAATTTTTTGTTTGTACCTTTCACGCACTCATAGCATATACATTTATCATATTTCATTGATCTGTCTCGAAATCGGTCTTGCTGGGATAACCATTATTCGTTTATATTGCAATCGAAAGTGCTTCAAAGCGTTATTCTTTTCTTCTCTTAAGCAGCGCGGTAGAATAGAAACCTATTGACAGTTCGTTGGGTACGATTGGATGCTAAAAGATACTTTGTTCTGCAAAAAATCATGATGGCGGTTGTCGCTTCTACTTTCAACAAAGCCCAAACTCAAATAATCAACTGAAAACAATACGTTTTTCCAAACTTAAAAAACAATAGAGCAGTCTGTTTTATTAAAATTCATAATCAATAGCAAGGACATCTTCAAGAGCAGGTTTATACTTGGATAAAAAGTCCAAATGACTTTGATGGTTGGCATAAATAGGCAAATCCTAAATTTTTAGATGTGTATGGATTAGCTTTCTGTCATCATCTGCAGTTCTAACCCTTCTCAATGAAAAGTTCATCAAGTTTATTGAATGAGCTTACCTCTTTTTTCTCCAACTCAATAACCCATCCTAAAGAATTTTGTTTTCGTTGAAAAGAACGCTTAGCGAAAAGCCAATGCCGCTATTACAACTTATAAATCTCTTTACCATATTCATAGCCTTTTCCTCTATCTGTAAAGTTCTTTCCTGCACTAATGGCTTTAATCTCTGGAATTGTACCCTTCAGAGCTAGAATGTCTTTAACCGCTTGCTCTTTGACTTCGTCGTTTATCTCGGATTTGAATTTGACAATAACTGGAAGATATAGAACAACGCGTATTTTATTGTATTTATTTTTATAAAGAGTTACAAGAACAATCAATCAGTTGTATTATACAAGCTTTAAGTAAAACTTTTTTTACCAATATGAACAATCTTCATCTCTGAAATGACTTCAACTGTGTATGCCAAGAAGAGAAAAGTGCACAGGTACAATTGACAAATAATGTGAAATTTAAGGAGCAAGAAAAGATAGCGTTTCGAATTCCGTATATTATGTAAGCGAGGGTGGATTTCTTAATTTCTCAATAATTGGAAGTTATTGCCTACGAGCTTTTGCATAAACTGACAAAGTAAAGCATGTCAGACAGACGATCTCGCGATGGACACAGAAGGAAAGATGGTGACCGACGAAGAGGAGTAAGATTCTTTTGAATTGGGCTTCTGTGGATACTTACTGTTCGTCTAAATAATTATTGTGAACGTCCAAACAATTGATTTTGTCCTCATCGAAAGAGTAGGGTGACTCAACGGTAAACTCTACTGGACGACCAATACAGCAGACACCCATTATATTAGACAGACGTGAACGTTCTGAGCCAACAATCTTGTCGAAAAACGATCTTCATGCTTCGCCGTCCAACTCCTATGAAACACCATTAGGTGAAGATCCATCGAACGACGGTGCCTTTGCACGGATCGATGATGCTTATGCATGCATTCCATTCATGCGTAAGTCGAATAGGTTCAATTCCGAAGCAATTATGAAGGTATACATATTTTTCGACACAACATAATAGGACTCTACGTTAAGAGAGGTCATTGTTTTTTTCTGATTTCTTTTCAATGTTTCCCCTTTGTAGGTGTTGTCAGATCATACAGGTCATTTTGTCGTTGGCATTCTAGGGAAGCAAGGTGTCGGTAAATCAACCATACTATCTTATTTTACCGAGAATCCTGAACACGTAAGTTACTGTAGAAAAAAATGGCTTCTTTTTACGTTAACTCACGCGCGACCCGTATTATTCAGGCCTTTCCGACGCAGCCTAACAATCGGTTTCTCTATGAAGGACATAAAACGGAAGGAATCGATATGTATGTCACATCAGAGCGAGTCATTTTGTTAGATACGGAGCCCATTCAAAGTTGGACAGTGTTGGAAAGAGCTCTAAGAGATGGTTTACTGAACACCAATAATAGCTTACCACCCGATTTATGGCTAGAGATGGAAACGCTCTATCAGATCATATTCATGATATCTGTGTGTAATGTGCTGATTATAGCAACAGATGGTCCTAATATTGATATGGATATTTTACGATTGCTACACAGCGCAGAAATGCTAAAATTCCATATACCCGATTTTCCCCTCTTGATCAATCAGCAAGATTTGAACTACTTTCCAGATATTGTGTTTGTATGTAACAAGTCGTCTGCCGATGATTTTACATGGGAAAAGTGTAGAGAGCTGCATATATTATTAAGGCGTTATTTCGATAAAACGTCCATGAGAATACAAGGTATTAAAAAAAAAATTATTGTCTACTTACCTATTGCATCTCTTCGGTTTCTAAAGGTTCCTCTTTTGTTTCATCATTTCGTCTTCGATTAAGGCCTAGTGAGCCTCGGCAATAGTGTACCTTATTTCGAAATGGACGATATAGAAGAGGTGAACCTGTTTTTCCTACCTGATCAAAAGGACGAAGTGATTGATAAATTCGACTCGGTTATCCAATCTCTAAGAGACCAGGTATTCGCGGCACCTAGACGACCAGGCAAAAAAGGGCAGGTGTCAGAAAAAGATTGGTACCGAAACACTGTGAAGATCTTTGAAATAGTGCGTAAATCGGAATACATACAAGAATATATAAATGTTCTCTGCAAGATAAGAGATTCCTAGGGCGGGCGAACAAATAAGAAAGACGAGGGATTAGCAATACTATAACAACAGCACAAATTCTAACTTTTTAATGCTACATGGCTTGATTTGAACAGTTGTAGAGCCACTCGAAAAGCAAGCGTCAGATGAAAGAGCCCTCGTGAATAGGTGAGATGTGTCATTGATGATTAAAGAGAGCATCGTTGAACGCTTTTATCAAGGCTCAGTAATTTGCTTTTTAAAAAGCAGTTCTCACTTTTAAATGAATCAATAAAAGTACCTATTATATCTCTTCAAAGTTGTAGTTACAGTTTCTGCTAATGAACGATGACTTCTCTCTTGTTACAAGCCAAAGGATAGATATATAGATAGACGTACACTAAGTAAATTCATACATTATGTTTATCTGAGAACCGAGTGTGGTGTATAAACTGTCGAATGAATGGAACGATAATGGCATGATATGCATATATATATATATATATATATAAATCAAAGAGAAACGTATCTTGTTGTTCTATTGTAGTGGGAGGACTCGAAAGCAAGGTTTGGTTCAGTACCTCTTGGGGTATAAATACAGAGTATGTCCCAAAAGACATGCTTGATCGTATTCAATAAATAGTACATGTTGTTATTGATTGGTTGGTTAACCCCTGCCTAAATAGCCAAGTATATCTTGCTCGTCATCAGTGTCAATAACAGACTCCCGTCTCCTCCGAGCCCATTCGACCAACATTTCATCTTCCCATTCTTCTTTTTCCGGTTGATTATTCAAATATTGATTTGCTTTGACATGATCTGGCACTTCTCCCCATTTCAGTGTTTCCCAATCTTCGTGCCAAGTATTTATGACAGATTCGTCATGTAGCCATATTCCACTTTCCTTTTGCAATTGTAGAGATGTGTATTTGTTTTCTAAATATACTGCTTTCTCTATGATCTTTTCTATATTCATATCTTGTGGTATTCGTGTCATTAAGGAGTGCACTGTATCTTTTTCTGCATTTACGATTTCATCCCTTCTTAAAAGTGTGACCTAGATGACATGAAGAGAATATAAGTGCCTCTTTTCTTTTTATTGCGCATTCTACCGTCTCTTTTGTAAAAGAATTATGTATGCAGTCAACTTACTGCGCTAGCTGTAAAGACGGGCATCAATGCTTGACTTGAAATGAACAAGTCAAAAAGCCGAATCACTTTTTCGTAATTCTCAAAATCATGACTGAACCACGTTAATAGCCAACTTAGTGCGTAATAGGGCATGATGTTTGCTCTATACATATAATCATTCAGGACAACAAAAATGCTGGGTTTTTCCTGTTATTTGTTTTCCGTACCTTTCTAGACAAATGGTTAACTCACGATCTTCGTATTCTATAATTGAGCTCATAATTCTTAGTTGTTTGGAGATTGGATCAAACGAATCCAGTAAAGCGTCTCTAATAAAGAATAAAGCGACATTTTCAGCAGCTGGGATAGCAGCCTTTTTGCCCAAAACCAGCAAAAAGACTGTACAGATATCGTGGAATCCCTAAACAAGAATCAATAAAAGGTCAGCATGGCACATCCTTCCTCAGCTTTTTTTTTTTCTTTTCTTTCTTTACTTGATAATATTTTAAATTGGGATTTCTCCATAAAATCTCGACAATCATACAGTGCAATTCCTGTTGTTTACTCGCTTTGAATGTGGGCGTCACATCTACATCAAAAAAATATCCATTGTTGACGGCTGTTAAGCAGAAAGGCTTTTTTGCGGTCTTGGAGCAAACAAAAGAGTTAATGTTCTTACCTTGAGGGTAATAATATAGTGACCTTTGTACGTCCTTTGTTATTTGAGCTGGATCAGCCAAATCCTTTTCTATCACAGATCAATTGTTGAGTCGTCTTCCTTTCTGCATTTCTTCAAGCACACTCTTCTCTTCACTATCTAATTTATTTTACCACTTCCTTTTTCTGCGATATAATGTCCATGTTGCGTATGTAATAATATAGGCCTAGATTGAAAATTGTAAAATGTAACAATAAAAAATCGAGTTCCATCTTTTAATATGCATACTCTTTTTTTTTTTTTTTTAATTTGCACGAACCCTACCAAACATATTTTCTCAGTCTATCATTCACAAATCCTCCAGGCCTTCTTGCTAATTTACGTAGAGCTGATGAGTCCTTTTTTGCTATGGCTACTAAAATTTCTTCAGCCTGTTGTGCGAGACGTAAACTGTTGGCTAATGAGAGGAGAGATTGCGCATTGAGAATTTAAACCAAAGATACAGAAACTGTTAGTGTCATCTCTAAAAAAAAAAAAAAAAAAAAAAAAAAAAGATGCATAAATGTATTTTTTGAAAAAGTGCAGATCTCTACCAACCGAATGATTAGCTCCCATTCTAAGACCATACATACAATCGTTGTAGAAAAGATATGAAGAAAAGTAGTTAACTTGCTATTGGGTTTAAAGGGAAACCTTTAGCGAAATAAAAAATGAAAAGAAAAGGAAACTATCCAAAAATTCAGGCTTTTTTTCTCATTGTCCTTACAATTTTTATTTTTTCCTTTGTCCTATAAATGACGACAATATATACCAAATAGTGAAGAGTCGTTCTCCATGACTGTCAAGGACAAAAAAACCAGAAAAATAAAACGTCATTATACTTAAAGCAAAGATGTGTGTGTTTGAAATCCACTGATTTGTTATCGAATAGAACGTTACATATTTCGTCTTCTATTGTTCCATTATTTCGGTTATAAAAGGCCTATTATCCAAATGATTCCGCAGATATAGTTAGATGGAGTTGGCGTCCTATGTCGATGTTACAAAGCTATCTAATGACCTACATGAACTAATGGACAGTGCAACGACTTGCTCTGCTCCGTCCTCAAGAGAATCCTATTGTTTGTCCCCACCTTTGCCGTATGAGAATAAAGACGACTCATGGTACAGATGGTGCATAAATATAAATCAAGTCTCTCCTTGGAGAAGATTGCGTTTGACAGAATTCCGTTTTTAGGAACTCATTCTGATATTGATAATGGGAACCGCCCACGGAAGTTTTGAGCACTACACAGTTGATTATTTGCCTTTTTTGCATTGTATGGATAAAAAAGACTACCAGTTTACAACAAAAATGCTGAAAATAATCATTTTTATCTTTTAATTGCCGCTGCAGATCAGAAAAGTATTTTCGTAAACATTTTCGGACTGATCAATTATCTTTGCACACAACTGTCCTCTATCTTACCCGGCGATCAAAATGTCTTTGCTCTCTACTGGATTTTTTGAGATTATTCTCAACCCTAGCCCAGTTCTCCTAAGTAGGGTAAGAAATGGCGTATAAAGTGGCATGAATAAAGGATTGTAGCCATCTTTTGTTAATGGCATTAACGATGGTAAATTTTACAATTATTTTACACGATCTAATATTCTTTTTTTTTCCTAATCTGCCCAACAAATCCATTAAAATCTCAAAATTTTTAATGAAAGGCAGTTGTACCCTTGAGGACAGGTTGAGCAGCAGCTACAGCATCAATAACCTTTCTCTTATTTGTCTTACGTTGGGACAGAACATTGCCTGTGGAGAGTCACTAGGTCTCCTGCCTTCATAGGATTTATCCTTGTGAAGTTATGTATCCATATGGTTTATACAACTGATAATGCTGATTTTATTCCCTTATTGTGTTTTTACCGTGACATTAGCAGCATACCCTACTTTGGACCACGCTCGATAGCTAACCATTTACGCGACTTCGTGCTCTAATACACATTTGGTCACAAAAGCAAAGCAGGTTCAGAATTCGCTAACGTGCATTCTTAACCTTCAATTTTTTAATTTTGTAAACTTCGAATGAAAAAGCATGGAATGACAAGATGATACTATTTAGTAGCTTGACTAAATAGATCGAATTACATATATGTCTGTTTAATTCTCACAGCTATGTAAATAATGTTGAATTGTATAAAATTGATTGTTTATACTGTTTAGGTTTTTTGGACCTTTGCACTGGTCCAGAACTGGATATTCAATTCAGTAACGTTGAAAAGTTGTGGGATTGTTCCACATCGCACTCAAAATGCATCAGAATGACCGCCTAGGATCATTTTTATAACACACATCGAAAGAGGCAAACTCTTTAAACTTTTCTGATAATCTTACGGGATTTTCCTTGCTGTAATCTTCACAAAAATAATCTGCAGATAGCTTGATCACGAATTATGTGTTGTATTCACGGTACAACATTGATCCGTCGTCACTGATATCAGATAATACATCTTCGATTTAGTAAAGAACAGGAACTGAAACGATGGCAAATCTGGGCAGATTTGATGAGCTCCATGTCCCTGAGTGTTATAGCTGATGTTGGACATTATCATTAAGAGTGTGTTAATACAAATAGGCTTACAGGATCACTTTAAAACAGAGCATGCTGTTTTTAAAGATTGTAAAATTTTATTTTTTCTTAAAGGCGATATGTATTGGTACTATGATAATCTAAGGAGGAGATAATATGTACAATAGAAGAAAAAATATTTCTTTCTATCTGTTATGTGGCATGTTGAATTGGAAAAGAAAAGGAATGCACAAGCAAACCAGTGCTTGACAGATGGGAGAATGGATAATGTATACAAAGCAGTGCTTTTTAAGGAAAGGAATGACGATAATAGAAATGTACAAAAGGTAAAGGGTGAGTGGGCTGACGGTTAGATAAACGGAGTTCATGATTTGAAAAGACAGAATGACCGATAAGATCAACTTATCGCCGCGATAAGGAGGGGCTGGGGGCTCAATTCATCTAGTCAAGAGTCCAAGAGATTTCACCAACACCTTGGTCTTTGGAACCAACGACTTCTTTGAAAAGAACAGGAGTAAGATCGCTAAAATAAAATAGAGTGAGATATTAACGCGTTAGTATGTATTCATTGCAAACTCTATCAATAGCCAAGCAAAATCCAAACTTCTGGGAAACTTACAGGTCACCGTAACCACATTCAGGACACAAGTCAACAATTTTGGCACTGGCACAACCTTTGTCACCACACACTCGGATATGCTTACCGCACTATAAAGTATGAGATCGATTGTAATGAGTGGGTTAGCACACAGTAAGAATCAAGTTGAAGTAAAGAAAGATAACGCCTTACCCATGAGGATTTGCTGTCTTCGTCACCATATTGGTCAGCATTAAGGGCGACAATTCTGTCATGGGAACTGATGGAGCTACCGGTACAAGCATCGATAGGACCGCCCTGAGACTCAGGTTCGTACCAAGTGGCAGTGCCGTGGTAAGTCTTACGCTTGATTAAACCGTTGACCTTGTTATTAGTCGTGGTAGGAGCAGCAGAAGTGAGAGCAGTGAAAGCAGCAACGACGGTGAGGATGGAGGCGATGAGTTGAGATTGCATATTTGATATATTGGGAATTGATTTGTGTTAAAGGATGCTTATTGTAAATAAAGAAAAGACGACCTGCGTTTTAGATAGGATAATGGAATAATTTGGTCATAGTCGAAAAGGTTGGTCTTCTTTTATATCTTTTTTGGTAGAATAGACGGACTTTTCTCTTACGCCATAGGTTTGAGAAGGCAATGTTCTTTGCTCCATATTTCTTTTAATTTTTGTAAACAGAAACAACGAATCGACGAGCGATTGATCAATCATGTTATCCAAGACAACAGTAAGAGTAAAACTGACGATTTAAAAAGCAGACAAAAATAGATATGGAGTCCGCAAGAAGGCACTTTCTATATGGGCACTGTGCTCGTATATCTGCTAAGCGTCTTTTATTTTTAGTTCGTTTGTTCTGCTTGTTTCTTTTTCATCAAAAATGAACCAATGATGAACTGCATTGCAAGTTTAGAATAGACTTATTTGCTTGAAACCTGGGATAGGTAACAATGGAAGCGGGTTCCTTTGGACGATTGCACTTTTGGTTTGATAGAGCGATAATGCAGACGGAATATACGAGATCGGTCTAGATTGTTGTATTCTTAACATTACACAACTTGGCGGTGCTTCCTCGCCGATATTGAAATTGTTCAATGATCTTCAGGAACCCTCAAGCTGTCTTTCAAAATTACATCATCCTGTCACTGCTCAAAACTTTGGTTTCAGTTACGGCAGAGTTTAAGAAAATAGACAATTCTACTTTTATAAGTATTTTCTGAAATTGATATGTTAATGTGTCTACAAAACATATTTTTGAAGCACTTCAAACTGTATTTACAATTGATTAACAATTCTCAATCTTGTATACTTACTTGATTTTGGTTTCTTTTTTTGGGGGAATTTTTTGAGACAAGCTCAAAAGTTTTTAAATAAAAAAAAAAACTTTCTTTTTTTTATTTTTATTTTTTTCTTTTCTTGGCTCATCATCTGTCTTTAAAATACGACAAACAAAAAGGCTGTTGTCTCAACAATGTTTATCTAGGAAGAAAGTAGATACAACCCTATTTTTTCAATGAGCAACAGCTGTATTTCCATCATCATCATCCATTCATACCCCCGCCCCTGTTTTGAGCGAAATGGGTAGATATAATCGAGCATTGGTAAATTTTAAACACGCGCAGAGAAGAGGATAACGTAGAGACTTATATATTACTTGCTATTGATATCATCCATACATGTCTGCAGCAAGCAATTTTGAACAAAGGCTAAACAAAATAGGGCCCCTTTTTAAATGCACAGACCAGCTTGCACAAGAGTGATACGAAATGTCAAGTGAAAAGTGCCTTGTGCTTGTACATTAGTATGGTTTGTTTTTGGTTACAACCTTTAACATGCGTCCGTTGTATAGCTTACAGGATAGAGTAATGGGAATTTTGTAATAGATTTGCATAGATAATAATTACGCTTATAAAATGTCTCTTTAAACTTTTTCCCGTTACTATTTACGTAGTCTGAAACCTATTGTGCATCGTTTAAAGAGAGACAAGAGTCAAAAAAAAAAAGAATAAGATTCTCGCCTCTGGATTTTATCTTTTTTTTACAAGTCAGTGTCATAAAGTAACTGAAGACAAGTCCGTTAAACCACAATATATCTAGTCAAAAGTCTATAAAGTAATGAAAAGAGTGTATGTGTGTTGGTCGATTCTACCTCCGCTTGATTATCGTCTGCTTGGAAGTAGCAATGAACAGTAAAAATAAGTCGAAATCCATCGTATGGCTGAAATTTTTTGTTGCTTTCTGCTGTTCTGGGGTTAGTGTCACCCAATGCTTTCTTCACTGAGTTTTCAAGGACGCGTGTAGAACCCGTATTATTTCCCCTCATTTCCTTTATAGAGGGCTAAAAAAGAAGGGGAAGCAATCCATTTTCAAACAGTTTTTCTCTTTTGAAACTGTTCTTGACTTAAAAAAGAAAGAAGGGTCTATAACCTTCTTTAGATACTAAGAAGACTCGACTCAAGCCTTACTCTCAAACCCAAGCATTGTAATGTATTTTTGTCTTTGGGTTAAATACAGATTTTGCAGAGATGAGGACTTTAAACAAAGTTTCTTTTTTCCTCAAAAAAAAAAAAAAAAAAAAAAAAACATAATCGATAACAAATCACATGAACAAGAATTCACTCTATTTTGTGTTCATCATTTAGATGTCATCTTTGAACTGGTTTTGTTCAATTAGGTAATCTATGTTTTCAGGGAAAAGAAGCTGAACTATTACTGCGCACGCGCAGTAAACAACATTAGAAAGACCATCAATGTGACAGAGCATGAAATAGACAGCTAGAGCCTGAAAGGAAGTTGATTCTTATGACATGCAATGCAAAGATAACTACGTAGGACAGCAATCTTAAGGCACCACCGACCATCGTAAGATGACATCGTCGTGGGTTTAATTGCCATCGTTGTCAATAAAGAAATCTGTAAGAATAGAAGTGTTTCTGAAAAGAAATAGCCACAGGATAGATTGAACATAAAGTTTATATTTTACTTATAAGTTAATAAGAAAAAGAGCAACAGAACTAATGTAGCAGTTGGTAGTGGTAGTAGTAGTAGTAGTGGTAGTAGGTAACTTTACAATAAAAAAAAAAGAAAAAAAAAAAAAAGAAAAAAAAATGAGGACCGAACCAAGGGGAAGAGGAGGTATGTGTGAAGGGCGTTGATATCGACGGTGATCACAAGAAGGATCAAGAATAAAAAAGAAAAAAGGTATCAAAAATATTAAGTGTGGAATAAATGTGTAGTGTTTATGTGATATAAATGTTTTATGATGGTGTTAGAAGGTTGTTGATATTCATTGTTGCATTTTGTTGACGAAAAGCAGTAGTAGTAGTTGCTGCTGTATTGCTCCTATCATTGTGCTGGGAATCATTCACAGTAAGAAATGGCTTCTCTTCATCCAATACCTTTTCAGGCGCTGCTAAATCAAAGTCATGAATTTCCATTACTGTCTTGCCCTCTTCAGGATTTTCGGGACTGAGTCTCTGCATCACAATAACGGCTTTCGTATTGCTGAATTGAATCTTCCACACTAACTTCGAAGGCTCAGTGAATTGTCGAGTAAATTGCCCTTTCTTCATATCCCACAGCTTTACTTTTCCATCATTGGCTGCACTCAAAATATGTTGGTTCTCTTCGTCAAATTGCAAGCAAGTAATCGAATTATCGTGAGCTGAGAACTGTTGTAGACACTCATATGTATTCATGTCCCATACTCTCAAGCATCCATCGGCTCCCCCACTCACGAGCATAGAGGCAGATAGCTGAAGTTGACCCACGAGCGACGTATGACCGTGCAGTGTTGCTAGACACTCGCCGGTTTGTGCCGACCAAACACGAATATGTGCGTCCATAGAACCTGTAGCAATAATGTTGCCGTTGGTGACAATCGCGTAAATTTGAGAGACATGACCGATAAGAACATGTTTGCACTGTCCAGTGTTGATATCCCAGATACGAGCTGTGGAGTCATAAGAGCCCGAGACGATCATATCGCCATGAATATCAATACAACGTACAGCAGCTTGATGACCTAACAAGATATGATTGACTGTACCACGACTGATATCCCATACTCTCAGAGTCGTATCTCGAGACCCAGTAACAGCAATTTGTTTATCTCGCATTTTCAGACAACGAACAGTCGACGTATGACCTCGTAGAACATAACGTAGTCGACCGCGATTCAAATCCCAAACACGAACATCTCTATATCGTATAGAGAACAAAAGAGATGGGTTAGAAAACAATTCTTTTTTACATCGTTTATATGGTTGGGAGTGTGAATCTTTTACCTATCACATCCTCCAGATAATAATACTCTTTCAGGATCATCAGGTGTTCCTCCTTTAAATTGCAATGCCCATACCCCACCTTCATGCCCTTGCAATGTTCGCACTTTCAAACCGGTTTGTGTGTCAAAAACTTCAATACGATGATTGTCACAGCCGACGACAATGAACTGTTCATCAAACTGTAATGATGTCACAAGACCTTGTGAGAAGCCGTTTTCTATGGTAGTGACTCTGCCGCCTTTTTTCCATGACTTGTCAATTGTAAATTTTCTTTTAAAATAGTCCCTAAAATTAATTTGTTGTTCCTCATTCATGTTGTTACTATTGCTACTACTGCTACTTTTCGCTGTATCTTGTAACCGTAAAGGACGGGGAATAGGTGTGGGTGCAAATAAATAATCCATCATTTTTTTTGATTTTGTTGTTGTTGTTGTTGTTGTTGTTGTTGTTGTTGTTGCGTTGGTGATGGTGCGAGTGGTGCGGGACGATGGCAAGTGATCGATAAGTGGCGGTTGATAGTAGTTGTGCTTCATACATAGATTCTTCCATAAATGATTGTTTTCTCTTATTAACGACCTCCAGTATTTAGAAACACATGTAGCTCTTGTTAATGTTACTGGCAATTCGATAAAAGACAATATATGCAAAGCAATTTCGGCTGGTAATTGCTTGATAAAATCCACTTTTAATCGAGGTGAAATGATATTGTTTAACCATGTTAATTGTGAATTATCGCAGCTGTTGATGATCTCTAGTAGAAAGTACTGTTTTTCGAGAGGTGATAAGAGCTGGAAAGAGCTTTTCAAATCGATGATAGAGAGTTGACTCTTTACAGGGAAGAGTTCCTCTGTTCCAGCAGTTGCTTCTTTCACACTGTTGGTAGCAACGTTGCTAGAAGCTTGCTCTAACAGACTTAGTCGATGGGGTATCGGGCTGAACGTAGGCGGTGTAGCAGGCGGTGAGATATCCTTTGTCATTGTTGGACTGCTGAAGTAGAGTAGATGTTATTGATGCAAGAGTACTAATAAAATAGTAGCAAACCGGAAAAAAAAAGAAAGGGAAGCAGAAAAAAAAGGAGTAAAAATAGATATTTGTAGGGGTTTCGTTTTTTATTTGCTGTCCTTTATATACAATGAAAAAAAAAAAAAAAAAAAAAAAGGGGGGGCGATTTTTCTTAAATAAAAGAAAAGGCAACTGGTTGCCAGCTAAAAAATCATGTGAATCAATAAAAAAAAAAAAAGAAAAAAAAAAAAGTTTTCATCATAATGTCTTTTTGTTAATAATTTTAAAGGACGAGTCTATTGTTTCTTTATTTGAAAAATGGGTTTCTTTATCTTTTATTTACTACGGTCCTTTTTGTATGAAAGAACGAGTATGTAGTGGTGCTTTAAATTTCTCAAACAAAATGTATTCGATTTTTGTGACTGAATCTCCGTAACATACATACAACTGTATCATATATAATATACGTACATGTATGTCTATGATATGTGATTTTGTGCTTGTGCATCTTTTCTTCAATCACACTTTTTTTAGCACCATTTTTTATGCAGGATCTCAATATTTTGTCAACTACAATCAATTTGATAACCATGTGCGGGAGAGAGGGCGAAAAAAGGAAGCAAGCTTGGTCTATGTCATTACTGTGGGTTTGCTCTTGTTGAACATACCACTTTCTATTGTCTTTTGGTAATAATTATTGGATAATTACTCTAACGCGCCCTCAAATATGTCGTTTCACGTTCTATACGTAATTCCTTCTCAACTATATTCCAAAACGTGATTCATACCAAAAATCTCTTTTTGTGCCTTCGACGTCATTTGAAAAATATATTGAAATTCAGCTTTGAAGAGCTGTAGTGTGTTCGCATTTTGGTTGCTGTGTGCGTTGATACAGTGAGCCAAGCAACAACAAAAAAATCTATAACACCAAACTTTTTATCTTTATTCGCTTTCCCCTTTTTTTTTCTGCTTCTATACGCCTTTTTCATATAAAATCAGTAAGAAGCTTTTTATATCTTCAATCCCTCACTTTACTATATACTAAAGAAACTTTTTCTGTTTAATGGCTGCTCTAAGCATAGAAAATGTCAACTGCTGCCAGACCCCTTAACGACGATGAAGTCTTTTCTGAAATGAAAAAGATGGTAAAACAGTAAACCTAATGGTGAAACAATATTTTCATTGCACACTTCTGCACACTTCAAGAACACTGTATACTAAATCTCTTTCTACGTTCAGGTTGCTTTCATCAAGCAAGAAGCTTTAGAAAAGGCTAGAGAAATCAAAGTCAAGGTAAATCGTTCATACAAACCTGAAACAATAAAGCTTCTCCGTATAAGACATCTGTCATTGTTAGACATTTACGTAACTGACATTACTTTGTCATTCATAGGCAGATGAAGAGTTCAATATCGAAAAGGTAAACGTTGTTTTCTTTGTATAGCAAAAAAGGGAGTATGAACGCGAGCTTTTATTCATGCCGCCTTTCCTTCATTCTCTGTATACATGTATATGAATACATCACATTTGAACGGCAACAGGCAAAGATTGTTCGCCAAGAATCCTTAAACATAGACTCTGTTTTCGAGCGCAAGATTAAACAAGCCGAAGTTCAAAAGAGAATGTAAATATTGCATTATCATGAAACAAATGTATTGAATTCTTTCACGTCAGCATGTCCTATCCATGTTTCTAAACTCTATCTGTTTCCTTTTCTTCAATTCAAGTGCTCAATCTAATCACGTCAATAAAGCCCGTCTCAAGATTCTTCAAGAACGTCAAGTCGTCTTGGATGACCTCTTTGAAGAGGCTAATAAACTCATTCACGAACTTTCCAACGACAGTGATCGCTATACAACTTTGATGGAAGGTCTGATTCTACAAGGAGCTTTTTCTTTAATGGAGAAAAAAATCAATATTCGTTGTCGCGAACAAGATGTTGAAATTGTCCAATCTGTATTGGACAACGTTGCTGATAAATACGAAGAAAGCTTAAAGTTTAGACCTACTTTAAACATTAGTGATGACTACTTGCCCGCATCCAGGTATGTTTCTGTCAAAACAATGTTCTCCAGCTTCCATGCTAATTCACGACTATCTTTTTTCCCCCTTTCTTTTGTTCGATATGACCATCTAGTGCTGGTGGTGTTATTTTGTCTGGTCTTGAGGATAGAATTACTGTTGACAATACCTTGAGTGCTCGCTTAGATATTGCTAAAGATGAAATGTTACCCCAAATCCGTGTCGCTTTATTTGGCCACTCTGCCAGTAGAGCTTTCTTCAACTAACTAGCAAAGTCGCCTGACAGAGCAGAACTATCTCCCTTCTTTCCCCTATCCTATAAGACGTCGATCTTGAAAATCATTTTATAAAATATCAGAAAATAGGAAGTTTACCCGGAAATACAATTCAGTTTTACAGATGTATGTATGTATCAAGATAGGGAAATATTAATTGCATGGCACTTTTCTTGTTCTTTTGTTGTCCTTTCGAATGATCCTTTTATTTTATTTTATTTTATTTTTTTCGTATCATTACCCATCTCTTCATATCTACATCCATCAATAAACGCTCGTCATTTTCGGCTTGTTAGATAGCGAATAAAAGGTGAAATGAATACAAAAAGCCCAAGGAGATGAAACTAGGTAAAACTCGAATCAACCAAGTCTTCTTCCCACTCCGGGACCTAGAAAACTGACAGAGTCTATGCACTCACCCACAGATCCGGGAGTGACATGTTTGGTGAGGTAATGACTACAGTCTTTGAGTACGTACTAACCAACCAGGAGGAAAATTGTGATATTTGTGGTTATTTTATGCTTAGTGAACGCGACTTATAACTTTGATATAAACTGTAAGGTGAAATGACTCTCTTTTAGTCCTTTATTAGTGAAGCGGGAATTAAATGTAGAATGTGGTATTTCCATACCCTCCTATAATATATATAAAGACGAATTAGACACAATTTCAAGCAATTGACTCGTTATTATGATCATAGAATCATAATAACACTTGTTACACGTCATCTTGTATTTCTAAAGTTGCGCATATAAAATGCTGCATTATTACTGGCTGAGAAATTAAGGAACGAGGACTTTTTTTTATTTTTTCTTTTCTTAAATACAAGCATTCAGTTTGCTGTGAACGCTCCCCTCTCTAATTTTCAGTGTATAATAAAAGGACTAAAGGAGACTCATTTCACCTTACAGTTTATATCAAAGTTATAAGTCGCGTTCACTAAACATAAAACAACTACAAATATCACAGGAGAATCCATAACTGAAGTTGTCAAAGAGAAGATAAGAGAAAAAGGTGAAGACAAATATCCCAAGGATATCGTTTTATCTCGAAACAACTACAATGGAAAGGACAAGTCCTCCTTCGCACGTGAAGTTTTTAGTTGTGAATCCTCTATCTATCCGTCCTCTCTTTATATATATATATATATATATTTTATTTAAAAATATGATTTATGGGTTTACATTAAAGCTAATGACCTTAAGATTTGGACATGCTCTTTCCCAAGATTTATTTGCAAAATCGAATATGCATACATCTGAATATATATCAAAGCAAAATTCACCATTTGGATCACATCTTTTTGCCAAATTGATAACTTTCTGAATGCTTGTTTGTGTAGGATAAATCATGCATCTATGCGTACCCCATGATGATTCTACACATCCGCCATATCTAAGACTATTGATCTTTCCGCCAACAGAAAACCCATCATCACTAACATTAACTTGAAAAGTACCTTCATCTGTTTGCACATACAAGTCTGTGTAGAATTTATGCTGTGAAGCTCGAGGCTGAATGTTACAAATCAAGCTAATAGCACCGTCAGAGCTTGTAATAATTGTGGCATCTTCATTTACACATCTCTTCTTGAAATGAGCTCTTAATCCCTCTTCTCCTCCCGGAATAAGTGTTACATTTTTATTCAGTCCATCGGCACGAACTTGTATTTGCAGTATACTGAGGAAGAAGGTTAAAATTTCAAGATAAACAAACTTTGAATTCATGTCACCCTATAGTAGTAAAACCGAAAAAAAAAAGGTATAATTATAAACACACAATGACAAATTACAGTAAAGCTGCAAAGGGTCAGTTGACTAACCTAATACTTTTATTTTTGGCTTTAAGAGATAAAGATTGATTTCTTTTTTAATATTTTACAACTTCAAGAGGATACTTATACTAAAAATACTTTGATACAAAATCCTCCATTATTGAGGAACGTTACTTTTGGATTCTATATAAAGGGAGGTATATTCATAGAGGATTACATATGGATTTAGAGTCTAGGGAATAATTAAAGAGTAATGCATAAAGGATTTTGACATAAATGGAAGGAGTGACTGGAAGTATTTCTTGAGCGATTTGATTGCTCGTGTAAAGTTTCTGATTGGCAGGTTTAGAAGGAGTTTTAAAATATTAGAGAGTGATTTAGCAGCGAGGTGAAGTTATTTAGATCAAAATAAGTAGCTCAAATACAGTTATCCGAAGCGGAAAGTGGTTTACAAGAGCAAGTTATATCGTTATAGTTTTGATTTTAATGTTTATTAAGTGTATGTTTCTTTGAATCAAAGAATGTAACAAATAATATGTTTTATAGTCAATGTTACAAGGAAATGATCTAAGAGACGGTTCCTTTATTCAAGTAATTCCTGTAATATGTGAACAGATCGCTGTCAAGATTCCGAAGAAATGAGTGCGATGAGTATGTCTTTCAGGTGAATGTAGTAGATAAGGATGAGACCTTAAATGTACGTAAAGTTAACCCTTTAAGAATAAGGAAGAGTATAAGTTTATTAAGAATAAAAGATAATGGAGAGAAGTCTTCTTGATTTCTTCAGAAAGATGAACGTATTTATACTAATTTTTCAAACTCATTTAATTTTGATTGGCTGTTGTATTTGAGAATCATACAAGCTACTTCTAATCACGTGACGGAGTTCTAATTATTGCCACGACAATTATTTACCATCATATCACAATATCTGTCTTCGGTAGTATAGTGGTGAGTATCCCCGCCTGTCACGCGGGAGACCGGGGTTCAATTCCCCGCCGGAGAGTTCTTTTTTGCTTTTTTGGTGGTGCAAATGAGTGTGTGTAGCCGATTTATCTTGTTTTACGGGAAGAAACGTACTTCTTCAAGAAAGGATCACTCTACAAAGTGGAGAGTCTCTATCCCAGCAAGTTACAGGCTAGCTGTCTCGCTGAAACTTTAGAAACCCTATGTGCACTACTTTACCTTCATGTTTCCTTTCTCACATTTAAATACTTGACTAATTATCTACCGCCCTTTTGAATTCATATCAAATAATAAAATTATAACCTGAATTGAAACCAAAAAAAAAAAAAAAACTTCAAGAAAGGGTTTTGATTTTGTTATTTTTTGGCGATCTTTTCAATGGAGTAGTCTATCTGTAGAAAGGCACGATAAAAACAAAGTAATGACATGATTGAGGTATAGAAAGAAAAGACTGTGGTTTTTTTCTACTGACAAAACTCCTCTATTCATATTCTTCTCTTGATCATTGTCAGTCAGCAGCAACATGTCTGGAAGGATCTGGTACACGTACGTTTCAAAGTTTAGTGTTGCCTCCATAAGTTTTGACATGAACCATTCGTATGATTCACCGTTCGTCTGTGGAGGTAAAGAGAGAGTAACCCTTGTTAGAGAGTATACACTTGTTCAAGAACCATCGCACCGTAATATAGTATTGAATACTTTATAAAGACGCTATTGGCCAACAGAGCAAGCGCCAAGAAAAATGGGGACTCGAGGGCTGAGAGGCAATTCCTTTGGGAGACAGCGTAGGGTCATCACAGAAGAGATAAATCTAGAACAAAAGTAGAAACCAACCGAAAAAAGGATAAAGAAGGTGCAACATCAAGAAAACGCCCATCGATGATAAAAGATCAACCCTTTTATTGTCAACTGATCCGAAGCCTCTCTCCTTGATTTATTTCTCATCTTTTTGCTATCTTTTGATAAATCTTGTTTAAAAGAATAGACTATTTGACAAAATGGACATTCATTTTATCAAGACATGCTACGTTATTACCAGAGTAGTATACTATGATGTATAGTTTGAGACAAAGACGAGTAAAGTAGTATGATGCGTTCAGGGGGGGGGGAAGGAACAAACCAACAAACCAACCGGAGTTTATTATTACGGGAGGGTCGATTTATGGTTTAGTGTGGCCCATTTAACTTTATCAAAAAAGCTTAAAAGTTGGCACTTTTTGTCTCTAAAGCAAGCAATCAATGATACAAAAGAAGCAAATACTGATTTTCCCCTCGCCCCTTCATTATTCTCTTTTTTTTTTTTTTTAATCTCCTTTTTTCACCTCCTTTTTTTTTTTTTTCCAATTTATAAAAAAGTAAAGGCAAACCAACGCTTTTAAGTTTTTTGAGTTTCTTTTTTTTTTTTTTTTTTTCCTCCTTGTTTATAAAAAAACAATTTGTCAAATGATGTCAAGCCAACAAGCCATGTTGCAAATCAGTGGTTTACCGCAGCAAGTGGAGTTAGCACCCCGTGCGAATGCAGGCACAGCACCGCCCGAGTTTACTCGACGAAAGAACTGGTCTCAAAATGTGCTTGAAAGTCTTCGGGATGTGATCCATGTCCTCAGCCCAGAGCTCAAGCTCCTTTACTGCTCTCCAGCGTCGCGCGAGTTCCTGGGCTACCAACCGGGCGAATTAACGGGCCGTGACTTTAGGGAGTACATCCATGTGGATGACATGGACGTGTTTACGCGCGACTTTCGTGCTGCAGAAAGTTCCGGCTCTTTGTTGCGCACGACGTTCCGTTTCCTTCGTAAAGATGGCAAGTATGTTACTCTGGAAACCCGCGGTCATTTCTACAAGACTGGCTTCTTTGGGTCGGCCCGTAGTGTGCCTTCAGAAATGACACGTATGATGAATACGTTTTTGGACGCCAAGATGGAAAATGAGATGTTGAAAAAGAAGATTATTCAGGCCAGAGCGGCTGCTGCTGCTGCTGCTGCTGGTGGTGGTGGTGTGGCACAGAGGCCTCTGGTTGGCGCTTCACCGCAGACGTCGGTGTCTGATATTACTGTGAGCAGCAGTCGTGCCTCTTTCTCGTCGAATACGCCAGGCACCACGGCAAAGCAACAGCCATCGTCTTTCATGGGAAAGGAAGAAGAGGAAGATGAAGAAGAAGAAGAAGAAGAAGAAAAAGCAGCAGAAGGCGCAGAGGAGATGTTTGGCGAAGATCAATTCGAAGCACTTTTCAATCCCAATGTCTACACGCAAGGTGTCCTGAGCAACTATGATTTGTCTGCCTCCGTTTCTCTCTTTACCGGTCTTCATTATGATCTGGGTGAACGCTCTCGCGGTATTTCTATGGGTATTCCTGGTGAATTGTTCAATGCTTTGTCTTCTACTACTGCTCCAGAGGATGCAGGTGTTCGGGACGACGAAGAAGGCTCTCGTGATACTCCCATGGCAGCCTCAGAAGCTACTGCTGATAAGCTGAAGGTTGGTAAAAAGGTAAGTCATCTGCAGACAGGTTGGACTGGAATAGCATGGTTGTCCCCATCATCTGACATCCGTCTATCTATTTTAGAGACGCGCTGAAGAAGAAGCGGAACGTATTTGTACAGATTGTGGTAGAACCGATGCACCTGAATGGAGACGAGGACCCAAGGGACCCAAAACGTAAATAGAGAAACGTGCATTACTTTTATTTTTTTTTATGAATCTATTGGATAACCCTTTTTTGCCCCGCCCGACTCTAGTTTATGTAACGCTTGTAGTATCCGATGGTCAAAGTCGCAGAAAGGCGGAGGCGCTTCTTCAAGTGCTATGCAAGAGTAAAAGCATGTGCTTAAAAGACACACTTTATCCTTTTCTCCTGTGAAGAGCAACCCTTCTTTATCTTTTTGGGAGTATGTTTCCCTTTAACGCTTTCAATGAATCATTCCAACTACTCCTATTGCACATATACACACACATACATTCACACAACACATTCAGCATGTATCATGATACTTTATTCATTGCAAAATAAAACAAGAGTCATCCCACAGACAATGAAAACTAGATGCGGACTAATGATTTTTTATTCTCTGTTTCCTCTAACCAATCTATTCAACAAAAGAAAAGTGAGTTTGAAAGATAACAACAGGATAGGCAAAATAATAAAAATACTTTACTTGCCAAGACCCACAGTAGAGCCTACGACACCGACAGTGAGAATACCAAAGACGAGGGTGACAATAAACTTGTCTCTTTTTCCTTTGATCCATAACGGCGTTTGTGACGGAGCTTGGAAGTAGCGCTGATTGGCAAGTACATTATTTCGTTTATAGAGAACCATCTGTTTCCAAAGGTTGAATGCTTTTAGGATGCAAAAAAAAAAAAAAAGTGAAAGAAAGTAGGGAAGAAGGGGAGTCATTTCTCACAAGCAGAAAAATAAAATTCATCCATTGCATCACATGATCTTGTTTCCTCTACAAGCTATTTTGTCCATGGCTCTCCATGACCGTGATATGCATAGAGAAGCATTTGAGATTCCCTACTACCAGGTCGCATCCATCACTTGAAGCCCCCAAAAAAAGCTCTTATGCTCCTCCCTCCTTCATGTATTGTGTGTGTCTCGTTTTGTTTGTTGACAGAGTTGAGAAATTGGTATTTCTTTTTTTACGCCCATAAAAAAAAAACCCCCCCAAAAACTTGAGCGATGCTAGTTGTTTCCGAGTTGGATGAGAAGGGAAGGTATAACAAAGAAAGAGACACGCGTAGATACCGCATACGCGTTTTTTCATTTGGGGCGAAAAAGGAAATGAAACCTGGATCTACTACTTTTTTTTCTTTCATTTAACAATGTGGGGTTTCCAAGAATAATCAAAAAATCCAGCACTGATAAAATGAAACAATTAGATAGATTTCCCCACCCCGCACGTTCCTCCCGCATGGTGATATCAAAAGATGGAAAATTCTATCTCTCTCAATGCATAAGCAAAATGAGTTTTTTGCACTGTTGGAAAAGAAACGGCTAGACATTCAACATAGAACGAGTGTGGATTTTTAATCAACAGACAGTAGGGTTCACTCAAGTGTTGCAATAAAAGAAAAAGGGAGAATGAATGACAAATAATAATAAAATACAATAATTCCTGCTTTTGTTTGTTATTAAGCGAAAAATAAAAAAAGAAGTGAGATGTAGAAAAAAAAAAAAAAGAAGATAATAATAGATAATGTATAAGAGAAAAAATGTGAGGAAAGAGGAGGGGTATACATTTTACGGATGAAAGAAAGAAAGGTCGTAAAAGGACGCAAAAGGGTTGGGTTTTTGTTTTGCTTCTATAAATCAGAAATTCGCTTGATCCGATGGCATTCTGGCAAGTGTTGGCCCCTGTATTTAATGAGATATTGACCATTTTCCTTAAAGGTCACCGTCTTGTTGACAGAACAACCCTAGGAACAAAAAGATGAGTTTCTTGCAACCAACAAGGATTCTTTTTTTCTATTAAAAAACTTACTTTGATACTGTTGGAGCATTTGTAGTATATACTTTTGAAACCTGTCTTTTTATGCACCGTGTTGCCATTGTTCTTCCAGAGATAGTCATCATTGTACGGGAATTCTCTGGTCTCAAGGATGGTAGAAATGGCTTGCATTTCCCGTCGTTGGCGTTTCATGGGTGGTTTTTTACCACCACCAGCATTAGGATAACGACTCGTGGGTAGTGGATGATAAGAAGGAGGCGCAGGAGGAGGAGGAGGAGGATGACCCGCGGAGACCAAGTTTTCTGTTACGTTCAAATGCGACCTTGGATGAAGGAGGGTAGGTGGCCTACTCGTGGTAGAGGGTGCGTGGATACTTTTTAAGGAAAAAAAAAAAAAAAAAAAAGGTTTTAGAACATTTTGAAAAATACATGTCGCCTGGTAAATGCAAGAGTTACATTGATTGGTTCATAAAGCGTGGGGATGATTCAGTCGTCGTTAAAGTTGGTTTTCCATTCATTGCTGTCGTGTTCAAAGTGGAGATTGCGGGCAATCTTGGTGTCGGAGGTGAGGAGGGACGTGTCAAAAGCATATCCATGGTAGGATGACTGTTGGTACCATAACTGGGTCTTTTAAAATAATGTGATGGTGGTTGTATGGGCGGTAATAGAGCAGAGGAAGAGGTTGCTTCAGAGCTGTTGTTGCTGTGGGTGGTGGTGGTGGAGGAGGAGGAGGAAGAGGAGGAAGAGGTAACGGTGGTGGTAGCAGCTGTAGCATGAGTGAGTGATGGCAGCAAGGAGGGGGGCGCTGATGTTTTACGACAGGCATAGGGATGGTAATGGGGTTGTGTCTGCTGCAGAGAATAAGATTGTCTCCGGTGCAGCATGTAATCAATCTCTTTTCTCTTCAATTTGGCTTCTTCTGCAAGTCGTCTGTCTTCTTCCACTTTACTAGAAAGAATCAATTCCAGTAATTCAGGCTGCTTTCCATAAGTCTGTATCAATTTATCAAGATCAAGTTGTTTATGCTTTACGTCTGTTGTTGTTGTCGTCGTCGTGGCTGTTGTAGATAAAGGAGGAGAGGGTGGAAAGTAGTCGTCGCGTCTTTTCTGACTTGAGCATAACGGTAACGTATTCGACATCATCATGATTTATGGATGTGTTGTTGGACAAAAAGGAAAAATACTTGTAAAAAAGAAAAAAGAAAAACGAGCAAAAACAAAAGAGAATGATCTCTCTCTCTTTTTTTTTTTTTTTTTTTTTTTTTTTTTTTTCAAATAGGGAGCAACGGGTCCATTTTTTTTTCTTTTTGGTGAGTGTAATTAAAAAACCTAAATTTGGGTATTTCCATCATTTGAACATTTCCCGTCTATCCTGATAGAAAGGACCAAATAGTGATCCACCTATCAAATGAAAGCATGACAATTCTGGATCTTTAAAAATATACCGCCTGTAAACCGCTCTGTCCCAACGCTTCATTGTGATGCTTTGTTCTAACGTATGACCACATCTCCATACTCTTTAGAAAATCCGGGGATGGATGAGAGACGCATTGCAAACTCTGAAATGACCACAGTATTTATGAATCTCTCTTTATTTTATAAGCATATACTACTCTAATTGAATGAATAATTCAAAGATAGCAAAGGAATCGCTGCCATTTTTTTTTACTTTTATTTTCTTATAATTTTTTTTTTTTTTTCCTTATGATTATAGCTACAGTTTTCTCACGGACAGAGGGAAACATGGTTACGATTCATTAAAAAAGCTAAAAAAGTTGACAATTCTTCTTTTTTTCTTTTATCCATAAAGTGGATCCAATAAGAGCGTTGAGAAATTCGTAAAACACCAGAGAATGTTTGGGTGGTGGTTAAGTGGTTTTTTTTAACTTTTTATTTTATTTTATTTTTTTCTTCCCGTTTTTACTGGTTACCCCGCCCTTTTTGTAATTTCCATTCAGCCAGTTTCCCGAATTCTCTCATTAAAAAAAAAAAAAAAAAAAAGATAGCTCATCAGTCTTGGGTAAACCTGTATAAATAAAAATCTCGTAGGGACCAGAGGGTCCTCTTCTTTGATAAACACAAGTTACACAATTGACATTCCTTTTTCGTTTTTTTTTTATTTATTTTCTTCATGATTATTCTTATCGTGCAAGTGTTGTATATAAACAATACATGTCCTTAGGATCCTTAGGATCCATAGGATGTTGAATAAAAGAGCAAATCACATAGTTCTTTATAGACATTTTTTTTACACTACCATTGTAAAGCGGATAAAAGTTTCTCATAGATTCCTCGGATGTTCACAATCGGGTGGATTCATCATTGTCGCCTTTATGAGAGGGTGATTTTTCCTTATTATTTCTCAAGTGTACTTTCACATAGACATAGACACAATCATCACCCCCCGTAACTTTCCGTAGGGACTTGAGGGGACCTTGATTACGAAATCGTTGTCATACGAAACGAGTGTGAAAACGAACATGAGAATGTGTTCATAAGACTCCAAAGTACCCCTTGAGTCGCTCACTTATCAGAGGCTTTTTTCTCATCAGCCAACACTTGTCACATGTGGCTCTTGACAACATTGCTGCCAGAACCTCCTTCAACAGCAAGGTCTCTACGCATGCCTTTTTTTTTTTTTTTCTTTGCAGGAAGGGAAAGGATAGGGCTCAGTCTGATTCTATAAGAAGATTACTTTTTGTGCCCCCTTGTAAATTCCCCACAGGCGGCCGTTAACAATTTTATATAAAAAATCATGACAATTTTTCGATGGATCTCTCTTAGGCACCCTATTTGGCATACGGCTTTTACTTGCTTTGTCTTTCTATAAAACTTGTAGCTTTTTTTGTCATCTCGATTTTTAAAAAGCAGATTGATTTGTATTATGTCATTCTGGCAGATCCAGAGCGACCCTGGAGCTGCATTTATAATCCAATCATTGTTGACCACCCGTTGTTTAGCTTACCTAGTGTAGGATAGATGTCAGCAAAGAAGAGAAATTTCATCCGCGATATTCTTGATCAAAAAAAAAAAAAAAAGTATCCAATCATCACTAGGATACAACATGTTGATGTTGTTTAGATGATGGTAAGAAAACACATGCTCAAGTTTCTTATTCTTTTCCAAGAATTTGAAGATGATACATTTCAATGTGTACTATGTGAAAGCAAAGAGGATGGTAAATGAAAAAATATAATTCTGATATTCTGTCATTAGAAAGCATGCATGGACGACGACGAATATTCTTCCATCTCATCACATGCTTGAAAACGAGGAAACGGACGAGCAAAGTGGATGCTGTACATTCACTTTTGCTCCTACCGCAAGTGAAGACTGCGATGGTCTTTTGTCTCTTTTAAGGATTCAATGACAGATTGGGGTGGGCCAATCATGATTTATCAGAAATTGGAAAGAGGCCAACACATGTTTGCCTCCGTTGAGTCTATACTGATAGATCAACCCAGTGGAAATTGACCCAATGGATAATGACCCAATGGAAGATAGTTAGGGCACATTGTGAAAATGAGACTGTCCTGTCCTGTCCTCTTTTCAGAAATAAACAGAAAAACTTTTGTCTACAAACTAGCAATAGGTATCATCCGATTTGAGTTTTCCATTCCTATCCAACGTACGCACCGGAAAGGGCTAACCATCAGAGTCATAACGAGTCTATGGAAAGCAAAAGCTGAAAATAGTTATAAACAACGATACTCAAGCTTTGATTCTATGTGTGTACTCTATGTAGAGGAGAACTGCACTTGTCCAGATGGCCCAGGTCCCGAGGACAGTCCTCTTTCTCTTACAATAAAGTGGTACGCTGTCCAAGTCAGACATGAGAGCAGGACTTTTTCTCAGTCAGAGAACATGCTATGTTGATATCCTATGTGCAAAGAGGCAGATGATGTTGGTAAAAGACAAAAGATTGAAACGCGTGGTTGGGTAGTGAAGCTTTGGGTTTCTTTAGACCCCACCCCCAAAAAAAAAAGTTTTTTTTTTTTATCCCCATTTCTCTACAGTAGATTTGACACTACTGGCGTAATGTACGTTGGAGACGGCTTTTTATTATCCGGTATATGTGGTAGTAGGAGATGGATAACATATAAGAAAAAGAAAATCATACAGGTCGAGACGGCTTAGTGTTTTTTTCTGATGGTGGTGGTGGTAAAAGTCTCCCTCTTCCATCTCTACATGGCCTCTTTCTATAGACGAGGTATCTCTGGATGTTTCTATGCGGTTTCCATAGATGGAGACGCTTCTTTTGCCGAGTGTGTTTGCTATAGTGGGCTCCTTTTTTTTTGGATTATTGTTGAGTTCTTGATGCCGGTTTTGTGTCTAAATTTAACCTCTTCCCCGCGGAATCACACTCCAAGGACCCGCTTCCTCGGAATAGGACTCCATTTTCTAATTTTGGAATCAAGCTTTCTTCCAATAAGAGCCACCCTATAAAATGTAAGCTAAAACCTATTTCAATGTTAAAAAAGAATCACTCTGGATTCAGGGAAGGACGATGATCAGCATGCAGATCAAGTAATACAGGGTCACATCAATGCAACGTGTACGCACTGACATGCACCCTTTTTTTTTTTTTTTTTTTTTTTTTTTTGCTTTACCTAATCTTGAATGAAAAGGAAAGCTTAACCCTTTTTTTCCCCTCTCTCCTCCTCGCACCCCGCCCCCTTTCTTGCCTCGAGACATGCTGTCAGGGACATGGCGTGCTACCCATGGACGTGTGGATGGGTTCGCGATGCATTTCTCAGTGGCATGACGTCTAGGACTCAAGAGGACTTTGCACTCCCACCCCCTCCTTGGAACGATACTGTATTCAAAAAAGGTCCTGTCTTCACGTGATCACCACGAAAAGAGATATACATTCTTACTTGTTCCTCCTGCAGCTTACAAACCATGCCATGGTGGAAGATAGGGAAAGGACCCCATGTCCTCTCCCTTGGTCCGTCAGGCGTCGAATTTTCTCTCTTTCATGCAAAAAGAAAAACACGTACAAAAGTTCCGCCTCCTCCTGGACCAGGGGTAGGAGGGACCACGACAGACATCACAGTCAAAAAAAAAGAAAGAAACCGGTATTGCCGTGCATTAAAGTCGCAAAGGAAAGGAAACGTAGCTGGCCCCGTTCTCTGTTTCTCTCTTTACGGATTTTTCAATGCTTAAAAAACGGGATGTCAATGGCATAGGAAAGAAGAAAAAGCCGTTCCTGTTTCTCTTTCGCTGTATTTGGACGCGGCGGACGAGCAATCAAGCAAAGGAAATCATAGAATTCGCCCAAACTCTAACCATGTAGAATGCTCAGATTCGAAAAAAGGGTCTGAAGGGTTTTTTTTCATTTTTTTTTTTTTTCTTTTTTTCCTTCTTATGCAAAGTGGTACAGAGTAAGGCATTTTCCCACAGTGCAGGGTTCTGACAAATATTGCACCCCTTTTTCATTGAATCGTAAAATAGATGGTGTAATAAAAAAAAAAAAAAAAAAAAAAAAAAAACCACACTCCTTCAGATGGCAGGTGAAAAATGCACTCATGTGACCCCTTGACATGGAGGAACAGGGAAAGCCTTTTTTTCGTTCAACCATCACAAAAAACAAAGCGATAAACGGTTAGAAATCTGCTGATTTCTTTCCAACAAAAAAACCCATGAGGAATGTAGACGAATCTTGTCGCTCCTTCTCTCTTCAATAAAAAAGTATATTTAGCTGCAAAAAGTACACAGTAAAAAATGTAACCAATCAATGATAAAACGCATGAGATATTTGAAATGTCATGCCAACGGTAAATGCAATGGATCTCTGGTGCAACGTTAACCTTAAAATAAAAGCGGGTTGTATTGTTAACGAGAAAACAGAAACAAGGGTTCTTTCTATCATGCATTCCATAATCATCAGATACCCTGACAGGGTTGCTCTGTGTATGTGTGAGGGTATGTGTGTGTTATGGTAGTGCAAAACCGTACCTGTCCTTTTTTTGCACGAATATGTCATAATCACCCAATACAAATTGAATTCGTGACGTTTGAACATAAACAAAAAAAAAAAAAAAATAAAAAATAAAAGTGCACTTTCATCTCTTTAGGAAGAGCGTGCGGGCTTTTGAAATAGCTCGAAATAGCAATGTTTCCTAGGATTACCCCACCTTTTTCCCGTTTAAACTGAAAACATGCATAAGAATTTTTAAGTTTTTCAAACTAATTGTAAACCCACATAAAGTGCTTTTTTTTCATTTACACGTCTATGCTCATTTTGATCAAGTCTACTTTTTTTTCGCTCATTTTTCTTTAGTAACAAAGATGTATTCAGTATAGAAAACCCCATTGCCCAAAAAGTAGTTGGCATAAAGACCATTTCATTTTTGGGATGGAATAATCCAATGAGATAAATTCCATGGAATCAACATGGTGTTTTACAATCATTTACCATTAAAAAAAAATAAAAAAAAAGAAAAAAAAATAAAAAAATTTCAAGAAGCGACCCCGTTTGATCCATGGACTGAACTTGACCAAGTTCCTATTAAGCCCACAAATCAATAGAGACCTTCTTTTTTTACTTTGCATAGAACTGTTTAAGGGTTCTTATGCTTTTGTGCAGCAAACACGCCATTTTTTGCTTACATACACATTGTTAAGGGTTCTTGTGGTGCTTTGTATGTTTGTCAGGGTAAATTTGTCATTCTAACACACAAAAGATGTGTCTAAGTCTATTTTTCGTGGGAATGCGACACAAAAAAAAAAAAAAAAAAAAGTTGTCAAAAAAAAAAATTAATACAAAATGGGAAGATGGAGTTTCAGAACTCAACAAGCCAAAAGACAGAGAGAGCTTGAAAGAGAGAGCTTGAAAGCAGGGAGAATGAACACGAAAACAGGGACCAAAACAGTTGATATCAATTAAGTAAAAAAAAAGAAAAAAAAAATCACGAATAAAAAAACCCCGTTTCCTTAGAAAAAAAGGTCCTTTTCTTTTTCTATATAAATACACGCAGAGAGAAATCAGTTTTGTCTGTATTTCCTTAAACCTTTCATCTTTATTCTTAATTACCTCTTTCCCCCTTTCATTCATCCTCTATTTTTCTCGATTTCTTCTTTTCTTTTCCCCTCCCCCTTAATTCAACATAGCAAATGGGTTTTAAACTGCCATTCCGTTATAGCGACCCTCAATTTCAAATCTTTTTGGTAGGCTTCATTTTCTTCTGCTGTCCTGGTATGTTTAATGCCTTGAACGGTATGGGCGGTGCTGGTCAATCGGATCCTACGGTCACCAACAATGCCAATACTGCCTTGGCTGTCACATTCACTGTTTTTTCCTTGGTGGGTGCGCCTATGTAAGTATCCTCATCCCTTGGATAGCTGCGGTCCTTCTTTTCATAAAAAAAAAAACTCACTCACCTCTCTCCATTGATGCCCTCATAGTTACAATATGTTTGGTCATCGTGTGTTATTACCTGCCGGTCTTTGCTACGTTCTTTATGTGGGCTCCTACCTTACAGATAAAGCTGCTTTCACCATTGCTACCGGTGCCATTCTTGGTATCGGCGCTGGTGTCTTATGGACCGCCCAAGCTGGTATCATGATGTCTTACCCCGATGAAAAAGACAAAGGAAAAGCCTTCTCCATCTTCTGGATGCTCTTCAACACGGGTGCTACCGTAGGTGCTGCCATCCCCCTCGGCTCCAATTGGAAAAACAGCACTTCCACTGTCACTCTCGGCACGTATATTGGCTTCATGTGTATCATGGGCTTTGGCGCCTTCTTGGCCCTTACCTTACTTCCCGCTCACAAAGTCATCCGTAAAGACGGTACTCCTGTCTCTCTCCACAAATTCTCCAACTGGAAACGTGAAGCCATCGAAGTCTTCCGCTTATTCACCGACTGGAAAATGTTGGTCCTTATCCCCGTGTTAGCCGGCTCTAACTGGTTCTACACCTACCAATTCCAAGTCTACAACGGTGGCGGTTTCTTTGGCCTGCGTGCGCGTTCCTTGAACAACTTGATCTACTGGCTCTGTCAAATTCTCGGTGCCGGTGCATTTGGTTTCTTTATGGATTGGAAGCTCTTGGGTGGTCGTCGTACTCGTGCCTTCATCGGCAATTCCTTGATCTTGGCCGTCCTCGTCGCTTCTTGGGTAGGCTGCATTTTTGTCCAAAAGAAATTTTCCTTCGAATCTGTCAAGCTTCCCAATCATAAGCAAATCGATGTCAGTGATCCCGAATATGCTGGTTACATCATTTTGTACGCCGTCTTTGGTATCATCGACGCCATCTATCAAGGTTTCATCTACTGGCTCTTGGGTACCATGACCAACGATACTGAGCGTGCCGCTCGTTATGGTGGCTTCTATAAAACCATTCAAAATGCCGCTGCTGCTATTGCTGCTCAACTCGACGCCAAACATACTCCCTTCATGACCCAATTGGCCGTTAATTTTGCCATTGAAGGTGCTGGCTTGGTTTTGACTTACCTTATCTGTTGGACTGTTTCCGATGTCACTGTTGAAAAGGTCGATAACTTGGCAGACGGTGGAAATCCTGAAGTGTTGGTCGGTGGCCATGTTGAAACCATCGAAGATGGTCGTAAAGAGATTCATCGCCATGAAGACAAGGATTACTCATCCACCACTTCCTCTAACCTCTAGATGAAAAAAAGAGAGTCGACTCTCTTCTCACCCTACTATGTAACCCACCCCCCTTTTCTGTATATCTCTTCAGTGACTCCCTCTCTACACAAATTTACATTAATGCTTATTACTCTTTCTTATATATCCACTATTTCTAACATGTATTCTAGTTTTACTTTTTTCTTTGTATTTTTATATCTATTTCTTCTTAGTATGATCTGAACTTTTCCTATTTGTAGTAATAAAAATGATTCCCCCTTTTTTTACCTTCTTTGGTGACTCAAATGGTGCGTACCCTGATTTTTATCCTCTTTTGCCCTTTCTTTGACCAGTTGACATTTACCTGCAGCCTACTACCTACGACTACAAATGACGCGACGCACAGTAGTGGCCCTCTTGATTGTTGTTGTTTTTTGGGGGTGCGCTATCTTTGATTCAACACACATCCAAGGCTCACGCGCACATGTACACGAAACAAGCAAGAATAACAGAAAGGTCCGCTTTTCTCCCCTTTTCCGAGGAATGCTTACCTTGTTTGACACTGTCTTGGCTAAACCATTCAAGCTCAGCTCATGTTGACTTTATTTCACTACAGTCTTCCGCTCTACCAACTGAGCTAAGGGCCGGATTGTTCTCATGTACTTTATAGAAATGCTTTTGTACTGTTATTTCGCCTTGACTTTCGCACGACATTGTCATGGCAATGAAGAAAAATGTACGTCATTAGTGACAGACGATCACACTATGACTGTTTGAGAGAAAAGACAGCCTGTTCTTATATCACTCGAATAGTACGTTATCGCTCAGAAGCTTATGAATAAGGAATTTCCTGACAATGTATGGTCTCTCACATTGAAAGCATTGATAATGGTAGCAAAACAGATAGAAACGGATACCATGACCGTATCTCACTTATTAAATAGGCCATCAGCAAAAGCAGACATAGGCCGCTTTTTCATCCATTTTAATTACCAGTTGTTGATCCTGTAAGTAAGCGCTTGGCTAAGGATAAAAAAAAACCCCCAAAGGCACACCATTCGACAGCAATAAGCTCTTACACCACGTATCATAGAAGCCTGCAAAACATTTATTCTTGAGGATTTTAGGGGTTGGATCAGGCATGCTGAAGGGAAAGATGCGTGCAGAAAGAAGAGGGCCTAGGATAGTTTACTGGAGGTAGTTTTTTTTTTTTTCTTTTTTTTTTTTTAGATTATTTTTATTCAAAAATAATAAATTCGTGTCGAAAACCTTCAAACACAACGCCAAGCTAACACTTCGGTTCTCCTCTCCTCCTGTCGCCCTTTTCATGGTGTTGATCCAATTCTTTGGCTACCTATGACCCCCGTGGAACGCAGTCGAGTTATACATTGGCGTCTCCATTGGTTACCTGGTGGGGTCCCAAAACCGTGCATAGATCACCCTAATGTCATGTTTACCCGCAAACACTCAATAATATGCCTTCACATGCACCGTCGATTACAAATGCCCCTTACAGTAAATGATCCAATATCATTTCTTCTCAACATGCTACCAACCAGAAAAACACGTAACAAACAAAACCCTTCAACGCTTCTCCAACTGGACAATCCGTTGGCCCGCCCTATATCACATCCTCTTCGAACTTGACTATCTACATCATGATAAGATCCCCCACCCCACCCCACCCCCCCCCGAAACTCCATCTCTTGGTAACAAGTTAGTCCGTGGCTCACTCAGGACTAATCTAGTCCTGGATTTACCCTCTTTTACTCTTCCCTTCTCTACTGCCTTTTTCCTTTATTGACTATCAAAAGGTTTTTTAGCACCCTTCTCCCCTTCTATTTGATCTGACCCGGGCGATTCAATCTCATAATGATTATGTGCTCATGTGGGTTTAAAATTATTTGCCAATAAAAATCTTGTTTAATCGTAGTGTCATCTCTTATCTTTTTGTTGAGTTAGAAGAGAGATGGGTTGAGATTTTATTGTTTCTTTTTTCATACATCATTCCGAGGAGAGACGCCCTTGGGGAGGTGGGGCGGAGAGATATGTGTATGAATAGCAACCCAACGCTCATCTGATAGAGCCAAATCTTTCACCACTGTCATCACTCATTTTCTGTGTTGTCTAAGCAATCAACAAAAATAGTTCTCGCCCCCCCCCGTTTCAAAAAGGAGAAAGAGAGATAATACAGTGGCTTGATAGACTTGTTTTAGGATGACAATGCTTCAATGTTGAAAACGTGCTGTGTAGAATCTGTCGATCATTGTTTCCATTCAAAAAAGAAGGATGGACACGTCATTGATATCTGGTTTTTGTAAAGTTGCAAAAATAAATGTCCTCTCTTCTTTCGTTTCATCACAAGCTTCTATAATGCAGCGCGCATAGAATGAAAAGAAAGGTTGGAGACACGATGAAACGTCATTGTCCTCAAAAACATTTTCAAAACTGAAATAGAGAAACGCAGGGTAAAGTCTTACGAAAAGCAAAAAGTCTCTTTTCTTTGATCAAGCCAAAAGCTTCTTGAAAAATAAAAACGGAATGCCTAGATCCAACGCAACAAATGTGTTCCTTTGCGTTCATCCAAAGCTGCTATGAGAATCTTTTTTGAACAAATAAAAGATTCTGCAGCGTCTATTCTTCATGGATGTGAACGTATAAAAAAACATGCCCTTCCATCATCAACAAATCAAAAGTAGAAAGGGCAGCATAAACAAGCCTTGGAATTTGGCAAACTGCTCTGACTTGTACACTGGAGAACACTGAAAATGTTTTCCATCGTACACTTACACGCTGTCATCAAGCAATGGATAGCTACCTTCTGGAGCTCCTGCTTATTTCTTTGTCCTTTACCCATTTTTTCATGTCGATAAAGGAGATCGCTCTTTTAGGGCTACGCAACGTTCTAAAACCAAAGGCATTCCCATTCTTTACATCAAAAAGTGGCAACCCTGACGGAAGGGGACAAGCTTAAAAAAAATTTAAATTAAAGTACGAGGTACTCTTGTACCATGTACACAAATTGCAACATTGTCAGTCAGCCAGCCAGCCAGCCAGCCAGCCAGCGAACCAGTCAAACTGCTCCGAACGGGTGCGAATCTCCTGTTTTCATGAAAAGCAAACGTGTGTGTAGTTCCACCATCAAGAGCTGAGCATGAAAACCGCGCGAGAGGGTTACAGATGCGTTCATCCACTGCATCCATAATTAAAAGTCTTAAATTCATTTTGAATGAAATAATAACCTTTTAATATAAAGCGAAGGGTTTCTTTTCTGTTTCAAAAGAAATCAATGACTAGGATGCCTCAAATTGAAGAAGGGTGTATGGATGAAGGTCATAAATTAGATGCGTTTTTCTTTTAAATTGAGCCAATTTGGTACACAAAATAAAAAATAAAATTTAAAACTGCTATAAAGGCAAAAATAGGCAGGTTTGCGGGAAAAAATTCATCCATGTCGTTAGCACACCGCCACCCACCCCCCCTTCCTTTTTTTTAATGGCGCGCATACTGTCTGTTCTAGTCGACCAGTACTACCTTCCTTGCAATGTCAAAAAAGCGTCATGATAGAATCTTTCACAGCCAGACTAAATCACCTAACATGTTTCAGAATAGGTAGATCGCTCAAATTTTCTCTTCATGTATTCTTAGTAAATTACATTTAATTAAAACATTAATATATGGCCTATGCGTTCCTGTGTCTTTTCATTGGATAATGTAGCGACTCTCCAGAGCAAATTTAAAATCCAGACGCGAATCACGGACCTGTTCCTTTTTTTTTTGTAACAAGATCAGAAAAAGAAGCCTGTTCAGAGCCAAAGCCCACATCGCACCTCTTTCTTTGTGATGCTTAGGTACCGGATCCGACTTATAAAGATGAACCTGAATAAACGGTATAAATGAAATAAAGCTGTCGGAATTCCACTTGCGTGTTTTCGTCATTCCAACATCTTACCGACTCTCAACCAATTCTGCAAAAAGGAAGATTGGGAAACATTACACGACGACCCAAAGACGATGACCTGAGAAAAATAATTATTCCGTGAGGCAACCCACATAACAGGCCTCTGATCGAGGCACAATAAAAATCTATATAAATATAACATACAATTTGGTTTTTTTTTTTCCTCAACTATTCATTGTTCAATCTATTGAATACTCTTTCTTCGTACCAATATAAAACCCAAGCAAACGCAGGTCGTTTTCTACATCTATACTTTCTTTCTATAGCTTATCCCCTTTCTTCTGACAATCCTTACTATTGAACATGCAATTCAATACCTTTGCCCTCTTGCTTGTACTCATGGCCGCTCTTATTGCCTTGGTCGCCTCTGCTCCTATTCCCGAATCTGATAGCAAGCAGTTGGCTGTTTCCCATACGACGACTTCATTAGAAAAGCGTCACAAGAAGCACAAACATGACGATGATGAAGACGAAGACGATGAAGACGACAAAGATGACAAGAAAGATAAGAAGAAAAAGAAGCATGACGACGATGACGACGATGACGACGATAGTGATGAAGACGACGACGATGATGATGAAGACGACGACGATGATGATGAAGACGACGACGATGATGATAATGATGATGATAATGATGATGACAAGAAGAGCAAAAAAGACAAGAAAAAGAACAAGCATAAGAAAGATGAAGAGGATGAAGAAGAAGAGGATGAAGACAAGAAGAGCAAAAAAGACAAGAAAAAGAACAAGCATAAGAAAGATGAAGAGGATGAAGAAGAAGAGGATGAAGACAAGAAGAGCAAAAAAGACAAGAAAAAGCACAAGCACAAGCACAAGGAAGATGAAGACGATGATGAAGACGATGATAAGGATAGCAAGAAGAAGAAGAAGAGTGATGATGATGATAAAGACTCTGGTAAAGACGGCAAGAGCTTCTCAGGTACCGCTACTTGGTACAAGCCTGCTACTGAAGGTGGTCCTCAAGCTGCCTGCAATGGTGAACATATTGACAATGATTCTCCTATCGTTGCACTTAATGCTGACCAATACGGCGACCTTGATGGCAAGAGCAAATACTGGTAACTATCCTTCTTTTACATTTGATTTTTGTTTTATTAATAGCTTATGTAAGTATATACTAATCCATGATCATCTTTGGCAAACATTAGTCATAAGAAGATTAAGATCCAGGGCCAGAAGGGATCCGTTTCTGCAACTGTAAGTTTACCAATGCATCCAATGTATCCTTCCATAATTGATTTACTAACTTTCTATATTGGTATCGTATACTAGATCCTCGATGCTTGCCCTGAATGCTCGTACGGCGATGTAAGTATCACTGCTCTTTCTTGTGGATCGCATCCATTGCATTTGTACAAAACACTTGCTAACTCATTTTACTTTATGTAGCTTGACTTGACTCCCTCATTGTTCAAGAAAGTCGTCGGTGATATGGATATCGGTGAAAGTGATATCACTTGGCATTTCATTTAAGCTAGACAGACCTTGTTCTATCCCAACTTTTTGATGACGCTGGCAGTCATTTTTCTTTTCCCCCCCCACCTCGATCAATATTCCCCTTATGATTTTGTATATATAAAATAAACATCTTATCAAATTGCTTGTACGCTACTTATTAACTTTAATCGTGTTTAACTTTTCATTGTACTCAAGTGATTAAATGCACAATTAATTGTTTTGAAGTGCCCAGATTTCTGTTTCAAATAGCGGGCGCCACCAGATAAAAGCGCAGTTTGAAATGACAAAGGTTTAACATTCTTAACAGTCTAGATCATCACTTTTTAAAAGAAATAGAGTTTCTGTTCATTTACAAGTTTGAAGGGCATGATTTGCTAAATTCTCGTAAAACATCATCCATTCTTTTTGCAGCAGTAATATCGTCCAATAATCGCTGATGAGCTGCAGTAATATATACATTAAGCGTTTGACATTTATCTTTGTTCCTATAATGAAAAAGAGGTCATTAAAAAGAACTTATAGTGACATACCAATATTTTGGATACTGTACTTGGGGATGATGCTCGAAGCAAGCATTAGCAATTTATGATATCGAATCAGAATTTCAGGAATGTAGAGTTGTCTCAGAGCAGCTTTGGATATATGAGCAGTTTCATTAGCGTCTAATAGCAAAGAAAAGTAATGGTTGGTACGCATTCATTTTGTAACTGTAATCTTTTATGATAAACTACCTTCGCCTAGCCAATTCTCCAGTGTCGATTTCATTTCATACTCAATAATAACAGTCCATTCCTCCGCCTTCTTTTTCCAGTTAAGCATAGCTATTGTAGAATCCAAATCACCTCTAGCATAGTATATGGCAATTCCTTTTTATTAACTTTGCGTGTTTCCAAACCGGATGTATTAAACTAGGACGTTTACAGAACTTACCTATCCGTTGGCTTCTGCTCCATGAGGCGACTCCATTTCTCAAAATCCACTAATGCATTTACCAAATTTCGATGACCTTTAAATTCAGCTAAAGTTTTTCTGGCATTGCTATCCTTTTTACTTTCGATTGTCATAAATTCTGCTATAGACACTGGTACTAAATCGATCACACGACGTGCCAAATATACTTTGCAACTGCCTAGAAAGTAGCGTATCGTCATATTGATAGCATCAAACGCTTGCTGAACTACACAGCTTTTATCATCCACCAGGAGATACTTGATCGCTTTAAAAAAGGGCAAGTACTCTTCAGTGATATCACCCTGTAATTCGAAGTGGATGGGGTCTTTGTTTGTTTTCGATGTCATGTCTGTAATGCCGATAGGTGCCGCCTCCATAGCCTTTTTAAATGAATGGGTATATGTGTATTGTAAGATATCTGCCATGTCGAGCCCAAGCTGTTTTCCAAGTCGTATTAGAATAGCATATTCATCATTGTCACCGTCAAAATCTGTAAATACCACAAAAACGAAAATTATAAATATAAAACCAACTCAAGGGCCCGATTGAGGAGTTTCGTTTGATAGACTTACTTTGTAGAAAATGAGAGTAAATTCGAATTTGGTTTTCGGCTGATTGTTTCGCGGCAAACGACGCGATAACAGCTGGTCTCAAGTGTTCAGGTTCAGCATTCAAGCTAGCGTATTTGGAAATAATGGCAAATGAATATCTATTCTCTTTCCAGCCAAGGAGCTTTTGACCGTATGTTATCAGGGTGCTGAGGAAACGCAACAATTGTGCTTGTTGTTCTGGATCATTTCTACATCAAAAAGAGTGTAAATAGGAGCAATAACCAAATGACGCTCTACACTTCTACAGTCTAATAAAGCCTACCCAATATTGACTTGAGACTTTGTTGTTGAGCTTTCTTCTGTGTTGAAGAAAGCATGATAAAATCCATGGATCATCTTTTCAATGTTGTTAGATAACAAACATGCTTGAATGAAGTGAAATATTGTACGTGAATCATCACTAGATTACCCCCCACAAGTATAAACGCCTCGTCATGATTAGCTTCAACAAAATAATTTTATCATATGTATATACATAAGGCTGTACCTCCTCAAAATCTTGTCCTTAGAGTTGGCTAGACTGACCACACCTGAGGGTAATATAGGTGTAGGGTCGGTCATCTTTAAATGTTCTGACTTATCCAACATCTCTTCTACTTCTGCATTGAGATACGACCACACAACATCTTCCCAAGTTTTACACATAATGTTGTATAAATCATCTGCATCGCCTGCCATAACATCATACAATATCCTCTTATTCCTGTCCATGTAATTTTTCTGATTTTGAGCGCGTCAGCTTTTCTGTGTGATCATTTTAGAGACCATCCTGTTTACTCGTACAATCTTACATTGGTTAATACATGCTTAACAGCTCTGCGCCATGCTCGTCTTTGCTCGGGTATGATTGTTGATGCTTTATCGTCTACCAAGCATGAAAAAGTTTCAAAGGACTGTGAGCATACAGAATTGTCATGTCAGTCTTCTTCTTCAATTTTAATCTCTCTTTTTACCGAGTGCCAACCGTTGGTATTCAATATATTCATTAACGAGATAGTTTTGAGAGATGTCCTCCTGCGTTGTTGCTTCTACTCGAGTCAAATCGTTGGCTCGAATATGCTCAAATCGTTGCTTATAGAATATTTCTGGATCACTCCCTGCTCTCAATGGCGCATTGTTCAGTCTTGATTTTTTTCGTGGAAATTGTTCCTTTTCGCTGGTCCTTCGTTTGACTCCATTCGCAAAGAGTAAATTGTTCACTTCTTTCTCGACTTCTTCTTCCTCAACCAACAGCTGTACTAAATCTGGTTCCAACGGAATCTGTGACACCCATTGTTTTAACGTCTATAAATCAAACGCATCCTTCTATTAATACAAACGTAAACCTTTTTCAAAAGAAAGCATAGGGAAGAAAGGTTCTGCATCTTACAGCATAGCGAAAAAGTTTTGTCTTATCTTTTGTTCTACGTTTTATAGAAATAACCTTGAGTATGCACAGTTCTAAGCTGATCACCTTTTGCAGAACTTACTCTTCGAGGAGACTCAATAACTCCCAAGTGAACTGTTCATGCCTCAATAAAGATGCTGCTGTGAAACTACATAAACAAAAGTAAAGGAAGCCACGTTAACATCTATGCACATTTCAAAAAGGTTACTGAGGGCGTCAAGTGTGATCTCGAAGCTTTCCTGACAATTACTTTGCATCAGTCTTTGTCAAATACTTGAACCGTCTGGCGATCTCCACCGGTGAGCTAGTATCTAAACTCCTAACTGCTATTGCAAACTGCTCATGAATATCCATATTAAATCAGCAATTGCCTTTCGTTTTATTCTGGTTTTCCAAAAGAAGTGGAAATATAAAATAAAGAACAGAATGCATTTCCTCCATCATTTTCTGTCAGGGCGGCGGTCACACGGTGAAAAGTAAATTTCCAAAAAAAAAAACCAAAAAACTGCTGAAATATGACAAATCCTTTCAGCTCTATGGTCTGGAACCGCTACAATATGTTTATATCGAAAGTAAGCGCCTGTCTTCCCTGACTCATGTTATATTAAAAAGCATATGGGAAATCATTTCACGTTCCTTTGGTAACTATTTATCTTCCGTCAGTATCCTCAGCCTCATTGAGCCCCTCTGTGGTTCGTCTTTCCTTGCTTCGCCGCATATCAGTAAAATATTTCTGGTCAATGCTTACCAGTTAGGGTGTCTCATTTTTTTCGATTTGGTGTTAAGTAGCCATCAGTTGCTTTAACAACCCAATCCGTTCGTGTTCTCTTGGTACGTCGTCAGCTAATTTGTCTTTCTCTTCTCTTTCATACTCTTCTTGCAGCTAATAACTGGACACATTCTGCTTGCAACGGTCAACAACCATCTATAAAAAGACATTTCTTGCGAACAACATGTATTGTCAGTAATAGATTACTCCACACTTCCGACTTTGGATGTGTTTTTACCTCCCGCTTTTACTATAGTCTTACCATCTGCATAAATCATCAAATTGTCCGTATCAGAGGTATGAATATATCAATTCCAGTAAAAGACAAATAAAAACAACGTCTTCTCTCTTAATTCATCTTCACTTCCTGTTTATTTACTACTCAAACTTTATTCCATTTGTATAATGCCTCCACGGAAAATTGGTAAAGAAACTGTACAAAACGTTACTAACGAGGAAAACGAGAGACAATCAAAGCGTCTGAAAACAGGGACTGGTGATGATGCTGTTGAGGGCGGCAATGAGATTGTCTTTGATTTGGATAATTTGGATGATGAAAAAGACGACCTCGCAAATCATTTGATTTGTGAACTGGAGGTAAAGTCTATCTTCATTTTAATGGAAAAAGTATACTTAAAAAGGCTTTTCCAAGCGGATCTTGATCTAAATATGGTTTCCATTAACTCTTTTAGAAACATGGCGTTAGTGCTACGGATGTGAAAAAACTCGAAGGCGCTGGCTTTTTTACAGTTTATTCGGTTCTTTACGCTCCTAGAAAGAAGGTTCTTGATGTGAAGGGATTATCTGAAGCCCGTGTGGACAAGATTATCAAAGAGTGTGAGTTCCTCGGCTCCACTTCTATTCTCTACTTCTACTTATACAAAGCTACTTTTGAATTAGCTTATGCGGTTACTAATTATGGCGGCACCACAGCTTATGATATTATGCAAAGACGTGATAGGCTCATTCGCATCACTACTGGGTCCAGGGAGTTTGATCAATTACTTGGCGGGGGTATTGAAACTGGCTCCATTACGGAGATCTTCGGCGAAAACCGTTGTGGCAAGACCCAAATTTGCCATACATTAGCTGTAGCTTGCCAAGTAAATATTGGCTTTTTATTATGCAGTCATTGGAGATATCTTATCCACACTCTCTTGTTTACGCTTTATTCATAAAAAAAAGCTCCCTTTTGGTCGCGGCGGTGGTCAAGGAAGATGCTTCTTCGTGGATACTGAAGGTACTTTCAGGCCTGACCGCATCTCATCCATTGCTGCTAGGTAAATTATCCACTAGGTTCAAGTCTTTTTAATTCTTGCTTGCAGGATTATTGACAAACCACTGTTTCTTTATCGTATTTTGAACCACATTGTTCTCTCACCGTTAGATTTGATCTTGATCCTGCTACCACATTGGGTAATATTGCTGTTTACCGCGCCAATAATACTGACCAGCAACTAACCATCGTCACTGAAGCTGCCGATACTCTAGCTAAAGCCCGGTAAAGCTCGTAAATGATTGATTAATTTCTATTCTTACTCTCTTCCTAAACAATTCATGCGCACAAAATTTCAGGTTTTCTCTTATTGTCGTTGATTCTGCAATATCTCTCTATCGGCGTGATTATGTAGGTCGTGGAGAATTGGCAGCGCGTCAAATGCATCTGGGTCAATTTTTGCATCAGTTGCAACATCTGGCTGACGAATTTGGTGCCGCTGTTGTTATTACTAATCAAATGACGGCTACTGTTGATGGTTCTGCTGGCATATTTGCTGTCAATCCTATGAAACCGACGGGTGGAAATATAATGGGTCATGCTACTTGCACTCGTTTGCAATTGAGAAAGGGTAAAGCAGAGAATCGAATTGTTAAAGTCTACAAATCTCCGTGTTTACCTGAAAGTGAAGCCAGCTTTGCTATTAGCGAAGAGGGTATTGTCGATGCAGCTTAGGCTGCTGTTTGAATTTTTTGAAGATCATAAAATACATACTATGAGTTCCTTACATAATGAAAAATATACGATAGCTACTTGGAAACCATTTCATTATTCTTTGGCTTTGGCTTCTAACGAATTCTAACTCCCTTATGTAACATTTGCATTGATTAAATATATCCCACAAACATGCAGTAGCTTAATTCCTTTCATCAAATACATCTAATCTTTCTCTAATAAGAGATAACTAATCAAATCTTTCTCTATTTCTATTTTTAATAAGAGTAAGGGAGCAACTGTTTCTGTATGGTAAAAAAGCATTCTGTTTATGTAATTAGCTAGATAGTGTTTCTCATGCACCACAACATTCTCGAAAGCTGTTTGCACAGAAGATGCTATCCGTAATATGTAAAATTTAATTGTTCAAATGTTCTGTACTAACGAGAACCATTGAACTACTTCTAAGGTTGTCTGTTTGTATGTTTTTTCTTTTTGCAATTTAACAATCGACAGGATGACTGCCACAAACTTCAGTTTTACTTGTTTCATGTATCTTATCAAAATTGATCTTGCTTTTGTTGAAAAGGCTTTAGGTTAATTATCGCAAGGCAAAATTATTGCAACCGTCGGCTTTAGTTTATTACAGCAAAATAATGATAACATTGATATAGGCATCAAGTTTTCAATGGTGTTTTTCGAGGTTGTAATGGAGGAGGAAGCGCTGAGTTAATGCAACCTCATTACTAATGAACAAGCTCAATGGAAAAGCCAACTGCCTTGGGATTGCATTATTTAAAGTTGTTAATAAGCACTAGTTACTGTGCATATGATACGAATGACCAAATCACAATTCTACTGGGGACTGCAAGGATATCAAGCAATAGCAAGGTCAATAGTTTCAAGAGCAATAGCAACAATAAATCAATCAGCACAAAAAGGTTCTCAACAAATTTCTTTAATTATCTAAAATTGTTTTCGTAGAAAAGCCTATTCATAGCGTAATTCATTTTTCATCTGTCATTATCAGGGTTCACACTTACTCCCGTGAAGAGTTCTTTGATTGGTTTCTATGTACTCAATATACATCTTCTATTTCAGTAAATGCGCAGTTTTATGTGTTAGGAGAAAATGGCAATGTTGTTTATATAAATTATCAGTGTTAAGACTCTTATCTGTTGGGGCTATGCATAAATGAGATGCCAATTCTATTGACAAATAATTGCATGTTTTATTTCAGAGCCACTCGTTAATGTGGCAACAGTTGATTATGTATTTGAGGGAGGTATTTATCGAGCGAATTTACATCTCTTTAAATCTCCTTGCTTGCACATATATATATATATGCACTAAAAGTTTCTATTTAATTCTGTTTTCCTCACTTTTGTAATCTCGTTTTTCAATTTTGTCAGAAAAATAGGAAAAAAAAACGGTTATCTATATTCAATATGATCAGTACTACAGCTTCTATTAACTCTTTACAATCGACCATCATGCAGGTGTTACTGTTCATCCTTTGTCTAGCACTTCCGACTTTTGCTAGCCGTAGTCACTTCAAGAGAGGGAAATTTGACGTTATACGTATTGAGTATGTCCTCGATATTCAATCATGGGGTGTTGTTGAATGTACACTATACAAACCACTTACATCTGCAGAAATTAAGAGAGTTGATACTTTGCAGTGCTTGAATCTGCCCGTAATGACAACAGAAGAACAGATAGAAAATTATTGTGGAGTGGAGCATAACGACATCATTGAAGGGTGCTATGATATTGAGTCGATCTGTAACCATGATTTAAACGGTAAAATTACAGCGGCAAGTGAAAATTGCAGAAAAGAGCTTCTTCATTAAAAGCAATAACAATGAGCAGAATTAAGGAGAGTCCATTTTATTATTGCTGCAACTCTTAAAGTCGCCACAAATCCTTTATACATTCTTACTCAAAGTAAATTCCTTATAAATAGTAACTTTTTTAAATTTCTAATCATACACTGTAATAAAATCGAGTCTCTTTTCATAATGTTATACAAAACGACAAAAGTCGAGAGAAAGTATTGTAATTTGAAAAGCTGTTTAACGAGGAATACCTACACTACGATCAGAAGCTGCATAACTAATAATTTTTTGCAACTAGTGAGATAGAAATGTGCATTTTATATATAGAAGGAGTCTAACCTTAATGATAACACTTTTTCTTCTCGCTTTGCTCAATTTCATCTCCTGTAAGAGCCTTTGATAAAGTACATTCAACTCGGGCCCGTTTTTGACTCTCTGTAACATAGTGAATGTCAACAATGCCGTACGTTAAATAAGGAATAGTAAAAGCATTGGTAATGCCGAAAAACAATAAAAGAATAATCATGTATGGTAGCATGACAATTGTAATAGTGGTCATAATACTGTTGCAAAAATTTGCTGAGCCTAAAGGAAAGAATTTTTAGTGTATGGCTCTGCTGATGTTGGTTGCCAGCGGTAGTCCTGACGATCCAGAAAAAAAGGCAGCCTATTGTATCTTTAGAGAAGATAAAAAGATTGCCGAATGCTGTGATATTGTTAAGGTGTGTAAACAGAAGCTCGGTGGTATAGTACGAAACCCATATACCTGCAATAAATAATGCATTGTCAAACAACAGCTCAAAATAGGAAAATTAAAAAACATTGTGATTGAAATTCGAGCATATAAAAGCAATATATTATGTTAAAAGGCACCACAACATTACTATGTCATAAAGTATAGCAACTGCTGGTGTCTTTAGCAATAGTAAAACTCTACTTTGTAATAAAACTAAATTATTGCGTACATAACCTTTTGCTTTTGTCTGGTCTATTGGTGGAAAAAGCAAGCTGTACGATTATCACTAAAAAGATTCAAAGGAAGAAAAAACTAACTCTCTTATGATTTTATTACAGCAGCAAAGACGTTCATAAGAATAACACGTGAAATTACGTGAACGTACTGATTCTTTAACATGATGCGTGGACTATAGTTTACACTTCACGTTGAAAGCACAAAAAGACAACTACAAAGCTCGAATGTATTTGAGAAATTACTCTCATCAGTTACATATTCATAGGATAAATTTGCTAGATTTGCTTAGGAAATGTTTCCTAAATCGAGTATTTAGAATTCGTAAAATAGAAGAGAAGAAAGGCTGTATGCATGTTGCCGATAACCATGCAGCAATTTTGAACTAAACCTTTGATATTGACTCTGAAATCAACATAATGTAAAAAGTAAAGCCTCTACAGATGAGAGACAACCTGATTGAATCAAACGTAGCATGTGCAAATGATTAAGCAAGCCAAATTATTTGGTATAAAGAGCAGTGGTGATGAATACACGAAAAGAAGAATGGTAAATTTATTCTTCTCAAGATACTCCTGATAAGATATTGATATCAACTACAAAGAAACTGCTCGCTTAGATCAACTTACCAATGAATTCTGTACTCCAAACCATTTTCACGAAGAGGTAATAAGCTCGCAAATTTGAATTGATAGGCGGTTAATTTGTCCTTTACTAAAAGGGCAGCATCAGACACTTGAAGTAAATGAGTAGTAATCAAATTGACGTTTATCACGGTAAGCATGCAAAATCAGTATGCCATATGTCACTCACTGAACTCACTTACGCATACTTTTTAGTCCTATTTCGTGAAGCATCGTCAGAGGAAGGGAATAGAGGGCTTCAGATTCCTACATGCATCATTCTTGCCGCAGATAAAAACGGAACAGAATATGGAATGGAAACTCTATTCAAATCTCTTATTCTCAGAATTTCGCATTTAAGCGAGCTTTGTCAAATAGCATATTTCAGACTAAATGCTAGCGCATCCTTTTCCATTGTGCATTTATCAGCAGCATCAAACAAATTCGCGCTATAATCAATGTGTTGAACTGCAAAATTAACCTGTGATAGTAGAACTCAATGACATCGTTCTTAATGTTGTTCTAATTCAATACATTATTGTATGGTGTTCATTAAAGCCCATAGATTTTTTGATGATTAATTCTTTACCAACCCGACTGCTCAGATGTGAAAGCATATAGAAGCCGCAGCCACCATCTAAACCATGGAAGTAAATTGTTTCAGCGAGACAATAGAGTAAGAGGCGGATGCAGCTATTAATCTTTACATTTTATCTCTGCTTACATCCCAATCTGTACTTCAAGCAGTTTAAAAATAGTACTTCCTCACTCTAAATAAATATACGAGAATACATTACAAATTCCAGGCAAAATACATCGGAAGTATATCTAAGGTAACATTTATATAGACTGGATGATGAAGCTAAAAAGCGCAGATGATGTATTCTGTACGTAACGCCTAGATAATTTGTCAATATAATTGTTTATTATTATGAGGCAAGCTATCAATCATTCTTTATTTTAGGTTTTCAAGCAAATTAGGAAGTTCTGTTATAATATTAAAGCACAGCACAGCCCGCGTATGTTTTGCCGTGTTGTGATTCACAACAAGTTTGCTTTCATATCTTTTATAGAAGACTGCAAGCAACCTCCAAAATCACCGAAACTATTATACATTCTCTTGGCATTTTGTTGATTACAACAGTATTCGGTGTCATGGCTGTCTAGTGTAAGCACACACGCACCTGCCAGCATCCACGGAAGAGCATATAGTTATAAGAAGAAGAGCAACATAGAAGGTGTAACAGTAAATGGCAGTAAAAGACTTGGTCGTTTTTAACTCTTGTTTACTAGCTAAAGATACATTCTTAGTAATTCTAATTTATCTTTCATTTCTTAAATCCAACATTTTCAACATCAAAATATCTTGATTTAAGGCTGAAGAGGAGTTAAATGTAGGTTTGTGTCTTCCGAAGATGTAAGAACTGACCATCTTTTATTCAAATGTTTGTGGTCCGGGATATTCAGAGTTGCAGGCAAAGAGTAAGATGAGCAAAACTATACTCAAGCTTCTCAGAAGCTTCCTTATTAAATATTTCATCCGTAAACAGTAAAATGAACATTATTATTGATCATCATAGACATATGGATTTGCAAAACTTTAATAAACAAGGAACTTAACAATCAGCAATAATATATACCAATTTAGATTGTGAAATAATTGATGATTGGAAGGCAACAAAGTACAACTTAAGAAGGAATTATTTACAGAAAACCAGACCTTTTCCCTGCGGCAACCATAATAACGACATACACGAGCATACCTAATACAATCCAAAAAAACCAGACTAGATCGGTATTGTCTTGTCCAGGCACATGTACATTCATACCAAACAGACCACCCACCAGATTTAGAGGCACCACGATTGTCGCAAAAAATGTCAATCTGTTGATAACTTCATTCGTCGTATTGCCTGCCTGCGAAAGTTCGATAGAAATCTGTCCCAAATAGTTTCTATGCGCTCGTCCCAGAATTAAATCATAATGGTTGACATTCTGTAACATGGTCAAAATATGGTCCTGAATATCTCCCAGATAAAGTGTTACTTCATGGTGTACTTTTTCTTCATCCTTTTCATTTGAATCATCTGCTTCCATCATAGTGTTTTCGTCGTTGAGTTGCTGGGCTTGTTGTGCCATATTCATACGTGAAGGCACTTGACTTATGAGTCCATTTATCTGTTTCTTTTCTTCCTTGATCTTCTCATCTTCATAACGTTTGATCAAACTGCGTACAACATCCGCCTTCGGACCCAACAACCGGATTAGCTGCATGACAGTTTTTCGACAACTGCCAATACGTCGTAACATATCCGACTGCTCAGAACCATTAAGCACGAGAACAAGGTCATCGATGGAGTCTACTTCAATTTCTGTCTGTTGTATAAGGGGTGCAAAACTGTCTGTAATGTTATCAATAAGAGCATAATTGATCCATTCAGGGGTTACTTTGATGAAATCTTTCAGTTGATGTATGCGCTTTCGCACATTATGAGGGTGAGGTAAATCTTGAAATCGAAACTATAAGTGTTGTAAGAGTGAAGTGAGTATAATGAGGATGGTAAGCTAGGATTTCCCACTAAGATTCCACACTTTCTTCAGGATGCCAAAAGGATTTCTTACCGTTAAGACACCATCCTTGAAAATAACAATATAGAAACTGACAGCTTCCAAATATTCCGAGCTATGAAAATCATGATTGAAACTTCGAAAACTGATAAACATGTAATTTTGAAAAATTTCACATTTGTCGCGTGCTTCTTGTGCTTGAATATCTTCGGTTGTCAATGGGTGAATTTTGAAGATTTTACTCAGAGTACGCATTTCATCATTGGATGGGGCAAATATATCGATCCACCAGCTTGTGCTTTGCACAAGTAAATCTGCAACTGTTTTTCCTTGCTGTTTACCGGTTGGTGTCTGAAGTAATTGCTTTAAAGATCGACTTTTGATTGATCCTAGTTCAGTTAAATAGAACGTATAGCGGTCGATACTCTTGTTAACTATTGAAGGATCCTGAGAAGTAAAAAGTAAGCCAAAAAGTCTAGGTTTCGCCCGGGAAATCCCACATACCAGATAATTATAATGAGAAAAGTGCTCTTCATACCTTTACGTTTTCTCCATATAAACTGAAGCGTCTTGATCCGGGGTAATTTGGCCTTTCAATACTACTGGCATTATTATTATTGTTGCTGCTGTCTAATAAATCATCTAATTTTGCAGTAAGCTGGCGTTCCAAGTCATGTCCCTCTTCCGTCGAAGTAATCAAATCATCTGTACTGGTATTCTGCATATATGCGTTCAAAGCGCTCATTTCTATCGTTTTACTATTATTGAGTCGATTATGGTATAACACCTCTAAATGGTGTTGTTGTTGTTGTTGCTGAAGCTGTGATTGATGCGACTGAAAAGGTGAATATACTTCGTCAACTTCTGACTCATCGCCCTCTTCATACGTTTTTCTCATCGCACGTGAAATAACGGAAGGAAGAACAGGACTTGATCTCACTGATGCAGTATTGGGAACTGTCTCATCTACTTGAACAACGCAGGCGTCTTGCGATGTTCTACTGTTTCTACCGTTGTTTTGCGATTTCTTTCCAACCTCCCTTCTGTTATCTGGATAAGAAGCTTGAAGTGGAAGTTCTATCTCATTTTCCATTTTATACTACTAAAAAGTGATGAGCTCCTATTATCAATGCCGGAAAAGATGAGATGAAAAGCTGCAGTAAAGGTGTTTTCATCAAAGAGAAAAGCCGAATGTTGTATAAGATCTACACTAACAAGAAAGAAACAGCCATAAATTCAAAACCATTTGATTGCCAACCTCACAAAAAGTCTCAATTAGGAAAATAAGAAAAAAATAACCCAATCTTTTACAGTGTCCCTTTTGTTCAATGTTTGAGATACTAAATTATCCTACTGAGCGTCAGTGCTCAGTAACCTTTTGCTTTAGACTAGTTCAAGAAAGCATCTTATTTCAAAAAGGCCTTTTTCATACAACGTGAGTCCAACAGGATTTGTAATAATAAGGCTATCTGGTTAGTAAAGTCATTGTTGATCAAGATACTGCACGGTTGCAATAAATTATACACTAAGTAAAAGCTGCACAAATGACTGGTTATCTGTGATTATCAAGTCATGTTTATTAATGTATTTTTCTGCCTGGCGCTTCATCTGAACGTACTAGTGTAATTATTTAGAGGTACTGTCCAATACTGCATTTTACAGTATCTTTAACCTTATCTTTGATTTTCCGCCGAATGACCATTAGTATTCTACACAACGACTTTAGGCTCTTTTGCTAGGATATCAGTCGGCTTTCTACATCTTTGAAAAAGAGGGAAGGGAGGGATTTAACATATGTTTTAAGTGATGAAATATTTGAATTTATCATATCCTAGACGCGTAGTTTCTTTTAACAAAGGGAGTAGGGCGCACAATAACAGCGTTGTCTTCAATAATTCGATCATATGTTTATAAGGTAATCTAAGTACGCAAAATTGAATAGAAATATCAAATTTTCTGCAGTTAACAGCACTTTTCATGACTTAATGCAATAATGGAAACATTGGATGACGGGAAGCTGAATAAAAACCTACTAACCTTACTCGTGTTCCAACACTATCATAATGTGGATGTATGAATGCTCAACTGTCGCCTTTGAATGATACCTTACAAATGAATAAGCTTGATTGTTTGAAACAGCACTATGCCATGGAAGCTACAAACGTCAAAATTGCAACAGGAAGTTGACTATCATGAATGTAATGTATAACCATAGCCTCGTATACACATAGAGGTACCCTTAAACCCTACTACGTACAAAGCCAATTGAATTCGCTCAAAAGGGGTTTGAAAATGAAAAGGATTATAAATGTTAAACAAGAATAACGCGTGGTTGAAGAGCTTAAAAAATAGTCATTTTCTTTTTTACTCCCTTTCGACGCAGATCCCGTTTAATGAGATATACATTATCTGTACCTTTTTGATCGACAGCCGAGTTCATATAATCGAAGTAGTCCCTCATTTAAGAAGTAACAAGCCACCATAGAAAATAATATGACTAATAAGGGTCCGTGCTGTGAGAAAAATCAAACAGCGAAGATCAAAGAAGTTGAAGATTTGTAAAAAGAACATTCGGTTCAAACATGTAATTTCCTCATTAAGCAATTCAAGGGAAAAAAAAATCCCGCCAGAGGTACGATTCAGGTCCTCTCTCATCAGTTTCCTTTCTTCAATCCCTTTCTTTTTCATTTTCATCTTAATTCTTATTAAGATCAATATCTGTTATTTGTCAAGCTATTTTTATTTTTTTATTTTTTTTTCCCGCAAACATCATTTAATAAATAGACCATTTATAATGCTAGAGTTATTCACTGCTGAGGAAAATATAGTGACAATCGATGCTAACCATCTTGTAGCATCAAAGCACATCAAAGCAGGTTCTATTTTACTAATACAGCCACCTCTAGCGTCTGTACCACTACCAGCAAAAAGACATCAAAGATGCAACAATTGTTTAAAAAAGGCACAGCTGCAGTGCTGCTCGCGTTGCCGATCAGCTTACTTTTGTAGCAACGAATGTTTCCGCAATGCATGGCTTCACTTTCATCGAGTGTTATGTGAACCACAACAGACAGATGTTTATAAGGATGTGGATGCCGACAGATGGTTATTGGAAAGAACTGCTTTGACGTTGGACAGTCATAAACGACTTAATAAGCAACATTCGCATTCTCCGCCTCATCTGCCCGCCTCTATACAAGCTCTTCAAACAATCAATTTGCTTGATTCATCCGCAACAACAATACCACAACAGCAGCAGCATCAGGAAATTGTTGATAGCGTGGCCAACTTTCTATCCAATTACGACTGTCAACTTACGAAAGAAGAATTGGATACACTTTGGCATCGTATAAGAGCGGCATCTTTTCCTATCCAGGACATAGAAAATCATCTGGAAGAAGTAGCGATAGGTGTTTATCCCATAACGAATCTTTTTGTTCAGCATTCGTGCCGACCAAACGCAGCATTATCATACAAACAGGGAGGAGTGCAGAATCTAATTGCTATCGAAGATATATCACCGGGAAAACCCATCACCATCACTTACGCGGATCTGATCAGCACAAAGCAGGAACGAGGAGAAGCATTAAAATCACGGTTCGGAAATAAGTTTAAATGTCATTGCAATCGATGTGAAGGTGATCTTGCCTGTTTAGATGCAGTGTTAGAAAAGGGGGAGACACTCAAAGTGTCTGAAAAAGAAGCAGAATCACTTTTAGAACATTATATGATTTCATGGTCTGTTTTGGACATGGTGAAGTATTCAGAGTCCAAAAGAGAAAAAGGTGAATCACTGTCACCTGTGCATACATTAGACATACCATCGTTTTGTATGTTTATCAACCGCATCGCCACTCCCGATATTTATTACGCTCCTCTCACAGAGAAGAAGAAGCATACCCATCATCCTGAAAGTTACTTACGCGTATGTAACAGGAATGACAGAGATGAATTATACCGCCGTATACCGTTGGCCTGTCAAGCCATTGCCAATATCCCTCAAGCACCCAGTTTTACAGTGCCATTTATTAAAGCAGCAGAGCGTTTGCTGAGAGCTCGAATAACCGAAGGTAAATGGGTTGAAAGCTCCCGCTGTGCGTTATTTCTAGCGATTGCCTATAGATTATTGTATCCTTTATTACATCCAAAAGTATCACATCATACTCTCATCTTGGCTCGTGCAGGCTGGAACGCGCTTGTGGAAATGGAACTCATCGGCGTAGATAGAAAATTGGAAAGGATATATGAAAATGGCGCACAAACTTGGATTGAATTGGCAAGGACTGCTGTAGCTACAACTTTTGGAAGAGAGAGCAATTTATGGCGTGATGTGATTGAGTTACAATGGGTTTACGAACGTGAGCAAAAGGTGCGAGGCACCGCTTAATCAGTTGACAGGGAGCTAAACCTCTGAATTTGTAATAAAACGTCAACTCAACGTTATGCTTGTTGCGTTCTGTGCTTGTCTTTCAAAATATAAGCTTTCAATTTTCGAAAATATGTGCTTTTGGATTTCAATGGTTGAGATTGGGGGTTAGAAGACAGGTCATGCTGATGTATTATTATATGGGAGGTTCAATGTCAGACAACAATATTGCAAGTGTACATTTGCCATCACAACTGTTGTTAAAGAAGTGGTACACGCTCGACCTTAGGAACTGCAAATTCTTTAACAATATTCTTACCGTTCTTTGTATTTGTTAAAAAAATGACTCCCTTCGAAATGAAAGAATAGCATTATGCAGCAAGAAAGCCTGAAAGGAAAGAAAGATTATAGTTTATTAGGCTATATATTGGAAATAAACATAGCTCAGAGAGTTTGTACCACTTTGATGTCTGGGACAAAGACAGGCACGATTGAGTCAGGAACGACACTCAATTCTTGCTGGATGTCCATTGCTAGTCGTACAGTTCTCCAGGTCGCCTGATCAACTCAGTAATAGCTCAGGTGTTCTTTCACAAATAATAATTGCTTTATTGATCGATAATGATATGTAATTGAAACCTCCAGCACAATGATGGTAGCAGGATGCATTTACTTGCTAAAAAACAAGTATACCAATCAAGGATTTTGACCATTCTTCTCCAAATCCTCCTTCTGTGCATGCTCTGTGTCATTTTTCCAAACCAGTTTTTTCTTCAAATAGAGAGTAATGTACACCAGCACAACTAAGACGGGAACCTCTATCAAGGGCCCAATAGTAGCTGCTAGAGCTTGTTCAGAATTGATACCAAAGGTACCTACTGCTACTGCAATAGCTAATTCAAAGTTATTACTTCCAGCTGTGAATGATTGAGTCACAACTAGTTCGTAAGGAGTTCGAAGAAGCATTTTAAGGACGAAAAAGGGTACGAAAAACATGATAACAAAATAGCAGAACAGAGGAACAGCAACACGAAAAACAGATCCGATATTTTCGATGATGTGATGTCCTTGATTAGCAAACATGACAATAATAGTATACAAAAGACCTACCAGAGCAAGAGGTCCGAAATGAGGCAAGAATTTTTCTTTGTACCATTCATTGCCTTTACACCAGCGTAATGTCATGCGAGTTATAAAACCTGCAACTAGTGGAATGCCAAGATAAATAAGAACCGATTGGGCGACAGGCCATATATCAACAAGTATTGCTTGGTTAGGCGGTGCGCCAAACCAAGATGGTACTATATTGATAAATAAAAACGCGTAGGGTGAATATAAAGCAATCTGAAGAATGGAATTGACAGCAACCAAAATAGCGCAATAATTTTCGTCTCCACCCGAGAGAGTATTCCAAATCAAAACCATGGCGATACATCTGTAGGTCATTCCGTTATTTACAATGCATCCGTTGGTTAAACAAAAGTATTTGCTTTTTCTCAAGTGCACAGACATGAATACTCACCTTGCCAGTCCTACCATGACTACGCCCGTTCGGAAGCCAGGCAAATCAGGCAAACAGGCCCAAGCAAGCGCTGTCATAACAATCGGTCCAATAATCCAATTGATAAAGATGGAAATACCTATTTGCGCCCAGATACTCTTTTTCGAAAGAATGAGATGCAGTTTTTCATATTGTATTTTACATAAGACTGGGTACATCATCACAAGTAGACCAATAGCGATAGGCACCGACACAGAGCCAAACTGAACCGTCGCAAAGGACTTTTGAACATTGGGTGCAAAATAGCCAATGATGACACCAATTATCATTGCCAACAAAATCCAGACGACTAAATATCGGTCGAGAAATCCGAGCCTCCGCAACAATGCTTAGATTTAACAGTAATACTTTAGACAAACTGCTTTCAGTTATATAATAATAGCAAAGAACTCTTCTCTTACCAGTTTGTGCTTTGTTGTTGCTTTGTGTAGTGGACTTGGGAATCAATTTTTCATATCCGTTTGTGTTATCAACGCAATAAGCAAAATCGCAATCCGCTGTTTTATAACAAACTGAAGACCTTTCACCGCAAGTATTGCTCCGTTGCTCTGAGATTATACTTTGATTTGACATTAGAATTGTAGATCTGCAATATGGAGAAAAGCGTTGATAAGCAAATTCGGGATTTATAGATAATTCTAGGAATTACGAAAATTAACGGCGGCCCGATTTGCGTATATGTCTTGAATTTTGTTAAAAACCCACATCTCAAATAATGGCCAAAATAACCATCTTCCACAATCCTAGATGCAGCAAAAGCAGAAATGGTGTCGCATGTTTGCGCGAAAACAATACTGACAACCAGTACAATCTAGAAGTTGTTGAATACACGAAAAATCCACCGTCTCAAGAAACTCTAAGAGCTTTGGGCAATTATCTCGGCATTGAGCAGCAAGATCCTGCTAGCAGGCCATGGGAAGTTTTATTACGGCCAGAAGCTAAAAAGAGAGCAAACTCTTTAGAAGAAGCATATGCTTTGATTGAAGAAAATCCCCTTTTGTTGGAGCGCCCTTTCGTCATTGACTGGGAACGTAAAAAGGCAGCTATCGGACGTCCAGATGCTTCTGCTATTGAGAAACTGATTGCTGAGCATATCGAGTTCACTAAACAGCAATAAGTCATCACCATATTACATTATATGCTCATAGTTTATATTCAATAAAGGAAGCGCTTTTTAATCTGTATGCTGTGTGTTGGAGTATTTGAAGTTGGCCATTTGCAAACATACAAACCGTTATTATTCATAGTCAGAAGTATATTCGAGATTGAAGAACCAATTTAGTTTTTACTGTCCTTTAATCGAACTAATTTTTAATGAAACTGTACAGACATACAATGATTAGAATAATTTCAATATTACAAACTAAAAACAAAGTGATATATTCTAGAGTAGACATCTAATTTTTGCCTCTTCTAGCAATGGGTTTTGCACGGTTATCGGCAAATAAGTACTTGGTAACCTTTTCTATGGCCCATGCAATGCCAAAATCAAGAATCATGCAAAGCGTCAATTTATAGCGGAACTAAAAAAAAAAATAGAAAATAGAGATTGTCAGAAGAGGAGCAACAAACACGATAACAACAATTTCTAATAAAACGAAAACCTACAGTTCCAGGGAATGGTACAAGCTTCAAATAGTCATTGACATCGGGCCACATTTCAGTTGCACCTGCTAAAGCAATTCCGCCAACCGACATCAAACCATAGTATAGTGCTTTATTATCCTGAATACGTTCACGGAAAGGATAGCCTTGATAGTTAATGGCGAAGGTAGACACTTGCATCGACAATTGAATTAGATAAACGGCACTGTTCAGAAGACTAGGTTCGAATTCTCCTTCTAAATCAACTTCCTTGGGGCTACATTGAGAGAACGGAAAAAACAAAAAGGATGTTAAGTTATGAAAAAAAAAAAAAAAACGTTAACTGCTTTCATATGTATACTTACGGTTCGAGTTTTTTGGCAAGACCATTGATATACACCAAACTAGCAATATGAATAGCAAATTGCCCAAGAACGGACAAAATAATATAAGGATTAAAGATATTGGGTTGCGGGCGTTCTTTGGACAGTTTTTGGAGAGGTCTACCCTTGGAAATACAAAGGAAGCAAACAGACATCAATACACCAGTAATGGTCACTTGAAGATCACCAAACTTGATACCATCAAGGTATAAGACAGATAAACTGTAAGCAGAAATCAGACAATTTAGGGCTAGGATTTTGTACATTTGAATAGTGGCAACTAGTGTACAACGACCCTGGCGAATAATATTGTTGACTAACAAGAGAAAATATGTCACGATGTTAATAATTGTACGAAATACAGAGTCCATTATACTTGATTAAAAACATAATACTCACTTGAAGTGACGTTACGGAGCTTGGAAGTGAAGGGGGCAGCAACTGAAGCATCACCAAACTTAATTGTAGGGGGTTCTTCCATATCCATACCTTCCATCATCTTTTGTGTTGCCTCTTCGATCTTTCTCTTTTGTTCTAATTGACGTCTCTGGGCAGGTGTCATGTTTTGAGCTTGTTGTTGACGAGCAACTTGAGCAGCAAATTCAGGATACAGGTGGGCAATAGCAGGGGGAGGTGGAGGGGCCGGTTGGTTAAAGCGAGCGGAAATGCTCTTCTGTTGTTCATACATAGCCTTCATACGCTCAATGCGCTGACGTTCAGCTATCTTTTGAAGATCTTCGGGTGTACCATCCAAAAGAGCTACGCCAACATGAGCTTGCTTAAGAGCGCCGACATCATTGGTACCATCACCGGCCATCAAAGTAGTATAACCGAGATCTTTGAGGCCGGTCAATAAGTATTCCTTCTGTGAGGGTGAAACACGAGCATATACCCAAGTATGTTCCAAAATTTGATTCATATTTTCCTTGTGAGGAGTGAATTGAGTCATTGCAGAACCAGTTAAGCAGAGATCGTACTTGTCTAAAAGAGCTTTATCCAAAGGCTCGACAGGATCAACTTCAACACGATAAGATTCGTCGATGCTGTGGAAGATAACCTTATCATCCTTACGGGTCTCTTCACGGTCAACAATTAATACGTCACGTTCAACAATGGCAACTTCACGAGCGACGGCACAAGCTGTTAAAGGATTATCGCCTGTAATCATAACACAACGATGAGAAGACTCGTTCAATTCCTTCAAAGCAGCAACAGCGTCTTCTTTGAGAGGACAACTGAAAACAATAAAACCAGCAAAAGTAAGATCACATTCCACCGATTCCCGAGGAAGATCATTGATCTGGCTAGCATTCAAATGCTGATCCAAAATTTTATACCCCAAAGCCAAAACTCTGCTACCCTTCCTAGTGAAATGTCTGTATGTATCCACGTAATTGTCCGGAACTTCCTTATACATGAGTTTGAGAACTTCAGGAGCACCTTTTACAGCAACGAAGGATTTGCTTCCGGCAAATTTAGGATGGATTAACGTAGAAACAGATGATTGACGTTTAAGAGCAGAAGAAAATTGATAACGACGACGAATTTGCAAACTTTGTGTCTTCTTTTGACCCTTGGGATAAAGTGTATCATTAGCACCAAGTTCCCAATCGAGGGCCTTCAAGGTTTCTTTTTCCATAGGATCCCCAACAATACCGTCCTCCAATTGTACCAAAGCGTGTGCACTAGCCAAAACCCAGCGAGTACTGTCAGCGACTTCATCAGCCTTACACAGTTCTGTTGGAGACTTCTTGTCACTATTTTGATTAAAGTAAGTAGAAAAGACACGTTAGATTTTCACTTTGTTAGGTAAAAATCTAATTTTAAAGAACAAGGAAATTACTTTGCGTGAGCTACTCCTTCAAAAACCAAATCCTCACTAGTCAAGGTACCAGTCTTATCGAAACAGCAAACGTCAACACGGCCAGCGTAGGGGATACGGAAGGGTTCTGTACAAAAAATAGCAAATTTGGATAGAGCAACCAAGCTACTGTTAACAGCTAAGCTCAATTCCATGGGCAATTCAGGAGGGACGACAGAAGTAATGATCAAAATACAATCCAATAAAAGCTTGGATTTTTTACGATCATTTTTAACACCTTCCTCCCAAACGTAAGCAGAAGCAGCAATTGCAAAGACGAGTAAAAAGAGAATGAACAGTAAAGCTTCAAAATTGTTGGCAGACACACGTTCGGTGGAGAATATCATGGTACGGACGAGCTCGCCTTGAGATGTACCGAAGCCTGTACGGGCAACGACACAAACACAACCTTCATCTGGAGGTACTTCATTCTTTGGTGCGGTCACTTGGAGTACTTTAGTACCGCCAAAAAGAACATTGATCCTATCTGTGCCGTTCATGTCAAAATCATCATTAGCATCTCTAAGGGCGACGGATTCCTGTAATAATAAAGATAGACTTGAAGTTAAATCATTGCTTCTCAGTTTTTAACCTTCTTATACGCAAATGTCACTGTATTTTTTCCCTTCTTCTTCATAACCTCTTTAGCTATGTAAAATTATATATACCTTCAACAAGGGTGTCGATTCACCGGAAAGCATAGCTTCATTAACAATACAAGAACCATCGGCTATGACCAAATCACAAGGTACGCCTTGATCTTCCTTAGTACGGACAATGGAAACGACATCACCAGGTAACAATTCATCACTTTGAATCTGCACCCATTTCTTTTCACGCTTGACATATACAGGGTAAGGCTTTTGATTCATACCACGGAATTCATTAATGGTACGAAGACGTTGATATACAACTGTACATTCGAAAACCACGAGCATGAACAATGTGAAAAGTGAATAATACCAATATTCATCCAAACACCAAAGACCTACACAGAAGATTTGAAAAACAAAGAATGGTGCAACAGCATGTTCCTTGAAAAGCTCGATGAACGTAGGTAAAGGAATCTCGAACCTTCACAATGAACAACAGGTATCGTGTCAGATCTTGTATTATTAATTGTAGCAGTGAAGCACCTGTCAGCGTTAAATCCCCTGATGATCAACTTACTTATTGGGTCCGTAGGTATGTCTAAGCGATTCAACCTCTTCTTGTGTCGTCAAGCCCTTAATGTCCTGGTAAAAGCCAACATTCAACCCTAAATCTGAAGGATAAAGTAATTGTTCAAACTGCTTTTTATCCGCGTTCCAGATAAATTTTTTTTGTTGGAATGAAAATGAGATCTCATCCTCCTCCTCCTCTTCAATAGACTGCCATAAAAACATTTTAAACTCTCATTGTTAGTACATTGTAATTAAGATATTTCTTCCCTGTTCATTTTATCGCAAATTACCTTTGTATGCTCGAGTTTAACAAGAGTTCCTTTGCCTTGATAACGATATGGTATAATTTTGATGATACTAGCTTTGTATACATTGGGTTCCTAACGTGATGGAAACGCAGTTTTCAATACAGCTTGAGATGAAAAATGTCTTTGTTTAAATGATATCTAATTACCTTCAAACAAGTGAAAAGAGCTTTCAAATTGACACTCCACTGACAAGCCAAAAATGTTAAAGCGTGTAAAGATACAATACCACCAATTGCAACAAAAGTCCACTCCTCAGAACCGAGATATGTGTCATAGTGAAAGAAATAAACATAAATAAACGCAGGGTAGAGCATACTAAAGAAGGGCCAAACATATAGATGCCAGACTCGAGGCAACGGCTTCAGCAAGGCAGCTGTCTGCACTCGTTCGGACTGAACAAGCGTTTGCATCCTGATGCAAAGAAAGCGAATATACGACAGTGAGTTGACAACGGATTTATAGAAATAATTCTAGCGAGGAATCGTTCATCTTACATTTTTGATGAAGCAAGAAATTAGCTGCGGATTATTTTGTTCTTGAAAGGATGAGGAGATTTGCGAAGAAAAAAAAAAGGTTATTAAATTTAGCTGTTTTATAACATTTTCTTCGCCCTCCTGATGAAAACGTCGCCGACGTTTCAAATAGCGCAGGCCAGAACTAACTGCACCACTTTTTTTGGACCTATGCTATGTATTGTAGCCTTTTCCAAACTTTGCAGGTCATTTCTCCATGACAGCTTGTTGCAAATACAATTATTGTAAGGTATCTTTTGTTAGCCATTTTTATACCTTTTTTTAATGATAGTCGTCTCATCTCTGTCGCGCGTTGCTTCATGGAGAAAATGTGAAAACATGAAAATCTGTTACCCAAATACCCAATTTTATCTATTTTCTCTTTTTCCTTCTTTTTTACTTTACTTTATACCCTATACTTTATGGCCTATCCCATCCTGTCCCTTTCTCTCTTTCTATTCATTCATTTTCAAATAGCACAAGTATATGAAGATAACTAGTAGATTAAATTATCTCTTTAAAACCTATTTAGTTTCTATCGTTATGCGTTTCACATGCTAAAATAGGGTAAAGGTGAACAAAGCTTTGCACTTTGTAGTCTAAGAAATATACATATAGAGCATTGTAATCGTTGACAGACTTGGTCTTTATTACAGTATTTTATAATGCTGAAGTGATAATACACAAATTTATCATTCGACTAACAAAGATATAGAATTGATTTATGCTGTAGATAGGTGTCTATCTATTTCTTATCATCATCAGGCTTAGGAGAGAGCCCACTCATAGCATCGCGAGCCCTATAAATGTTTTCATGAAAAAAAGGACATCAAAAAAATTCGTGATTAGTTCAGTAGTTCAACCTATATACAACTTTCTTGTCCAGTGAGTTTTAAACGTACAATTTCTTTAATTCAGGGTTGTTCATCATTTCTTGCAAGTTGGGAGCGCCTCCGCCACCCATCATTTGTTGGGCCCTACATACCAGGAGAAGAAAAAAGTCAGCAACGGAATAGCTACTCAAGATCGAATCGTACAAAAAGTTTACATTCTGGCAATATTAGGATTATTCATCAAGCCGTCAAGAGCACCTGAAGACATCATTTGTTGGGCCATATTCATTAAAGCGGGGTTGTTCAGTAAAGAACCTAGATCAGGCATGCCACCGGCACCACCGAGATTAGGGAAGCCACCAGCGGAAGAGGATGAAGCAGAATCAGAGCCAGAGCGCTCAGCGGTAGGAGTATTAGACTCGCTGTCAGAACCTAACTTAGCCTTAGCGGTGGCCAAAGATTGTTGTATAGTAGCATTACCAGGTTCAAGCTCCAAACCCTTTTCATAAGCCTTGACAGCTTCATCGAACTTATTCAAACAGAAATAAGCATGGCTACACATTGTATAGAATGCGATATAGAGAACATTGACTTTTGATTAGCATAAATCCTTTTTCCCACCCATCAATAACGTAATCCATAATATTGCTGATAAATATGATTCTTTACCCCATACGGCTATAAGCCTTACTGTATTTGGGATCGATTTCAACTGCCTTCTTGGCGTCATTTACGGCCTTCTCGTGATCACCTTGTTGACTATAAGCAGCAGCACTACAAACGGGGGGGGGAATTCGTTCCACACAGAACGTCTATCAATAAAAGCATGTCAAAAGTACATTTATAGGAGAAATATCGTACCGGTTGGCGTAGTAAACAGCGTTGGAGCCATTGAGTGTAATGGCTTCAGTATAAAGCTTGATAGCTTCTGGATAATTACGTTCGGCGACCTTACGGTTACCCAAAACCTTTTTTTCTTCAGCAGCTTTCTTATCCTCCTCACTGACGTTCTATATTTGAAATGTTGTTAGTAAACCTTTTGCTCGTTATGTCAATACTGGATTATATAATTGTCTTGCAATGAAACCGTACACCTACATTAATATAAGAAATAAGATTGGCATGTGAGTGAGCTATCTACGTGATAACTTTCAAGTATTGACTAGTACTTACTTTCAGATTTGCTGGATGTAGCAGCTGACTAAAGAAAGACGTAAAAAAAAAATAAAATAAAAAAAGACAAGACTGTTTAGACACGCTTCCCTGAATCTAATTATTCACTCACGGCTCAATTCTACGACTCTTCGAATCCTATATTAGTTACCTGCGTATTCTTCTTGGTTCTCAAATATACATCAAAGATAGATAATAAAGTGGCAGGCTTAGTGGAGTAGAGTTCTTTTTGCTTTTCATCGGAAGCATCTACGCCGAAAGCTTCACCAATGCACTGCATAGCAACTATTTTGTAATTGAGCAGTATTAGACATTTTTAAACGTTGCGGTCATCAGTCTTTGGACTTTGGGCCTGACTTACCTTCAATTCCTTCGGTGTCATCTTTACTGATCGTGCCGTCTTCGCAAGACTTTTGCAAAAACTCAAGGATAGAATATACAAGTGCTTTCTTATTTTCAGTAGCCATTCTGCTTTTCTTGAATGGAATAGTTGCTGACAAGAGGAAAGTAGGTGATAGAAGAAAATTACAGAAAAAGTCAACTTGTAAAAAGCTCACATTCGCTTAGAACGAATAAGCCAATTGAAAACGTCTCATCATTTCAGAAGAATTTTCCAGATTCAGGGTCAGTTGTTATTTCATTTTTTTTTTTTTTTTGAAGCTGTTGAAATTTAACTTAGTCCGTGCCTGGTCAAATCAGAAAAAAAGTATAAATAGGGAATCCTTATCTCACATTTCACAAATTCTTAACTCATTAGACTCTTTTCTTTTGTCTCTCCTTCAATTTCTGCATTTTTTACAACCTTTAGCAACGAATGTTTCCAAACAATTGTAACTCTTCCAACGAAAAACGTGGATCTATCTTTGTATCTGGTACAGATGGTGATAAAGGCGTTATCCTTGTTCAGCAATTATTGCAACTTCCTGAACAATACAAACATTTGACTCATAAAACGGTCTACGCTGGATTACCTGACAGTACGACTCCAAGAGCAAGATCACTCGAAGGTTTAGGCGCTAAAGTTGTTGCATTTGATGTCCTTAATGACCACAAGGCCGCATTCAAGGCTCTATCAAATGTGTCTAAGCTTTGCTTATTAATTGATCCTTTGAGTGAAAGAATGCAACGATCCAATGCTTATCTATTTGGAAAAGCGTAAGTTTTCTTTCTATTGAGCGTCATCATTGAAGTTGTGTAGACTAAATCTGATCCTTCCTCATAGTTTCATTGATGCTGCTAAGGACGCTCAAGTGGAGCATGTCATTTTTCTGACCCCTTTCACTCCTTTAGATCCTGTGAAGAGTATCACAGTGAACAAACAGAAACATTATAGCGATGACACCACACATACATTGCCTTATAATTCCTATCGCACTCAATTTATGCTTATTGAGTCTTATCTTCAGTCCCAGTTTGATCATAATCGAATTACTATTTTAAGATATCCCGGTTTGCTTCATCAACATCTGCTGGTCTTCAGTAAATACATTGCTCAGCACAATGCTTTTCCATTACCTCATCAACATTTAGAAATTACTGTTGAATCCTGTAACATGATAGATATTGCTCGTGCCACAGCTTTCGTCGCTCATTCGCCTACTTTGCGCCACAGCAAGAATACTTACAAGATCTCGTCCGGTTTATTAACTCTAGAAGAAATGAGTCATCGAGTGTTAATAGGTGGCTTGCAAAAGCGTAATTGTACCATTAACACTATGGATATGATTGAATTGCAAAAAATCTTATCAGAAAGCGTTGGGAACGAAGACCATGCTATGTTTTTGATGGAAATGTGGGGCTTGCCTGTCGTTCATAATTATAACAGTTGCGGCAGTAGAAGATTAGAAATGACGCGCGATTTAGAAGCGCTCACGGGACAAAGCGGGAAAACTTTGAACGAATACTTTGAAGAAGATGGTGTACGTGATGCTTTCTTATCTCATCATTCTGTTACTGCTGCTACGGCTTCTGTTGTAACCAATCCGAATAGTTCTCAAAATGAAAGTTCTGCTGCTACAGTTATTCGCACTTAAACCGATTCGACTAGCTCCCTACTTCAGTCTTCGTTTCACAATCATCGTAGACGATATCTAATCATGTACATACCCAAACTACAACTTGGTGCATTTTTTATGCTCAAGTAACCTTTTTACTATAGCTTGATTTTCTATATTTTATAAAATGACGTATACTCTTTTTATTCTTAATACACTTGCCACAAGTATTACACAATTCATGCTTTTCTATATAGTACAGCCTCAACAATGTTTATCATCATTTCCCATATTCAGCCATCACATGCAAACTTTTCTATTAAACTACACGATGGAATGGGAAAAGATGCCGTTATACAATGTTACATCTGTTGTAATCTCCTCTAATAACCTTGACGTATAATGTCCGTTCAAATAAATTTATTGGTTATAGATAAAGAAAAACGTTACATTAAGATTAGAGTTTTGCTATGCGTTGTACCTGATATTTATGTTCGTGCCAGCTGAGAAAGGGATACATCAGATAAATGAAGGAATATACCACAAAACGAACGCTTTAGTGATACTAATGAATTTTCGGTTTTAATTTAGACCTTCTTGTATACAAAATTGGATATTTTGATTGACTTGATTCAGAAAATTTAAGTCATTATTTCAGACTAATAACTTTTTACATTTGGACACTTGTAGTAAACATCTGAGGCCCGCCTCTTTTTGCACGCATTTGTTGCAGTAAGTTTCGTTGTTTGATCGGCCCAGAAGAATTACGTACATTCTCCTTAGCTGCCATGTGAACTGATAGTCCATTTGTATTTTATGTAAATGACTCACAATCCTGTATTCTCATTGACTGCTCAGCATCTCTCTTGATCTAAAATCGTGTCACTTTAGTGTCATTTTCCCCTTAAAGAAAGCAATAACAATAGGTGATTGTATAAATTAAGTTAAACGCCTGTTTCTTGTCAGTAACTGATGAAGTGATAAATAAACGTGTCTTGATTAATAAACGTGTCTCGATTTGGTGTCAAAATTTAGCGCGTCTAAAGAAATCTGTCTAGATTGTTTTTGTTGTCCAAATATAACATTCTAACAAAAAGTTTCAGTTTTGCTGGTACCTTTTCCCTTTTTTTATCAGAGTCTAATTATATCCTTTAAAGAATTATTAAAGAAGTGTTAACAGTGGATCTTCAGGTAGATTAAAATAAGATCTCATCACAACCTACTCACAACGACTGCACTGTACATATTTTGTTTGTAACTGAGTGTTTGTATCTTTTGAGTTGCTTTTTTATCATGCCGTCAAGAGAAGCAAAAGTTTACCTTGAAGCAAAGTTGAAGAAAAAGCAGCAAGAAAATAAAGAAAGTCAGTTCATTATTGCTGTATTTTGTTTACTATTCGTTTATGTACTCAATTAGAATCGTTAAACCATTAATTTCTAGAAACATGTTTTGATTGCGGACGGGAAGGGCATGCCCATAAGGGCTCATACTTGTGTCCAGAATATAATGGTAACAGATAGCTGAAGAGGTAGTATTTCCTGTTCATTTTCACTGATATTCTATTCATACGCTTTTCTAGCCAAGAAACGAAAGTCCGGAAAGGACGACTACGAAACAAAGCAAGCTAAAGATAAAGGCAAAAAGAGAAGGCTAGAAGCAAAAAAAGCATCGCCATCGAATACTGTCATATGCAAGCACTGTGGTCTAAGTGGTCACTCAACTAAAGCTTCCTTTGCTTGCCAACAACATATTACTACTAAAGCGGAGCTCCTTCGAACAAACTATTCAGATAAGTATGAGCTTTACGCTCGGAAACTGCCCCTTGTAATCTACGTGGACGGTGTTTTTGATGCTAAGCGCAGTATCTTACGGAAAGAGCATGAAGGATTCCAGCAAAAAGTGATTGAGCTGTGCAGATTTATACGGGACGTCACAACCAGAGCGCAGCTTTTCATGAATTACTACATTATTAAGAACCGTAATTTAACTGTTCAGGAATACATTTATGAACAAAACTTTTGGTACTGCATCTGTAAGCTAGTCTTGGGCCAAAAAATTACCAACAAAGCCTACATTAACCACACTGTGGCTCTGACGTTCGATGACGTTGCTACTGACGATCCATCCATTATATCCCCCTTCAAGGATCAAAAAATCAAAGGTTATAGTGATGCTATGGCGGCTGCATGCGAGAGTATAGCAACCACTTACATGAACCACATGGTGGAAAACTTCACTAAACGTATCAGATACTACTTGTATTGGGCATTGAAGCCTACTTTCCAGGTAAAATGCTTGACTTATATCTTCATAGAGAAGATTTTAATTGCCCAATTCATTGTCAAATAATAGGAAACAAAGAACAATGTGATTTACGGACTCATTGACTCATATTGCCTTCCTAAAATTTTGTATGATATGGATACTTGTAAATGGTTGGAGGATGTTGATATAACAAAACAACCCGAAGTCGATGCAACATGCCAATCATTGATGAAAAAGATGCCATCAACTCCAACAATCGAAAATATCACAGCAGCACCATCAACTTTTCTACCACCTTTGGCGTTCATGCTGCAGTTGATCGAAACGAAAGCCCTTACCGCTGGTCCGAATGACAAAAAACCCAAATTATTCTCATTAACTCCCACTGTGTCATTCAAATGGAAGCATGTCAGCATCAATGAAAAGGCCCTATGCTGTTTGTCCAGACAGTCCATTGGCAACCGGTCCTATGCTAATAATCTCGAGATCTTCTTTAATGTTTTTAATTTTGCAAAGTTCGGATATGAAACGTAAGGAAAAAACTACACTTTGCTTTCAAAACCCAATGGCACTAACAAAATTTGTTGCTCAAATAGCCTACAAGACCTTGTCAGAGCTCCAGCCAACTCTAAGGACATGTTCAATTGTGTAATACACACAGATGGCTTTGCTGTAACCTTTTTGTTTGTCCGTTCCCGTCAAGAAAAAAGTGCAACAGCTACACTCACTCTTGAGGATTTTACTCCTGCTGAAATCAACAAGTATTTCATGCCGATAGCTGTAGATCCAGGGCGTAATGAGATATTCACAGCTGTAGTTGGTTACAACACAGATACGCATCAAATTCGCGCATGTAGCAAAGAGGAGCGCGCTCAAATTGCTGGATATAACAGACGTACAAGGGTCGTGGATGAAAAGAAGGTTGCAACTGGTATCAAAGAAATTGAGACCAATCTACCGACGTGCAAGACTGTTCACTCCGAAATACAATATAAGCTGTACCTTTCTTATGTATTGAGACATATCCAAAGCTTACATGAATTTTATGGCTTCAACTCTGCCAAATTCATATTTAACGACTATCAAGGCCGTCAAAGAGCTGACGAAGAGCTCGCTAACATGCTTCTGGATGGAGGCAAAAAGTATAACCCCAGAAAAAGAAAAAAAACCAACAAGAATAAACGGCGTAAAAGAAAGTTGCCGAGAGGAAGCAAGACAACGAAGAGTAAGGTACATGCAAGAAAAGCACAGAGGGCTGCAGAAAGGAAGGAAGGACAAGAGAAGAAGTTAACGATTAATGTAGAAGCAGCTGCGCAAAAAAGGTACGCATTCATTACTACTGATTCAACAGTAACTGGTAACTATATAAATACATTAACCTGTCCTTTGCAGATACAAAACAAAGACTGTTAAGAAATGGACCGCTGCTCCATTCTTTGAAGACCGCAAGAAAATCCCATTAGTCATTTTTGGTGACGGGATGAAGAACAAGGATTGTGTTTCATTTAAAGGCCACCCAGCAGGTGTGACAGGAAAGTTGTATCGTACTCTCCTGAAAAGACAGCGCTGCTTTCTTGCTGCGGTAGTGGACATCAACGAGTTTAAAACCTCAAAGGTGGGTCCCAAATCGCCAAATCAAGTGCCCTTCTCTAGAAGTAATGTCATTTTCGTAGGTTTGTAATAATTGTAATGGTGTCGAAATGAAAGAAGTACGAATTTCGGACGGCTCCAGCGTCTATGGTACCAAGGCCTGCAAAACCTGTGGTATGATATGGCAAAGAGACGTCAATGCGGCCAAAAATATGCTTACTATTGCAAATTCCGTATGGGAACACAATGGCCGCCCCGACATTTTCTCTCGCCATCGCCATAACGAAAATGGTGCTGCAGGTTCTATACCGACGGCTTAAAGATTTTTACGCGTTTAGGTGAGTTCATCTTGTGAAATTTGTCACTGTACATTTCTGGGGTTTTATTAACTGCTGCTTGACGTTACTACATACTCAAACAGGGTAGGTATTCTGTGCTTTGGCACAGTATATTTACCTTGTTTGAGTAATAGTAGTTCGCACATTTGGCATTGAGCATTTTGACAGAAAAGGTATGATCCCAAAAACTATACTTTTCATCCAAAATAATTTTAAATTAGTCTGAATTTTGATTGTAATATAGTCTCAATTTAATAGCCATTTTGTGCGAAAGTCAAGCGGAAAAACAGTAATGAACCCTGAGAAAGCATCTGTTGAAATGAACCAATGAATTTCCTCGGTTATGCAAATGTACGATAATACATGTTATATTTTCATACAGAAATGCAATCTGATCCCACGCAATACTTAAACATTGGACCTATAAATTTATACGTCCCAAACGTTATGCTAGACCGCTTTTACCTTGCTTTGGTGTATGTTGCTTTTCCTGAATGTTTTCAGTTCTTTGATAACCTGAAACTGACCACTTCTTTTAATATGTCGTTTGTACTCCTAGGCGCACATCAAGCCTTTTATATTACGTGCAGATTGTGAAGAACAAAGAAGTGGGTGGGGATGGGCTGCAACACGGTCTCTTTTGAGCGATGGGAACATTGTTTTCGTACCAGCAGGCAAAAGACTCACAATCAAAAGCCACAAAATTGAGCATGGGAAGAGTGGGTTATGTATTGAAACAAGTAGCTCTGCAACTTGTAAGAGCAAACCTAGTGCTCTAATTGTTGCGAATTCTTTTGCTGCAGTAAAATTAATAACTATAGAAGGTTCATGTGATAGCTGTTGTTCGGATTTATGTTGCGTTAAGTATACATGCATTGAGGACTTCATAATGGTTTATTCATGACAAGTAAGACTACGATATTTTCATTATTTCCAGATTCAAATGTGGTAGAATGCTCTGTTCTAGTCATCGATACAGAGCAATGATGGTACAACGCCTACTACCGTAAGAATCAACATAAAAGTTGGTCTTACCCAGCGTTTCAGAAAAGAATCTACATTGTTCCTGGCTCTAAGTCATCCCATGAAAGGCCAAAATATAAATGCATTCTAATCGATCATGGCAAATATCAACAACATAAACGAGCATTCGACATTAGAAATTATCTCCAAATAAGACACCTTTAAACTCATGACATTTTATTCTGTTTACTTCAACATTTGCAATGTGAAAACAAATATCTCTGCAGCGATGTACAGTTTAAAATATCAAGAAATCCACTCATTGGCATATACGAACAAGACAGGAAAAAGCGGAGAGATGTACCACATGGAACGCCATGAATAAGAAGAAGTCATTCATTTCTTTGAATTGCTACATGCGGAATTTAAAAAGTTTGCAGAGGACGGCAAGAAGGGAGAGGATTTATAAGACATCTTTTTTTTCGCTTACCACATAAAAGCCAAATCTTTTTACTTGAGGTTATTTAGTATAGTATTATTTTTTGTCACTTACCACTTTAGTTTCTTTCTTTTTTTATTTTGTTTTGTTTATTATAAATGGGAATTCAGCAGTCTTGCTTTGAAGCCCATTAGCATAAGAACCAAAGATTGAAATTTCATCGTTCTTTTTGTTGACAAACACCTCCCTTCTTCTATCTGTTTATCTCGTAAATATTCAATATCAACTCTTTGTAAATAATGAAAACTATTTCAAATTATACCAATGCCACGCAACTATTAGAAGAAGGCAAAACCAAAGTAAGGGAGGATCACAATCGTTTTGCATAAATCATTGTTCATCTGACTAAAATAAAAAAAAAAAACTTCTGAAATAACGGCGTTTAGGATGCATATGCTGCCTTCCTTTCAGTTGTTGAATTGTCGACCCAACAACTTCATGGAGTCAAATTCGTTCATCAAAGTAAGCAATGCTTTACGGAGGTGTTTTTTCTTACTATAAAAAGCATCGAGGCATCAGTCATTTATGCCTGGAAGTTATTAATATCCATTTATTTTTAGCACCTGTATCGAAACCAATTGAATTTGAAGATTCTATTGCATTATTGAAGTTGAGTATCGATCATTTATACAAGATAGCCACTATAAGCAATGATGTTCAAAGAAAACTGCCTGGTGCATTTTCTCCAACTATAACATCCGCCACCATTGTCACCAACAGCCACCAAAGCAGCAGTAATAATCCTGTCAAACCTCCGCCTCCTGTACCACCGAAACCATACCATATCAGTAAGCAGCCTCAGCGTCCTCCTCCAACCACTAGTACAACCATCTTAAAACCAGACCCACCGCCAAAACCTGCGTCTTCGTCAGCGAAAAATAAAGTTAATGTACCAACATTTTCAAAGCTAAAAAGTGACATCCAAAAGAAAAGATCTAGAGGAAACTCTGTCAGTTTTGCCGAAGATACCAAACTGTGCAAGTCGAGAACAATTGAACAACATAATGAGACACAATTGGATGATAATGGAACAGTTCCAGAGCAACAGTACGAAATATGTGGGAAAGAAAACAAAGATATTACTGCCGCAGAGTGGAATCAGACCAGCCACGAGCCATCACATTCGTCATCGCGGTATCAGCCTCCATTACAGATACGGCCCGTTGTTTCAAGGTCGTCATCCTCTCTGTACTCTTCACCCTCTTCCGCCAAAAACATACCATGCAATCTGCAAAACAGAAGTAAATCTTGGATTGTGCCTAGTAGCTGTAGAAGATCTACATCGAGTAGCAACAGTAATAGTAATGGCAGTCATGATAGCTTGCTTGAAGAAGACGACGCTGGAGTGGATGATGGACCTATTGATGTGCTTTTGGAAAGTATTGTGAATCCACGAAATTTGATGCCGGCTCAAACTAGTACAGGTGACAGTTTGACCTTGCCAACTTTATCTCTTGAAACGGACAAAAATAACAACAGTAGTGACAACTATGTCCCCAATATTCCAGCCCCACCTTTATTAGCCACTCACAAACGAATCCAGCAACGTATAAATGATCTTGAAACAGAGTCGCAATATTCCTCAAACAGTCTCCATAAAGTCAAATGTGCACGACAAACATTGGAAAAAGTGCGTAGTCTGTATATGAGTGCTATGACTATACCCAGCATCATGCATTTCCCTCCTCATTTAATTGCTTATCAACTTACTCTCATTGAATCTTCTATTTTCTGCGCCATTCCTCGAGAAGCACTCTTGACGCATTCCTCTCGTACACCACACAAAAAGATTGTCGCCTCTACTGATTTTTTCAACTACACTACACGTTTTATCGAACATTCCATTTTATTGCCTCAAGAAGCGTACCGGCGCGCCGAAATCATCCACCGCTGGATCAAAATCGCAACGAAACTCTACCTGCTTCACAATTATCAAACGCTAAAGGCGGTTGTGTCAGCTTTGGGCACACCGCCCATCAAACGGCTCAGACGCACATGGGACTGTATACCGAAGAAAAAAATGGCAAAGTTGGAGATGTTGAGTCATTTGATGTCTGAAACAGATAATTATCAAAAGTATCGCGAGCATATTCAGGTAGAACAGAACACTTGTAACAATCGATTATCTTCCTCCTCTCTTTCAGCTGCTACAACACCCACAACTTCCGCCCGCGCTTTCACTACCTATTGTACTTCTGCGTCATCCACAGGCTCTTGGACAAAACCAATCGTCCCTTTTTTGGGCGTCTTCATCCATGATGTGACCTATCTTTATGCAGCAGTTAAGAAAGAAAATGAGGACCCTCAACAGAATCGTCGTGTGTTAGAGGTCCTTCATCAAATTCAAATGTTTCAAAAGGCTCCAAAATATCCACCCTACCCTATCATTGACGAAAACAACCATTCTGTCACTCTACCTAGAGGAAGAAAGAAAAAGAATTTATTCCGTCCCATAGACGCTTTACATTTTGTAGGTGGCAATTCCTCCCGGAAGGATCACAACAACAACGGTAGCACTATTTTCGGAGCAGCAACGGCAGCACTTATGCTAGGAGACGAAGAAAGAATGGAACCACAACAAGAAGTAGAAGTTGAGCAACAGCTGATCACGCAGTATTTACTGATGCGTCCATGGGTAAACGAAAAGACGATCGATGCCCTGAGCAATTTGAGAGAGCCCATGAATAAACCCAGGTCTAGTTCCTCCCCCACAACAGTAACAACAGCAGCAGCAGCAGTAAATGCCAGTGGTCGTTATAACAGCTCAAGTATGACTAACAGTGGTGACTACCTCTCAAGCAGCAGCGTCCGGTCAAATAACCATGGGAATCATGCTTCCCGTTCAGATTCAACGCCTTCTGCACCCTTGTTAAGGAAATCATCTGCTGCTGCAAATGCTTCTTCCCGTCAACAGATGACTATTTCTACTGCCATGCCCTCATCATCCTCTTCTATATTCAGTAGTGCCAGTTCATTGATACGATTTTCCGGCAATGATCATAGTGATCCATCGGTAGTTACCTCAGTGGATGAGAGCACTACTTTAGACGATAATAGCACCATCAGCAACACGAAGCGTTCTTTTGTAGGAGGTTTTTGGCCATTTAGAAAAAGCAATGATATGAGTCGGCAACTCTATGTTGAACCAGCATCTGGTAGTGGTCGCGATTTTGCAATAACCAACTCTTGGAGTGAAGTGGACGATGACGATGACGATGACGATGAGGATTCCGAAGATAAAGAATATAAGGACACACTAGACGAACCAATGACGACCCCATCCATTTCTCGGAATGACAACAGTGGAAGCTTAAACATGCGATTACGATTTCCTTCCGTAGCAAGCAGCAATAACCGGAACAGCAGCAACATTCACACTAAGGGACATAGTAGATCTTTTTCATTGCCTGCATAAAACAGAACATTCCCTTCCTAGAATCATAGTTATCAGATACCTGCATCAACTTTTATTTATTGATCTCTATAACTTGCTTTTTTCCAATACCTGATTAACATTTCGGTAAAGCAAATAAATTATGATAAATCACATACAACAAAACCATCACACTATCTATCTCACTGTCAAAGCATTTATTCTCTATGCTTCCCGCAGATTTAGACGTTTGTTTGCAATGATTCGAGTTAGCATGGTAGACCCTTACATTTATCAAATTCGACATGATAATCCATTCTCTATCTGTTTTGCTACGATTGTAGGTGATTTACATGTTTGAGACACTACAATGTCAAGAAACTCATTATTCATTCACCCGCTTCTAAATGATGACATACCATTTAATTGACATAGGAACAGGCTGTGTCGTACTACTCTGCATCCGGTTCAGATATGGCTGTCTTTTGTTTTCAACTAGTCATTGTGTGATCGGCTGGAATTAGACATTGCTGAGCTTAAAAAGCCTTCACTATCTTCATGCAGTGGTGTGGGCCTGCAACGCCTTATCCTCTACAACAAGGCAAGATGATTCCTACGGCATTTCAATCAGCAAACAAGTTACTAGCAGTCGAAACTAGAGCGAAAGTAGGATTGAAACTATATATAAAGCGTTATGATAAAAGAGTCGCACTTACACCTTGTTTGAAACTGTCAAATCAGACCTTGGCCATTTACAGATCTCTATTACGATCTTGCCAATCATTCACTTATAAGAACACAATGAAAAGGATTATAACCGAAAAATTCAAAGCGAACAGGCATATGACTTCCCGCCCCCAAGTTTTGAAAATGTTGCAGGAAGCTGATAAGGTATGTTTACAGTTTCTATATCTCTAGTCTTCGTCGATCAAAGTTACAGTCTCAAACTGTGGAAAAATAAGACTCTAGAATATTTTGAACAAGCCAAGTCAGGAGACCAAAAAGTGATGGATAATATTGATACGTACATGAGGCGTTTCTATGTAAAGTAGTCCAAATAAGCGAACGGAAGCATAAATGGTTCTCTATGCTCAACTATTCATTGGCCCTCATTGATTATCTAGGTAAGGAACAAAGATGAGAAGACAGCAAAGACAATAAAACCGTGCAGAATCGCAACCGTAAAGCAGCAACAGCAACGGTACAAAGGAAGGAAGCGATCCAAGTTTACCAAACGGAAACCATATCAAGTAGCCATTCTTACACAAACATCTACCGGATTTCGGTTTAAACGTGTACGAGGATGGAGGCAACCTGACCGCACAGCTATGATGATTAAGAATAAATTAAAGCGACTGCAGACCAATCTTGATCGATTTGTCCTATTGCAAGATTATTTACAGATGATAAAAGCAGAAAAAGTATTTTTAACGAATCTAGGATGCTTACCAGAGGACAAGCTCAAAGGTTTTGGTAAGTGCCAAGTTATTGATGCTTACCTTATTGAAATAATAGTTGAATCTCTGATATATCTGTAAAACATATTTATATACTAATAAATTTTAGAAACGACAATCAAGGCAGGAATGGCTCATTACTTTAGATATAAATTGAAAAAAAGGGAAGAGTTACCAGAAGATGAGACTAAATAATCCGCCTTTTGTCTAATGATATTATACCCATACCCATATTCCGTCATAGTCACGATTTAAAGCTAGAGATGTATCATCATCAGTTGATTATGTTGGTATTTTATTACAATATATTTCAGAATCCAGCGGTTTTGTACAGATTAAACGACACACTGCTATTTACATAATTGCAAGCGGCCTCAGCTTTGGTAGTATTATGAAAATTACTTAAAAGCGGACCGAAGGTTGATTGAATGGGCTTACCGAGCGAGGTAGACAACGATGAGTTGATATCTACATTTTCAAAATGTAGCAATTATGCTATTGAAAGGCAGGCATGATTTGCATATGGATAGGAAACACGCTTTCATGATTTGTACGCGATCTGTCAAGTGTAATTACTTTAAACGGGAAATTGGGACATGTTTGTGCTCCCATCAGGTTCATTGATAAAAAGCGCTTTTTGTATTGGAGCAGACATGAACTGTATACAAGTTACATAAAATGATTCTATTGGCTCGTCTTCATTACAACCATAAGAATGTATGCTACATCAACTGTTCCTTATCAACAACTTAAAGAAGTGCACTTTCCACTTTAACAAATATGCTTCATAAGGTTTTAGTCTATTACAATATAAGCTTAATAAGATGAACTTGTTCAAATTATAATTGGAAGATGATCGTGGGAAGTTTCGGTTCAAAGGGCTAAAGACCTTAGTAGTTTCTTCAATCTCGTTCACAATGTAAATAAGCTCCGAGTGAATCATCGTGACTATTTCGAAAAGTACTTTGATCTCTTTTAAACATCCATTCACAATTAAGGCACCTACTTCTTTTTCCCATTATACATATTCCTTGTTTTTACGCATACTTTTTTATACCAGTTAACTATTTTATATTCCGAAGGTCGCTGAGATGATATCAACAAGAATTCCGTTAGCATTCAAAAGAACTGTCTTTGGTTATGCCAGGAGATCATATTCAGAACTAAGCGTAAAATTAGTTGAATATTTTCAGGCGCGAGTTGACATATCTGGGGTTTACAATGTTATTTTGTTTGTCTCACTTTAGGCAAGCAAACTTAAAATCAGAAAAGCAGATACATTGAAGCCTTTGGTTGCAAATGATCAACTAGTTTTTGGGCGTACATTCACAGATCATATGTAAGTCCAACACTAAAGATAAAAATGAACAGAGGAACTTGTCCTTAATAGCTATTTACAGGATTTCAGTCGACTGGGAGGAGGAAAAGGGCTGGGCTGCTCCAGAAATTCATCCTTATGAGAACTTAAGCTTGCCACCTAGCGCTGTCGTTTTTCATTATGCTTCTGAGGTAATGAAAACAAGATAAACAAGCAGCAACAGTAGTCAAAGTTGCAAAAAGGGAATTAACACTTTCATCTTATTAGCTCTTCGAAGGTATGAAGGCGTACAAGGATAAGAATGGTAAAATACGTCTCTTCAGACCTGATATGAATATGGCCCGTATGAATCGCTCTGCTGCTCGTATAGCGCTTCCTGTAAGTTCATTGAGACATTCTTCCATAACGTACTTTGCATTACAAGTATCATTTATTCTAACTATTTCTTTTTCTCTCTCTCTTTTTTTTTTTTTTTAATTACTTTCCGTTTGCTCTGGATTTCTTATATGTCCTTCCACGATGAAAGCAATTTGATGGGGACGAGTTAATAAAGCTTATGTCGGAATACTTAAAGATAGACGAGAAATGGATCCCTTCAGAACGAGGTTACTCTCTTTATCTGCGCCCCACTTTGATCGGCACAGATGCAGCATTGGGTGTTACTCCGCCTGCAAAAGCAAAATTATTCGTTATTGGTTGCTCTGTTGGCCCTTACTACAGAACTGGCTTCAATGCTGTTCGCTTATTAGCCACTAGTGATTATGTTCGTGCTTGGCCAAAGGGCACCGGTAATACTAAATTAGGTCTCAATTACGCACCAGGTAAATGAAAAATGAATAATGCAAGTAAAAGAAAAAGTGTTAATGGATAACTGATACTTCTTGACGTGGAATTCACTTTAACAACAGGTCTATTACCACAACGTATTGCTGCTGAAAAAGGTTATCAGCAAAATCTTTGGTTGTTCGGTGATCATCATCAATTGACTGAAATTGGTACTACGAACTTGTTTATTTTGCTTAAAAACGATCAAGGTGAGGTCGAACTTGTTACTCCTCCTTTAGATGGTTCTATTTTGCCAGGTGTCACTCGTGACTCCATCATCAGTTTGGCTAAGAGTTGGAATGAATTCAAAGTAAGTGAACGCGCTATGACGATGCCAGAGCTTCGTGAGTTGGTAAAGAAAGGTCGCGTTCTTGAAATGTTCGGTGCAGGCACTGCTTGTGTTGTTAGCCCTATTAAAGAAATCGGATATATGGGTGAGGATTTGAAGATTCCACTAGATCCAAAGAACCCTAATGCTCAGGCTGGGCCTTACACAACCCGCTTCAATGATGCTATTCTTGCTATTCAATATGGTGATGTTGAACATCCTTGGTCCGTTGTCATTAACTAAAAAATTTTGTTGTTGTTGTTGGTTATTTTTATGCATAATGAAGCATTATTTTCTAATAGGGTACCATTTAAATATCACATATATAATCTCATATGGTACTAACATACACTTAGAAATAAAAAAAAGAAGCATCAGCATTTTGAAGTGATATGCCTTTGTTTCGAGTCAATATTTTTCTGATTCATCATCATTCAACAACACTCCTTTTTGTGTAATACAAAAATTGCCCGATATAAATGCTCTCGACAATATCTTGACTACTTCAGAGTGTCTTCCTTCTTAATAAGCGACCACAAATGAATGACAAAAGCATCCGTTCGAAATCAATAATTGACAAATTCAAAGAGCACTTTAACAAGAAACAGCATGTCGAAAGCAGTAGTCGCGCTTCTAGTGTGGCTCTAGACATAGACAATGAAGAAAGAGAACTCACGTATGGTAAAAAAACTTTGTCTGGATCGTCTACATCTTCGTCATCATCGAATAATACGATAAACGCTGCAGCAAAACCAACTGTATTTTCACAAAATCCTACCAGCGTTATCATACTTGTATTATTGGTTGCGGAAGCTATAGCTATTGTCATCATGGAAAGTTTCATCATCTTTTACCATTCAGCAATGTTTTCACAGTGCCAGCTGACTCTTGTTGCGATTGGCTTAAGCCAAGTCGATCTTATCTATCATGGCTTGTTCGCCATAACACCTATCTACCAGATTCTTTTATATTTGGATGCTTTGCATCAGAGAAATACAATTCATATACTGATATTGATCCTTTTTGGTAAGTCCCAATACCATTTTCCACTACGCCAATAGTCAGTAACAATGAATGATATTGTTGACAATTCCACTTTGGCTTTGTTGTATTGAAAGGCGTGCTTTCTATTATATTTGCTGGGCTACAGACTATACAGCATATATCGTTAGAAAAAGCAGGCTGTGATTTTTCATTAATCACTGGAGACAGTAATGTCAATTCAACCCTAGGGTCTATCAATGGCACTGCTGTTAATAATACGATTACCGCTAGTAGTAGTTCACTGAAAATGCTTGCTATCATACGAAATGAAACCAGCTCTACTATTTATTTCAAAGATACATTTGACGAGCTGATATCCAATATGAAACCATTCGAATATGCTTGTTTAGTATTTGTCCCAGTCTGTTTTCTCTTTATGGTGGCAGGCATCATTTTCCTCTACCGAAGTTTCAAGTGGAACACTTTGACGTACCATCTTCAACGATACCCCGACGGAGACAGTTCTTCTTCGTACAAAAATGCATTGATTGCTTGGTCAACTTTCACTAGTCTGCTGAAGCTCGATTTTTTCTTTTTGCTAGCTTATTCAGTACAGCTCATACCATCTGCCACAGTGGGCTATGAAGTGCCTGCTTTTGAAGGTGTACTTATTTTCTGCCTCAGTTTAATCATGTTATCGATTGCTATGTATTCTGCTAGAACCGAAAACATGAAATCGTTAAGTTTCTTTTGTTTGGCTTCGATTGGATTCATAGGCTATTTTGGGTACAGGCTCTTTACGTTTGGTATCCATAGAGAGGGAACAACAGGTGATCCGTACGCGGTAAGTTTTTTCCATGGTTTTAATAGTTTCACTCTTGACAATGTAAACCTAATCAACTTCCAATCTTAGTTCACGAGATATAATTTAGTATATGCCACTTTGACCGTCATCCTCTTAATGATAATGACATTAGCCACGAGTTTAATTTGCATTCGATACGTATTATTGAAGAAGCTCAGGCTCATTGGAGCTTTCTACTGTACTTGTTCAACATGTTTCTACAGTAATGAAAACGTGTTGACTTCCGCGAAAGACGAGGATACCTCAGTTACCGAGAATACCCATTCCGTAGCAAGCCCAGAAAAGAATACTTCTGATATCCTCATAGCCAATAAAGTTGAGAATTAAACCCTTATGCTATATTGATATTTGGTCGCTAGTCACTTATTCCATTGAATTATATTATTGAAGGCATTTAATTAATACTGTACAGAAGTTCTATTTACAATGAAAGCTTTAGTATCTCGTCCTTTCATGCTATACAATATGCTGAACGGTTCATTCAGGCATTTCATAGCCTTCTTCTGCCATCCAAAGTGCTATCATTCGAATACAAGCTTGAGCAATCAAATTATCGTCTAAGCTCTCTCTTGTACCTTGCAAAAACTTTAACAATTCCGACACGACTTCCATCACTTCTGAAAGAGTAGTACGAATTTTGAGCAAAAGCTCAGGATCCATGCCGTTTGACTCGTAGTTGAAAGCTAAATATTCCATAGCAGCTTCTAAAATTTCAAAGTATACAGGGATCATCATTTCTTGACGCGCCTGTCTTTCATGCTGGATGATGGTTTTTTCTTCATTGTGTTCGCGTACCACTCGATCATTGATGTCATCTAACATGACTTTGGCTTCAATGGCAACAAGATTGATAAGCAAGAAAGGAAATGTTGCCTTTGCATAGGCCTTCATAGCGGGTTCAGACGCTTTGTCAGTAGCAGCCTTTTCTTTCTTTCGTTTAGCACTCTTTGTGTCCTGTAATGATTTGAATAGCCAGTCATTGCCAAAATGACGTAAAAGAGCCGAGACAAGAAGCATGGCATTATCTCTTAATGTATCATCTATAGAATGGTGAGTATGTGCACATCAGTTGATGGAATGCCAAGGTCTGGATATTGACCATCTACTTACTCAGTTTGCTTGTTAAAATTTGTCTTAATCCATTCAATAAATTATCTAACCATGATTCTATTTTCTTTTCTTGTTCTAATTTTACTTGTGTCATCATCTGTGAATGATATTCAAAGAGTATTAGATGATGGGTCCCATAAGGTAGCGTCTAGTAAGTAATCATTATTACCTCTACTGTAATGGCTGGCAAAACTGTACTGAGAATCTTCAGAGCTTCAAATTTTAACAGATCTTGATAATTATTCAATGTGTTTGATAAAATGGATAGAAGAGTATTAAGGGAATATTTGACAGTGGAAAACAAGCTTGGGATTTTTTCTTCATCGAGTAACTGCGCTGATCTAGTATAAACAGAGTTGATCAACTCTGTACAGCTTTCCCTCTCTTCCTTATTTTGTGTATTCAAAAGCACATCAAAGACATTTTTCAAAACATCAGGGTCCAACATTTTCACAAGCCCTTCCTTTTTCACTGCAATATGAAGCAAGATCTGCAGGACTTCCTTTGTTACATCACTCTGATCGTGTGGCGACAGAAGAAGTGAAAGAGCTGGAATTCGTTCTACCATATTTTTCTCACTTGCTAGCATTTCGTATCGTGCAAAACAGCTAAGCACATTCACAGCGATTTCTTTTAATATGCTGTCGGGGAGTTCAGATCCTTCCACTTGATCTGTTTGAATCAAGAAAACGAAATGTTAATAAACCAACTTTTCCCTTTTAACTTTGTCAAAAAGAGCTTTCTTTTCATTTTACTTGTTCTTAAAAGACGTTCTAGAAATTTGAAATTCATGCCTTTGAACACTTTTTCAATATCCTTCATGTTGTCTTTTTCGAGTAGTTTTGGCAAGATCATCATGCCTACGAATTTCGATTCGTTACTGGCTGAAGGAGCGATCATGGATAAGCATCGATCGATCTCGGCTGATCTGTCTTTAGATGAGCTTGCTACAGTCTCCATTTGGTCTTTATAGAAACAAGGTCGGTTCCGATAATTCGAGTAACCTTCACTAACGTTGCCCGTTAAAAGAAGCAAACTAAGAATGGGAGGATAAGTGGAAGCAGAGAAATAGATTTGTTTTTCATTACGTAAGCAGACTAAAGAATCTTATGCCCCAAGATTACTTTATCAGTTTTTTGCACCCTTCGCATGTATGACCAGAATTTGCTAATGAGCAATTGAAACTAGTTCTGGGATGCATATTTCTTTAAAGCTCAATGACACAGTTTTTAAGAGAGGACGAATATGTCGTCAGAATACAGCATAAAACGCTTCTATGTAAGCGATTTTACTGTTTCCTTTTTAAAGTAACACAAGGGTTACAGATTTAATGATAGAGTTGCTTTTCTTTTTCTCTTCTCAAAAGTATGAATGCCAATTGTTATAACGAGCAAGCAAAAAATAACGGCTGTGGGCATAGCTGGTGCATTAAAACAGGCTCTTTTATGAGGTAAAGCGGTTTCTTAAAAGGCATATTTGTAGCCTATTTGGAGAAAGGAGTCCTATATGTCACAAATTCAAAGTATTCAAGTTTACCAACAATTGCACATGTTCTTTACACATTTTCTTTGAAGTTCGAGAGAGTTGACCTTTTTTTTTCTTCTTCTTCTTCTTTCTTCTTCTTCTTATCTTCCTCCCTTACATCCTTACTCTAAGTCATTCACCCTTTCTTTTCATTTGTTCTATTTCTTTATCTGTAACACACAACCCCTACTTAAGCATCCTTATATTCGACTACAAAATTTACTACAGTGTTTCTGTTAACTACTTCTATAATCAATTTTCTGTCTCGCGTGAGCTACTATCCTAAACAGCAACATCCATTGACTGAACAATAGTCTTCAACCTCATTTAGACAACACTAGCTACGTAGCGTACATACAAACAACCAGTCCACTGTCATTCACTTGACTTTTGCAGCAGTTCAAAGTCTTAAATTCTGCTGAGAAATAAGAAGACAATGCACCCAATCATTTGTCTGAAGGTTGCGGAAAAGTTAATTGTTGTAGAAGACTCAATTGATAAAACAAGGAAGATTGTTCCGGTAAGTGCAGCATATTGAGCTGTAATGCCTTTCATTCTCAACCAGCATTTATAACTGATTTTTTGCTTCTTTTGCAATGAACCAGGAGTACAGCATTTATGTAAAGTCCACACTGAGCAATGTCAAAGTGATTAGATACGTCCCAGATTTTCATAGTTTTGACGATTTAGTATGAAACAAAGCCTAGCCAAAAAGATATATTGTTACTAGCACAGCAGCAGCAATATTGAGTACTAATTTGACTCTTCTTTTTCAGGTAAAAGTTCATTATCCGAAAATCAAACTTCCAACTCTTAATTTAAGAGAGAGTATCACAAAAGCCGACAAAAGACGTAGCCTAAGAGACTTTTTCCACAGATCCGTCAAATCAAATATAGAAAAAGTCGAAAAGTATCTTTATCGTTGTTCAGCAGATCCTGTTTTAAGAACCTCCACTCTCTGGCGCGATTTTCTCTCTCCCCAACGAGACGGTGACTTTAGTCAGCAATGTCAATCATCGGCAGCTCAACAGCAGCAACAGCAACCGCTTGCCCCTTCATCACGTGTGAATAGTCTGCCCTCACCAGCACCATCATCTGACACTTCTGCCATAGGAAAAAAAATTGTCTCATTGTTACCTCAAAAAGAAGGAGCAGATGACCCAATCGAACCTGATACAGATGTAAGCAACCATTCAAAAGCCGGGGAACTGTGGACGCCCAGTCCGCAGTTATCGATCATTAGTCTCCCACAGGCCTCTGATGATGATGCTTGTAACGTGGACTTAGTCGTGAATTCACGTTTAATCTTTATTGAAGACTGCAATGAAGAAGAAGATGACGACCTGTTAGAAATAATGGTTCGAAAGCAAGAATCTCAGGACGATTCTATGCAGGATAACAGGTCACCCCTAGACCATTTAGATATGATCAAAGTCCTGGGGAAGGGCTGCATGGGAAAGGTAGATTTCACAATACTTAGCAGAGGAGCGAGGACGAAATGGGAATGTTTAATAGGTGTACATAGAGGCACTATATCTGGCATATCATTGACGTGACAATTTTACTTTTTTAAGGTTTTATTGGTCAGATCCCGTATCACTCAACAGCTCTACGCACTGAAGTCTATCGTTAAAGCACATGTGGTTGAGCAAAAAGAAATTGCGCATACTTTAGATGAGAGAAATATACTTGTGAAGCTAACAGAAATCGAACATCCTTACCTTGCAAAACTGCACGCATCTTTCCAAGACGAACATCGGCTGTATCTTCTAAGCAATTATTACTGCGGCGGAGACCTAGCCACGCATATGGCCAAGTTATACAATTTTCCTCCAGAATGTGCGCTATTTTATGCAGCAGAGATGATTGATGGTATTGGCGAGTTGCATAAATGGGGCATTCTCTACCGTGATCTGAAACCAGAAAATATTCTGTTAACAGGTGATGGGCATGTTATTCTGACTGATTTTGGCCTGAGTAAATGGCTGGACAAAAATGACAACTACACCACGCAAACGTTCTGTGGGACCGCTGAGTACTTGGCTCCTGAGGTGCTGCTAGGCGAGCATTACTCATTTGGCATTGATCATTGGAGTTTCGGAACTATACTGTACGAGATGCTTGCGGGCGTTACTCCTTTCTGGGCCGAAAACCATTCAGATATGTATAAGCGCGTATTAGATGACCCTTTGGAATTCCCGGCGGATATCTTTGACTATGAAACTGCAGACTTTTTGACTGGCCTCCTTGACCGTGACCCATCCAGTCGTTTAGGTGCGAATGGCGTCGAGGAGATTAAAAGTCATATATATTTTTCAGGTATATCATGGAATGATGTAAGACTTCGCCGGCTGCAACCGCCTTTCGTTCCACCTGTTAAATACGAGTTAGATTTTACAAATTTCGACTCTGATTTCTTAGCAATGACACCTGCATTGACACCTGCTACCTCTCAGTTTGATTTTATTGAAGAGGTACAAAGTGTGTTTGATGGTTATTCATTCGCAGATAGCAGATATCGCAATAATGAGCAGCTCGAACAACCATACGACCGTTATAAACGACAGTTGCACCACGAAGATGGTTTCTATAATGATAATGACATTGTTGAACAAGAAATTATAGAAACAAACGGCGAAGAAGACACGCGCTTAGCAAACCCTTTGCCTATTTTCCAAACAGCACGAAAGCGAGGAAGTATTAGTATGCTTTCAGATGACAAAAGCTTCCGGATAAATCATTGTTCATTGCAATATGACACCATGGGGAGATCTTCTTATTCAATCATCAGCAACTTTAAAGATGAAGAAAATGCTCGTTATGCAAAGCGCAGAAACACAAAAGTATCCTTAGAAAGCAACAAACAGAACGAAATTGAAGATTTATCAGAGTATCCTACCACGCTGGTCGTAAGGAGCTACGAGATGAACAATGGCACAACTGCAACTAATAGTACATCCGAAACTCAATATAACAATAATAACAAAAGCACCATTACATTTCTGTCGGTTGAAATCGCCGAGTTTTCACATATGCCTGATTTGAAACTTGCTTTTGACGTTCAGCAACAACAACAACAACAACAACAACAAGATTTAATGATACATCATTCAAATGACAAACAAGCGTCGTCCTCTAACTCCTCTAAGATCTCGATAAGTAGTAAAGCTCGTCGTTTTTTTTCACTCATTTTATAATTAATTACCCAGCATCAATACAAACGACTGAGCCTTACCGTACCACCAAAAACCTCTGTCCATTCCTTTCTACTATTATTACTCTGATATAATTTACTCTATGCTAAACATTAATTCCATATCGTAACGGTTAATAACATCCAACGTCTAAGAACATTTTTTTTATAATCATAACCAATCAACTATAACTTGATAATAATCGACAGAAAGTACATTTTAAAGTGTGAATCATGTATAAGCATGTTGAGTCCGAGAGTGGGAGTTACAAACGAACAGTAACATGATGAAAGGGATGTCAAATTAAGCAATAACAATTATATTCATTTGATGAAGAATATTATATTTTCTTTACAGCGATCTATAATATATCTAATAGTGTCTTCTATGCTTAGCATATAATTATGAACTTGTAATATCAGAGGAGTTATACTCTATTACAGACATCTTTCTAAATCTTTCCAAAAGATCGTACATTGAACTAGATTTTTTCTTTTTTTTCTTATTATTGGCTGATGAGTCCTTATGTGCAGTTGTAGATTCCACTTCTTTATCAGCAATAGCATGAAGCATATCCTTATTTGTCAAACGAGTGATATTGTTCGTTATTGCTGTTGCTGCTTTCTTATCACCATTGTTGATTTGGACATGTTCTATATCAACCAATGTCATATAAACCATGTGGCGATGAGCATGCGACATACGAAGTTTGAGGGAGACTCTGACATTATCAAAAATGTTAAATTGAATAGGATATGGTAGGTTGCTTGACATCACCTTAATATCGGTGGGCATATTGACTTCAATATCGCAGTCGGGTATATAAGATTCCTCATCTAGTAAAAGTTTTTTAGACGGATAAGATAAGCCTTTCCGTTTCTTACTGGCTTTTCAGTGAGATTTCGTTTTTTTTTTTTTTTGGTCCTTACCTTTCGTTTGCTTTCCAGAAATGAGAGACAAAGGTACAGTCGTCTTACCGTCTTTATCCTTCAAATACACGGGCCCTTTCAGTCCAAGCCTGCATGTACGTAATATAGAAGCAAAAAGTTAATCTGGAAACGTACGGGCTCATCATCATTTTCCTGTTTCGCAATCTATTACCTTGGCACGAATACGTAAAAGCCGTTTGAACGAATTTCTGAAATGACGCCTCTTTCAATAAGTGTATCTTCATTGGATGTCTAACAAACAAACAAACAAAATGAGAAAACTAGATTAACTTTTTTTAAAAGCTTGATCTTGACATCTTCTTACATGTTGCAAAACAAATAGACTTTGGAATAATTCTGTCGAGTCCTTTTGTTTGAGGAATGATTAGCCTTCGTGTTTATAGAAAGAACTCAAAACGGTTGTACCTACCCTTTGGGCAAATTTTGATTCTCTTGACTTAAGATTCAAGTTCTCGCAAATTTCAGTGATAGCAGCATCTTTTAACATGATGGTACTTCTTTCTTCCCTATCTTTTATAGCTGTCGGATCTTCAACGCACATAAGAAGCTGTCTGTGCGCAATGATATCTGCATATCTACGGATTGGCGACTGTGTAACCACCCATAGTAATGTTAATCTCCTTGTGGGCTTCTACAGTTTTTTCAATTTCATTTACTTACAGTAAAATGGGTATAAAAGTCTAAAGCAAGACCATAATGGTAATACTGATCGACAGAAAAATGGCCCGAAGAAATATAGTTTGCTTCATTCATAGCAATGGTTGCCATCGACTTTATCAACTTGGCAATTTCAGGGTCATCTTTGCAACCGTTCGTAATCCTCTCTAAAGATTCAGCTAGAGCCTTGTTTGACGAGAAGTCGATTGAAAATCCCTATACGTATATACATATAAAGTCAGATAAACCATCCATTTGTATTAAAGAGTATAACATTATTCATCGTTGAGACATATCAAATGCATACCCTCACTCCAGCAGCTTTCACTAATCGCTCAAATTGTCCAGGTGTAGGAGGTGGGTGATGTCTGAGAATGGCTGCATCTTTGAAACTTTCATAGATACGTTTACCAACCGATGCATTGGCTAAAATCATTGCTTCGGCTACTAACCCATGAATCTCTTTACCTTCTTTGGGAAGTAAAAGAATGGAAAAAGATAGTTGGTTAAGGATAATATCAATTGAATGAGGGATAAAATCAAAATTAGGTAGTTTGATGATAATTCAAATTGTAAAAGGATATTAATTTCAGTCACTTCATGCTGTTCTGTTATCTTGAATTTGATTTCTGATCCTTCTAGTTCAAGGGCGCCCTTTGCTAAACGTCTTTCCTGTGGATAGTTTGATAAAGTTAGCAAACGTATAGCTTATAAAAAAGCTTGTGCTTCCTAACCAATAGCAGAAACTTACTCTGATGACTCGAAGGACTCGTGCTAGATTTAGAATGCAAGGTTTCAACTTTTTGCACAGAGATGCATCTGAAGGTCAAAAGAAAGGTAATCGCTAAGCTACGATATTTTTTTTTGCTGATGTGTGAAAGACAAACAACAAGAAGAATTGCTTACCTAAGCCTACAGCAACTTCTTTACCATCTAGTAATTGTTGTGCCTGATCGTATTCCATTTCGCAACTTGATCTTATGATGGTCCTACCAAACCATGTCTGACGAATGTGATAGTTTTTATCCATAGTCCATATTACAGATACTGCATAACGATCTACCTTGTGTCTTAATGAACAAACGCGTTCACTAAGTACAGAAGGGAGCATATCAAATCGTCTATCTGCCAAGTACACTGTTGTTCCACTATTACAAGACATTAGCTTTATTGGAACAGCTGAAGAAAAAAATAATTACCGAAGCGGGTGATGAGAAAACTTACCGTGATCTCGCTTCCAAATCCGTCATGTAGTTTTCCTTTACAAAATAACTAACGTCTGCGATATGAACACCTAGTTCAATATTCCCACCAGGTAACTCTCGTATGGAAAGGGCATCTATAAACGGGCTAATGTTACTCTTTTCTCATTTTCCATCGCATGTGATGCAATCGTTTACCATCAATATCCTGACAGTTTGGAGGATCGATGCTGAAAATAATCTGATCCCTTAAATCACGGCGTTTACTAATTTCGTCCTATTAAAATATAAGGATAAGATTAAGGTTTTTATCCGAGGCAAAGTTTGTTTGTTTTCTTGAAAAAGAACCTCACCTTTTCTGGTTTCCAAGGTTCATCGGGAGTATCGATTGGCATTTCTTTCAAAGACATTTGACTGAAGCCTTGAGTTGATTGCGATACGGAAATGGAGTGTTCTACGAGAATTGCGGATATCTCTGTATCTAACTGATGTATAGGGCCCAATGATCTTACAAAGTGACCATTAGGATATTGCGAAGAAATTGGCCTTAAAGAATATGGTTAATATGCCATCCGCAATAGAAACGATGAGTTACTTGATGACAGTTTATACCAATTATCTATACGAACAACAATACGTTGGTTTTCGATCAGTTTGACATCGTGATACCGAATTCTAATTTTAGGAATAACTGGATCAAGAGGAATAACTAAGTGAATAGAGCCTCCTTCCGTGGAACTGTCTTCTTGGAGAGTAGCCACATAGGATCTCCAATTACGATTTAGAATACCCACTACTCGTCCGGTGGGTTGATTGTTTGGTACAGAATTCACTATAAATTTCTCTTCTTCAATCTCTATAAAACGTATAATAAGGTTACAAAAATCAGCTCAGAGATGGGCTTTATACTATATGAGCTAGTTGTCTCTTTTACCATCTTCAATATAACCGCTTTCAAACGAGATTTCGTTAGATGGTGAAGCCCAATTACTTTCACTCAAGAGTTCCACAACTACGATATCTCCGTGAACTAAGGATAGTTTACAGTAGTGAATATAGTTTGAATTCAAATCGATCAGTATAGATCATACACACGGTTCACAGTGAGTTATCCATTACCTGCTCGGTTCCTGTTTTCATTTCCAACGATAAGGATATCTTTACCAAGCTGTGCACCGCCACTCACATAAGCTTGATCTCGATTGTCCTTTTTACAACGCAATGTTCCCGAAAAATAACGGTTTGATTTGATGCCGGCTTCCAGCTCTTCCAGGGGCTTGTACTAAGTAAAGGAATAATGAATTTCTAACAGTTAGAATAACTGCGATTTTTTATCTCTGAAAATGAAGGCGTATAGTTGATTTACTTCAGAATAGCCGGAGACTGCTGTAGCATTATTGCCCTTAGCACTTGTTGCTGATGAATGTGCCGATCCATGCATCCTAATTCGTCCTTCGTCATTATCCTCCAGACTAACGTCGGCCAGAACCTGTACTAAGTTTTGTAGTAATTGATTATCTTTATGATAAAAGTCCACATATTGCTTAGTTGTCATAACAATCACATCTGTCAGTGTTGTTGCGACCTCCTGATGATGTTGAGGCAGTTCAGAAAGTAATATGATTTTCTTATTTGCGTGATGTAAGTGTTTATTGTACCATTGAGCCAATCGACAGAATGCTCTCCAGTCACGCTGGACACTTGTTTCATCGGGTTTCCGTAACACTTTGGTTTTCTCAAAGACTTCATTATAAAATAAAATACTCTTCTTTCTGGGATCGTTGACAATTTGACGTAATTTACGATAGGTTCTTGTTTTATCATGTTGTTGAAGCTACAATATAATTGATGACATCAATCAGAGATCCTAAAACCGTTACCACCTTTGTTGCGCCTCCTCCCCTTAGTTTTTTTCTTTTCTTTTTTTTTTTTTTTTTTTGTTTGTTCTTTACATTAATCGTAACAGTCTGACTTAAAATTATTCCAGTAACTTCCTCTTGCTCGAGAACCTCAAGATATCTCATTATAACCTATCAAAAAATCCACGTTTTTTTTTTTCTTTAATACAAAACTCAATGACAGCTTATCACATCGCCCAAAATAATAAACAAATTAAAACTTCTCTTTTTTTCTTTTTTTCTGTACCGATATGTCAGGTATAATATAATGGTCTGCATTGGCACTTAATAAAGTTCGATATCCTTCATTTTGACAGTGAGATGAGCAGTTTTCAGATAAACAAGGTACGTCACTGCGTAGATATTCTACAGTTAGCAAAAGAAAAAGTGTTGTGGTATAAGCCCGTTGCCTTTTATTTTTGTTCACGAGTAAATCGAATAGACAGTTTGGCTAGAGTTGTGCTCGGGATAGTTTACGTTCTCTCACTAGCTTTATGATCGCATTGGATCTTGTTTTCTTATAAAAGGCGCGATCCGTCTTGAGCGCCATTTCTGTTGTTTTTTTTATTTTTTCAATTTATGCAAAAAAAGGGAAACTTGCCAAAATATCCAAACACTTGAGATACAGCGAGGAAAAATAAGCTTTGGCAGCAGCAGTAAATTCCTAACAGTCACGTGCTATCTACGGGGAAGTCGGGGACACAACATCAATCAATGTTCACAGGTACAGACATTTGACAACATTTGAAACTGACAACAACAACAACAATAATACTACGAATATACGAGTCTATGTACATTTGGCGGCAACGGGCAGATATACGCTATGTTATGACACGTGCATAAGGTTTTGGAATAGAAAAAAAAAAAATAATGAATTTTTTTTAACTATAAATAAGGGGAGGAGTTTTCTGCCTTCATGAGCGTTTTTCTTCTTTTTGGTTTTATTCTGATGGAAATAGGGCTTTTCTTCTCTGTTAATTTCAAAGCATAACTGTCATATTGTTTGATTTGTCTATGCTTCATTGACTTGTAACACTCTAGAATACATCTATAAATCCCTAGACAGCATCATTAAATAGGCTTCTTAAAAAAGCATTTGTGTGTATAAAAAAAAACTGTCCCTGTCAGATTCCTAGACATGAAATTTTCAAAGGATTTAGACAGTCAATGTATTCCAGAATGGAGAAAAGCCTATATAAACTATAAAAGCCTGAAAAGAAAGTTGAAACAAGTAGAAAGGGTAAGTAAACAGCCTGCATTCATATTAAATGTAATCGATCTGAACTAGGTTTATTATTGTTCTTTTTAGTTTCGGAAGTACAAAGAAAGAAAAGCGGCCTTCCGCCTAAATCAAGTATTTCAAGAGGTTGTACCTCACAGCAATAATAAAGACTATTATCACAGTTATGTCAATCACTGGGACAGTAGTAGAAATGAGCACAACACATCATCATCTGTGGACAGTAGCAAATTCTACAAAATGGATATGACAGAAAGATGTCACCATCGGCCCTTATCTCGGCAATGTAAGTGTACAGAAAAATAGAAAATATAAAATGACGGAATCAAATAATCCAACCCAAACTGACACTTTACACAGGTTCCGTTAGAAGTGCTTCCACAACATTATCTGTTTTGGATGAAGTATTAGCTCATGCGAGCACTTCAGAAAAGAACTTTTTTAATAGCCTCGACACTGAACTTGACAAGGTTTCTCGTTTTTATAATGGTAAAAGAAAAGGGGGACAATAAGCCCAGTTTATCATCTGTATGCGTATCAAAATATCAATTTAAACTTTTAGTATCTGCTTTCTCTTTAAAGAAAAAGAAACCGAAGCCAAGTTTAAGCTAGAAGCTTTAAAAGGACAAATGCAATTCATCACTGACTACGGGCATCATTTGATGAGTATGGAGGTAGGTACAGTAAAGATGCTCGCTGATTTATTCGTCTTTCTCATCGTACTGTTGTTCTATATATCATGGTATAGCCTAATCAAGAATTCATTGCTCCTAATCATAATCCACATATACCTCGTTACCGGTTATACAGCTGGTTTCCATATCATGACCAAAATGACCAGCAGCAGCAGCAGCAGCAGCAGCAACACTCGAGGATGACAAAGGGGTATCACCATGATAGTGATACCTTACCTAGGTCTCACCATGTTTATGATTATGTAGATGATCAACGAATCACTTACAATGTGGCAAGAAATAGACTAAAAAAAGCAATTACCGAATATTATCGTAGTCTAGAGTTTCTAAAGTCATACAAAACCTTGAATGAAACGGGCTTTTACAAAATATTGAAAAAGTTCGACAAGACTGCTGGTTGGAGAGCAAGTAATTTATATTCTTTGATATTGAAGAAGCATCACTGGATTAGCACACCTGAAGTGGACTCCTTGATAAGCGAAACAGAGGTAATATACGACGTCACGTCTGGCGTATCAACTTAATAGATGAGGGATTTAACACTCTTTGACTCTCTATAACTTTAGAAATTGTACATAGACGAATTTGCAGATGGCCATCGTCGCCGCGGTATGCGTAAGCTGAGAGTGCTGGAGAAAGAAGAGGTAAATTATCTGCCGTCAGATACTATGCTTGGAAAACGGTGACAATATTGTTCTTTTAAAAAACTAAAACATTTTCTAGGACTATCATTCTAGTACGCTACGGATCGGCCTCCTTCTAGGTATAAGCTTCGCCTTACTCAGCCAGACATTACGTTTTGTTTTCGACCCCAAAACATACAAACTGCTTCCAAATGTCCAGACAAACATGCAAATCTACGCCTGTTTTATAATCCCTATCCTTTTTTGTCTTTGCTTTACGTTCAATTTGATTGCATGGCATCGGTCCCGCATCAACTATAAGTTCATATTTGAGCTTGATCCTCGACATAATCTCGATTACCACCAATTTGCAGAACTACCTGCTGTCCTACTATGCGTATCCTCATTAATTACTTTTCTGGATTTCTCACAATACCTCTCTCCATCGATACCCTCAGAATTATATCCACTCATTCTATTCGTTATCTTATTATCCATCTTACTGTGTCCTTTCGACATCTTGTATTTTTCATCTCGAAAATGGTTCGGTGTGGCTCTGGTGCGAATTGCGTTATCCTATTGTTTTCCTGTAGAGTTCCGCGATTTCTTTATTGCAGATGAACTGAATAGTCTCAGCTATTCGATCTGGACCTCGTCGTACTTTTTTTGTGCTTATTCGTGTCATTGGATAGACTTAAGTAAGTTATATCTATTTTGGCAATGATTCGTACATGAAAGATAAGGCAGCTAACTGATAAATTTGCTATTTAAGGTTCGAATTGTAATATGGCACAAGCTTGGGTAGCACCTGTTCTGGCTTCTTTACCGCCCTGGTGGAGATTGCTCCAATGTTTACGGCGCTATAGAGACTCGACTGAAAAGATCCACTTACTCAATGCTGCAAAGTACATGAGTAGTATCATGGCCGCTATTATTACAGGCTTAAAACGCATGTACCGTAAGTCTCGACTTCATAGAACATTACACTACATCAGAATACGTGTAAAAGCTAACGTAAATTTACTTATCTGCAGCTTCTTCTCTTATGACAGTATGCTGTGTGCTTATCTATCTTTTCAATTCAATTTATACTTCCTGTTGGGATATAAAAATGGATTGGGGTTTATTGCAGCCTAAAAGCCAGTACTTTTTGCTCAGAGATGAGCTTGTTTTTCATCGTTGGGTAAGGTATTTTATTTAAACGGAACGTGATCAACGGGTCTTTATTTTTCTTTTTACTAACGGCAGCCCTATTTTTTCAAAGACATATTATACTGCAGTACCCATCAATATTCTGCTCCGATTTTCCTGGATACTGAGCGTCACTAACTTACGAGTCAACAATTTACTATTGAGTGTAATAGTTGCGCTCTTGGAAGTGTATCGTAGAATTCAATGGAACTTTTTTCGACTTGAAAATGAGGTATTTGCAAAATGCAAAAAAAAAAGGGGCTAAATTTAATAGACGCTTCATGTATACATTTTTTTTTTTCGATTTAGCATATCAATAATTGCGCCCAATATAGAGCGATTAAAGAGATACCTCTACCTTTCAAGCTAACTGATAACAAGCATCACTTCAAAACCGAACTTACCAACGACGACGAGGAAAGGATAAGCATACTATCATCCTCATCATCAGCCAATAAACTCTATACCAATCCAAATGGAAACGAGTATTATCAGCAGCGGCCAGCTTGTTCACCTATGGCTACTGCCAAGCGAATGATACCAACATCCTCACCACCACATCAACATCACCATAGTCTCCATAACATCAACTATGATGATACCAACACCAATCAAGTCGATATTCTGTCCTCCCCCTGCTGCTATGCAGACTCTAACGCTTCCCACCGTGGATCTTATTACGGACGCCGCGATTTTGAGAATAAACAAGACGATATTTCTGATTTACGGATCGGTTCCTTTCATAGTCATCATCAATTAGGAAGACGATCGTCTACCATATCCCATGTATTAACAAGAATTAAATCCATGACAGATTTCAGTGCCGAAGATACAGACGCTGAAGACGACGACTACGATGATGAAGATGATGATGAATGCCAAGACGACAGTCAGATGCACAACAATGAACATTTTTGATCAATATACTGTAGTATATAACAATTTTAAAATTTTGATTGTACAATATGATGAAGGATTCTTGTATCTTTTCCTAATTTTTTGTATCTAGACCGCCTTACCACTGTATTGCAAACTATAATTTAATAAATAGATATACATACAAAGGTCTGTATCACCAAAAAACGATTGTAAACTGTTCATTCTTGCTTATAGCACGCAGTTTTTTCGCATCGCTGAGCAATGTTACTTTACAATACTTTGCCCTTTTTTTCACTGCAACTATTACATATTAAATAGGTATCAAATGCTCCATGTGATACATGGCGAAAAAGTGGACAATAGGGTATCATTCCATAAAATATACTGACGACAAAGAATTTCATACGCTTGATCCTATCCTTAATCGTGCCGTAGGATATTGCTCAATTGAATGAGAACTATTGATTATAGTCTTCGTATGTATTGAACTGAACTCCAGTTTTTTCATGATGTAAGAATTACATCCGTTTTCTTTCTCGCGGCACTGCAATTGGAGCAAGCAGACTAAAGTACCTAAATGAATCGATGAATATTTAAGCTTATTTGTTGCAATCTTTAAGGGCAATACATGTATAGTAGCCACTCAGAAGCTAAAACTCAACAAAGGCATAAAAGGCTTATTTCAGTTAAGCCACACAGCTTTTTTGAGAATGACATGATATCAAAATTAGTTATGTATACCAGAGAAATATCTTCCAATAGTGTTCAATGGTTTCTGCCACAAAAAAGAAGTGATGTCATGTAGGTTTATCTATAGGTGTTATCCTCTTGGGTCTGACGCTCTCACCGTTCTCTTGCTCCAATTCTTTGCATTTATATCATTCTTGTCAAATAGATCGGCTCTTCAGAATAAATAAAAAATTAAATAAATTTATAAATGGTGTTTATAGCAATATTTTAATCTATAAAAATGTTTTGTCAAAAGTGAAAGTTGACACCTTCTAGGCCTTCTTGTATGTTTCTATCGTATTGTGAATTCCGTCATAAGGCACTATAGGCAACGCGAATAGTGTTTGTTCAAGTTGTTATTGAAGGCTTTTACTTATTCAGTGGGCTGCCAATGATAGCCTCATTCACTCCATTTTCAAACTGTTACTAGAAATATGTCGAATGTGAATTCAACGTAGATAAATTTGGAAGAGCCTTATGTGACTCAGGCTTGAATTCTACATATTGTTTTTCTTTTCCCTAAAACTCACCGTTACGGCCGTATTGGAATCATCACACATTCAAAAAGGAAGATACATGTACATAGGGAATACTGTCAAGATAAGTATATTTATATTAATTTTACATGAAGATGTGTAAGTCAATTGTTAGCATATAATTAGAAGATTAATAGAAGACAGTAGTGTCATGCTCTTCTTGCACTGGTTTCCTTTTAATGTTACTATTATTTGATTGATCGATTGCTGAAAATGCTGTATTTACAAATGTCGGTGTAGGTGAAGCTTGTTGTTGTATTTGTGATGTGTTGTTTTCTATATCAACTATGTGTCCTTCGGGGTTCAGTTGGAATCCAATCGTGAATTGTGAGTCTTTATTTGAGTTATAAAATGGAATATAGAGCGATTGCCGTTGATTCTGCGATGTCTGTCGACTGAGTGCAAGCTGCTGCATCGGTTGTTCTTGGAATGGGTCTTGCTGCTTCTGCTGTTCTTGTTGTTGTTGTTGCGCTAATGCCAATGCTTGTTGTTGTACAAGTGGAGATGATGTCAGTAGTGATAAAAGACGTGAATTCCGTTTGTTCATTCCTGCCACTCCCGCACTTTCTAGTTTGGGGTTTCTGAAGGAAAATGTATCAATTCTTCTCTTACGAGTGGATTTTGACCTTGGTTTAGCATTATTGAGGACGATAACATTACGATCTGTTCCTGCAGGAGGTGGAGGGAAAGGTCCCGCTCCAACAGCACCAGCGGGGGTATTGATCATGGCGTTAGGAGGAAGCGCAACTCCAGGTGCTCCCATCATAGGTACATTGGCTCCTCCAGCGCGTAGGTCAGCATCAGTTATATAGGTTCGTCTTATAATTGAGAAACTGTATATACACAAAGCCCAATATGACTGAAAACCATCAAAGGTTGCAACATTGTAATGTTAATTCGGAATACCAGAAAATAGAAAAAGAAGAAAAAAAAAGATGTACTTACATAAGCCAAAAACATGAGCACAAATGCTATGATAGCAAATTTCATTTCATCTTCCCATAAGGCAGAGCAGTTGTAATAATCATTTGAAAAGTTCATTTGCTGGGCGCTGGTTTCATTTAAAGCATTATTGACGTTTTGCATCATGATGCTGGACGATTTATCGACGCACCAGTTTTGAAACTCGACTTTGGTGGTGATGAACAGAATCATATTTACGAATCCATCGACTATTACCAAGAACACACAAACAAAGGTCGCATGCGAAAAAGTGCGTACGTAACGGCTTACATTCTAGCATAAAAAGGGTGGTTAAAAGACGAAAGTAGGTAAGACTGATTTTGATTGCTTTTCTTTAGGTAAAATAAGCTTACAGTGATGATAATAATCATTCCTGCCACGGACACGAGGGACAGGACAAGGTTAGCAACACCGTAGATGTATCCAGCCGTTTGTGACATGTATGAATAAAAGGCTGTAGAGAAAGCGTTCCAATGTTAATGTTTCAATAGACGGCAATGGTTTTTCTCTCAACTATTACTTACGACTTCCGTTTTGGAAAGAAAGAACTGCAAAATACATCGAAAGTGCCTGTGACAAATACTAGTTAGTAACTGAGATAGATAGATAGATAGTTGATGGTCATGGATGCGAAGCGTACCGCCCATATAAGACATATGAAGAAGGAACCTAACCGTATGGGTATACACATACAGCATTTGGGAGATGGAGGTGGTAGCATAGGGCCTGAATACATGCTTATGATGGCTATTTTAGATTATGATAGACGTTCGTTATATGTTGACTGTTCTTATTTGACCGACAACGCTTTTTAATGGTAGAGGATAAAGCAAGCGTGGACGTAGTGTTTAAGCGAAATCAATGGACGAGAGGCAACAATAATGAAATAAAGAAAGAAGTGAACTACATTCCCATTATCAGAATGCTTTAAAACAAATTCATAACCTTTCATGACTTACAGACTAAAGAATCCCACCTCAGGAAACAATTATTTTATTATTTAGGTAAATGGTTATTGTTTGCAGATCTCCTTATATAGTTCCGTGGTCGTACAAGATCCGTCAAACTGTGAGTGACATCTTTAAAGCCGAGCCGATGAAAATAAATAGATGAACAATAGTTAGAGTTTTCTTCCCAACAAAGTAGTGTCTGTTCTTTCTTTCTTATATCTTCTATGTGCTTCGCGTAAATGTTCTGGTCGGATCGGCCCTTGATGGCCCCATTCCTCCATGATTTCTTTGGCTATCATTTTTGCAACACCAAATAGAGTTAGCTTGACTGGGAGTGACGGCTTTGGCTGCATCTCATTGCTTTTCTTCAACTTACCTTTTTCGACTATCTCACCCACATAAACCTTTGAAAAACCAGCCACTACAAATGCCATTGTTTGAGAGCATTGCTGATTGAGTACTTGACTCACCAACTATTACAATAAACAAAAGAGAGTCAATCCGGGTTGAAAACTTTATCCCTCTCCTCTGCACGTTTCTTGCTTTTACCCTTTTCACATTCGTTCGATTCAAAGCCGAACGACGATAACCTTCATATCTCTTTAATTGATCCTCTGAGAAATTCTCTAATAAAATCTTCATGTCTTCCTTTGCCTTTTCCATTTGTGCCTGCATACGAGCATCCATATCTACTACTACATCTTCCTTTTCATCTTCTTCACCTTCTACTTCATTGGCGCCGCCATCTTTTGCTGCCTTCTCTGTATTACTAGCACTGCCTCCATCTTTAGTGTTGCTGCTAGTCACTGCCATTGAGCCTGCTTCATTACCAGTCTCCTCACGTTTGACTGCTGTTCCATTATTCTCGTCATCGGCTGCTGTTATACTGTTGGTTACACTACCTTCACGATCGGTATCTACTGAGCCTTGTCGTGATGGCGGTCCAGTACTACTACTCTGTCTTCTATATCCTCCACCTCCCGCAGACGGTGAGGAAGACCACCGTGACGTTGATCCGTAATTACTGTTGTTAACACTTGTCGAACTACTACTTCTTTTAATAGCGGCTACTGCTGCTGCTGCTGTTGTCAACGGGCGGTTGTGATGGTGATGCTGCTGTGGTGAAGATGATGTTGATGGTGGTGGTGATTGTTGATAGTGATAAGGGTAATGAGGTGGACTGGTGGCCAAATTAGAAGAATGAGGAGGTGAAAACGCATGATAAGGCGACCTCTTTGATGGCGGAGGCGAAGAGGCATTTGTACTTGCTTTTCTCTTTCCGTTATTTGGTATCATAGTATGTCAATTAATTGTAGGCTCTGCCAGAACAGTGAATTGATAAAAAGTGGATCTTCGAAAATCAAAAAAATTTCGAGCTATGTTTTCAAATACCGACTGCTCTTTCATATGCCTTTTTATTCTTTGTGATTTGATGAAATAAGACCACAACAGCAAATAAGCCTGGCTTTCACCGAATTCGCAATATTGTGAGCTTAAATCACTTCTTTATGAAGGGGTAAATCTTTTTCGTTTTTCTATTGTTATAACATGGATACCTCTTTTTGAAAATGTCTAAACGCTTTTTCAAATAACAGTTTCGTAACCATGCATTTATTGTTATTTGTCTCTTTGATCATCCTTCTCCGATTCAATCTAATCAACTGCAAACATATGGTCTTTTGTTAAGACTTCATAGTAATGTTAAGGCTGTAGCTTGCATAGGAAAAGGCTACAATATAACTCACCCGTCTTTCAAATGTATATGAAATATGCCTTGGAAAAGCTACCGTGCGGAAGTGGAATAATTTGACAAATGTGCAAAGCACATTCATGTATGCTGTAACATATGATATTCGATGAAATACCTTTTAAAAAGAAGTGCTCAAGGTTGTCCTTCAATAGCTTAGAAGAGCAATAATTCAAGCAGCTCCTAGCCATGTCAGTCTTCTAGCGATCAAATCTTGAAGCCTTCAAAATAATTATAGTATCCAGGAGGTAGTATGTCATTATTCGTCAGTACCTTTCTATCGTATATGAAGCTCTTTCTTTTCGTTTAGATATAGCAACATATCTCAATCAGATTACAGCAGTGACGTAGTTAGTTATTTAGCCAAACGGTCTTTTGAAATTGCTCGGTTTTCTCTTTGTTGGTTTGTTCCTCGAGCAGAAAAAAGGCTAGTATAGCTGCTAGCCATTCAGTATGGTCTCTTCTTTCAAAATTCATTCATAATTTCCAATGGGAATGTTCAAAAATTGCAAGTGTCGTCAATGTCAAACAAGAAGGTGTTTTGAAAGGTGCCCTGAACGGTTTTGTTAACTATCGTGAGTAATAAGATAATTCAGCAATATTTTTAAGAAACAAAACTATGTAAGTGCATCATCAGAGGCGCCTAACTATGCACAGGTACGAATTTTTGTGTTAATGGAATGAGCAACCATATTTCTGTGCGCTATTATTGTAAAAGAAGATTTGGCTGCATGAACCTTCTGAAAACGTGGGGTACGGAACTCCAAATTCGAACAAAGACAAATTAGGATTCCAATTTCTGGCAGCTTCACCGATTTATTAATAGCAACTATCCTGTCTCTCACTCTTTTTCCATTTTCTTTTCTTTTCCTTTTATTCTTTTTTTTTTCCTTATATTATCATTTTATATGAGCAACATACTTATAAATCAGCAAAGACCAAAGAGAAATAAGCGTCAAGACTCGGTTAAGCAAGTAGATTGGATAGATACAGATGCATCGGAAGACGAGGATTTTCTACCTCAATTTCCATATCAGCCGCCTTTTCCTGCTGCCCTTTCTATCAAGGATTACTTTTTAAAGCGGCCTTATTCAATAAGCGGTAGTAGTATCAGTGAAAGTGACAGTAGCAGCTTAGGGGACGAGGAAGAAGTAGTAGACGAGGAAAACACTTATAACGACAATTTCAGACTTGCTGATGGTTACAATGATGATACTCTGGTTTTAGAAGAAGAGGAATACTTGATAGCAACGAGCAATAGTAGCCAAAAAGAACAAAGAAACAGGGCCAGAAGCAGCAGTCATATTGGTATCGGGAGAAGGAACACTGACAGTAATGATAATGACATTGCACCTGGATCAGTTCGCATAAATTCCTCAAGCTGGGATATAAATACCAGGGAAACTTTTCGACGAAAATTGGGAATATCCAATGATACACCTTTCGATAAAGTACGTCGAGCTATTGACGCAACAATTGATAATGGTGTAGAGCTAGTGGATATGAGGTAAGAACCCAGCTTGAGAAAAGTATTCAAACAAGCATAGACTTTTCCCTGACATAATCATACATACAAACAATCAGTAACTTGGGTCTAACTGAAATACCTGATGAAGTAAAAGAACTTGAATATGTAACAGTTGTTCAAAACGATAAAGTGAGACCAGCCTCATTACAGATTTATCTTTACAGTAATGAGCTTTCAAGAATCAACCCAACATTATTCAAGCTAAAGAATATAACTGTATTAAGCCTTCGTAAGTAATCCCAACCTCCCCCAGGCAAGCTTCTTTTTTCTCAAAACTTTTTTCTCGTGTGCAATCTTAGGAAATAACAAGTTGGACTACTTACCGTCTGATATTGCCCTGCTTGAAAATCTGGTCGAACTTTCATTGGGCAACAACCAATTGGTAATGCGTGATGATGCAATTGCTTTTTCTTTTTTTGTTACTCCTCTGACTTACGCTTATCGCATTAATCAACTGTAGAAATACCTACCCTCAGAAGTATTGCATCTAAAAAAGTTAGCCATTTTATTATTATCACCTAATCCATTTTTACCTGTACCTGAACCATCCGAGGATCAACCTTCTATTACAAGCACTACAATGATCAGAAGAAGCAGAATTAAAGCATCCTTTGCAACTTTATTTGAAACAAGTACAAGAGTTTTACTCAATGAAATCAATACTAACAACGCCCTTTTCGCAACATCATCACCCTTCGCTCAAATTATACCCAACGATATTTTGAATCGTATTCAATCTGTACTTGCAACAACCAATCATGCTTGTGAACATTGTAAAAAGTCTTTTCTTAAATCTGATATAGAGGAGATGGTTTGGCAGTCTATACTTGGTAATTCCTTTATACCTGTGCTATATCGATTCTGTTCTTTGAACTGCTGTCAACAATATCCATTCCCTACAAACCCGCCTGTCAATCCTGACGCCGTGAATGATGTGTAGCATTATTTCTTTAATATCTTTTTTTTCGAAATACCTTTGAATATACCTTACATTGCTCTTTTTATGTTTATTCGATCTTACAACTACATTACTTGTCGATGTCTTTCTTCGTTTTTATAGACACAACACTGCTACAATTAAGGTTTAAGGATGTTTCATTGATTTCTGTTCAAATCATTTTGCTCTTAAATATACTGTATGCAGAATGTACTCAGGTGGAGTCGAAATGAACGGTTTTTATCATGACTTTTGGTTCTAGTGTGCCTAAAAGACATTGATTTGTTTTAAACGGCACTGATCCGTAGAAAAACTGAATGTGCACTATTGCTGCTGCGATAAGGAGCTCCTTTGCGATGGTTATTCCAGTCAAAATCTGATTTACGCAAGTTACTTGGAACTATTTCCAATCGTATTTACTTGCGCTTTCTACAACATTATCTGCATATTCTGTTCCACTGTTCAGTGTTCTAAGTTTAAAACAATATTGGGTTCGAGCTTATTATTGTAGCTGATCTTTAAAAGACGTTCATATTAACGGCGTTTTATTTAGTTCACTTCACATTTGTAGTCAAATCAGCTCCTTAACTGTATATTTACCGTTCTTCTTATGTAATATCATCTTCGTAATCTTAAAGATGGTTCAGTATTCAAAGGTCATTTCTGAGCAGTGCGGATATAGCATCTGATCGAATAATAATTACAGTACGCTGACATATAAAATTTACTGTTTTCTATCCGCGTTGTATCTGATACAGAGTGTAAAAATGTAAAGCTACGATTAAAAGAAGAATAGCAACAGTAACACCCTTGTTCTTGATTTACAACATACGACAGTCATAGTCCGCATAAGATTTCCCTACTTTTTGAACTTGATAAGACAGACATGATATCATGGTTATCGACTTGAAATGTAACGAAACAAACCATAACAATCAATCCACTCAGTTTTCAAATTTAAAATGGAGTACGGATTCACACTTTTATCTCGTAAGTCGTTGTGTACGACATTTATTCTATTTCTGAATAGGAAGGTCAAGCCCTTAATTCTATGTTTTGCACTTCTCATTTACAACGCCAAAATTTGCAATTGTGATCAGCTGTTCCGTAATATTTAGTAAAACTGACCCACCGGCCAAGGGCTTTGTAAACAGTTGCTTTACAGCGTATAAGCTGCCATTGAACTTTTTGGTTTTACATACAAGCGGGATTTTACCATTTAAAGCAATTTCTCATTAAAATGTTTTTGTCCAGAATCCGCTTTTTCGCAAAATGTCAACAGTCTGTAGCAATCGAGCTGTATATTATAAAAGTCAAGTTATCCATTGTGATTATAAATGCAACTGCATGCGTATAAATGCTTGGGACGCCACACATTTGACTCAAATGTCTGGAAATCGTGCTAAGAGTCCGTCAGGGCCATAGCTTATTTAATTCGGAAAACAAAACGCGAGATCCGAGACTGGTGCTTACGATGTTATTGGGAAAGGTATCCCCGGCCAAGTATCCCCGAATCTATGGCTTATATTGTAACTGACTGCGTGGGCGATCATCTGATAGAGTAAGAAAAGCGTGGAGAAAGGAACTACGACGCACCCCAACAAATTTCCTTTCACCGAGAACCTGAAAAGTCCGAAAGGCTACCATTTGCATGAACGGAATCTGTTGAGAATATTCATTGCTTGAGACGTATGAAGATTCTTAGAAATCAAATTGATAACTCCTAATAGGGTGAAAGCGTCTACGTCAAAGTTTTAGAAGGCTTGATTACTTAGCCTCAGTTGCAAATTAGAGCTTCCAACTGCATTTTAAATTCTATATAACACTTGCCAAATTTTGCAACAAGAACGTGAAGTGGTCTGAGCCTATTTGTTTTGATTCTGTTGCGTAGTCTCTCGGCTTTCGAATGTATTATAAGGATTCAGTCATTGCAATGGATATAATGACCATTAACTTTTCGTAGAAAGAAGGGTATCTTTTCTCTAGAACGCGCTATTGCTTTTGCTACTTGATTTAAGCCATTATTTAAAGCTTTGAGAACTTGCTGCAGTCAATACAGTGTAAAAGGCACTCTATAAATAAAAACTAACGGCTTTCTCACTGTGAGCTTCAGCGTCTTAGTAAATATTGGTAATCAGAAACAAAACACATCATCAGAATTATTGCTACCACTAACGAATGAAGGGTTGTGCCGATCACCCATTCTTTTACAAAATAACAAACTTATACATAAATCAAACGGAATCCATAGATTTTCCTTGAAGGCGCTCGTAGTTAAACAAGTCGATCGACTAATCATAATAGCCAAAGGTGCTGTTTACAGTCTAGACAGCGAGAATAGACAGGGTCCTACTCTCATCATGATAGGACTGTTCCTTCCTGAGATTCCATAAAAAGGACCCTGGTTGAGCTAACGTATAGTGCGGGCGATAAGAGACAGTCCAAGAAAAGGCAAAAAGCAAGGTGGATCAACCTAGACCATATGGTAGTGGTCCCATCCATTCGTCTCTTACTAAAATGTGTTCAGATTTCAAACTCAAGGATATTGAGTCGTCGGGATTTCTTCGTCCCTTCTTTCATATATAAACCCATTAAACATTTAGATTGTTCATTATCTTCTATTTCTTTTTATTGACATAAAGAGCTTGCTCCTCTTTTTCTTATTTATTTCTGTGCCAACTCTTTTTACTCTTCTTTTTCGCTAACAGTGAGCAATTTTTTTTATTTATTTTCCTTTATATATATATATATATATATACTCTTTCTTTAAATAGCAGCCAGTAACAATCCACTATGAAATCAGTTTTGTTCTACAGTGCAGCAGTTGCTTTAATAAGCTCCGTTTTTGCCGATCCGATCAGAGTCCCACTTCATCGCTATAACAAACGACACCATAGCCATGATTATATCGCCGTGCCTGCCGACAACTTAATGAACGGCATGATGGGTGGTACAATTTCCATTGGTAACCCACCACAAAACTTTACTGTTGCTTTCGATACATCCACCGGTTTTTCCTGGGTGCGTGGACCTCAGTGTGGAGTAGAGAACTGTGAAGATCGTAAGATTTACGACCCCAGACAGTCAAGTACTGCTATTTCCTCAGGCAGGTCCTTTTCAATGGATTATGGTGAGGGTTTTGTCAATACAACCTTATACCGTGATACTTTCCGTTTTGCCGGTCTTGAAGTAAAGAATATGACATTCGGTGCTGCGTATATGATGGAATATTTCGATAAAGGATTTGATGGTTATCTTGGTCTCGGACGTAATGTCAATATGAGTGCTTATGGTTCGCAATTTGCCAAGCGTGATTTGAGCTCGTCAAGTTTTGTACCCAATGCTTTCCAGCAAAGTAGCGGTTTATCCAGTGCTCAATTTGGTATGTATACCACCACCTCCGGCAATGGTTTCTCTGACTCAGGTGTTGTATCCGGGGTTGCCCTTAATGGTATTCGCGATGATAACTATTCTCTTGTCAAACGTAATGATGAGCCTGATGGTTATCTTATTCTCGGTAAGGATCAACAAGTTGATTTCCAGAAATTGTAGTAGTAACTTCAGTGATTCTAACCTGGTTTTGTTCTTTTTTTTTCCTATAAAAAAGGTGGTGTTGCTAAAGATGTTATTCGTGGTAAACTGTACCACATGGATATTGACGATGATTATCCAGAAAATTGGGCTGTGCCCGTCAGCCAAGTCAGTTTTGTAGGCGAAAATAACTTCAAAGTTCACAAACATGCCAGAGCAGTTTTCAGTTCTTCAACAGATGTCATTGGCTTACCTAACGATCAAGGTAAAGAGGAAAAAAAAAAGCAAGCATAGAATGCAACAACAGCAGATGCTTTTGCTTCAATACTAACATGCTTTTGCTGTTATTGTAGCTGCCGAATTCCAAAAGCACTGGTACGCTGAATATGACAAGCCTGACAATACATTCAAAATTCCTTGTTGTTTGATGGAAAGATTACCCAACTTTAAGATTACTCTTGGTGACGTCAAGATCACCCTTCCTCCTCGTTATTGGAGTCATCCTCGTCCAGTCACCAGCTGCTGTGAAATGTGCCGCTCTCATATCGGCAAGAGTGAATCTGATACTGACTACGTTATCGGTTCTGCCCTTACCAACTCCTTCTATACTCAATTTAATTCTGAAAAGAATACTGTCAGTCTAGGTATCAAGAAAAACCAAATCGATGACGGACTTCGTCTTTCAAAGGCTTAAAGATTCCTTCTTTACACTTGGCCCATTACTTATCCTCCACCTCCCGCTTCAGTTCTAACGTATGAACATTATACTCTTCATCTTTCCATTCCCTGCTCATCCTCTTGTATGTAAAACATTCAATCATAGTCATTCATGCTTTTTATTTCCCATTTTTTCACTTTGTTCATTAACTCTTTTTTTATTAGACCATGTTTCCTTTTGAATCAAAATGAAAACCCTTTCACGTTTAACCTATTTGCAATTTCGATGACAAAAATCAATTTTTATGTATAAATTAATCACAACTTAATAAAATTGGCCGTTGGAAACATACCCTACTCAGTAATAGCTTGAAACGTTTCGAACAATAACTTTTACATTAAAAAAAGGACAGCCGTCACCTTTGAGCACTATGGTATTTGCCTTTTGATTTCATAATTGGAAAACACCTGAACTTAAGCTCCAACAATCAACTTATGGCAACAATGCCCTTAAAAAGAAATCCAGGTGGTTTGGTTTTTTTTCTTTCAATAGCAGAAGCAAATTAACCTGGAAGTGCCTACTAAGAATAGAATAGAAATGAAACAATCGTAATAAGGGTAAAATTAAGCAGCCTCTCGTCCTGTATTCTGCATCGTTTGAATAAATTGATTTTCCTAAGTGGAGGCCAGCCACTTATTTCAAGACCCTAAACGTCATACAAAACCGGCAGAAACTACTTATCGTTTTAACATGTAAAGAAATACTAAACCAAACTTTTATATTGAGCTCTGTAGTGAGCTTCAAAGTAACATGCTACGTGCATTAGTACCTTTGATATTTGTTATCATCTTCCTTCATTGGCAGTGCTGTATTGGCATTTGGCAATTTGTAGAATTTTTTTTTCGATCTGCTCAAGTCACAGAAGGACTGCTCAGAGCTTAGAGGAAAAATTTTTTTTGTTACAAATTGATAGCCGCTCCAAAGTGCATTTTCATCCTTTTTTACTTTCTCTTCTTTATCAATTAGCCTGATCGTTAGACAAAATGGTTGCCTAGTAAGTTATATAGCACAATTCAGTGTGTATCTGTAGAAATCCCTTGTCAAAAGCGTTTAAATATGCAATTGTAAACCTTTGTCTTTTTGGTAAAGGTTTCTTTTGTCTATTTTTTTTTGTATCTTCATTTTCCGTCTTGTCTTTATCCATTGGTGAAGTGCGAGAAATAGGCTGACAACCTATTTCAGGAATATGAAGGAGTTGAGGTTAAGTCCATTGGATTTTTCCTTTAAATTCAAACAGTTCATGGTTTACATCTAGGTACATTCTCTCTTTTGCATACATATTGTGTTTTAGAGGAATAGTATTTGCTAGGTGACATGCAACTCATCTCCCGCCTCAAACTTTTACGTCTTGTATACATACACATTATATACTCGATGTAAAGGGATATGTGATCCGCTGTACCAAGGTATGGCAGGTTATCAAATTCAATATGTCATTAACAAGTCCATAAAAAGGTCGTTTGCCTGTTTATTCGCTTTTGCCTGTGGTTCCTTCCTCGCTGAAAAGTCAAGGTCCATTGCTATTCCATTTCGGAAACTTCATTGTCACGGGTGGTTGGCTCATGGGTTCTGACTTTTCAGTTTTCTGCTCAGTTGTAGAAGTTCGAGGTTGTTAACCGCTTGCTTCGTCTTTTATGTAATATAGCAACGTCCCCGCTGTTAATGATGTCCTTATTCCTGAAACTCTTTTGAAGAAGAAGAAGGCTGACGCCACTGCTGCCGATAAGGCTGTTGCCCGCAAGGCTGAACTTCGTAAGGTAAACTATCTTCTGCTGTACTATCTTTTTAACATTCGAGAGCTCCTCGTATGATGAATTGGGTTTACCCTTGATTTTGACTAGATTGTTTATCGATGCTGTCTAAAATCGTTAACACATCTTTCGGGTCTGAAGGAGCTCTTCGTTTTTTTGCTTTTTTTTTTTCTCTCACTTTGTTCATTATGTTATACCAAAGAAACACTTTATTCATTTTTTTTGATTTATTTAATAGGCTAAGGTTACCAAGAGACGTGAAATTTTCAAACGTGCTGCCAAGTATGCTGCTGAATACCAAGCTAAGGAACGTAATGAAATCCGTCTTCGTCGTCAAGCCAAGGCTCAAGGCAACTACTACGTTCCCGCTCAAGAAAAGCTTGTATTCGTTGTTCGTATCCGTGGTATTAACGGTATCGCCCCTAAGCCCCGTAAGGTCTTGCAACTCTTGCGTCTTTTGCAAATCAACAATGGTGTCTTTGTCCGTCTCAACAAGGCCACCTCTGAAATGCTTCAATTGATCCAACCTTATGTTGCCTACGGTTATCCTAACTTGAAGACCATCCGTGAATTAATCTACAAGCGTGGTTATGCCAAGGTGAACAAGCAACGTATTCCTCTTCATGACAATGCTGTTATCGAACAAGCTCTTGGCAAGTACAACATCATCTGTATGGAAGATTTGATTCACGAGATTGCTACCGTTGGTCCTCACTTCAAAGAAGCCAACAACTTCCTTTGGCCCTTCAAGCTCTCCAACCCCAACAACATGTGGAGAGAACGTAAGTTCCTCAACTATGTTGAAGGTGGTGATACCGGTAACCGTGAAGAATACATCAACAAATTGGTTCAATCTATGAACTAAGGTTCTACCTTTGCCTAACCTCCTTTCCCTCTTGTAAATGTTTATATTATCTCCTTTTGTTTTAGTTTAGTTCTTTTCATTTTACTTGCTGTTCAATAAATTAAGATGATAAGATACTATTCTGGAACATATCTGTACATACTTTGCTCTAATAAACTCATATCAATACAACTATATGATGGTTCCTGTATGCTTATAAACGTTGTCTTCATGGAACTTTCCTTTTTTTTAATTGAATTTGAATTTGAAGGAAGTTCATGTGGAAGCAAACGTCATCAGCTGGCTTTTTTTTTTTTTTTTTTTTGTTCGTTTCGCATTAGAAATTCTGCGCGTCGCTTCAAACGTCTTTTCCATTTTATCATTATAAGTTTTTTTTTTTTTGTTTTTAAAAAAATATGTCTTCCACACCTATGGATATAGACTCTCCTGCAGATAATGCAGTTTCAACGGAAGTCAGCAAGGGAAAAGGCAAGGAAGAAAAGCCTCGTTTTGAAGTGAAGAAGGTACTGTGCATAACGACGTTTTGTCAGCAGCGAAAAAGGCCTACAAAGGATAACTAATCTTGGCCTTCTTCTAAACTTCGTTTCAAAAAAACAGTGGAATGCTGTTGCACTTTGGGCTTGGGGTATAAAATTATACTTACTTTCTCTTTGTGGCAGTCAATGAAATTATGTTACTGATCAACCTGTCGATGTGATTCATACAATAGATATTGTGGTAGATAACTGTGCAATTTGCAGAAACCACATTATGGATTTATGTAAGATATCAGCTGCAAAACCTATTGTTACAACATGCAAATTGGAACAGGAATATGACAGCTAAGCTTGGGTTGAATCTAACATGATTGTAGGTATCGAATGTCAAGCTAATCAAGCATCAGCTACCTCTGAGGAATGCACAGTTGCTTGGGGTATTTGTAATGTAAGTCGATCAGATCGTTGATATATATCAAAACGTGTATAATTGAATAATACTTTACTATATACAATGTAGCATGCTTTCCATTTCCATTGTATTTCACGTTGGTTGAAGAGTCGTCAAGTATGCCCACTTGATAACCGTGAATGGGAATGGCAAAAATATGGTCGATAAAGGAAACGAATTTATGAATTATACCCCTCCTTCACTAAGATATATTGTGAATCAAATCAGCAATTATTGGAGTATAACTACAAAGACGAAAAGAGCAACAACAACAACAACAAAAAAAAGAAATAATGGCTGTAAATGCGACAGTGCATAATGAACGAAATAAACATACAGAATCAGAAAGGACGAGAAACCGTTGCTTTTTTTAAGAATATTTATTGCGAGTGGTCATTTAAACATTCTTAAGTAGGCTAAGAATAAAGCACCGGCACCTGTCAATGAGCCCATCAAATATTGAAGAATTTGGAATTTGGTAGCTTCCATCTGTGTCCTTAAACCTGCCACTTCACTTTCTATCCTTGTATCTGTCTCTTCGATCTTCAATTTCTGGATACTTACTTCGTCCCTTACATGCCCTCTTTCTAGGCTCATTTCTAATCGTGCATGTGCTTGATTCCTCGATATTTCTTCCCGCAGTTTCTGTTTGAGCTTTTCTAATTCACTTTCAAGACGCTCTGTTTCAATTTTCATGAGATGAAAGTCATTGTTTTTACGTTCTAACAGCTGTATTTCGGATTTCAGTTGTGTAAAGTCTACTTTATAAGCATAGATGGCCTATATAGCACAATGAATTCTAAACGCTCGTTAGTATAACTTTTCCTTCATCCCCGGTAAGGTTTGCTGTTCATCACCTTATCTCTGTCGGCTTTCGATACCATTATTTTTGATATATCCATCATATTTTCTGCAATGACTATTTGTAAAGCAATCATAATGGCTTCACTTTGTTTTCGAGTAAATCCTTGCTTTTCGAGTCGTTCAACAAATTTGAAAGTGTCAAAATAGTAACTACGGCTTATGATAGGCGATGAATGGAAAGAGCGGCACTGTTGCTGTAGCTGTAGTCGTCTTGGTTGTAATATATGTATTATACCGCTACTACGAGGTTTGAAATTTTTTGTCACTGAATCGTTGGTTCTTTTGTTGGAAAAAAGGGTATATTTGTAGAGCATCTGCAACTTGCTGTTCATAATGAAAAGGTTAATTGACGTGGGTGATGTTGTAAACAGAAAACGATGAGAGATTTGGCTTTTGGAATTGAAAGAAATATGGAAAAAAATGAGGCACAAAATAATAGATGAACAAAATGCGGGGAAATCATGAAACTGATAGGCAAATCTGTACCACCACAAATATGTCCCTGAACTCAGAATATCTTGGTATCTGAGTACCAGTAAAGAAAGAGACAATGTAAACAACCATATCTCTTTAAGAAAGATCGTACGTTCTAACCTTTTATTTTGAACGTATATTTATTGTGTTCCAAAATTGTACGTATACGTACGTAAGAAAGTGTGATCATGCAATAAAGTACTCAGAAAAAGCAACAGAAACCACTTCAGCCATTGAATATCATTTTTAACCTCTTGTGGCTATAGGATTGAAAAATCTCATGGTTGTTACTTACCAAGAATAACAATTGCGCGTACATGATAAACATATGAGTTGCTTCCAAAGGTAGGAGCGTAAGTGTCATCTTCATATGTTATGTTTCTGTTGTCGACCGCGAAAACTGTCTCTCGGATCCATCTTATTTCAAGCTTTAGTACGAAGGTAAGCCATTTCTTCAGTGAACCATTCAAGACCATGCTCCTACATTCTCCCAGTCATAGCCTTTTTTAGATGGTGGGGGTTTCAATGAAGGCGGTAGATCTTTTACTTTCCATCCTGTTGGTAATTTATATCGTTGGCGTCGTCTTCTTTCCTTATCGCTCATATTTTTCCTGTCTGCTTTTATTGCTTTGGCAGTCTCTGACTGTTGCAACTGTAGTTGCTCCTGTTCTTTCAGTTGGAACCATTGAATTAATTCTGGTGAATAGATAATATGTCCGTCATAAGCGTCATACGTGATATGACTGAACCTGCAGAGCAGTCCAAATTCACAATGGCCTCTTTGCTGATAATATTTACAGGGCGGTTTATCAATTTGTTCTTGCAAAAAGACTTGAGGATGTTTAAACCAGTCGTAATGAAGTTTACGATTATTTACATGAGCAGTTCCCTCCATGTGATTTTTGCGATTAGTAGGGTTATCTGGGAAAGCACATTGGCAAAAGTCACAGAAATCTATTTGTAAATGAAAAAGGCACAAATGAAAATAAGCTCAAGCGAAAATCTATCTGCGCATAACTGTAGTTATTACATTTGTTTCGTGCCATCGCTTTTATAAAGATCGTAAAGCTCCTAAAAGGACCAAAAAAAAAAAAAAAAAAAAACCTCAGCTCTAATAAAATCTCTAACACTCGCCCCATGATGCTCCGCACAGTAAATTTTGATGAAAGCGATGTAACAGCCCCTCTCTACAAAATTGTAGAAAGGGAGCCAAACATAAGGATGCACGTGTAAAATGCCCTCTCTTTGAAACGACTTTAAGGTGTATCCAGGCGCTCTTTGCCTTTGGCTGTACACATACAGTGGTTCCAACCCTAAAGCTCGCTTTCCAGCAAACTAAATTCGCCTTTGTTGAAGATGTTGAATCAAATTCGTTTGAAGACGTGTATACTGCTTTACTAATTTCAAGTTCATGGTAGTGTCTCCGAATCTGAAAGCTTGTTCAACAAAAAGGTGGCTCACAGATGGATCACTCTATAGACTCACGTTCTTTATTTTATCTTAAAATGTGGGTTATTTATACTTTTTCATAAATGTTTGTATTATTATAAAACTATCATAATAATTTTAGTGAACTGATTTTACCATTTGTAGTAGGGTTGCTTTTGTTTTGATTTGTGGATTTAGTTGGTACTTTCAATTGAATAGATGTTCGTATCTCCACTGGTCCTGACCTATTACACAAATGCTTCATGTGTAATTGTTTTACTTAGGTCTTTTTTTGTTGTATATTGTACATATACTATGTGAATTCCAAAATGGATATATTGTGATAGAATGTATTTTCTATCTAGTTGTAAGTATTTGAGTATTGTAGCTGTTGCGTCATCAAACATCTCAACATTGTTGTATGGTTTGCTATGTACAATATACGAGTCGACATGTTCAGTAGCTATTCTGATTTTCTGGTTATAATAGCGTGTGTATATTCAAGTTTAATTCGTGTTTATATGTTTTTGGTGATATGGAAAAAATCACACTGTTGTCATCTCACACTTCTATCTAATGAACAATTTGTTCAGTTGCCCGCGTTAAGCGCTTCAACTAATGCATAACAAAAGGCCGTTAGCACTGTATTAAATATTCCTACTTTGAATATCAAATGTCAACTCATCTAATTGACTTATAATTTCGTGAACTTGTCATACCGATCAGACAGCGTGAAATGAACTCTAAATCTTCTATACATGGAACATGTTTCTATGTCTTGGAATAAGTTGAAAGATCTTCAATTAAAGGTAAATTCACTTTAAGGATTAAATATTGTTGGTTATTGCGTTGTCCGTAAAAGTTAACAGTTACTTCTTCATAAAATACATCGAGGCATTACCTGAGATATAATTCAAACTGCAAAGACTATCTCTCCGTGAAGGAATTTGGTTGTGGCACCTTATATCCTACATGTGGAATAACAGTATGAGGAATCTACCACATGTCCTTGTGTCGCAGTAATAATATTAATATGTAAATGTCAACAATACGTATCTTCAAATTATATCCTGCTCAGGCCCTGCATGAGTTAGCTACTCTCATGTAAGAAAATATAATAATCGCTTATTTAACGTTACCATCATTTAATATTTCCCTATCATTTAACTATAATATAATATGGTCTTTACTTATGTAACGACTTATGTTTTTGATTTCTCTTCATTGAAACTATTCTAATTCCATTTTTTATATTTTTCTTTATAACAATGTACATCAATATTGCCATATTGTGAAGTACCCTCAGGTAGAAGAGAATCTTTCATAAATTTGAGAAATTCCTCAATAAATTACTTACTCAGATCTTCTATCATGTTTTACCTTCAGCCAAAATGAATGAAAAATAGAAAGGTTGAGGACCTTGATCAATTGATTGCTCTCTCTAACATCGTTATTAGTAAATCATCATCTAACTCTGAAATACCTTCTGATTATCCAAGACTTTATTTGTGTCTGCTTCTTCATAATGATCAAATGCTTCAAAACCAATTATGTTCTTTGGAACGATAGAAATCTGTTGATCCTCTTTTGTTTGTGGTATGGATCGTCTTCTCTATCAATGTTATACACTTATTTTTGATTTCTTTACTTTTGAACTAGCTTTTGGTTAAATTGCTTCTAGTATTGTTCATCATATGCCATATACGAAAGAGATTAAATAACTCTGGAAAAAGCTATATCTCGTTCTTTCATTAAAACCAGACATTTATAAGTGACGAAAACTGGCATATTACCAGCAATATTGGGTTGAATAACATCTTTCAATCGCTCCAAAACCATTGGTATGTTGCTTTTAACTCATTGCTGACAAAACCAAGATCACAAGAGAAGCTTTTTGATATGAAGACTCTAACAGATTATGAATACCGTAAACGGATATCAGAGGCAATTCAAGAAATTGTTGGTTCTGTATGTAGTATCAATAATGAGCACTTGTCACAATTTCTGAGTATTTTGAAACATTGATTGATGTGGAAAAAAAGATGTTATAATATTAAAGACTCTTTAAAGCATTTCTCGGCAGCCAGTCAGTAGCTTTCAGAGGTTCCCTAACTTTTGATAAGCTATCATGCTTGAAAAAAAAAAGAGATGAAAGGTGAGCTAAGCGAACTTTGAGTGATGCCAATACGAAAAATTTGAGCTAATACGAAAACGAACTTTGTCCAATAAAAAAAAACGGAATTTAAAATACTTAACTTTAGGGGGTAGGGAGCCACTTTGTACTATCTTCTTTGACAGTCTCGGAAGTGGAGAAGGCGGGGCAAAGCGAGGCACTTCTTTGTTGTGGTTATTATTGTTGTTGTTGTTCATTATTTATTGGTTACCATGGAAACTGAATACGTTGGCTACATATCGACGATAGCATTAGATAATTATTTTAATGTTATTCACGGCGATTTCTTGTTGCTGTCCAGCTCCAACATTGTTCACCATGGTTACATCGACATTACATTTGTCTTTGATATATATAGATCACATGAGCACGTGAAAATCAATTTCGTTCAAAACAAGGAAAAATGGAAACAGGTCAGAATGTAAAAAAATAAAGGTTTCACATGGTTTTTGTTGTACAGTGCGATTTCATCTTTGTGCATAAATATGCATCCAATCAGATCAGTATCTTTTATGCAGAAGGAGGCTTTCTGTTTGAAAAAGTGTTACTGGCCTTGCTCATAACAAAAACATCACGTCGTTGTATGTACTAAACCTTTTTTTCCTGATTTCGCCCCCCACCCCCAAAAATTTTTTTGCATCCTCTACTTTAGAGAAGTAATCTATAAGTTTCTTTTTCTTTTCTTTTCTACATTTCGAAATACTCTTTTTTCTTTTGATATTTTCCAAGGGATCATGCAAAAGTCTACACAGCGGTCACCAATGTCTATCAATGAGCTTGTTCATTCATCTGATACCAACACTGGTACCATGACAAACACCACCGGTTCAATTGCCTCTTTAAATGATATTGAAGATCCAGACGTTAAATTAGCAGCAGAAGTGTTAGGTGGTATGGCAAGACTGTCTTCAACAAATACCAGTAAGGGTAGGACACGGCTGCGCTTAATGACATGAAGAATTATAGGATGGTTTTTTTAAAAGATTTTTGAATTTTAGATACCCGTTCTCTCGGAATCACTTTACCTCCACTATCAACACCTTCTACTACACCGAGCTCGCCTCTACCCACACCTACCACATCTTCTTTATTACATCAGCAACACCAACAACGATTGTCTTTCTCCAGTGAGTCTACTTTAGATGATGAGAACAGTCAGTATTACCAGCAACAACACACTTCACAACAACCCCTTCACCGCCATAATAACAGTTTATTTATTCATCGTGTGTCTAATATACCTATTGTTAATTCTGCACTGAAAGCTTATGAACATTCCAAAAGCACAAACAGTGTTATGAAATATGGTGCAGAGATGATGGAGTCATTTGCTGCTCCCATTTATGATAAATTCGGGAAACAAGCACTATCAAATGTCGATGAATGGGGTTGTAAACAATTAGATAAGGTAGCATGAAATAGTCATGATAATCAGCAATTGTAATTTTTGCATTTATCACTAAGTAAATTTTGTATTTTCCATTTTCACAATAGCTGGAGCAAAAATATCCTAATTATGTAATTCCACATAGCAAAAGACAAATGGACGACAAGCCAAAGGGCACCAAACAGAATGGCAAAGGTTTAAAGAAGGTCAGCAACAAGGCAATAGCAGACGATACAGCAGAGCAAGTTGAAAATGCACCTTTTAGTGAAGAAGATGAGGACGATGCTCGATCTGCTACATTTGCCTTATCCCGCGCCAGTCTAACTGATGACCATACAGTAGCAGCAGATACTGCTACAAATACAATTGTACGTAAAAGAAAAGACGCACGAGTTCATCATCACCATTCACGATCCACCTCGCCTCATAATATGAGGAACAGCAACGCCGCTATAACAAAGCCTATACCATCCACTGCAGCCACGACACGATATCATCATCATCATCCAAACAGCATCGTAAGAAATAAATGGCATCAAATCGTCTTACATGCTTCTTCTGCAGCGAGTACAACAGCAGCTGTGATAAGTGAAGAAAGCATGAAATGTTTAAAATATTGCTTACATTGGTTACAATATGCCTCGCAACATATTGATCAACAAATGAATTTGCTCCATCAATTTTTAGATAACAAAAAACTGCAAATGGAGCGGGAGAAAGCTGTAGTGGTTGAAGCAGAAGACTCATCTATTTTAAGAAATATAAAAAAAGAAATAATTGATACCTTACGTAAAGTTGTGGATGTGATAAGTAAATATGCTGGAGCAGGCTTACCAGAACAAGCCAAGACTGCAGTCAGAGGATTCATCTTGGCTCTACCTTCCAGATGGGCCAAATTAAACCAGCTTCAGTCTTCGTCAACAGCATCAACTACTCCCAACTCAACAACTATTACTACTACAGCAACAATTGCGTTGAACAACAATTTACATGAAACATCTATTAAATTATTAAACTTTGGAACGGAAGCAATCGATATGATACATTCAGTAACACAAGTATTTTCTGATACAATTGACAGAGCTGAGCTATGGATTCACCGTTTAAAGGTTGTTGGTGTTACTGCACCTTCAACACGAGTCAATAGTAGAAAGCAATCGAGAAAGCCAACATCATCTCTTACTGAAAAGCAAGCTACTACCAACAATGCTGAACCAATGGATTTGAGTTAAAGAAATCGTCGCTGAACGCATAACCATGCTTAATGTTGATACCTCACTTTACCATGAATTAAAAAGAAAAAAGAAAAAAAAAATGCATTATTCCATTCCTTAAATTGCACTCAATCATGGATGTACCAAGCAAGAAAGCTTTTTCTATTTATACCAAGTAATTATATTCCTTCATTCATTTACTTTTCACTGTAACTCTTATTCAACAATTCAAACTTTCAGATAGCAGGTTTTTTTTTTCCATATCTTTCAAATCTGATTCAACATAGCAAAATAAATTTTATGTATATCATTCCTGATAAAGCATATACAAAGATAGAGCCTTATTTACTATCAGCATTTTAAAGCCGAAAAGATTTATCGATACTAAGTATTATATTATATATAACAATTTAAAAAGGATTTTCCCACTCTATGTATAGTATGTGGTCGGTATTCGGTGGAGCTTGTTATAAACGTCAATTAGTCTAGTCGAAACGTCGCCAAGTAATGCTTTATGTATTGTTTCCAATCTTGGTTAATAATATGACTATACCAATCTAAGCCAATATGTTTACCAATTGCATCTTTAACTACTTTATTGAAATTCTCAAAGGAACAGAAAACTGTTTGTTGCATCTTAGGTCAAGACATCATTAGAAGTAGCATCCGGAATACCGCTTTCGTCGTTCGAGGCGGATAAGGACAAACTAGGCAATTGAGTTACTTGATCGGTTGTTCCAGTGAGTCTGGAAGCACTATTTGCATCAGTAGTGGCACCTGTAACGCTGACAAATAAGGGATCAACAGATAAAAGCGGTCATTGGTGTTTTGGTGAATTCACCCACAACACCAGCTCCTTACTTTTCAATAAAGGCTCTTCTCAGCAGAAGCTCATTGTTGTTTTTCATTATCAGCACTTGCACCAGCAGCAACTTTGTCGTTTGGAGCAGTTGAAGTTGTTTGCTTCCAGTTGTTAGCAATATTGAAGTTAGAAGCGGTATTTTCCACTTTTACTGAACGATGTTCGTTTGCTTCCTCTTCCTCTTTGTCTTTGTTTTTCTTTCTTTCTGGTTCGATGCCTTCACAATCATTTGCAGTAGGTACTGTTTGAAAAAAACCAAATCTTTTAGCTTTAAGTCTCACTCGTATTAATTCTGTTTTACAGCATTTTCAACATTTTCAAAAAAGTTGCATAAACAATGCATATAATTGAAGACACTTCCATGTAGGGTTGCGGTAAGAGGATAAACGTCAGTGTCAATCAGGACAATTTGTTGTTGTGAGCTGTTTCTGAACTCTTTCAACATGGATCACGTACCGTTGCAATTCACAAGAGCAATAAAGAATGCTTAGAGATGACTATCAAATTCTCTCTGTATTTAATAGTGGTTGATTTAGGAACTTTAGCATATACAAATTTCCTGTTTCTCAAAAGTGGTGTTTGCCAATATGACTGTTATTGTTCACAATCTCGGATTATCTTCGCTTTTGCCCTTCATTACAAGAGCATAGAAAGATATGTTCTATAAAACGTATATGTTTTCGATAAATTCGACGCGTTCACAACGCGGGTTGGGCTGATCGCACACCAATTTTGATTGTTTTTGTTGATCTGCTTAGCACATCATTTATGTTTAACGTATGGCAGCTGATATGAAAATGTATTTATGAGCTATGTAAATAATCATTCAGTGTCATTATAACTAAGGCTCCTGTCTCAAAAACGTTACTGTATCGATCATCCATTGTGCAGTCGTATTGGATAACATGAAAAGTTGCGTATTTTCAAACATGTACAGGGTATGTTTGATGTTAGCGCAAAGTTCAAGCATAAAAAAGCAACTAAGTCAAGAAATTGATTGGCTGCTGTTATTCAAGCAGCTTTGCTTCTTTTGATGCTGTAATTACAGCAAAATTGGCCGGCCTCTTCTTATTTTACTTCATTTAATATTTTTTGAAAATAAGAAAATCATGTCAAGACATAGAGCTGTTAGAAACCTCGATGTTGATGGTACAATTAATTATAATAGAATAAAAGCTTTTAAAATCGTATATCAACATGTACATTTAAATTGCAGATATTCTTGACGACGAAGACTATGGAGAAGACTACGACGAAAACGACTGTATGTTACGTGACATTCGTACTCTGATCGGTCATTCCTAAATTAACATACCTAGATCTCACTTATATAGTCAACGAGGACGAATTGTCGAATGAGGATTTGGACAAATTAGACGAAGGACTAGCTTATGTCTATAGTGTGATTGGTGACGATACATTTTTGACAGCAAAAGAAATTAGAGAGGCATTATGGGAATTCTATTTTGATAAAGAAGAGACAGTCGAATGGGCATTAGGTATACTTTTGTATAAACTTAATAGTTTTATTCACATTTTTGCAGAATATTAAAGCAATTCCATTCTAGAACAAATTGAAAAGCAAAAGGCTTTAGAAGAAAAAAAAAGAATTAAAGAAGAAAATAAAAAAGGTTTGTGTTTGTAATTTCTTTTTCTCATTGGAGAGAGAGCGAAGCAGCAAAAATCCTCCTTTTTCCACTTGTTTTACGATTTCTTTCAACTTTGCATCACCAACCCACCTCGAACAAGTAAGTGTTGCTATTAAGTTTCTTTTAATTGACTTGACTTTTTATTGACGTCCATATCTAACACAACAGATATGGCTGAAAACAACAAGAGTACTTCACCTTCACTTGCAGCATTGTCAAAAGCGCGTCAAAATGCTTCGTCCAGCACAACAAATAGTTTAACCCAATTAAAGCAGAAAATGGGCGCTCAAACTGAATCACAATCGCCCTCACTTGCAAGTCTTGCAGCGTCCAGTGCCGCAAAAAAGCCTTTGTCTTCATTACAGGCCCTGGCACAGAGATCTAGTACAGGCAATACAACTCCTTCCCTCGTTTCACTTGCCAAAAAATCGTCCACTTCCACGAATAAAGCACCAAGGTTAGCTCACTTAACATCGCGACCCCCAACAATCCAGTCTGATCCTTCCAAACTCTCGGCTTTGGCTGGTTTAGCTTCAAGTGTTAAAGAGTCACCAAAGATTACATTGTCTTACCCTAGCAAATCAATTTCTCTTGAACCAAGTACCAAAGATAAGCTAACGACAGAGCCTGCTGAAAGACAAAGTGTAGTCATCAATGCTGAAGAGAACTATTCCAACCCACTCTGCGGAAAACCATCATTCGCAGCGCAATTTTTATTTGCTCCTCAAGAGCCAATTCCGTTTGACGCGCAAGCTGTCTTCCTTGAAGGGAAGAAGAGTGAATCCATTTCAGCCTTCAAATTTGATCAACCGAGCCCTGATGATATTGTTTTAGCGGCCCAAAGCAATTTTAGCGGAAATGCGCGCAGCAAGAGATCTTAAAAAGGAGTTGCTACATTATTGCTCCATCTATTCTTTGCTTCCTCTCTCTCTCTTTTTCTCTCTTCCATACCTTGTTATCGATGTATTAAGGAGAAAAAAAAATTTAACCTATCTTTATTTTTATACCAACATTAGCTGCAGCTGTAAAAAAAGCTGCCAAAACGACGACGCCATCTAAAACCTCAACAATACCTGTAAATCAAACTAAACAGCAACAAAAAAAGCAAACGAAACCATTAACAACAAAAGATCAAGAGATAGAGATTCTATCTGATGATGACAATGAATTGACTCAAGAAATGAATGCTATGGGTCTGGAAACACCCGAAAAACCCGCAGTCAAGGTTGACCCTTTCGCAAAGCTGCCTACTTCGAAACGTCTCAATGTGATTGAAGAGTTTGAAAAACGTGCACAAGCAAAGCCAACGCTCAATGTCTGTATCGTGGGTCACGTCGATTCAGGAAAATCGACCACTGTTGGGCATTTGATGTACCTTACAGATACAGTGAACCAGCGTAGTATGCGCAAACTCGAGCATGAATCGCAAAAGATTGGGAAAGGGTCATTTGCATTTGCTTGGGCATTGGATGAAACAGAAGAAGAAAGAAATCGTGGGGTGACGATGGATATTGGTACTGCTCACTTTGAGACAGAGCATTATCGCTTTTGTATATTAGATGCTCCAGGGCATCGAGATTTTATACCGAATATGATCTCTGGTACGGCACAAGCAGATGCAGCAGTGCTTGTTGTGGATGGATCCACGAACGCATTTGAATCTGGTTTTGACGCTGGCGGTCAAACGAAAGAACATGCCATTTTAGCAAGGAGCTTGGGTATCCAAACGCTTATAGTTGCTATCAATAAGATGGATATGGTTCAATGGTCTCAGGAACGTTTTGAGGAAATTAAAGAAAAGCTGGGTGCATATTTATATCAACTTGGCTTCAAGCAATCAAACGTCGCGTTCGTTCCTATATCTGGTTTTCATGGTGTCAATTTGTACGACAACAAAGAACCTGCATTGACTCAATGGTATCATGGCCCTACATTGACTGAGCAACTCGATAGACTTCCACCTTCTATTCGTGCGGTAGAAAAACCTCTTAGAATGCGTGTAACTGATTTCTTTAAGGGCGGCGTTGGCGGTAGTGGTGGTGTGTCTGTCGCCGGTAATATTGAAGCAGGCAGCATTCAAGTCGGTGAACAAGTGTTGGTGGTTCCTGGAAACGAAGTAGGATATGTTAAGAGTAAGCAGATTCAAATACTTGAAATACATAAAAGAAAAGCATAGTGTGTGTAGTGAACTAATTGCTTAACCTTCTTGAATAGCTTTATTGGTAAATGATGAATCAGCACAGTGGGCAGTTGCCGGTGATTCAGTTCTGCTGACTCTCAGTAATTTAGATATTTTGAATTTGAGGTATGAAGAAGTAATATGGGAAACTCGACTTTTTTCACTAATCCGCCACCATCTCATTCAATCAATAGCAATGGCTGTATGATTTGTTCCGGATCAAATCCAGTACCATTAACGTCCTTATTTAGAGTACAAATCGTTGTTTTTGATATTCGTATTCCTATCACACCTGGATATCCTGTTATCTTACATCATGGTAGTTTGGATGAGCCTGCTTCAATAACAAAGCTTATTTCTATAATCGATAAAGCTACAGGCGAAGTGAAGAAGAAGAATCCCCGTTGCATTACAAGAAATATGACTGCAACGGTCGAAGTTCAAATGAGTCAACGTGCTATTCCTTTAGAGACATTCAAAGACAATAAACAATTAGGCCGTATTGTTTTACGTAGAGGCGGCGATACAGTGGCTGCGGGTGTTGTAACAGAGGTAAAAAAAAATGGCAGATGTATAGTTTTCATTTGCAAAGACCTAACATTTATTCTATCATAGATTTTAACATACGGTTCTTAGTTGTGGAGAAACTTAGCCGTTACATTTTCGGTTTTATTGAACAATGAACGAATAAATTTGGTTATAGAAGTTAATAGCACACATGACTTTCAGCTGCTTCCTATTGGAATATATATACATAATGAACGGGGGGGGTTTGTACACTATTATCAATTCTGTCTTATTGTATCAGGGCGACATAAGCACTTCATTTAATATATAGGAAGGTTATATGAATACATATAAATATGCATAACCAATTGCATACTTTGAGCAATTCCGATAGAAGGTCTGTTCAAACGCACGTTTCTTCGCAATGATGCTGCATGCATACTACTGCGGTCGAAATAACGTTTATGAATCCGGCCAGTGGGATCAAACTGAGATTCAAACATTCCACATGATCACTTCATGATGGATGCAAAGAACAAAACAAAGTGCTTCTCTTTTTCTATTTTCCTTTTTACCTTGAACACAATTTTCAGAAAATGTCCTCAACTAGTCTCACGGCCGATACGATCAAAGCGGCTGTCATTGAGCGCCTTAAAGATGTAGAATACGTTGTATGTAAAATTCGACTGCAAACCTTATTTCTCCAAATCCAGTTCATCCCAATCTGATCGTTGATCATCACTCATTCTGTAGGAAGTAGAAGATTTGTCAGCAGGCTGCGGAAAAATGTTTGAGGTTGTCATTGTATCCAATCTATTCGAAGGAAAGCGCCTATTAGCAAGACATAAGCTTGTTAACGAAGCACTTAAAGAAGAGATCAGCAAAGTTCACGCTTTTACTCAGGTATGCAAGATTTGAAAATCTGTCAAAGCAAAAAAGAGTTCTAGTTGAACTGAGCCCACTCTATTTCTATAGAAATCATATACCCCCGCTGAATGGGAAAAGAAGAAAGCAGAATAGCTGTCCCTCTCACTCGAACAACATCAAAAGCATCATAAGGTATTTATTGTACCTGTTGGTGAGCAATCCAGGAGCAGCTTTTCGCGACCAATTTCTTTTCTAAATTTAGGCTATTTATGATTGCATGAAGAAAAGTAAATCTCTTAACATCAACATTTACAAAATAAAGCACGATCTAGTCTTTACATGCGGAATAAGAACTTTCAGTTTAAAGAGGAACATGTTTGCATTCAAAAAGTTGCACATGCAGTGCGTAGTTGGATGTTGGCTTAAAAAGGTCAATAACAGGTTGAAGTCACAGGCACCAACTTTCAGAACAAAGAATGACTGATTTGGATTGCAGTGAAACCTTGATTGACCCTTTTGCTGTACCTTCAATTCTGATTCTTTGGCGTTAAGCTATCTTTATCTCTTTTCTTTTCTGTTATCGAATATCTTTTCTGACTTTGTTCATGAAGAGAGCTTATTAACCTCAAAATGGCACGTTGGACATTAGATGGTTTATCAGATGGTGCTATTTATGCCGTTGAAGGAATCGCGGCTGTTTTTAAAAACCCCAACATTCGACAGCAACGATTTATAAAAATATTCATATACCTTTCTGTCATCTCGTTCATTTTCATCGGTCTCACCAATGTGCTGGTCACTATCCCGTTCACCTTGTATAAGGTATTCTTATGGATTTTTGGTAATGAAACTAAAGCGAACCAAGCGGACGAAGCATTAGATTCAGCCAATAACATCATTCGTGAGGCCGTTAAAGCACTACCACTATTCGCTATCTTACTCATGCAGCATGTCTATCCTAAACCACTGGATGATTTATTTATGGAAACACTAAGATATACAGATACACTTCATCCTGAAAGACCACCTTACCATCCAGCACTGGTGCATTTAAGACCGAAAAAGCGATATTGGGCCGAAATGAAAGATTATATTAAGAGAACTTGGATAAAGCTAAGACTGGGCTCTATTGTAGTATTACTATCATTACTCCCAGTTGTTGGCAAGTTTGTATTTCCTGCTGCTGGTAAGGAATCTCTCTAATAAGAGGAAACCACACAAACAATATCCTAAACCTTGTCACTTTCTGAAAAAAAAAATAAAAAATAAAAAAAAAATAGGTGCCTACACAACTTATAAAGCTTTGGGTAAAACACAAGGTATTGCAGTAGGCATTTGCTTTTGCTTCCTTCCTCGATGGTCAGTTGTCAGACTTTCACGCGCTCTCATCAGCATGCGGTCACTTATGCGAGAGTTACTGACTCCTTATTTCGCCCGAATGCAAATGACACATAGAGAAAGGCGTCGATGGTTCAGTGGACGTAAAGATGTATTATGGGGCTTTTCTTTCATAGCTTACGTGATCGTCAACTTGCCTATTGTTGGATTCATTGGCTATGGAATTGCTCAGGCAGCGTCGGCTTATATGCTGACGGTTGTCACTGATCCTCCATCAGCCGAAATGATTGAAGAAAAAAGTAAGAGCCGTGCACGAAAATTGGTGACAGAAGCCATTCCCAACAAGAATGGCAAACTGAACTAAACAATCACAGTTATATAAATCCTAACTGTTGTAACTTTACTTTTATCTGTTCATTCTCTTCTTCACTTTTTCGCTATCATGTAATTTTGCATCGCTTAAAACATTCAATAAAGATCGTCAAAAAGCAAGAATTATCGTACTACGATGAACAACCTGACTTGTAATTGAGAATGCTGATAGTTGGAGCCAATTATTTGGTGATTTTCCAACAAGTATTCTTGATATCTTCTCCTTTTTTTCCCTTTTTTTTTTTTTTTTTTTTTTTTTTTTTTTTTTTTTTTTTTTTTTCTTGAGACTTCTAAAGAGCCACGTCCATGATTGTTTTCCCAACAATACGAAAGCGCTTAGGATTGTTTGTTAGAGATATGTTATTTAGAAAAGGTCTTTATTGCACCGTTCGAATTATGGATATTTCAATAAACCAATATTCAGTTTGGTGATTGCTCAAGTGGAAACATTAGTGTACTCTACACAATAAGGTTTTCTTTGACAATCTCTTATAATTAACTTTAAACGAGAAAACAGATAGTTTCTCATCTGCATTCGTCTACTACTCGCGACGCTGCTACACATCTTCTCAGATTTGTGCTGAATAGAGTGCCTGTTTGGCAGTATTGAACTGAAGGCACAGGGTCTCCAGCGGTACAATAATAGTATCGGTTACAATTGTTCAAATCTCCATAGAGACCAGCTCCTCCTAATGAATCTGTTGGGCATCTCATAGACCTTGTATTATCACTGTCTTCGTCGTATTCGCCTCTTTCTGCATCAAGAAACGTTATAATAGTGGTAAGAAAAGGAGCATAACAAAAGCTTTAGTGTTCCTTTTCGCAAAACACGCTTACTGTAAAAGGCTATACTTGCCGATTGAGCGTTGTGTGTGAATGTAAAAAATAATGTGAACAAAAGAAAATATGTTGAAGCGGGAATGTTAAAATGCATGATTTAATATGCTTCTAATTGCTGCCGGATAAAGGTGAAGAAAAGAGGAAAAGGAAGCAAGTGGCAACTCGCTAGATGTCATAGTAACTATATATAACTATCTTGCCCTTAGCAAAAGAAAAATACTTCTTACTGTTTAAGGAAAACTGGAAGTGGAAACTAGCAAATCTATTGCTTCTCCATGGTTTATTAAACTATCGTAGAGCAAGCGAGTGTTGGTATGAAATCCATGAATGTGGCTCCGAGATTTTATGACCTCCTTTAAGTCTACAAAACCGTCGCCCCATTCTCGAATTGGGCAGCTTAACTCTAATCTTAGATGATCGTTATTCTGTAGGAAATATAATAATTTTTGTGGTTAGCAGGGCACCAATATTAAAGCCAGTACTCGGTAAGCGATTAGTAACAGTCAATATATTGTAAGTACAGGAATCTTAAGTATAGTATAAATGATTTCTTGGGTAACGACGTATCAAACCATTTTTCGCATAGAGTATTTTGCACCTACAATCTCAACTTCAGTAGTGCCATACACAAGTTGCCCATGACTAAGCTGTGTTGCTTGAAAGGCTAAAGTTAAATGGGACTCATAACATTAGGAATACTCAGAAGACTTATTTTGAGAACCAATCTTCTCGATAAGAAGCTTATCGTTTTTATCAAAACTATATCGACTATCAAAAGGGAAAAAAAAACTCTGTTTATAAGGAACAGACGCATGTTATGCATGTAGTGTATAAGCTCATGCAGATCTCTCCTAATGCAGTTGTTCCTTTAATTTTTTGAATTTACTCTGTGCAGCAAAAGTATGAGCATACAACAGTCAATAGTTTTCGAACATTAAATCCATAACAAATTCTTAAAAAAAGCGGCCATTTACAGTAATCTGCGTCTGGAAAGTTCCATGAACAATTCAAGTTCTTTCTGCCTTACCTTTTCGTCAAAATTGGTTTGATGGCTATTTGATTTGAAGTAGCCAAATCCTATTAAATAATCAGTAAATCCAACTTTGTAAATTATTTTGTACATAATTTTATCGAAAAGGGTATCAGCTTTTAGCTACTTTTTGGTAAACAAGCTATAAACGTGATCTCTTGCTTCATCTTATCATTGCAGTTAAGATGTTTAGGGAAAGAAACTGGGCCATAGGACTTATATGTATAATTATTTTTGATTTCATGAGAGCATCAAGATATCAATAAGATTGTCGTCCTATAGGTACTCATCCTCTGGAGCTATTGCTAATAGCAATAACGAAAAATGCAAACAGCACCAGCTCTGTTATGGCATTCCATGTTCATCGGCCAGTATACTTCCAAATGTCAATATTTAAGAGGGCTTTCAAAAGAACTTTACAATAAACTAGCATGGTACAAGTCATTATGTCGTGGTCAAAAGGTAGGCGTTGACCAAGTACTTTTTCAAATGCCTGTATCCAACAATTATCTAACTGTTTTTAAGCCACTTACTTGCTTTTGGTATAAAGTAATTGCAAAATTTATGGGTAGGTAAGTCCATAAGTAGCAAAGTCAATTCAGGTGGATCCTATAACATAGGGTTTATGAAAATACTAAATATAGTAGAAGCAATTATTAACTTATTCATGAGCTGCTTGCCTTTGCCTAGGTTTCAGAGAACAATTTAAAGAGAGCTGTTATAGTAGTCATTACTGTCAATTTGCACTGGAAAGCTTAGATTCTCTTCCTAAGCATCAACAAAAAAGTTGGAATTTGCGTGTTTGCATGTAGACACGTGATGTTACAATTACGTGCATAAGACAGCGAATGCAACGAGGCAGTAAGAAGCCATTCTTAACCTAATCTGTATGAACAGTAAAAAGTAACGCGTATAGCTAATACACAAGTGCTACTAAAATTCTTGATTATAGTATGCATGAAAATACCACACTTAGCGTTCCTTATTGTTGAAAAAGAGAAGATGAAAGTTGAGGGATTGTACGAACAATGTAGCCACAAGAAATATGCAGGCTTGTGTATCACTTTTGGGAAGTCATCTAAGTACATCAAAATAAGGATAATTGACAGTTAACTCACAAATAAATTGTGTGCATTATGTTGCGTAAAGATAGGTCATTTTTTAAGCAGAATTGTTAGCGTAACTGATTTAAACTGATATAACTCATTTTATCCTATCTATAAGCCTACGATAACACGGCTAGTAGTCTGGAACCAAAGGTCACCGTATATACGTGTATCTCAGTAGAGTTATTCTGTACAAATTTGTGCGAGAGACACTGCCAGAAAAGTCGCTTATGGTTAGATGCCATTGATTTCATACATATGACACGATAATCGCTTCTTTTGATACATTCATTGTTCATGTCTGAAAACTTTGCTATTGCGCTTCTTTATAGTACATCAGCCGTTTTTAAGTTGATTGAACACATATAGTAACTATACTATTAGTAGATTACCAAGATCAGCGCTTCATACTACTAATGTATATCTGTATCTCCTTGTGTGTACCCACACTTGGTATTAAACAAGTGGTAAGTATGATCAACGGTAAGGCTTACCAGAGTGTAAGCGCCTTACAAGTACTGCAGTATTGAGTCAATTTCCTTGTAGCAAAGCGAACGGATACCAAATTACTTCGTGCTGAGCCATACGCCTATGATACCACGGTATCGATCCGTGAAAAAAGTTTTGATAACGTGTCATTGCTTAGCAGCAGCTTGAACCATCTGTAAAACGAAGAGTTCTGAGTAATCAAAACTTTTCTGCGTACATATCGCTGATGAATCCAGCGCCTGATGAGTCCGTTAAACAAACAATAAATTGCAAATAAAATTTTGAAGGGCAGATTATTACATACACGACTTGGAAGATGGATCTGTCTAAAAGGTAAGCTAGAGACTTTATGGTTGCGCAAAGAGTTCTTTGCGTACGGCCTTATGAAGTCCTCCAATGAAAGCTAGCATACTCGAAATATCGGCGCCTTTCATGAATAGAATTGTTGTACCTGGCCTGAACTGAGAATAAGACCTAATTTACTCTCCCGCTGCTGTAGTATATTATCTTCTCCTTGAGTAATATTTTAAAAAGCACCCCTTCTCTTCTTTTCTTTTCGTTTCTGGTTTTTCCCCTTTTGAATCCTGAATTTATTCCGTAAAGACAACACTTATAACCAAGGTAAAACAGAAAGCAACATGTATGGCTCGATAGGCGACAACAGTATAGAACAACAAATTAAGCAATTTCCTTCTCATATTACATGAAAAAAAAACCAAAAAAAAAAGATGGCCGATCCCAAAGCAGTTATTAAAGCCGTTGATATGAGCGAAGAAATGCAACAAGAAGCTATTGAATGCTCAACACAAGCCTTAGAAAAGTATAATATTGAAAAGGACATTGCGGCACACATTAAGCGTGAATTTGATCGTAAATATGGTAAGAATGCCATTTCAAAATGGAGATGAACAAAAATAAGGACGAATAACAAAGACGAATCGTTTTTTTTTTTGTGACTGAACTCTTCACAAAATAGGTCCTACTTGGCATTGCGTTGTTGGCAGAAACTTTGGTAGTTTTGTAACTCACGGTAAGGAAATCTATCTTTAATAAGGGTATAAAAACAGTCAGATCACTAAAAGATGTTTTCATTATCAGAATCCAAGCACTTCATTTATTTCTATCAAGGCCAAATTGCCTTCCTTTTATTCAAGTCTGCTTAAATGTTTATCCTTTCCAAATTGATACATAGTGTGATTTCCCCATAAAATAAAAAAGTACATCTAACTATTTCAAACTTTTTTTTAATGGTTTTTTTTTGGCTTTGTGTTATACAGAGGAGAACGAAAAGAAACTTGGAGAAGTTCTTTTGAAATTGCGAGATCAGAATGAAACCAGCCCAAATTTGGCGATTCGCTGGATTTCCTTTTCACTGCACACACAACAAACAAAAAGCAGCTGAGCTCGTCTGTCAAAAAAGTTCATATAAAAGCCCTCGGTTTTTTTAGAACCTCTTTACTATCTTTTTTTTTTTTTTTTTTTTTTTGGTACATTATTTTTTCCTACTTAGTAAATTTTGTCTTTATCACCTTACACATTAACAGAGAATATATATGTTTGATTTTGGTCTCATTATATCCGCCGTACAGGTAATACAGAGACGCTGAAGCTCAAATGAAAATTTATGCATATCGTTTTTATGCCTAAAATCCAATTGATGAGTAGGCAATCCTACAAGTGATGGTGGTTGTTGCTTTTGGCTGTATATTGGCTAAACTCGGGTATTTCAGCAATGATAAACAAAAGGTAGAAGTTTATAAGTAAAATTGTTACCGTCGTGTTGAAAGAGTCATAACTGATCAGAAAAGAAACATGCGCGTTTCCATCAATTCTTCTGAATTTGCTGTCACAGTGGTTATCTAAACTCAATATGATCTTTTTTACGCCTTGCTTATTATTCTCCAATATCGCTTCCATCATCTCGTTCGAAAAACTCTTAGCGTTCTGGCCTATCCCTTGTTTCTACCTGATCTATGCAATTTTAAATTACATAAGTAGTCAAACAGTTTCGCGACTAGCTGGTCTGAGTCCCGCTTATCGCCGCTTCGTAATGGCCTGTGTTATGTTTACCAATTCCAATTCATTGCCTATTGCTGTTATTTCAAGTCTGGCTGTTTCCGAAGCTGTTGATATTCTTCGCTGGGGACCTAACGATACCTCTGAGACGATTGCTGCCAGGTACGCAAAACAAGATGAAAAAGGAAACTTAGTATAGGGTTGGGTGGGACAAAAGAAGGGTTGTAACAAAAAAAAAAAAAAAAAAAGAACACAACGCCATGACGAAAATCTCACCTTCAATTACGTTTGATCAATCCACAATAGAGGCATTTCCTACACTCTCTTCTTTGCTATCTTTGGTAACTTGATTCGATGGTCTTATGGCTATCAATTATTGCAGCGACACCATGATGATGATGTACTTACTATACGTAATGATGAAGAAGAGCCAATACAACACTTGAGCTCTACGTATCAATCTTTCAACCAACATCCTGATCATCCATCTTCGGGTGCTTCATCCACTGCTTCATCTGAGGAATATCTCTCATCCGATCTTGTCCACCGTGATGGATTGCCACCGAGACAGCCCAGTTCAGTAACAATTACAGTTGCAGCCGATGAAAGCACAAGTTTGTTACATCAAAAGTCAAACATGCATCACGCTGCTGGCCATCACAATAACAACAATAACAACAATAACAAACCGGACGTTCCAGAACACGAACTGAGTCTTCTCCGCATTCTTATTCGCAAAATCCACGGTTTTATGTCACCTCCACTTTACGCTGCCTCTTTAGCCTTGATCGTTGGCCTTTCGCCATTGAAGCCTATTTTGTATGACAAGCAATCTTTCTTATACCCTTCTTTTACGAAAGCTATCGAGTCGTGCGGAAAAGCTGCCGTCCCTTTGATCTTGTCTTGTTTGGGCGCTCAACTGGTCGCTATCTCTGAATCACAAAAACCGGCCTCACCTGAGATGAAGAGACCCGTTGCTATTGCAATTGCAGTTCGCATGGCTTTGATGCCATTTTTGGTGTTACCTACTGTTATCTTGTTTGTCCTGTATGGTTCTGCTTGGTCAACGCTAGCAAGCGATCCTGTCTTTATCACCATGATGATCGTGTTAGGCTGCACGCCCACTGCTATCAATTTAGTCCAAATCACTCAAGTAAACAATATTTTTGAAGAAGAGATGCTACGTATGCTGTTCTGGAGTTACGGTGTGTTTTGTGTACCACTTTGTACCTTTACTGTCTTTTTAGCATTGAATATCGTCGATAGAATGTTATGAAACGGCGCAATCAGAAAATGATCTGCTTCTTATCACTCGGCACAGCTTCAGTTTACGTAGAAGTTTCAAAACTTTTGTTCAGATGTAGACATGTATAATGTTTTTATTTTTCTTTATGGATACCCTCCCCTCAAACACTTTTTTTGCTCCCCTTTTTGTTATAGTTTGAGCAATCTAATGCATTTCCATTTCTATATTATTGCCCATTGACGATTGCACAAAACGTAACAAACAAAAATACAAATTCAAATAAATAGAAAAAAGAACGGTTTCTTTTTCCCTGTAACAGATAAATAGAAAATCGCGTTTTTCGATCTATTCATTATCATATACATCGTACTGATATGAACCTTGTCTCCTTCGCATCATTGTTTTCTTTTTTCTTTTTTGACCTGACTTGACATGGAAGAGGTAACAAGTTGTTTCATTTGTTCAGCCGTATCCTATTACTGCTGCTTGGCTTGTGTTACACTATGACAATGCGAAAACCAGCTACAATTTTGCGGTGCATGAACGTTCGTTTTTCCTTAAAAACAAGTCGTTGTGATACGCTTAGCACTTTTTTGTATCAAACTATGTGCCTTACCAAAATGGCAGGTTTTTTTATCACCAGAGTCCAAAAGACAATTTTTTGTTTTACATGCTATGATTTTTGGTTAGGAGATATTTATTATTTGAAGTGCACATAGTTTATGCCGATACTGATACTCAAGTGTGATTATCGAATGACGTACAAAGTACATTCTTCTTCTATTCAAAGTAGGTGAGCACTAGAGGATGCCATTGTCATCCATTGGGCAAATATCCTAACGGAGGAAGGATTTTTCTGCTTTTGGAATGGCTCATGTATATCTGAACAAATTATGAAAAAAATAAAAAAAAAAAAAATAGACTATACCCTCTTATTAGAGCGTTTATACGATCCTGCTACAGGTTTTCAAAAACATAACGTTCCTGCTCATCATTTCGTAAGCATATTTCAAGTGATTGCTATTATCGTGTGCAATGGAAAGGTACCCTCATCCCTAAAGACAATGTTTGTAAATCATTTCCATCTTTCCATTGGCTAGTGTCTAGCGATTGAAAGCAATGAAGTTAGCCAGCCTAAAGTATTTATCAAGCATAAGTATTTCACTCGCATTCCCATGCGCTTCCTGCGTTTAGGCCATGCGTTTAAACTTTTATTATCAGGCGTAGGACACCGTGCCTTTTCCTTTCTTGATATAGCTCAGTTGTATTAGTAGATGAAACTCGTAAATCGTCCTTTATCACAAAAGTATTTCCTCAATCAACACGAAAGTAATATAGACTGACTTTGTTTTGAAAATGAAGTGGGTCGAACTGTGTGGTGATCATTTTTCCGGCTCGGCCGTTTCTTTAACTTTTCAAGGGGAAGTAAAAAATGGGGTACTCATCATCTCCATTTCTTTTTACTATCGGATATATTGACCAAAAATAAAATAAAATGGCTACCTATCGTGTCTTCTCCAAAAAAATACTTGATAAAGTCAGTCGTATAAAGCTTACTGAAGCTGATGTGAAACCACAACTTGTATACAATCACTATAAAGAAAAGGCCTTTTGGCGACCGGGCCGTCTGTCATTACGTCGTCAAAACGATTTACGTAAAGCGTGCATTCAACAGGGCATCCAACCTGAATCGATCGGATTGCCTGCTGTCAAGGAACATAAACCATTAAGATATAAACCCAACAAATTAGAAAAGCATGAGCGTATGCGTGCAGAAAGAGAAGAGACGATCAGAAAGAATATGGAGAATATGCCAAAGACCATTCAAGCATGGAAAGAGGTAAACATTTCAGGAAATATAAACAGAGCGGCCAGCAGGAAAAAAAAACCGAATGGGTTACTGATATGATAACGTATAACACATAGGACAAAATGAAAGAAGAGGCAAAGTTAAAGAAATCAATGCCTTTTTAGTTTAGAATGGAAAGAGAGATCAACGATTGCCTTTGAAAGATATCTTTATAACGACGTAGACTATTGTCCACCTTTTCTTTTATCATGTATATCTATAAAATGTGTGTATAAATTGGCCACAGAATTCGAGGCAGCAACAACAACAACACGGGGCACATGTTGGGTGCTCACAATGTACAATAAAAGCATTTAGACAAGTTTGAACACAGGAGAGTCGCCATGTCACTGAAGCGACACGGAAACCGTAACACTTTGCAGTTTGGTTGCGGAATATATGTGCAACAAAAGGATGAATCAGTGTGGTTCATGGTCCATTCCAGATGACAGCATGAAGTAGTCATTTGGAATACCTCTCTTTAAAATCATCAGACAGAAATATCTTTATTTTCAAGCCAAAACTCTAAGAAAGGCCATGTTTTACACTATAACACACTTTTTCCCCGCCTTTTCCTCCACATTCTTTCAATGGAAAGCACCAGGGGTTAAATCCTCAGCTACCTGTATCGGTGATTTAATTTCGATTGACTTGTAGCCAAAATCATATTGATCTCACTAAGCAATCTTATGCTGCTGAGAATTCACACTTTTTTATTGCTTAAATTGAAAGAGGTGAAGCTACCAAAGTATTTAACATGGTGCGAGTCTTCATTTACGGATAAAGAGTACGTTCGTATGATAGGATACTATGCCAAACGTTGTCTACTCGTCCTCTTCAAAAGTACTTTCATGCAGCCATTCAATAAATTTGCAGCTCTTCTTCTTCAATACGGAGCGATTGTCAAGCGTATCATACCAATTCAGAAATACTTTTTCTTCAATCAACTCTGAATCGTACCAATAAATAAGAACCAAAAGCGTCTTATTGACTAATGAGCGATTTCGATCATTGACATAAGCTTGCCAAGCGTTCAAAAGGGACAGCTGATCTGTGGTAGATTTTACAAACTATCCAAGACAAATGTTAAAAGAGGTTGTTTTTACCGAAAAGCCTTACTGTGGACTTTGGCTAAGCGAACTTACAGCTTTCAAAAGATGCTCCTTTACTTTCAGGTTGACTAGTATATTTGAAAGCTGGTCCATTTCGCCTTCTAATAGAACTGTTAGTATAATAAAGAGTAACTCTTTCTTCAATAATTCATTGCGCATCTCAATCTTTATGAATTCTTTTACATCGTGAGGTACTATTTTATGAATATCGCTGCTGTTGTTATTACAGCGGTTTGCTTTGACATTGTCTTGCTGATCTGTTTTGAGGCATTTTTTTTTTAATCCACAGATAATTTGCTCTACATGAGGATGGTTCATCATGGGTGGGTGATTGCTCACAGCCGTTTTTGGTACAGCAGCCACCATGCCGCTGAGGTTATCTGCAAAGTGTGTTTGATGTGCTGCGTCGTCTTCCGGGGCTTTGGCAATTTCCATCCATGGAGGAGGAGGATTCATGTCTTTGTCGTCGTCTAGGCAAGTGTGAACTACTTTGCCTTTGTGTGAGCTATGCCTACTACTACTGTTTTTATTGCTGCTCATACGACGAACATCCGCTTGCTGGTGATTTTTTAAATCTGGTCTACGAAGCTTTTGTACGGGCGGCTGAGGGGTATCATCGATGTTGTCTTCCATTTTGATTTTCTCTGCTGTCCTTATCCTATCGGATGCCCCTTTTTTTGTCCGGTTTGATTTGGCACTCTTCAATGGACATGCGAATGCTGATACGCTTGCGGATAAAAGCGGTGTGCCCACTGCTGAGAAACTCAATGACCTTAATTTTTTAGCTTTTTTCTTATCGTCACATGTCAAGTCACCCATTGTGTATTCGGTGTCTGCATGGATGGCATCCTCATAAAGGCTTGAATATAACTGTTGTTGTTGTTGTTGTTGTTGTTGTTGCTGCTGCTGCTGCTGCTGCTGCTTTTCTTGTTGCTTATATTGAATTGGATTCGCATTCGCTTTTGTACGCAGGCTATTATTGCCGTTCATATCTGCTATTTTCTTTCTGTCTTTCAACCTAGCGTTGGTTATTCTCAATTCTTTATGTCCATGAGCTACAAGTGATCATTCAATAAGGTAATAATACTCAGTCGGAAGATACGTTCCCAAGACATATATATATGAAGAAGAAGAACGACTTTACCGAAATGACACTTTGGACCGTATTGACAAAAATTGTCTCTTAAAAACTTTTCACATAATTTTGTTTTGTATAAAGAATGACCATTGTTCTTGTTGTCGCAAGCCATCTCTTCTGTGATCGTGGGTATACCTTGATCGAGAGGATAAAGTAACTCACCCTTTGGTTGGAGAGATGGATCTTTTGTTTGACCATCTGTCATTGCGTTGCTAGGTAGTATTCTTCCTCTTAACTCACCGACCCCATGGGCAAAGTGACATTTTATGTTGTAAGGGCAGCTTCCTTCTTTGTCAAATTTTTCACATAATCTCGTCTTATACAAGCTGCTGACGGTCGCCCACGGTGGAGAATGGCCATGATCATGGTTGGAAACACTATAGCCTAAATGATGATGACTATGGCTACGCGCTCTTGGTTTAAAGTCTTTTGTACATTCATGAATAAGTCGAGAGTCTACGCTCGTGTCCTTTACGTTGGAAAGAGTGTCTAAGCTTGGTTCATGGTTCATCCTCGTTTGGCGTTGCTGCTGCTGCTGCTGCTGCTGCTGCTGCTTAGTTTGAATAAAGTCTTGCGCCATTTGAATGGCATCTTGCATGCTTTTGAATACGGTCTTTTCCGATGCATGGAACTGAGGATACCATTGGAGTTGAAGTCCCTCCGTGTTTGAAATCACTTTTCCATTATGCTGGTTTGATAAGCGGGCTAAAAAGTACTTTACAGTTTTGGGACTAGATAAAGAGAGGAAGGGGCCGGAAAGAAAGGATTAGATCAAGCGGGGTATCATTCTATAACGATACTGAAAGGGCTGTGAAAAAAGGGCTCACGTATTAGATGACAAGTATTTCAGTTCAATAGCAAATCCATCTTCCACCATCAAGTCTGTTGCTTTGAGTCCAGTACTTTCAAGAGTTTCACGCAGTGCACACCTGGTTTTTTTTTTTTTTTTGGTTTTTTTGCATCATCAAAAGAGAAATGGGGTGAGTGAACGACTTTTTGCACACAAGCTTCCACTTACACAAAGAGCTCTGCATGAATAGGGGAATGGAATTCTTTTGCAAAATGTGAGAATAATAAGAAAAAAGTCAAACTTACTGGAGTTCGTCTTCGTCACCAATAATTTGGCCCTTCGTACAGAACCAGTGCTTTTTAGCAGAAAAAGAGTCATTTAGCAGTAAGTATTCGATGCCTGCTGGTTTACTGTTGCTGTTGTGATGATGTTTGGTTCTGTTGGGTATACGATAAATGATGAGTCCAGCATAGTGTTTGGCGTGAATAGTCATAAAGGAATTAGAATATATCTCCCTGTATTTTAGTGCAAATTTTTAGTCTATGACAGAGGAAAAAGGGCACCACTTGGAGGAAGAGAGAGAAAGGAAGCTACTTGAAAAGCTCAGTTATTTTATTATTGATATCAGTAGTGTGTCCTCAACGCCCCCTTCATAACAAAGAAGGAAGCTTACTCGACTTAAACCAATCATTTGCGTAACTTTAGGATCACGATGCCTTCCCCTCTTTTTTTGGGGGCTCATTCATGCGTCTTTCTTTGGACTGTGTGTCTTGTACAATTTTTTTTTTTTTTTTTTTTTTCTTTTCTTTCAACGTAATTGCACATGGATACTGAAAGAACAATGACCGGAAGAAAAAGAGCCTTTGATATAAGTGACAGTTCTTCGACCTCCAAACGCGTCCGTTTCGATAGCAAAGACACCAAACCATCAAGAAGCTTCGAATATGACGAGACAGATTTTGAGTTTCATCATGAAGATGAATTGGAAGAACGAAAATCCCGTCATGGTGCTGTCAATTTTGATGTCTATGGTAGTGACGATGAGGAAGTCGGTGGAGGAGTCTATGATAGCGACTCTGACGAAGAAGGTGATGCTGGAAACAAAAAAGATGAGAAAGACACGGAGCCCAAAGTAAAAGCCGATGAAGACTTTGACATGTTTGGAAGCGGTGGCGGTGATGAAGAGCCGACGAATGAGAAGGGAAAGGGCAAACTCAACCCGAATCAAGAAATAGAAGGGCAAGAATTTGAATCCTATGACCGCGATTCAGTGGAAGGTGACAGTGATGAGGACGATGTCGAAAATGGACAAAAGAAAGAGCCAAAAATTACAGCTTTCAACATGAAGCAAGAGTTAGAAGAAGGACATTTGGATGAGAAGGGTAATTATATTTTGAATAAAGCGGATCCTCAAGCATTTCACGATAATTGGATGCAGGGTATCACACGAAAGGATATCAACAAGGCAAAGGCTGCTCATGAAAAACGTGTCAAAGAAGAAGCCTTAAAGGAAGCTGAACGTTTATCAACTGTACCACAATCTCAAACGGACGTTTACCGAGCCCTTGTAGAATATCTAGAACCAGGACAAAGTGTACAAGAAGCGTTAACATCCTTGGCTAATTCATTACCAAAAAAATTACCTGCTTGGAAACAAAAGATGTTGGATAAGAAAAACAAGAATAAGGGTAAACAACATGCACCAGCCACACAACAGCTAAGCGAACAAGAAGAAGCAACAAGACGTAAGAAAGTAGAGACCATCACGGGATTGGCAGATCAAATGATGGCGTTGGGCCATTTTACCATCTATGAGGATACGTTTGAGATCATGGTGAGATATCTGCGTAAGGAAGGTGTTGTGCCGCAAGATTGGTTACCGGAATCCGCTGAAAAAGACTGATGCTCCTTTCTTCTACATCCCACCTCATATTCATATTGTTCTTTATTGCCGTCATCCCCAAGTAGTTGAATACCATTTACCTTTTTTCTTTTTTTATCCTTTTTAGTATCCTATAAACGTCTGTTATGTATTTATTTTTTCTATTGTGACATGCAGGAGCTTCATTCAGCAGTGCTGCAGAAGCGCATTTCATAAGACACTGGGTTTATTTCAAGCTTTCTGAAGCTTTTTGTGATTTTTCTTATTCTTGTGGTCCGTCATACCAGCCGCTTCTTATAATAAATGGTCCTATCGATTTCCATGCACAGCTAAATATATCAATTGTCTACCGGTCAATAGGAATTAAACATTTTGATAGGTTATTTTCCCACGCCTGCACTGTATTTAATAGCTTTTTCAGTTCGTGCTCTAATGCAGCAGTAAAAAAAAAAAACAAACCTATTTTTTTCTATTTCTTTTCTTCAAACGAACCCAGCCATGGTAGCTAAAGACGATTATACATATCAACAAGGTTTTGGAAACCACTTTTCATCAGAGGCTTTGAAAGATGCACTCCCCAAAGGTCAAAACACACCTCAGAAATGCCCTTATCACCTTTATGCAGAGCAATTATCAGGTACCGCATTTACAGTGCCTCGAACACATAATCAAAGAAGGTACATATCCATAGTGATGGGTCACTAGGATAGGGAAAGGGGGACGTTGATGTTTGAAAGACTGTAACTTTTTTTTTTTTTTTTTTTTTTTTTTTTTTTTTTTTAGTTGGCTTTATCGCATTCGTCCTTCTGTTGTCCATGCACCTTTCAAGCGAAACGAGACAGTCAATCCATTGTTCACTTCCAAGTTTGGCTGTGAAGATGCACTTATTACACCCACTCAAATTCGTTGGAGTCCCTTTAGTTTACCAGAGGAGGGCGAGAAGCTGGATTTCGTACAGGGTTTGAAAACATTAGCTGGAGCGGGTGATCCTGCTTGTCGAAGCGGACTCGCTGTTCATATTTATACTGGAAATAAAGATATGGAAAAAAAAGCATTCTATAATGCGGATGGAGACTTTCTCATCGGTAAGTGTGTGATGGAGCTACAAGAAAGCTCCAGTTAAAACATCCCCAAAGACCGAGGGCCAAGTAGGTGGTTATTCACAACATCATTGATAGTGCCACAACAGGGTACATTGGACATTATCACAGAATTTGGTAAAATGAAAGTAGCACCCAATGAAATTGCAGTCATTCAAAGAGGGATTCGATACCAAGTTTGCCTGCCTGAAGGCGCTTCCAGAGGATATGTATTAGAAGTATTTGGTGCCCACTTTGAGCTGCCTGATTTAGGCCCTATCGGTGCCAATGGTCTGGCCAACCCTCGTGATTTCTCAACACCTATCGCAGCTTATGAAGAAGAAGATCATGTAGAATGGGAAATCATCACAAAGTTCAATGGCGTTTTATTCAGTGCAAAACAAAATCATACACCCTTCGATGTCGTAGCATGGCACGGCAACTATGCACCTTATAAATATGATTTGGCCAACTTTTGTGTTGTCAACAGTGTTTCTTTTGATCATATCGTGAGTGCTCATATACTGAGATCAAAAAAAAAAACAAACAAACCCTCACTAAGCATTCACCCACTCCCTCCCTCCCCCCTTCCATTTGATACATCTTATCCAGGATCCATCTATTTTCACCGTCTTGACAGCGAAATCAGATACACCGGGTGTCGCAATAGCTGACTTTGTCATTTTCCCTCCTCGTTGGGCTGTACAAGAACACACCTTCCGTCCACCCTACTTTCACCGCAACTGTATGTCTGAATTCATGGGTTTGATCACAGGAGATTATGATGGAAAATCAGATGGATTCTTGCCAGGCGGGGGTTCACTTCATAGTGTGATGACACCCCATGGACCTGATGCTGCTGTTTTCGAAGCAGCTTCTAATGCAGATTTGAAACCAGTCCACGTTGGAGATAACAACCAAGCATTCATGTTTGAGACAAGCTTTATGCTCTCTTTGACTTATTGGGGTTTGGAAACTTGCGGAAAAGTACAGCATGATTATTACAAGGCATGGGAGAAGCTGGAGAATAAGTTTACTGGAAAACTGGAATAAGTGGATCCATTTAGCTGCTGTGCGTCTTTAAAGCATTCTTCATCCATTAAAAAAAAAGACAACTCGTGTTCATGTGTCGTTGGAAGCTACAACAAAGGTCTTATTCTCAATAAAGTACCCATCAGAGCCTATGACAATCCATCCACTTTTTAATGTTGAAACCTTCATTCCTTTTAGGGCCCTTTGGCTTTCTTATCTTTTTCGTAGGTGGGGAGCCTTGTTGCAGTATCAAGTTTTTGATGAGTGAGAGAACCTGCAGAAAGTAGCTTCTTTTCTATTCAGTCACATGAAAAGTGGTTCAAGAAATCTCATTCACATAGGAACAGCGATTCTTTATTGACTACTTGTCTTGTGTTGAAAGATTAAAAAACTGGGTTATCTACCGTAAACAAGTAAAAATACAATGATCGTCTGTAACAAAAGCTGTTATTGGCTCTTGGTAAGTAGATGTGGTTTTTCTGACATGATCTTCAATATAGCCTGGCCAAATAATCCGTTGGCCCATGCAAACCATGATCGAGTATAGCCCACATTGTCATCACCTCCTGCTTTTTCAAACACATGGATCGATTCATGAATAAGACCTGTGTTGTCTGTAGAATTCAAGATAATATTCAGAGACTCCATTATCTCTTGATCATCATCCGAGGTGATCATCTATATTCAAGTAAAAGAAATAGGTGCGCTAAGTTCATCATGATCTCGCTGTCATGGCCCTTTTTAAAAAAGAGAGCCTACCCTAACTATCTGTGACATGGGCCATGCATACTCCAGTCCAACCTGTCATGATACAGTCAAAAAAAAAAAAAAAAAAAAGAAGGATGAAACAAAGACAGTCAGAATACAGAAAATGTGACATGAACATGAAGGCGAGGAAAAAGAACAGCTTTGATGTTTTCTTTTTTCATTTTATGATGAAAACTTACATGGGGTCCACCTATTCCGGAAGCACGGGGCCCAGCGAAATAATAAGGGTTATCCTTTGACAAAACCAACTTTCTTGTATTTTGGTAAACGGGATCTCTCTGGTCTACGAAACCAAGATAGCTAAGAGACAATAAAGACGGTATGTTTGCATCATCCATAATCAGGAAAGAGCCATAACCATCCACTTCGTCTATAAGAGGAAAAAACAAACAAGTTAGACAAGACATGAGGTACGGAGGATATATATCCTCTTTAAGGTCCTAAAGCGGCCCCCCTCCCCACTCTTTACATGCAAAGATTTTCCCGTAAATGGGATGATCGATCATTCCGTATTTGTAGATGGCCTCTCTGATTTCGGTTGACATTTTGGCTGACTCTGCTGCCAATCTTTGTAACCTCTCTCCTTGCCTATTTTCTGATGCTGAGGCTGAAAAGGACGATAATAGCAATGTTGACAAGTGATCTAATTCCACGGAAAGCATAGCATTGCCAGGTATGAAAAAAGGAAAGACGGTAGCGTCATCGGAGGGACGGAATAGACTTTTCACCATACCCGTGTATCTTACAGGTTGACCACGACCCCCATTGTACTGTGTTTCTGTAGGCCTGTCCGATGTTTTTAAAAACAAGTAATCCGTCTCCATGACTTTGCCTGTCATTTTTATTTTTGTAAAGGAAGGATAGAGGGTAGACATGCCCAAGGGAATGTATAAGCAGGACAGAAAAAAAAAAAAAAAAAAAACCAAACAAAAAACCACGACGTGCTTACCTGAAGACGGCTCAAATGTAGGTTGTTGTTCCTTTTTTAGAGTGTCCAACAATATCTCTACAGCATCTACCCAAACCGTATCACTGACAAAGGAGTTATCTTTTGTTTGATTCCAGTAACGGTAAGATAAACTCATGAAGGAAGCCAAAGAGTCGATCTCCCACTTATTTTCCCAAACTAGTAGTTATCCGTGGTTGTGGCGTCCATCCGTTAAAAAAAATTAGTTGGAGAACCAGTAGGGGGCTATCCTACAAACAAAAATTGGGTTTTACCTCCTTCCTTCAAGCCGCTTGCTCTTTTTTCCATCCTATTGAAATCATCACCAGCCGAGTTGTTGAAGATGGATGTGGATAGAGCATTCATATCACTGGGTCCGTTAAAGGCATTGGCATAAGGATCCATGGTAATAAAGTGAGCTTGCATATAGATGGCGCCCAAAAACAGTTTCTTCAACTTTATGTCTTGATGAACGTAGGGTAGATAGGGTAGTATTTGGTTGGCAGAATCTCTCAGCCACATGGCGTTGATATCGCCCGTAATGATAAAGGCTAAAGGTACACAGCTATGACTATTGTCTACAATACATGCTGTTTGAGATATCGTAGTGTCTAATGTATTGGGGAAGCTGTTGGTGAACAATCGACCCAAATCCAAATTATCGATCTGTCATGATGTGTTGATGATCACACAAATAGAGAAAAAAAAAGGTTTGCATTAATAGGGTACAACATCTGTCATTATTACTGTGATGTGCATTGTGTGACAAAAAGTACTTTAGAGGTAATGTTACTGATGACAGATTCTATCACTGCGCTTGTAAATTTTCTGCAGGATTCGAGGGGGCGCTGAAATGGCAAATTGAATAGACCGCCACTACCAGGTTCATGAAACTCCTTAGAGTATCTAAAGGAAAGAAGAGGGTTGTATCATTCAGTACAAAAAGGTGTTTCGACTCTATTTGTATGTGAGAAATACACTTTACGACACATAGTCTGGGCATGATGTAGAAGAAGCAAAAGACATGCTAGAAGCAAAGAGGATAAATAAATAGTAAAACGAAATGGAAGAAAGAAAGAAGAATAGAGCAAAGATGGTGGTGATTGAATGCATCTTCCGTTCCGCATTTATTTAAATGCGGCTATAGCATGCAATTATAGGAGATGCTTCTAGGGTCAGAGGAAAAAGAGCGAGAGGAGGAGGAGGAGGAGGAGGAGGAGGAGAAGTGAGTAAGTCAGGCCCTGTGATAAGTAAATGATAATTACATTGTCATCATTATGGTTTATTTGTCCCGGGTCATTTTCTCATCACGATATTCTATTGCTTACACACCAAACGTTGTCATCATGCTGCAAATAACGTAGCCAGCAAGAGCAGCCATACGGATTTTTTTAATGGTGACATAAGGAATGTTTATGAAAAAGTCCAGTCGACATTAGAAATTAGAAAGAATTGAATTGGGGGCACTAAGGAAAACTTTTTCTTTTTTTCCTTTTTTTTTTTTTTCTTTTTATTTTCTAAACTGTCACCTTCCAAAAGACAACGTGTCTTATCAGTTTACGTAGCATGTCGTGTAATAAAGGTTTTACATAATTCAGAATGCTATAGGCAATGGGCGATTTTCGCTTCCATAGAATGTAAAAGACAATCAGCAGAATGGCAGAGTTGGCCAACATGTGTTTTATCAATATTTTGATAAAGCGCCAGCACAACTTTCGCCAATTTTGAAAGGACAGTAAGAAGAAGGATATCTTGTTCGCTTCTTGTTCATTCTTCATGTTTTGTCGTAGTCGATCCATCTGTTCTGTTAAAGCAGTAATTTCGGTTTGCAACATCTCCAAGGCTCTATTGTTGTTGTTCTCATTGCCTGTTGTGTGCATACTATTTCCATGATTTTTTTTGACTGTGGATGACGAGAGGGAAGAAGACGGCGAAAAGGCATGATTTCTTTTTTTGCCATTTAGAGTAGCCGTAGTTGTCGTATTTTCGGCCGTGGCTTGATGCGGGTGTCGATACTGTGTTTGTGGGTATTGCTGTCGAGTAATGGCCGCTACCTCTTTATCCAGGGTATCCGATTCAGATAGAAGGTCTTGCTGATTGTAGTTGTTGGTTAGAAAATCCATAATGGGCCTTGGATTGTGATGATGATGATGGTTTAACTGGTTCAGTACCCATTGGCCTGTCACTGAATTTTTGCTATGGGAGGGCGAAGTGACAGGAGTGAGGGGATAATAATAGTTTTGCTGAGGTGGAGGTGGGTGTTCACGTTGATGATGTAATGAATGATGGGACATGATGGGCGGTGGGGAGAGTATCCTATGGTCATTGTTTTCACCCATCATGATCTGATCTGCTTCAATATCATTCAAGAAATGTTCCTGTAATTCAAACTCTCTGGGATCGTAAGCATCTTGGAAAAAGTCCTCTTCTTCCTCTCCTTCTCCTGCTTGCATTGGCTCATTCTCTGATAATGTCTGTAATGGCTGCTGCTCTCGAGTGATATCATACTGCTGCTGCTGCTGCTGCTGCTGCTTCTGCTGCTGCCCTTGTTGTAACGTAGACAAGGATGCCCTTAAAAAGTTGGTTTGCTCATGTTGCGGGTATCGATGGACAAATTCTGTTAAAAATTGGATTAAATTTTCGACATACAGCCTTTGCGCTTCCACTGGTGCAATCCCTTTCATATAGCTCCATGATTTCCTAAATTGTAATAAAACCAAGAAAAATGTAAGCTTGTGTCACTTTTAACCGAAAGGCTATATTTTTTGGTAAAAAAAGTACCATTTGGCATATTCGACCACTTGTCGTGAAGACGGTCGCGGTATGTTAATGTCCCCTTCTAATGCTTGTTTATATAATCCATAAAACTTCAATTTGTCTGTCACATTGGGGGATAGATTGCTGTCCTTCATAAAGTCCATGGAGCGAACAATACTCAGTGCTTGAGCAAATTTCCACTGTATTTTATAGGACGATGTGGACGATGTTAACGGTGGGGGGATAGCGACATTAGCTGTTGCTGATGAAGAAAAATCGTTGGCAGTCATGTTCTTTTTCGGCAACGAATAAATAGTGAGAAATAAATAAGGAAGTGAAGGATAGGATAAGAAAAAGGAGAAAATAAATAATATAGGAGCTGTTGTGTTGTAAGAATAGAAAGGAAAAAAATAAGAAAAAAAAAAAAAAAAGCCCTTTCACATGCAAAAAAAAAAAAATAATCAAAAATTCACATTGATGATTAAGCTTTTTAACAATGATAAAATTTAGACCAATGAAAATGCTTAATTTATTAAAGGATATACATATTTTTTTTTTTACAGAATGGTAAACTTATTTCTTATGCTTTTTGCTCTTCTTTTTTGGTGGTTCGTCTTTATCATCTTCACTTTCTTCATCCCTATTCTTTTGTTTGTTCTGTAAGATATTGCCTAGGTTTACCTTGGGTGGTGTTGCAAACCCAAATGCCTTTGCTACTTTTGCTAAATCTAATTGATGCACATCAAAAATCTTTTTTAAACTGAATGATGAGTAGGCTTGAATATAAGATCGATAGCCGTCTTTGGCGGATTGATTCAAGTAATAATTTTTTTCAATGAGCTTTTCAAGTTGTCCTTGTACATTGGCAATTTTGTTGGCGGGGAATTGGTATTCATTCAGAGGGACTTTGGCATGCTTGAGATATCTTAAAAAGCCTAATTCGCTGGGTAATAAAAACAATAAAGACTTGCCGCGGCCACCCGCACGGGCTGTACGACCCACACGGTGAATATAATCTCTAGGGTCATCTGGTGGATCAAATTGCACGATCCAATCAACAGCAGGAATATCTAATCCTCTAGCAGCTACATCGGTACAGAGAAGAATACCTCTTTCCGCATTACAGTATTCAAAGAAAGTGTTCGTACGCTTTTGTTGTTTTTGTTTACCCTATGATTGGTGATGAGTGAGTTACCCTATACTTTTCTCTCATCATGTTTCCATTTGAAAAGCGAATAATCTTACATGCAAAGCTAGAACAGGGACGTCGATATAGTTTAACAATTCCGCATGGTATTTGACTGAATTACAACTGGAAAAGAACACAATCACTTTCTTCTTCATATTCTTTCTCAAGAATGTAAACAGTAACAAAAATCGTCTATCAGAATCGCACACTACATATCCTTGTTCCAGTCCATCTGCTGTCGACGTATCTCGATTCTCGTGCACATTGATATAGAGCGGTCCTTTCTTCAAGGAAATACGAGCCAAATCCGTCACTTTCGTTGTCTGAGTCGCTGAAAATAACATGGTTTGTCGTTCCGAAGGCAAAATCTTGACGATCTGTCTCATTTCATCTTCAAAACCAATTTCTAAAATACGATCTGCTTCATCAATAATCAAAGCCTTCAAGTTTTTAAAGACAAAGCCTCGTGTATTCTGCAAATGATCCAATAATCGACCCGGAGTAGCGACAATCAGATTAACGCCTTTGACTAATTTATCCGCCTCGGCCTTTCGATTAGCGCCACCGATGACAATACCAAAGGTGAGCTGATGGTATTTCAATACATCTTTTGCTACACCAAAGATTTGTAGCGCTAACTCACGAGTAGGAGAAACAATAATGACACCCGTGCCGTTTCTAGGTTTGAACTTGAGTTTATAGAGAATTTCAATGGCGGGAATAAGGAAGGCAAGAGTTTTACCAGAACCAGTTTTAGCAGCACCTAGCACATCACGGCCAGCCATTAATGGGGGAATCGTACGAGCTTGGACTTCGGTCATCTTGGTGAAGCCCATGTCTTTAATGCCGTTCTTTGTTCTATCGCAGCAGTCAAGGGATTCGAAATCATACGAAATACTGTCTGCTGAGGTATGGCTGCTTTTTTTATCGTTGGGATCGATGACCGTAGCAGTAGCGCTCTCCTCTTCAGGTCGGGTCAATTCAATGTCTTTTTGATCATTGGCCGATGGCTGTTGTTGCTTTTGTTTTTTGGCTGAGCGATCGGAAGCTGCTTGTCTTTTCTTTGTCTCAACCATGGGTTTATAATGTTGATGGATGTAGAGTGATCCAGCAATCGATCAGATTTCCAAAAAAAAAAGAAAAAAAAAAATAGAAAACTAGAACACATACGGGAACAGAAAACTAAAAGAAAAAAGAGTGACTACCCATCGAAATCTAGCTGATTCGTTGATCGTCAGCTGAACTTTAAAAGCTTAAACGATGCATGGCAAATTGTAGCAGATCGGGTAAAGGAGTTTGAAAAAAAAAAAGGGGAATGTCTTTCTTTAATTTTTTTCATTCCATCATTTTCACTGTAAAGCAACGAAAGAAAATAGATTATGAAGGGCTATTATTTGATTTTGATACAGAAGCAGCTTTATGAGCAGAAACAAACGAATTTGGTTTTCTTACAACAGAAGGAGCCCTTCTGTGCGGTCGAACGGGAAACGTTTTTTTTGGATTCTTCAAGTCGAGCAATAAGATACCCGAAGGCGACATACTCATCATGAATGCCTTTGCTTGTTCTTCTTCTCGTTTTTTCTTGAGGAGCGCTTTTTGTTGCTGTGATTCTGCGTCTAATGTCGTGTCTGTGTCAATTGACTGCTGAATATGGCTACCACTGCCAGAGGATCTTTTCAATTTTGCACGAAGGGCTTCTATGACTCTGTCATGATTGAGTGCTCCTCCTACTGTACTTGTTGACTTTGCACCACTCTCATTATTAGACTTTCTTTTCGCTTCTTCTTCTGTTCCTTTATCGTTGGCTGTGCTGGGTATCATTGCTTCATTCCCTTTTTCCTTATTTTTCTCTGCCGCTGCGACCAAAGATATCTTTTCCTTTTGCTGTGGCGTGTCGTTATTTCTTTGACCTTTCGATCTCCCTTCTTTCATTTCTGCAGTACTACTGTCCTTTCCTCTCCTATCAAGACATTCATTCTCAGTATAATGATCGTTCGTTGAGTGACTATAGCTGATCTCTTCATTACTTGCAGGCAAAATTCTGGATGATCGGTTTTTCTTTGCCAACACTTTGATGGAAGGTTTACGAGTAGATCGGGTACGAGAAAAAGTACGCTTGCAAGAAGATTTCTGTTGTTGTTGTTGTTGTTGTTGTGCCGACGCAGATTGTGTACAAGGCTCTGATGTGCTAGATAAAAAGGGATTTGAACATGAAGATGAGGGAGGTAATGGATGCGGAAATAAATGAGTAGGTACATTGTTGCTATTCATAGCTGTTCCCTTGACGGTGTTCATACTGCTCGTGCTTTTATAAGTGTTATTGTTCGTGTAACTGAGCGGAGGGGTAGGCGGTGGCTGCTGTGTTGGTAACATTGGATATTGCTGTTGTGTGGACGGAAAAGAGGTAGTAAAGGTTGGGATATTACTGCTGATAATCATGGGTGGCGGTGCCGGTGTCGATGGAATTTTTGCTGTTTGAGCAGGACTCGTATTATCACCTGCTGAACTGGCTGAGTCATCTGTTAGTCTAATCTTTTCTACCATGAGTAAAGAAGAAGAGGACATGGTTGCAGAGGGTGTATTGTATAAAGTATAACTGTTGTTGCTGTTTCTGTTCGTGTTGCGGCTGCTCGTTGTAGTAGTTGGCTCGGGCGAAGAAGGCCCAGAAAGGTTCAATTCGGCAAACGGTATATCGAACAACGTATAGGGTGAATAAGCAGTCGTAGATTCGAGTGAAGATTGTCTTTGCTGTTTATGCAACAGAGGCGACGACGACATAGCAGTTAAATCATTTAAACTGTTATTGCATGCTGGTAATGAGAGTAAATTACTACTGCTGGTGTTATCCAAACTATAATTATTTTGATGCTGATTATTCGCATTATTATTATTATTATTGTTGTTGTTGTTGTTGTTGTTGTTGTTGTTGTTATTGTTCATAAACCAATCATCGGCTACAGAAGAGGGCATACCTTGTGATTTCCGTTGATAATCAAATCAGTACAGAAAGTAAGACCAAGTTTCAAAATAATACAACGTATTCATCCTACCTATAGAGCTATTACTATCATCGATGAACAAAGACGACGAACGTCTTCGATTTTGATCCAGTTGCAAGTCAATGAATTTTGCTTGTAATCTAGCTTCTTCTGCTTTTCTCAACTCCTCTGCTGCTCTTTTCTACATGTAAATAGAGTGGTTAATAAGTTTTAGTAATTACTTGTACTACATACAGTCATTGAACAAACGACAGGAAATTTACTTTATCCTCTTCTGCTTTAGCAATAAGTAAATGCTTCAATAAGTCAGAATCATGCTTATACAAGTGGAGTAATTCATCGACTGTCACATCCGTGAGGGATATTTTGTTGTTATCACTGTAGAGATCTTCTGTACTGTTGTTGCTTGCATCCAAATGATTATAATAAATATCTGTATCTTCGTTATAAGTGTTATCATTAGTGTAGCTCATGAAGTTATTGATGTTGATATTCCTGTTGATTGCATTACTACTTCCATTATGGAAATTCGATTGATACATAACAGTAAAAAAGCGGGGATATATGAAGAAATGGTATCAAAATAAAGGTAAAGTTTTTAAAGCAAAAAAAAAAGAAGGCACTGGGAATATAGAAAGAAATGGAAGAGGAGGAAGAGAAAACCAAAATTCTAGGAACACAACAAATGCAATTCAAATAGCCCACAAATCAAGCCACAGGGTCAGGGAGACCTTACAGTGTCGTACTTTTTTCAAAGCTGATTTATTCTACACTCTTTTCCCCGCTCTGGTTCCAGTAAAAAAAGCTCCTTCTTCCTTTTAACCATCAACGCATCGATCTACAACCCAATGACTCAGATCAAAGAACCATTAAGCCATATTCAAGAATTGTTCAGTAAGCTCTTTTAATTGAAAGGCTGACAAACGGATCTTGGGCTGACTGCTTTCATAAATAACAATACGTTTAGGCGAGTACGTCGACAATTCAGCTAATTCACCTGCTGATTTTGATCCTTCTTCTACCTTTTTGGATATGCTAAATCGTTATAGACAACAGGTACGCAACCTCTTTAAAAGAAAAAGAAAATGTTACAATGGAGTCTTTGATCGAATCAGAATCGTTCTCACCTTTAAAACAACTGATCTGGATAGATTACTTCCGTCAATGACACACCATTTCACAAGATTCCTCAAAATAGTCTTGTTCGTTTTCGATGCATGCTACAAGATACTGGTTTGGGTCAGGAAATGTATATTGCAGCTTATAATAAACTAGACAAGAATGGAGTTAAAAGATTGCATTGCTACAAGTACACAGATGATTTTGATGCAGCAGCAGTAGTAAGATTGAATTTTTATTCTCTCTGTACGGCATTCACCTATTTTTACTTATTCAACCCCTATACTTTGAATTATCAGTCAGATGAACAGATCTTCGACTCTGGATTTCTTTCAGATCGTATCCTGACTTATTGTATCTCTCCTCCAGGTGAGAACCAATGGGCTAGAAAAGCCTACACTGGTGCTTCGTCCTCTTTGGATCAACAAATGCAACAACTCCGTATCAATCAGGAAAGCAGTGAAAACTCCTCTAATCCAGTCATAGCTAAAAAATTCCCTTTGCCCAATCTACAGCATACGTCAAGCATTGTAAAATTTTATAATGAACAAGGAGAATCTTTGAAAGTAGGCCAACTGGTTGAAATCATTGGTATTCGTGGCCAAGACATTGTAAAGCATCGCGAACAACAGGAGCAAACTGCAGAAGAGATGGAAACGAACGCATTTGAATCAATTTTAGACCAATTTGAACGTGTTCCTATCATTCACGCTATCGCTTATCAAAATCTTGATGGTCATATCAGCTATCCTCTCGTTCAGTCAGAACAATATCATGATATACACCATCAAGCTGCTGAAATTCGTGACCCATTGGTTCAATATATTTCTAATGCAGTGGGTGGAGATTTATTAGCAGCTGAATTTATCTTATTACAACTTGTTTCAAGAATGTAAGTCAATCTCTAGATGGTCTTTACTCTCCTATACCCATTAACCCCATTGTTTATGTTATACAATAGTAGCGTGAAGACAGGCGAGTTGAAGATCGGAAATCTCACACTCAATGTCAGCGGTTTTCCAGCTTATGAAATGAAAAATGATGAAGAAAAGAAATCAGCTTCCTCTCACCTCAGCCTTCACAATCCTTACTCCAAATTCTTGTTGGAACTCTTATCTCAACTCACAGTTCATTCTGTTGCTTTGCCTTTGACCATTGACAGTCTCAACAAATCAAGATTCACACCCAAAAGCGTCAATGAAAATCTGGAAGCGGGTGTATTGCAACTTATCGATGGTACCCTGTTAGTTGTGGATGAGACTATGCTGGATGAAGGTCAGCTCGTCGATGCTGGTGTACGTAACTTCCAAGCCCTTCAAGATCTGATTCAACACCAAACCTTATCTTATGAATTCCCCTACAGTCAATATCGCTTCGACACAGATATTAACGTTCTCTCTCTTTCATCCACCAAATCCATGTTATCGAGTCACTGCACTGTACCATTGGAAGCTACTTATCCATTGCCTTCTATGGAAGATATGGTGTCTTTGCCAGAAGACACTTTGAACTTGTTTAGAAAGTACATTCATACTGCTAAATATATCAAAGAGTATGCAATTCCTGAAGATGTATCCGAATATATTCAAGCGGCCTACATTAATGAACGCAAAGCAAGCCAACAACAAAAAAACGCCGAATTACCTACCCAAGAGGATTTGATGCTGCGTATGAATTTGGCTCGTTTAGCCGCTGCCTCTTTTGGTGAACAACAGTTGACAAAAGAACGATATGAATATGTGGTTAATTTGGATAAGCAGCGTAAGCAAAGATTAAAGAAGAAGGAGCAGCAACAGAAGAAAGAAGCTGAACCAGCTATTGCTAAATAAGAACAATATTACTTTATATTTCATCTCATCATCAAAAATGCATTTATGTTTGACATTCTATTTTCTTTATCTTTTCCATCATCATTGTTGCCATAACCAGTTCTTGATCATTTTCAACAAATTTATCACTCATCCTTATAAAAGTTCAGGAAATCAGTTTTGTTCACAAATGTCATCATGTTGTTTAGAGTTTAGAAAACAAAATATTGACGAGACATTAATTTGACGTTAAAACATACCATGAATTGAGGAAAGGACTGAAAGCCAGATTGCTTCTTTGTTAACAAGTATTTGTTTTCAAAAAATCTCAATGGTATTCTATTTGAATAAATAAGAGACTCTGATTTAATTTCAAAGAGAAAACTTGATCTGGCCCGAAAAGAAAATGAAGGTCTAAAACCTATGAGCATTACAGTTGCTCAATAAACACCATGTTGATCATCATTGGGCATTTGTTATTGAAGAGTTGACTCTAGGGTGATTTCAGTATTTGGTTTCCTTTCAAGTGGATGGATGCCAACTGTTGCTGCCGTTCAACCTTATGCATATTCCAAGAATTAAAACAATTCACTATGACATTATGGCATTTACATAAATGTTTTAGACAAGTTTGTTCTTTATTTATTGTTATATTTACAATATCAAGCTTGTTCTTGTGACACAAATAAATTAATAAACTGGACAAAGAACTATACGAGTCTAGTCGCTTCACACTTTGACCTTTTTATCTTGCTCAGCAGCTTGGTTTACAGTGATTTCTAGCAGCTTGTTTAATCTAGTTATCATAGATCGTGGATCGTCTAAAACGCCAGCAGCACACAGTGCATTATCATAAATCTGCTCAGCGACCATTTTGGCCAAATCAGGATTATCTTGACGAAGCTTATTGATACCCTTCATCACCGGATGATCAGGATTGATTTCTAAACGTGTGGGTGACGGAGGCATAGTATCCATTCGTGCAGATCCTTGCATCATTTCCATCATTTTTTTCATAGCAGGGCTTTCATGTTCCAAGACAACCGCAGGGAAGCTAGACAATCTGCGAGATACATTAACACCTTTTACAACGCTAGGGCCCAAACTGTTTTGTATCCAAAGGGCCAAGTCATTGGCATCAATGTCTGACAAATCATCATTTTGCTGTTCTGAAGATGCCTTCACTAACAAAGGATCAGATGCTGCCTCGGGAGAATCGACTGCTACAAAATCATAGTCCTGGAATGTCTTCAAATGGTTCACCACAAATTCATCCACCGTTTCATATAAATACAAAACTTCAATATCCTTCTTTGTAAATATTTCCGTGTAGGGACTTTCCTCAGCATATCTACGCTTAGGTGTCAATAAATAATAAATACGCTTTTGGTCCTTGTTTTTACGTCGGTTCACATAATCGTCCAAAGATATCATATCTTCCGTACTGCTAGCTTTGGTTTTGGAGCTTTCGAAACGCAGTAATTTGCTAATTTCGCGTTTGTGCATGGCATCTGTACAGGCGCCCTCTTTTAAAAACTGGCCAAACTCCATGAAAAACTCATTATATTTTTTTGGGTCCTTTTTCGCTTCTGTATCGAGCCACTTCAATGCTTTCGACGCCATGACTTGTCGAAGACGGGATAATATGTTGTCTTGCAGTAATTCACGGGACACGTTGAGCGGAATATCTTCTGAGTCAACGACGCCTTTGATAAATCTCAAATAAGGAGGTAGAATGCCTGCCGAATTAGGCTGAATAAGGACCTTCCTACTGTAAAGAGAAACACCGGGTTTGATCGGTTCGCCCAAAACTTCCATATGTCTTTCAGGGACATAAAGTATGGAAGAGATGGAAATGGGTGAATCGGTCTTGAAGTGTAAAGTGAATTGAGGATCATCCCAAGCGTTGGCGATGAAGCGATAGAATTCTTTGTGTTGCTCTGGAGTTATACTGTTACGATCTTTCGTCCATAAAGCGTCCACGGTGTTCACTTTTTGTTCATTCAAGTAGATAGGGAAACCAACGAAGCTTTGGTTCCATTGAAATAGAAATGCATAGAGGTCAGATTAACTATGGTCAAAAAACCCAATGAACGTATTTACTTACTTTGAATATTTTTTGATGATAGAATCGACTTCAAGTTGTGACGCATATGATTTACAATCATCACGAAGTTCAATGACAATTTTTGTGCCAACAGAGACATGATCCGCTTCAGCTACAGTATAAGATCCTTGACCATCCGTTGTCCAACAATAGCCCTTCGATCCAGGTATGGCTGATTTGGTATAGACTTTGATCTTACTTCCTACCATAAACTATTCGCGAACCGAACACTGTAAGTTGTCAATGCAACCGTGAGTGATCGAAAACTGAAAATGATAGTTACCGTAGAGTAAAAACCAACACCAAATTGTCCAATAATATTGTCCTTGGTGCTGCTATCATCATTGCTATCGTTCATCTTTTCCAAAAATTTCTTTGATCCAGAACTAGCAATGGTACCCAAATTCTCGTTCAATTCATCGAGAGTCATACCTATGCCGAAATCCTGAATAATAAACTGATTCTTTTCTTTATTGACTTCAATTCGAATTTCAAGCGGTTTTCCGGTATTGATATCGGATTGAACGTTTTGTACTTGACGAAGCTTTTCGAGTGCATCTGCAGCGTTTGAAATGAGTTCACGAACAAATATCTCCTTTTCAGAATAAAGCGAATTGGCAACGATATCTAACAAGCGTTTCGTTTCTGTTTTGAATTCATGAACCTCCTCTGTTCCAGTAATGACTTCTTGTTCATCTTTGTTATCAACAGTATTGGAGGCAGCAGCCTGTGTATGATTGATTTCGTGAGTATCATCATCGTGCAAATAACATAAAGGGCTGAATTGTTCTCACCTCCGCAGCTTCAGTTGAATAACTCCTGCTCCACAGAATGTTTTTCCCAACAGAAAAACTTGTTGCGGCAGTTGCTGTGCGGCAGACAGCAGGTGTAGACTGTTGATTTGGAACGTTTGCAGCTTGATCAGTTTTTCTGGTTTTTTTTTTTGACAGGCCTCACGGTTTAAATGACTGAGAGTATCTCTTAATCCAGAAGATAGAAAGCCTTACCAATAGAAGTTTCAGTTGTCTTCTTGAGGTTTTTGAACCTACTGCTTTTACTAATGGTAAACTCGAACGAATGAGAGGCTTGAACATCAGAGAAAAAGAGTTAAGGAAAGGAATATGCCAGAAAAATCTCTCTTTTTTTTTTGCCCTGTCAAAAAGGTACCCTCATTTGCAGGAAAACCTGAAAGTGGGGGTGAAAGATTTCAAGACCCGATAACTTTCGGCGGGGCAGGGGGCTGCTGTAGCGATAGTGAAAACCCAACCTTTTTTTTTTATCTTTTATTCCAACGCATCTCCTAGAAGATCCTCAGCAGTTACAATGACAAGTGGACAGAAAATCGTTAAACATCTTCTAGCTAAACATGGACCTATGTCCAATCAACAGCTCTATGAATACATACCCAAATATCAATCACAACTTGTTTCTAAACACCATTTAAAGCGAAAGATTTTATTACCACTTCAAATACAAAACATTCTACATAAAAAGATCGCACAACCATCAGAAGTAGCAACATCAACAGAAAAAGCACCAACAAGTGCAGCGTCATCAGGTGCATCAGCAAAGAAAGTGTGGTTATGGCGTTTTAAAGATGAAAGCTTAATTGACAAATACAAAAATATACCGGGAGCGTCAGTATAATTGTCCCAGCGCGCCATGAGCAATAGCGTTTTTCTACTTTTGAAATAGTCAAGTAAACGAAATCGTGCATAAAAATATAATGTATATGTAGACTCAAATTCGATAGGATGAGGCGAAAAAAGAATTTTTATTGGGACATATGGAAACTGTCAATAAAAATGAGTAAATAAAGGTTCCAATTAGATGAGCAAATCTAAATGCTCTACCAAGGATCATTCTACAAACGGCAGGGGAATAATGATAGGCTTTACATCTACAGTAATTGTATGGTACAACTTAGACCATAGTGATCTATTAAAGAAGAAAAAGTCAGTAAAAGTGGAGGCGGATTGTCTAAGGAAACCAACTTGTGTAAGACCTACCTGATATTTGAGTAAATCCAGTCTGTTCCTTTTCCTCATCTGTCATGAGCGAATTCTCTTTCACCCAAAACTTTTCTACTTGAGGCTGATCCAGTTTCATCGAATGGGTATTCTGATCCGACCAAAACATTCGATCAATACTTTGTACAGTTAATAATTGATCCCAATTCGTCAATACTGTTTCTGCTGGCATGATATGTCCTTGTAGGTCCAAAGTATAATCTCCAAAGGTAACAGGATGATATCCAAATTTCTGATAGACGACATCTGTCAAATCGTTCATCTTCCAAGGATGAGTAAACAAACGGCCATCATCAGAGCTGTTATCCTTCAGTGCACCTACACCTTTGATAACATCCACCATTTTCAAGTATTCAGGTGAACTATCTCTTGAAGGCTCCGTAATGGGTCGTTCCTTCGGATGCGTGGCAGCATCTACGTTCAAATCACCTACGACCATAATAGGAATATTATCCATTTCACTATTGGCTTCTTCTTTTACTGTGGTAGGAGAAGACATGGTTAATAATGGTGCTTGTTGATTGCTTGGCAATAGCTGTTTATTTTGGTGGGCAGTTTCGTAAATGAAATTGTGCAAAAGGGCAAATTGGGAAAGCCGTATGGCTGTATCATCCTGATTGATGACATTATTTAGATCATAGGATGCTTGCGTATGCGTTGTGTACAAATGAACATGCTTCGATGGATTAAGTTCGATCAACGCATGAAGTGCACCCTTGATGGATATCCAATCGCTGTGTTGTCCTCGTGGATATTCGATCACGTTCGATTGGCGGATAGGAAACTTTGAAATGATCAACAGGCCTCCGTCAACACCTATGTCCCAAGGATATTTACGAGGTGATTCTATATGATAATTGTAGCCTAGTTTGCGAGCAGTGGAAATGAGATGGTCTTTCCTTCGTGAAGCAAAGGCGAATGCTTCTTGGAAACATATTATGTCGTAGTTGGGTAGTACGTACTTTTCAATGTAGGCGAGACGATCGTCTTTATAATCAGACCAATTGTTTTTAATGAGAGGAGGTCGCATAAATATATTCAGTGTAAGGAAGCGAGCGGTCGAGTTGGTGACTTTGTCAGGGTAGACAGGGTCTGGATAAGAAGTAAGCGGTGAAAAGAAGACAGAGCAAAATAATAAGAAACTGAAAGTGAGCATAGCTGAAGCTGACAGAAGAATGAGTGCCATTCGATGCCTAGCAATGGGTGTTGGTAAAATGATACGAGGCCGTTCGCTGAAACAGTCTCTTATATAGTAGTAATAAAAGTTCCAGCAAGTGATCGAATCACTCGAGGATGTAGATGTCATGGATGCTGAGGATGTAGCTGCTGTACTCGTTCGGCTTAAGTGATGTGAGGCATAAGGGTTTGGACGTCTGCTTATACTGCTGAAAAGTGATCGTATGGATAATCTACTACTGCTACGATTTTCATTTCCATGACTCATACTTCTATGAATGGTTGGTAAATAAATGGGTTGGTGCGTATTCCATTGTGGGATTTGCCTTAGCCAATTGTAAGCTCTTCCAAATATGGTTTTAGCAGGCGGATAGAGTTCGTATGGCGGAGGATTTGATTGTATACTGACGACACTCGGTTCATATGAATGATCTACTGAATTTGTTTGTTGTGGGTCATTGCTACTAGTCCCGCTAGTAATAACTTGGTCTATTCCTTCATCATCACCATGGTCTAAAGGTGATTCTGCTGTAGGATTATTTATATTATAAGTAGCTTCTGTTTGATTCACTACTGTTGGTCGATGCGCACTTGGTTCTTGCTGTTGATCCTCCGAACCCTCGTTGTCTGAATTATTGGGTTCGTCTTCTTGATGTTCATCATCATGATATGGTTCCGTTGGCATAGGCTCATCATCTGAGCTTGCTGCAGACGGTCGTCTTTCGCTGGATAATGACGGTTTGGAAGGACTTGAACTCATAAAGTAATCTGTTTATGTTCTCTCTGTTATAATAAAGACGGCGTTGAGGTTAAAGGAGATAGTTAATAACAAAAGAAGAGGGAAAGAAAAAAAAATATAATCCTTCAAAAAAGGAAAAGAAAAAAGCCTGAAGCAGGAATCGATTTAAAATGCCGCAGACGACAAATGAACATAGGGAGTTCGGGAAACGCATTTCCGTGTGTGCGCTGGATCGCTTTTAAACACTTATATTGTTCCCGGAAAATTAACATTGAAAGCTGTACAATCGCTTCCACAACAAAAATTAACCATTTTCCTCCTTCTTTGTTCTCATCCGTTAGTAATTAAGCGTTCTGTCGTGTCTTTTAGGTATATGCTGAGTACATTACGTCAATTTTAAAACGGAAAATGATCATTGGGTACACAAAAGAAAAGCAAGACAAATGGGCCGGAGGAAAAGGGATAAACCTTTTCTATGGACGCCCATAAACGGCTGTTAATGATGTCTTTGTAAAGCCGAGATAGATGTATCAGCCACTACAATCTTGACGTCCATTGCTACCACCTTTGTATGCTCATTTAAGTTGATGCATGGTCAATGTAGCTCAAAAGATGGTTGAGTATTGAAATCTTAGTAAGGATACAACGTTTAGGTACAATTTTGATATAAAGCAGTAAATGTTACCTAGATGGCAAATCAGTACTTACGGGAAGCATATGTTAATGTATCAGATTTTTTAACTTATAGCAATACGTCAAAAGCAAGGTTTATATCTCCCCTGCATCCATGTCCACATAACTTAGCATTGACCGTTGATGGTTTTAAAGATATCTCGGTCCCTTCCGACAAGGCCAGTTATTCGCTTTCTTTTAAAGTAGCAAGTGCCAAGTAGAGTGCCAGAACCGTTCTACCTCTGTAATGCGATATGAGATACTAAGTCAGCCTTCTTTGGTATTTAGCAAGCATTATCAGCGCAGTTTTATTCCTATTTTTTCTGCTCAAACCATGTCTGCAAATTAATAACCTTTAATCTATGCAATTTGCAAGTGTACAGTTTGAAGTTCGAGAAAAACATAGAACAGCAGTAATAAACCATTGATGCAACAGCATTTATGGCCACTTTCTACCTCAACGGTTATGCGCTTCATATGGTTTTGCTGGATATCAACGTAGTTCTTGTTGGTTATCAATCCAACTACAACCGTCGCTGAGTCGAGACTGTGATGGGACGTCATGCGAACTCATGATACAGTGTTTATACGCCATTGTTGGTGGGAACGCGAAAGTGCTTGAATCCGAAAAAACCCCTTTTTTAGCAAGGGAAAAGTGTAACTTTCTTATGATTTGTAAGATAACTATTTCATTAGTATCAATGACAGAAAAATGAGTGTGATACGTAAGGCACAAACGGCTTTGCTACTTGTACATGTTTTAAATGCAATAATTGGACGGAATACAGTTTTGATCACGTAACCCCCGGCACCAAAATTCATTATATTGGTATTGCGATAATGCACAGACGCGTCCTCAAGTAAATGAAAAGAGTTTATTTGTTCAGTAAAAATCATAAAGAGAAGTGTAAAATTCATGGAGAATTTTATTGCAGATTAGCTTTTTTAGAGAGTTATGTTTTCTAGATTTTATTTATAGGCTTCCTGGTTGCAATTCTCCCCCGATTCAATATAATAAAAATGCTATCCAATTAGGGTAGGTTCCTTTCTCTTTTCTCAATCTGGTCTCTCCAACAGCAAATATAAGGTATACTGATGGTGATCCATTTTACTACTGATTCTGCTTTATTGCGTGTTCTTAACGATGCGTACCACGTCATCTTTATTGTCTGAATGACTTTTACTTTTGAGCAAACACACCCTTTCTACATCTGCAGATTGCTACATCACAGATATCTATATTATCTTGAAGAACAACTTGTTACCAGAGCAAACAGTGAGTCGCTGATATGTGCTAAACTCAGATCGGTTAGTTGAGGTATTCATTTACACCCTTCTTCACATATACATATATATATAATTGAGAGCATCTTGAACGAATGCTTGACATACAAAGTTATCAATAGAAGAAAGCTTTCAGGTTTTCATAGTACCCAACTGAACACACATCAGTTCTTTTCTGAAATGAGCTATATAATCAGTAACAACTAGTCATTATTACTATAATTCATGTAAAAGAACAGTCTACCTGTCTATCATTGTCGATCAATCATGCAGAAAATTAAAAACGCGATTCAAGCAGTTTTTTTTTTTTCTACTTTTTTTTTTTTTTTGTTTTGTTAGCTCAGGGCGCTCGTTAAAACATTTCTCTTAAAAGTCTTGATCGTCATAAAAAAAAAGCAGATGAAGAAATGCAGACATGTCATACAATCAAAGAATATTCCGATTTATTCGTTCAAACCTCCAACAACAACGACTACCAAACAGTTGACATTGCAGATGACGAATGGGAGTATCTGAGTGACAATGACAATAGGTACATTTTCAGACGATATACAAAACGTTCAAGTTTATATTGTGTCATGTAACTCAAGGAAATAAATACGCACATTTTTAGCGCAGAAACTATACTTCAATACTTTCGCAAAACTAATAAAGTAACAGTGACTACAGGCATCGAGAAACAAAGGACGGTCGTGTTGGATAACTTTGAGAGTTTGGATATCAGTGAGTCGATAGGAAATAATAGAAGAGGACACATTATCAATACAGGACAGTCTATATGGGGGCTAGATTTTGTCCCTCAGCCAACGCCAGCGAACGATAATGCGAGGCAAAGTAGAAATAAAAGAGCAAAAATTGAGGCGGACATAACGACAGAATATTTGGCAGTAGGAGGGTACAATTCAACTGAAGAGCATCATTCTTTAGATGAGGAGCGCTCTGCAGAAGATCAATATAACGCCATTCAAATATACGAACTGAGCTCTTTTACTGAAACAGCTAAAGCTAAATCAAAGATCCGCCTCTGCATGTGTATTTTGCATGATTATGGTGTGGTTGTAGATTTGAAATGGTGCCCGTTTAGTATTTTCAATGAAAATGTAATACGTCTCTCTTAAAAGTATTTAAAGACCAGCCCCTGACGATGACTTATATGTGTTGTTGTTGTAGAGAAAACTGGGCATTTTAGTCATATTATTGAATGATGGTTCATCCATAGTATTAGTGGTACCGTGCCCGGAATATGTTCGAAAAAAATTGGCATTATCAAAAAAAGTGACAGACAAGGTTGTGCACAGTAAGTGTTCTCCTGATGGCTTTTTTGAGACGCTACATCGAGGAAACTAACCCTTATGTTGATCCCAAAAGTCAGAGTAAAAAAACCTAGGCTTACACTGACCATGGACAACAGTCTAAGTGGCTCTGTAACAGTGCAGAAAATCAATAAATACACCTGTTTTTCCTGGGGAGGCAATAAGCTTGCGTATGGCACCATGCGAGGCGACATAGTGGTTTGGAACATGGTTAAATCTCTACAGCAAAATATACCCAGTTTACACATCATGATACCCAGCTCTTTCCATTTACCTGTCCGATGTATTAGTTGGAGATCTCATTTTGATCCCTTCATTTTGTTTTGGTCAGATTTGGATGGAAACTTTATAGTGCATGACTTGAGAGATCCATACGTTCCTTTTCGAATTTTCAGAACGCGGCGTAAGTCACCAAAGACAAATGATCTGTTTATTATGTGGGCAAAAATGATCTGATTTGTAGGAAATAATACCTATTCTTTTTTATAACAACAGAACCATTTGCTCGCATTACGGGTCCGGGCCATGGAACAGGGTTTTTGTATGCAGATAGTGATCAAGTAGTTAGAAAAAATGTATACTTCAACACGAAGAAGGGAGCAGCTGTCACTGTAAATCATGGGCAGATATGGGACATTGCTGTAAGTCCTCACAATGACGTTGCACTTACCGTTAGTGCAAACGGGCTGGCTCTGGCCAAGGCCTTCAAAAAAGGCAACGATGAGTATTCAAATGGCAATCATAGGGTAAGACACCAATAGATAGCAACAAGACAATTTCAGCAATGAAAATCTTTTCATCGTCTCGTTGCCCTGCCTAACTCTGACTTTTATCTTTGTACTTTGTTCCTAGTATATACCGCAGTGCACCATATACCATCTCACATCTGTTCCGGAAAGCAACACATATATTTACCTTGATAGCGATGAACCCATGGTAAATTTGATTAGTACTCGCTTGTAAATATCCATATTAAATCTTGTTTCGTATTTATGATAGAATAATACTCCTGTACGCAACTCGCACGACGTGTTTTTTGACCCACTTATTGCGCTTCAGAAGGTAATTTACTTGACACATCCGTTGACATACTAAAAATCGTTCGATTATTTCTTAAATATTATTTTTTGTTCTAAAAAAAGATTACTTGGAATCCTAACAAGCATGCATCAGGCTGGATTGCTTCTGGTGGAGCTTCTGGTTTTTGTAGAGTGGAACTCATTAGTGAAGTGATAAAATCAGCATAAAGAAAAATAAAGATAAAAAAAAAAAAAAAATACAAGTTTTGATAAGGATAATCCCACCTGGTTTTTGACTTTTTTATTTTTGTATTTTTATTCTTTTTCTGTTTTCATAACGTGCTTGATACTCGTTCGTCAGAGCATATTTTGCAAAAAGTCCTTATAAGTATAATATTAAAAAAATGCCAGAATCAACTGCATCACAACAGCAGCCAGGCACGATAGCGGTGACGCCTAGTATGAATCATCATCTGGCATTATCCAAAATGACGAGAGCTGACAAAACAATGAATGAAGGCAGCGGGATAATCGAAGAACATGACATTCTTTCACCCGAGGAAGCAGAACTGAAGCATCAAGAAGAAAATGATATCCTTCTTGTGCAGACATTACGGAATGCCTCGAATGATGTTTGGATAGAAGTTGATGCTTACTGGCATCTGACAGATTCAACAAAAGCCTTCTCTTTGACAGCCAATACGTTGCGAGGACAACACAAAATATTGCGACGACCTTTAAAATTCTACAACAAAGACAAGACCGAGTGCATATTGATCATACATGTTGGCGATAAATTGTAAATATGTAATGAAAAGAGGAAAAGAGCGAGAGGGGAGAGCATGTCATCGTTCTTTCGTGTGACAGGATCTACAACATTTTTTGTGCTTTTTTCTTGTTTCTGCTTTCAATGTTGGGGCAAAAACTCTGCTTTTGTACTACTCTACATAGATCAGGAAATTGACCGAATCTGTTTGTCAACAAACGGGCATCATGTCCTATAGGTGCAGCAGTAGAAGTCCATACATTCATAATGGCTTATTAGCTACACTATTAGATGAGCATTTGGCCTTTGTGGTAACGTGAAATCATACATGCTAGACTATCAAAGACGATGTAAAACTAACAAATTGCTTTCTTATATATAGTCATTACCTAGTTTACCGAATTATACAGGCTTTACAGCAAATTTAAACATTGATTATCGAGAGCCTGTAGAGCCCAATCAATGGCTCATTCTTCGCGGAAAGTTGAACAAAATAGAGGGCAGAAAGGCGTTTGCAGAAGCATCGATAGAAAATATCTACGGAGATCGGTTAGCAGAGGCGACTTCGTTGTATATCAGTCCAAGGCCACAGACTTGAGTTGTATAGAAAAGTCGAAATTGTAGAATAAAGGACACACACATACACACACACACACACACACATCAACCCCACATTTAATATACAAGTGACCCTTAAGAGGGCCTGGTTAACTCATCTTTTTTCTTTTTTTGACAGTTAGACTATCGGGCATAAATCACCCAAATCCTGGGGAGATAAAATCTGAGTTCACTGGTTCATGAACGGCGTTTGTGTACAGAATAAAAAAAGAGAAAATGAACAAATGATGTACGGTTTGATTTCCAGGATTTTTTTTTTTTTTTTTTTTTTTTTCTTACATATCTTATCAGAAGCGGCAGGCTTATCCGGGTCTATTTTCCTCGCTAATTTTTTTTATCTTTTTTTCTTTGGGCATATATATATAAAACAACAGCACCAGGGATCCTTCTCTTCCGCTTTTCGTTTTATTCAATCTTTTACCTTTCTCTGTTATTACCTAAGCTTAGCGTTTTGGTTCCGCTCAATTGGCAGCCTCTTACTGGGTAGAACAGCAATATAATATAAATACCAACCAAGTAAAAGCATTTCATAGTTCTTCTCTTCTTTTATTCTTCTTTCTGTTCATCATATACACTTTAAAAACAATGTTGGACGTGGATGCACTCAAACCTATTCCAGGAATCCCTTTTCCTCAGTTATATGAGTTCTTTATGGATTGGAAAACACCTGTAGGGATCGCTGCCGTGTACACTATTTGTGTTTATTTGTTCAACCCTTCTCGTGCTGCTGCAAAGTTATCTCGAGTTGAGGCAAAGAACCGTGGTGTTAGCAATGCTTCCAAATCAAGCAAAGCCATGACAGCTTTTGTCTTTCTACACAATCTCTTCCTCTCTATTTATTCTGGGATCACTTTTGTATGTATGGCGAAAAGTATGCATAAGCTATTTAATCGAGGAAGCTCATTACATGATGCTGTAAGTATAGACTTAGCTTTGAGGTGCTTTTGGTGATGAAGGATTGAATTTGGATCCGTGTTACTCACAGTATTTCTTACCATAGTACTGCGATATAGATGGCTTCTTATGGAATGATTCCCTTGGTTTCTGGGGCTACCTCTTTTATCTCTCTAAATTCTACGAAGTGATTGATACTATGATTATTATCATGAAGGGTCGTCGTTCTTCTCTTTTACAAACTTATCACCATTCAGGTGCTATGATTACTATGTGGTCCGGCATCCGTTATCAAGCACAACCTATTTGGATCTTTGTTGTGTTCAATTCTTTCATACACTCCATCATGTACATGTATTACGCCTTGACCTCTGTCGGTTTCCATCCTCCCGGCAAACGCTATTTGACATCTTTACAAATCTCTCAATTCCTGGTCGGTATGTCGACAGCTATCAGCTACGTTATTGTGCCCAACTGCCTCAAGACGCCTGGTCAACAATTCGCTGTGGCTGTGAATGTCGGTTACTTACTGCCCTTGACCTATTTATTTGTGGATTTCGCTCGCACAACCTATGGTAAACGTAAGGCGGCGGCGGCGGCGGCTGCTTCTGAACTCGCCAAGAAGACTGAATAAGGCAGTTATCCACATATATCCCCCCCTCCCCTCCCAAACATCTATCTTTCATATGAAAAGGAGCCATTAAAAATGTATTATAGAACTTTATTTTTGTAACTGACGTGGATCATTGTTGAATAGTATTAGGGAAACAATGAGAATGGGGTTGGTGGATAAAAGGGAAGAAGGCGGATGACCCATTTGTTTCAAAAAAAAAAAAAAAAAAAAAAAATTATTGCAACAATAGGATATCATTACGGGTGCCTGATGTGTGTGTGTGTCCGTGCATTTTATTACACAGAACTTAAATATACTTGACATTGTAGTTGCATGTCAATTTGATTTCGGCTCTTCTTTTTCCCTAACAATTAGTCATTCTCTTCATTACTGTATCAATGAAATCAGAGAGGCGAAATCAAGAAAAGAAAAAAAAAAAATATGAAATCAAAAAAAAAGTGATATCAAATCAGTAAATCAAGTCGCGGATGTTCGTTATGATGATTCCTTCGGAAAGACTCTGATTTACTTTCCCCTTATCCGATAGTAATAGTCAATCGTTTCTTTGAGCCTTCAATACCGCGTTAGAGGCGTCTTGTTGATGTTAATACACCTATCGAGAAATACAGTAGCTGTGGCAACATAGCGATTTTTCTTTTAATTAAACCCGAGTTTATATCAGATCACCATTTTTTTGTTTTATTTTTGTGCGTACCTTTGCGTTTTGCTTACGTGATGATGAGTGTACACTTTATCTTATGAACAATGGGGGCTGAATTTGAATTATCATTTCTACTGCCCCACTCCACCTGAGTTCTATGGAAGAAAAAAGAACAATTGCTTTTCCGTCATTATGAAGAAGGTCGTGTATTGGTTGATAAAGACATAACATCGTTCATCCAAAATACAACTCATGTTTTTACAATGTATAACTGTATTATTATTTTATCTCATCTAATCAAGCCTTCCCTGCAATGATGAATAAAGGCTTATAGCCTGGCTACTTGGTAGAAAAGGCGGATATTAAACCCTTTAAAGAAGAAGAAGGTGGCTTATCAGATTGAGTCTAAGAAAATTAAAAGAAAAAAAAAACATTTTTTTGCCCTCAAATATTTTTTCTTCTTTCCATTTCCATTATCCTCCAAGGCATTGAAACTTTTTAGAATAAGGTAAACTATCAACCGTTTGATACAGTTGTTTGGGAGGTGAAGTGTGTTTGGTTGTCTGCTTTCATTTTCTTTTTTCGAAATGATGCGCTCTTTTCTTCTTTGACAAAGAGACCATCGTTTCATTTAAACCCACAAGTCATGTCAGGTGTTCCAACAGAGCTTCATGCTCGTTCTTACTATGATGGTTCACTGTTACACTCGTGGAATAACAAATCTGTCGTCTTAACTGAACTCACCTGTTTTAGGTGTAGTTCGACTTGGATGATATCATCTCGATTGAGTTGAAGCACGCCCCTTCTTTTGACGGTGTGCTTCTTAGTTACGGGATATACAATTTATCTTACTTTTTTTATATGGGTGCTTTCTTTCACAACAGAAAAAGTTCCTTTACTGATTCTTTCTTTATTTCTCTTATTCTAGGTATATCCAAGTCGGATGCAAAGTCTTTATATAGTCTATGTTTTGATAACCTTATGAATAAAATTGCATTATTGTATAACCCAAATTGTTTTTAACGGTCCATATGATATCTGAGAGTTTTGAGATGAATCATTCTAAACAAACATGTAGGGGATGGTATCGAGATGTTCAGTATGGTCTCGTACTTTGTCTCTATCCTACTTCATCTAGCAAATACTAAAGTTAGGATGCATGTGTATTAAAAAGTAAAGGGCTGGGGGGTGAGGGGCGTTTTTTCTTCGCGTCAAATGGGACGATCATTATTGGAGTCACGCTATAAATTTTTTTTTCTTTTTTTTTTCTGCAGATTTAAAGAAAGTTCAAATAAAACGTTTTCATCTTTCTTTTTCTTCTCTATGACAGATTTTTGACTATGGTATGTATCTGTAAAATGGACGCACATCCTTTCATATTTCGGAATGACGAAAATATTATAAATTGTCTTCATTCTTATCTTATCGACCATGGTGAAATAAACCGCAGTGCTTCGCTGAGCACTGCTGATACTTGCCAGTATAACTTCCTGACCGAAATGTGAAAGATTGTCTTTTCAAAGTGTCACTCAGTGAACCAAAACTAATTTGTCTTTTAAATACTTTCTTTTATCACAGGTTTCTTTCTTTATGAATGGTCATACTTCGAACATCTGTTAGCCAAGAGGGCCTTTTGCATGCTCGGATCTCGGTAAGTTTCATTCTTTTCTATCAAAGGTTTGCGCGCGTATCTGTCAAATATGGGCTGGCTTTTTGGCATGTGATGAAAACACCATACATCAAATTAATAGGAAGAGCCGTCTTAGACCATCGTACACCGATCAGAGTATTCGGGTACAATGGTTCGTGCTGAGACGATGTTATAAAAGAATAACTGAAATGTCCAAAAAGCGAAATTCATATTTGCCTTTTACGAAGCACATCTTACATTTCATAAAAAGTTTTTTTCTGCATTGCAGCTAATCATTTTTTTTTTTTTTTTCTGTCTTCATACAGGTCTGAACAAATAGTCTTAGATACCCCCTCCCCTTCTCCTTAGTCATCCCCCTTTGTACAATAAAAATACTACTTGTTTCTATAAATTCTTTCAATGATGTTTTTTATTGTTTAACTTGATCTTTGTGGTTATTTTGTTTAATATTGTTTAATAATTAAGGAATCTAGAAAGTTATATTAAGGTGTATGATTTTCGAAGAGGGAAGCCGTAAAAGGGGCGGCTGATGAGGAGTGGCCCGCTTTTCTCTTTCTAGTCTTAGTATTCATCGTTTTCTTCCATTTCAGAGTCGCCTAGAGAATCAGCACCTACTTCTTCATAGTCCTTTTCTAAAGCGGCTAAATCCTCACGAGCCTCAGAGAATTCGCCTTCTTCCATACCTTCACCCACGTACCAATGAACGAAAGCACGTTTAGCGTACATCAAATCGAACTTGTGATCCAAGCGTGCCCAAGCTTCAGCGATAGCAGTTGTGTTGGACAACATACAAACAGCACGCTGAACCTTGGCCAGATCACCGCCAGGGACAACCGTAGGAGGTTGATTGTTAATACCCACTTTGAAACCGGTAGGACACCAGTCAACAAATTGAATAGTACGCTTCGTCTTGATAGCCGCAATCGCAGCATTGGTATCCTTGGGAACAACATCACCACGATAGAGAAGACAGCAAGCCATGTATTTACCGTTGCGAGGGTCGCATTTGACCATTTGGTTGTTGGGTTCAAAACAGGAGTAAGTGATTTCAGGGACGGACATTTGTTCGTGGTAAGCCTTTGCTGCAGAAATAATAGGTGCATAGGTCACCAGGGGAAAGTGAATACGGGGATAAGGAACCAGATTGGTTTGAAATTCGTTCAAATCAACATTAAGAGAACCATCAAAACGTAAAGAAGCGGTGATGGATGACACCACTTGAGCGATAAGACGGTTCAAATTGGAATACGTGGGGCGCTCAACATCTAAATTGCGGCGACAGATATCATAGATGGCTTCATTGTCGACCATGAAGGACACATCAGAGTGCTCCAAAGTGGTATGCGTGGTCAAAATAGAATTGTAAGGTTCGACAACGGAGGTAGAGAGCTGAGGTGCGGGGTAAACAGAAAACTCGAGCTTGGACTTCTTGCCGTAATCCACAGAGAGACGTTCCATCAAAAGGGCACCGAAACCAGAACCAGTACCACCACCAAAGGAGTGGAAGACCAAAAAGCCTTGAAGCCCAGAGCAGTTGTCTGCTAATTTACGGACACGATCCAAAACATTATCCACCATTTCTTTACCCACAGTGTAATGGCCACGAGCATAATTGTTGGCTGCATCTTCCTTTCCACTGATTAATTGTTCTACGAGAATTTTAGGGTTGAGAAGGGTAAAATATAAGGGGAGAAGAGTTCATCAGGAGAAGTGCTTCATTATCTAATTGTATAGAAACGAGTTGGACATGTGTTGTCAGCTTTATGCTTACCAGGATGGAACAATTCTCTATAGGCACCAGTACGAGTTTCGTCAATTACAGAAGGCTCTAAATCTACCATAACAGTACGAGGTACATGTTTGCCTCCTTCAGTTTCGGAAAAGAAGGTTTCGAAACTACACAGTTAGAAGAAAAAACCGTCATTGTTAAAAAGAGTGGTTTACACTAAATGTTTACGGTTGCTGCAACCATAACAACGAAAACGGGAAGAACAACCCTTCCAAGAAAGAGACTTACGAATGATCGTTGACATGGCTGCCTTCAGGAAATCGGCCATCGGGCAAAATGCCATGTTCATGACAATACTATAACAATACAGTTCAAAGAAAACCACAGCGTTAAAGAGGAACAAAAAAACGTGAAGGTCCAGTAAGTGTATATCATTTTTTGCAGCTTACCAATTCCCAACAAGAGTTACCGATCTGTACACCAGCCTGACCTGTTTAACTTGAAGGATTAAAACCCAATGCCATCCAAACGATGTCAACTTTCTGTATTGGTTGCTTTACTTACCGACGTGAAGGGAAATGACTTCTCTCATTTTTAGTTCTTACTTCGATCTTTGGAGGAGAAAGTTACAGAAGAAAGGAAAGGGGTGAAAAAGGAAGGTGTGTTGCAGAAGTAAGACTTTAATTTCAGGCAAAAGTTAAAGGCGCCAAAGATTGCCTTTAAAAATTAGGGAATATTTTTTTTTTTCAATCTTTCTCTTCACACATATCTTTTGTCATTGAAACATAGATAACAAAGGCTTAAAAAATGACGAATTGGTGAATGAGCAAGAAGGCTTTCAGCAATGCTTCTAACACAATAGTGTAGACGATTTTATTTCTGGAACTTTATTTTAACCCAAACACGTCAAAGCCAGAATAAATTAAAAAAAAAAGTTTGCAGAAAATTAATGATTATGCTTGCAAATTGGAATAACGCAGTTACAGAAAGACCTTAGAAGCTATCGAACAAATATGTCAATTTTACGCCAAAAAAGGTATCCATTCTCGTCGCAACAAATAAGAATTACAAAATTTGCCTCAATGAAAATTGAACTGTTGACAATCATAGCCTCGCAGAAAGGAAAATAATGAATGTCAATGAAACAGTCAATGGAAGTATGAACAATAATGCACCCCCCCCCTTAGTGTCAAAAACTGCTCGTGTCGAAGATTACGCGAAAAATGTAAGAATAACTGTAGTTTGCTTTAGTTCATTTGAGTCAGGACATCCCTCAGGAAGGTATCAAACGCGTTTCAAAAAGTGTTTGCACCTAAATAATCGTACCGTTCGTATTTGGTTCGTTTTTGTACCAAATACGAACAAATCGCTACTGTGAATGCTGGAATTCTTATTAACGTGAAGGCTTGTTGCAACGCAGTAACTTGTTATGGTCAGAGCTCAGATGTTAAGGGCTCAAATACAGTGCAACAGCATATCAATAGAAATGATTGATAATGTATGTAAACATCTATTGAGACAATTTATCATAAACTTGTATTTCTCGATGAAGAACAACGTGGTCCCCTTTCTTTAAAAGAACAATAAAGAGTCATCTCCAGCCGTAGTAACAAAGGAAGAGAATGGTTTGGCTCTATAAGCTATGTGCTTGATCTCTTATTATCAAGCATCGTATTACAATGTTTTCTTAGTATCTTGAAGCGCCCACTTTGTCATTTTGAAAGAAACACTGCAAAGAGGCATTCCACTAATTGTGCATTGGCTCGATGTTCTCCAAAAGTATACTGCTTATTGCTGCATGGCTTTGTCTTAAAGTAACCCGTTTTCAAAGTATGTTTAAAACTCTAAATAGAATGGCATCCTTATTAACGTGAAAAATTGTTAAAAGATGGATGGACGCACTCCAAACTCACCCTTTTGTTTTTAAAATCGAAGAGGTGCAGCTTCGACTGGTGGGATCATCCTGTCCATTATGACAATACCTGCCTCAATCATTATGAGACTGCGTTTGGGCTACATGTCGTACTAAAAGCCATTGCAAGTGAGTTTTATCAGGCATCTGCTCTGAAGTTTTCTATTGAAGCTTTTTCCATTCATGGCCTAGTAAACTAGCAACACATTTATTCTGATATGGCATGTTTAATCTCTGGAAAGAGATAACTTTTTTTTTTAAAAGAAAAGCCAGGATTTAAAGATTTTCGCGTATTCTTACCATTATAATGTCTAATCTGTCTGGATGCTAGAGGCATTGTAGTTGTTTAAGACATACCGGCATATAAATGTATTGGTATATCATCCCGGTATGTTTTGCTGTTGAGAGAGTTGATAACTCAGATTGCTTTACATGAAGAACACATGAATGGGTGGATGATTGAAAGGATAACTAAGCAGTACGCAACCCCAAATGGATCGAGTCGTTTTTAAAAAAAGGTGATCTTCCATTAAAAAGGGTATTATATGAAGAGAAGTGTATGTTTCGACTGTTGTAATAAGTAAATGAGAATAAATGAAATTCCTGTTGACAAAGACCTCATATTGTTGAAATTCATATCATTGGGAAACTTGACAAAACGGCAAAATATAGTTAAAGGAATATTACAGCAAATAATAATATATTTAACTATACATTAACAAAGATGTACCGAATAAGTAAAATTCAACAGAACAACATTCACGATAAAGTACCTCATCTCTTACAGGGATTATTTCGTAATTTCCAGAGAGCCCATCAGAGTTTCCTTCAAGAAAACTATCTGATAAAAACTTACTTCGATGAATATAATAACTCTAATGTAAGACTGATAATGTACTATCCTTTTGATTCATGGGTAGCATTAGACAAATGACCTAATTATACAGGAATAGCAATAATACTGATAATTGAAACATAGCATAGGTATTCAAACAAGAACAACGTCAAAAAACATTTCGTCAATATCAAACTAGAACGATATGAGTGCAAAACGATTTCGAGGCACCTTGCTTGATTTGAAAACAGACAAGTAGATTGCTCAACGTAATCAAATATCCTGTTTTTCATATTTATACATGACATGAGAGTTGGAAGAATCTCACTACTGATTTTGGACAATATGGGAGAGTTAATACATTGCAAATAATGTTGAATACTGCTATCGTACTTAAGGCTCAATAGTAATATGTTTAATTGAGTGAAACATACAACGTTTCGCAAAACATTACAATAAACCTCTGATCTCAGATATGCGTACTGCTAGAAATCATGTTTCTGTTTGATTAAGGAAATATGTTCAATTGCACGCGTTTGAATATGAAATCCAACGCAAGATGAATACATAAAGAGAGAAAGGAGTAGGGATTAGTGCTAAAGCTTATGTAAGATGAGCAATCTGACATACCACCTGAACAGATTACCCTTTTTCTGTCTATGTTTGTTTGTTGAATTCAGAAAATGCGGGCCTTGATTTTGTTTGCTCAACAATGGTAGATCAGAAACGAAAACCTGAATCTTGGGTTTCAGTTATTTTTTCTCAATAGACAAGGCATTTGCCATTATTTGGTTCAATTGGGCAGAATTGTGCTGCTAATTCACGAAATAAGCCGGCTGGGTCAAATATACTCAAATGTATTACACAGATTCATTAGATTATTAAACGATGCAAGATGCGGTAAATAATGATGTAAAGAGTTCGTTATGTTTGTTCGTCTTCATTTACATTATTATTTTTCTCAATGACAAATTCGGCAAAGTATCACGATATATTGTTTGTTTGTCCTATGAATGTTTGCGAGTACCCAAAGTATTATATTTTTAATCCCTAACATTGGCGAGGTTTCAAAAGAGACAAGTAAAAAAAGGCGAAGGGCTGTATGGCTATAAAACGAAGCAAATCATTTTCATCTGCAGAGTATGGCTTGCTTAGCTGTCCTTTTGAAAACAGATCGCCAAATTGTTTTTTTGTTTTAGGTTTCAGTTAGTACTCTTTGGTTGTTGTCGTTCCTAAATAAAATCTTCCACTCTGTACCTTTCCTTCTTTCCTTTCTTGCTCTCTAACATTCTGTTCAGTTTGTATAACGACCAACTGAACCATTTCCTCTTCAATCGTTTCTGCAGAGCAGTAGCATAGCTAGAAATGTCGAGATTTATCCAGACAATCATCATCTTGCTTATCTTGGCAAGTTTCCTCCTTCAAATCCTCGTGATGTTGGGCAACTTTAAAGGCCTACGATCATTATACATTGCCAAAATCGACGTCAGCTCATCTGCCACTGATAGTGGAAGCATTCTGGGTGATTTATGGAATAAAGCCAAAGGATCAGCGCTCAATATACCTCAATACATCACAGTAGCTCTTTTCCTTATGTGTGAACGAAACAATACTTTTCAAACAAGCTGTACCCCTCCTTCGTTTGGCTTTACATCAAGTAAGTATTATACATCAATTATGAGAATTAAAATAAAGGAAGCGGGTTTCTGATCTGTTAAACTTATTCGTATCTATTTATTGAACTGGAAAATAGCCGCTCCTGGTATCTTGGGTACATTATTAAGCCAAATCCCTGACTCTGCTCATAAAACTTTGATGGGTGTTCAAGGTGGTGTCTTTATCTTATCGGCTATTCTCAGTTTGTTTTTGTTGATCTACATGCTTCTTCATTGCTGCACTACGCGTAAGAATACGCGTGAATATAATGCTTGCCATCGCGCATTCATTTTCGTTCTCTTTGTCGTCGCATTGGCTTTTGCTATCGCTACTTTCGCCGTTCAATATGCTGCTTTTGGTGCTATTAAGATGGGTATTGAAGCAGCCAAAAGTAAATTCCTGCCCTCCTCCATGAGTAGTTTGGTCAACTTGAACACTCACACTGGTAATTCGATTTGGGTCTCTTTGGTCGCTTTTATTTTGCTGTTGATTGCTACTATTCTTATGTCCTTTGTCGTCTTCTGCTGTGGTAGAAGAAAAGGTGATTCGGCAGCTGATGAATTTGATGCATACGAAATGGAAAGAGTGAGAGACTCATAAAGTGGTAGTTTTGAGGTATATCTCAAAATTCTGATTTACTGCTGTCCATCTCTTTTTAATATTACTTGTAACTTCTGTACTTATATATAATCAAAAGCCTTGCCTTACCTTTACTATTAATTGCATGCACTCTCGATAGATACTCTTACCCTTTAATACGATCGACACAATAAATAATGACTCTCAACCTGAAAATGTTTTTTAAGCGCATTTGAAATGCTGCTCTGTAGGAACTGTATGTACCAAAAGTTACAACAGCACAAACACGTCTTGCTTATGAGTTTATTTAGAGTATTTGATGCAATTAAAAAAAGGAACCCAACCATAGGCATGATAAGTTCATCTGCAATGTGAGTGGCCCTGACATTACAGTGATACGTCCTCATATTAATCAGAACTATTAAGGAAAGGGATACTTCGAGTTTATACTCTTTTATACGGATAATTCTTATGAAGAAGAGAAAACAAAGGAAACGTATATTTCTTGAGAGCTAAAAACAGCCAAAGGCAGCTAAAGAAAAGTGTCCAAGTGCTCTTTCTTCTGTTACAGAAGTTGATCCCCTTAATTATTGTTATTGGGTAAGTTACCGCAGTTTTCAAACCAAGATATAAGTAATGAACATCGTACTTTTCGAGTGAATGACAAACGATTTGAAAAATAAAGGAAAGCTTTTCCTTGATGTATGTCTCTGACCATTACTATTTACACTTGCCCGCCTTGGAAAATTTCATCCCTCAGTCTGGATGCAGATTCCACCAAATATTTATTTCGCAGCAACTGCAATATTTTCAGGAACGACGACCAAATGGCAGCGAAAAATACAGTATCTGGACAATGAGCAAGTGATTGATCTGTATCTTTTCTTTGTTCCACATTCAATTTTGACACTGTCCGACTTTGAACGAAGAGATTGTGTGATTTTGAGAAGTCCAAGAAATTACCGTCAAGTTAATGTCCCGACTAGCTTTAATTGACATGGTGCTTCCCTTTTTGTATTAAAATCAGTCGTCGTTAAGTCCATGGAACACAACCCCACTTTTTAGTACATTTGTAGTTGTGCTTTTTTTAATGTTACTTTTCAATAAATAATGATCTAATTTCATTTGATATTGTCATCTTCCCTTCCTGTAAAACTTTTCTGTTCCTCCTGTAAGTTATACATTCTCTGTTTGATATAGAGCCTCATTTTTGTCCTTGTCATTACACCTACTATATTTTGAAAGAGCATCTTATTAATTTGTAATATGCCAAAATTGGATTCTATTAAAATTGATCGACGCCAACTTACGATATATTCTATCAGCATTATTGCTTTAGCAAATTTTGATATTGTTGTTTCTGAAGGTAGACCAGCATGTTCTGATAATGTTGATTTATTGGCTGTATATTAACCTGGATTCCTCATCTGACATAGGAACAATAAATGATAATTCATCTTCTTGCAATCCAGCAAATTGCAAGACTGTTTGCACACCGAACTGTAACGCAGACGAAGCATGTGTTCTGCGAACTATGTCTGAATGTGGTGTTTGCCCAAACTCCATTTGTGTCAGCCGAACTGTTCTCAATCTACCACCTATTCCAACCGCATCTAAAGCAGATACAACACGAGTATCTTCTACAGCATTAAAACCCACTACTTCAAATAACAAAAGCTCGTCAGCAGCAACAGCAGCAGCATCGACATCTACAACTGATACAGGAGTTCTTGTGGGGGGCATTGTAGGTGGTTTAGTTAGTTTTGGGTTACTCTTAGCATTTTGCCTATTTTTATATTTTCGACATAACAAAAAGAAAAGACGATATGGCACCAAGACTGGTCGTGCTGGCGGAGGAGGGCTGCTACCTTTTCTCAATAACGGTTCGCATGTACTAGGGAGCAAAGAAAAGTCTTATCATAATCAGCAACAATTGCAGATGCAAAAAGAGCAACAACAGCTAACAACTCCACACCCAACCGTTTTGGCAGCGTTAGCTCATCAATATCGTTCTAGTTATTCAACTTCCAACCCGAAAGAGCAAATTGTCGAGTCCATAACGGACGATAATAATAATAATGTTAAAAGTAATGGAACAGCAAAAAAAGATGGAGCAATAAGAAGGAAATCCTCAATGAAGGCAGGAGAGACTCTTCAAAGAAAAGTAGCGTTACAAAACAAAAGAATATCAGAAATCTTGAATGATAATCCAAGATTAGTATCAACAGCAGTGCAACAAAATGGGAAGCACCATCACCTCCATCAGCCTGTCGTTTTAACCGATGATAACCGGCATAGTGTCAGTTCCTCGATGATATCGACAGACGATGAGTCTGATATTGAAGAGCAACAGCAACAGATAGCTAAAAGGAGATCCGCCGCTTACAACTTACCATATCAAAAACCTACAAACATGAATACAACAGCTTCTACAACTAATATAGTGCAAGCAGCAGCCGTAGTAACTCGAGCCAAACCACAGATCATGCGAGTGAATTCAGTTAGAAGTACCAACACTACCAATTCGACATCTAGCGGAGGTTTAAGCCGCAATGGATCTGTTCGAACGATTTTGACACCATATGATCCCCCAATAGTCAATTCGCTTACACGTAGCGCCTCATCTCGAACAGCGGCAACAAACAAAAGTGATAAATCATTAAATAGTGGTAACAATCTGCTTCTTTATAGAAGTGCTTCCGTTCGATCTACTGCAACTAATCAGGTTGTTAGTACCACAATGGTTTCAAGCACAGCACCGGAGCTTACTAGCGCCAAACCATTCAACAAAAAGCAATTGCATAGAAGTGTATCTGTCCGATCAACACTAAGTGAAGTAATATTCGTCAGCAGAAGTAGTTCTGTAAAATCTACTAACAATGATACTTTAACAAGTGATGCCAGCATAACGGATCAACATAACCTTTCTCTACCGGATGGTGACATTAGTGGAAACCAGCAGCAATCAATCAATAAGCATAGCAACTTTCATGCTACTAATACAAGACAAGATGCAAAAGATGATGATCAAAGTATCGACCATTTCATAACAACATTTGATAGTCATCCTTTACAGGCATATGATGTCGCAAGGACCTTAGCAAATCCATTCCACGACACACAAACATCGTTTAGAACTGCGAATGAGGATTGGAGCAAGAATCCATGATTCATCAGTGCTTCTTTTCAATTCGCATGAACATGACATGATGTTTTGAATGGTTTTGTTTATTTTTTTAAAGCTGAACATATAAATATACAAAAGATTAATGAAAATAAAGATAGATTCTTGTTCTTTTTCGCTGTAAAGAATGTTTCAAACGTTGCGAATGGTATTTTTGAAGGTCTTTTTTTACACGAATGAATGGATCCTGAGTATCTATTGATCCGTCTTCTTGCTCTTCCTTTTCTCTTTTTTTGATTGTTTCGAGTTCTCTTTTGTATCCTCCTTGCTACTATCATTCAATGCTAATGTTGGTGTAAGGTTGGCTAATGCTTGTTCGGCTTGCTTTCTTTCTGCTGCTGCTGCTTTAGCAGCAGCGATGTTGGCAGCAATTTCTGCTTTCCTTGCTGCTTTTCGTTGTTTCGCTTTCTCAGCTAGTGTTCTTTCTCTTTGCTTCTGCTTCTCCTCCTCAGCCTAGAAATTGATTCGCCGTAGACGGCTTTAGATTAGTCTATCGTTGACTCAATACAAAAATATATGTTCAATTTTTCACACTTACAGCCATTTTTTGTGCCTGTATCTCGTTCAATAACTCTTCTTTGAATGGCCATTCATTTGGAATTCCCGGATCTTTGTTACTCTCTATTTGTAAATAACGACTTTAGCGACTACACATATGAGCTTTCATTTAAACTGATACACATAATTTACGTACTCTTATTATGTTGTGCGGGATTTTTTCTTTGGTCTCTATTTTCTTTACGATGAGCTTCTTTGATCTTCTTTAAAATTCTGTGTTTACGATGAAGACGAACACGTTTACTCTTGGGTTCTATATAGCAACGATGAGCAAAAACGTAAGACGTTTGATCTTGTTTTCGTTTCTGTAGGCTTTGAATCAGATCTTACTCTTAGCAACCATTATTTAACTGATAATACTATAAATTAACAAAAGCAGAAGTTACTTTTTTTGAGTACTTTCGGAGGGCAATGAGGTTTGGAGTTTATGCGGGAAAAGGAAAATCGTCACGGCAAAGCCACTGGAACAAATGACAGGCTTAAATGCAACCTGGAGGAACAATGATACCACATTCGGGCATAACAACACCCATTAAACTATCATACAAATTTATTTACAATCTTTTTGTGTTACAACATACAACAGGTATATCAATAATAGTGTACTGCTTCGAATCCAAAAAAATTACAAAAGACTAATCTTTCTACGCTAGATCCTCTGGTAAATCCAAAATATGCCCCATCTTTTTCACTTTTGTTGTTAAGTATTTGTCCAATTCACTTCGGGGTGTAGAAGTACCGGAAGACAGCGCGGGTGATTCCATTATGTAATCTGCACTGCAGCTGGCTTCTCTCTTGGGCAGAGAAGGCGAAGGAGCCGCACTATTTGTATTGCTGTCATTATGAGCATTAATTCCATTCTCAGCTAGGAAATGTCTCAAAACGGGATGTGACCATGTACGCGGTATCATAGATTGACGTTTAACGACTTTAATGTTGCCGTAAGACTCCAATTGTTTAATTTTATCAGGATTGTTGGTCAAGAGCTGAATTTTGGAGAGTTGAAGATCGCTGAGAATGGCGTTAGCAATACCATAAGTCCTGCCATCAGCTGGGTGTCTTAGTAAAACATTCGCTGCGACTGTATCATGACCAAGATCTTGCAAATTGTAAGCTCTAGTCAATAATTAGTTATATAAATGTCAGGACCTAATATGGTAAAGCACGCGCTTCATCTCTCACATGAATCAGATACTTACTTTAATTTCTCCATCAACCCGATGTTTCTACCCTCCTGTCTCAAGTAAACAATCACGCCTCTTCCGGCTTCCTGCATTTGAGCCATAGCACTATCTAATTGTTCACCGCAGTCGCATCTTGCTGAATGTACTGTCTCTCCTGTGAAGCACTCTGAATGAATTCTCACCAAAGGGGGTTCAGACATCATTTTCCATTGGCTTTTCGCTTCAGCTTGTTGTTGTTCCAAAATCTTCTCTTGATCCTGCGTCAAGGTCATTGATTTATTTTCCTCTGTGACCATTTCCTGCAAGCGTCCAAAATAAGCACCTCGTACAATACGATTCATAATCGTCTCGTTTTCCCAGGTCTTATCAAGTGATTTGGATCGAATATCATTTCCATATACAATCGCTAAATGTTCTTTGTTGTCTTGGTTATTTTTGTAGAGGTACAAGTACATTTCGCCACCTTGAGTAGTAGGTATACGCGTACGTACTTGGCATTGAATTTTGATTTCACTGTCTGGGACAAGGCAAGGGGTGACAGCACTGGGGGAATGCACTTGATTTTTTAGAAAATCGATGTATTCTTGATAGGTGGTAGGATGATCTTTTTGTTGGTGTTGAAATTCTTTAGCAGCTGCGTCACTCACCACATTCATACCGAAAAACGTAAATACTGTTGAGCTCATTAGGTGTGAATACTACTATATTATAGCTGTTATGATTCGAAAAAAGTAAAGCTTCTTATCAGAAAGTATGTTGATCGAACGAGGGTTTGAAAAGGATTAGAAAGAAAAAAGATCTAGCTTATTTTCAATCTGTCTGAGTTTATGCCTCCCATTTGCTTTTGCTATTAGTCAGCAATTAGGTGTCCGAGCATTACAAATTATAAATTCCACATGGTCCGGTGGTCAGTTTTAAAGTTCCAGAAAATTAAGCCAAAATGGTTAGTGAAAGGATTAGCGTGCATAGAAAAAGCTACGTCAACATAATACAACCGAAGTGAGCTAAAAGATCTTCCTTTTCTTGATCTGAAACATATCACATACGCTGATGAAGCCATTCCAGTATAACTGACATCAGTAGCCAAACCAGCATATGTATCCTAATGTTTTGAAGGATAGCGTAATATGTTAGTTAGAACGGATAATAGTGTTAACATTGTATTGTAACGTAGTGAACGATTTATATAAAGATCGCTAGAACCTGAAGAACAACTGTTACTTCACCTGGTCAATTTTGAGGTATATAAAATGCTTATTGCTTTAAGACAACCTTAAATTGCTTTTCATAAACTCTTATCACGAAATTCTTGTATTCTGTGGTTCATCTTTAACAAATGGTACCACTTATAAATGTTCCTATGCTCATTCTGTAATACACGTAGGTCACTTCTTTGTTATGATTCGCTGACTGGCTGTGATTTGAAGCGTTACCGTTGTTATCAGTACATCTCGATGACACGCGTGCCATACAATGCTAACAACTTCATTAATATTTGTAACGTGAATCTTCGTACGTGCTCTCTTTTGTAGCCATCTCTTTATTATAGCAAAAATTAATGATGTGCCAGGAGAATTGCTTTTCCCTTCCTTTGCTTGAAATCGCTTTAGCCTAACTGCTCTACTAGTACAATATACCCTATTACTTACGACTAAAATACGAAAAGGAGTATAATAGTTATATGTGATTAGAATAAAGCTGCCTATAGAAAAACGGCCAATCAAGAACGGGATAGTTAAGCTGGTGGAAACAGCAAATCGCGGTTCGAGCATTGACTGCTGAGTAATGCATTACTTTATAAAAGTCGGAAGATTTATCCGATCTAAGCACAAAACAGAAGTACTATTACTTTTTAAAAGCAACACTTACTAAGATTTATTGAAAGGCAAAATGAGACCAATAAGGTACAATTTTTGGAATATTCTGAAAACAAAAATAAAAATGCTGCCCTTCGATTCCCTCTATAAATACCTGCTAAAATAGCGACTGGCTAAGGACGCTTTAAATAGCCCAACCAGCTCCCTTATAAATGTTATTACGATTGGCCTCTGTTGCCTACACTAAGCTTTACTTGCAATATTGTTGAACTGCTAGGAAAAGTAACTGTGTATTGCTTCGAGTCAAATTTTTTCATTTAAAAAGATCAAAAATGCTCGCTTCTGCTCAAATTAAGTAAACGGGACTGTGTTTAAATCAGGCTTTATGATGTCAGCACCAAATTTCTGATCTTAGATTTTTGCGTGTTGCTTGTTGTTGCACAGACATTGGGAAAAATACATCACGCATTCTTTCCATTCTTTCTTACTTTTTCTTGCTTTCAATACCTTTGTCAAAGATTTCCCTTTTTTCGTATCGTGTGTTGAAGAAATCAGTCAACAATGGATCCTCAGCAACAACAACTGAGGTAAAGAAATACCCCTCATATTTGTCTGCCTGACACTCCATAACTAATTCCAATCTAATCAGTCACGAAAATGACAGTTGGAAAAAGTCCTTAAACTTACCCAAGAAAGATACTCGACCGCAAACTGAAGTAGGTTTTATTAGTTCTCGTACCTACTATGAACTATAGTAGCGATTAGGGCTAACAAGTTTAATCTCCTTCATCCAATTTATAGGATGTCACTGCTACTAAAGGAAATGAATTTGAAGATTACTTTCTGAAACGAGAACTTTTGATGGGCATCTTCGAAGCTGGATTCGAACGTCCTTCCCCTATCCAAGAAGAAGCTATTCCTATTGCTTTAGCCGGCCGGGACATTCTCGCTCGTGCCAAAAACGGTACTGGTAAAACTGCCGCTTTTATCATTCCCACCTTAGAAAAGATCAACAACAAAAAGAACAAAATTCAGGCTCTATTGTTAGTTCCCACACGTGAATTGGCTCTTCAAACTGCTCAAGTTTGTAAGACTCTGGGCAAACATTTGAATATTCAAGTTATGGTTACAACTGGTGGTACTACTTTGAGAGACGACATTATTCGACTTGGCGAGACAGTTCATGTTGTCGTGGGTACACCAGGCCGTATTTTAGATTTGGCTTCGAAGCGCGTGGCTGACTTCAGTGAAGCAACGACTTTTGTGATGGATGAAGCTGACAAACTCTTGTCACCCGAATTCACGCCCATTATTGAACAGTTGATCGGTTTCTTCCCAAAGGATAGACAGATCATGTTATTCAGTGCTACTTTTCCTATGATTGTAAAGAATTTTAAGGACAAGTTCTTAGTGAAGCCTTATGAAATCAACTTAATGGACGAGTTGACCTTGCGTGGTGTCACTCAATATTATGCTTATGTCGAAGAAAGACAAAAGGTTCATTGTTTGAACACGTTGTTCTCAAAGGTAATTCGGTTTGACATGTTTTGCCACCGTTAGCTAATACCGAAGTCTCCACCAGACTAATGATTTAATTGTTATCTCACACTAGCTTCAAATCAATCAGTCTATCATCTTTTGTAATTCTACCAATCGCGTTGAACTCTTAGCCAAAAAGATCACTGAGCTCGGCTACTCTTGTTTCTATTCGCATGCAAAAATGTTACAGAGTCACCGTAACCGTGTTTTCCACGACTTTAGAAATGGCGTTTGCCGTAACTTGGTTTGTTCCGACTTACTCACACGTGGTATTGATATTCAAGCAGTCAATGTAGTTATCAATTTTGATTTCCCTAAGAATGCCGAAACCTATCTTCACCGTATTGGTCGTTCTGGTCGTTTCGGGCATTTAGGTTTAGCCATCAATCTGATTACATATGAAGATCGGTTCAACTTGTACAAAATCGAGCGTGAATTGGGTACTGAAATTCAGCCCATTCCTCCTGTCATTGACAAAACATTGTATGTAGCGCCCAATGCTTTGGATGAAGCCCAAATCCAACAGCCTAATCGTCAAGAGGCTATGGCTACACGTCAGCAACAACAACAAGAAGAACAGCAACAAGGCGAAGAGGGTGTTGTGATGAACAGTAATAATAACGTTTCGATGATGGCACAGCCACAACAACAGCAGTACCGTCAACATCAGCAATACCGAAGAAATAACAACTACAACAATAACGGTGGACAAAGATTCAACAATAACAACAACAACAATCAATACAGACGTCGTAATAATAATAATTATAATAATAACTCGCAACAAAACCAACAAAATCAACAACTTTCTTCTAGACCGTAAAAAGAAATGTACATTGCCAGAAGACGAGAGTAGCTTTATATTCTTTATTTTGTATTTTTACTGTATACGTACCACAATATTAGTATTGTTTTTATTGCTACAGAAATACGCGTCATCTTTTCACAACATTCTCTTCCTATTTTGTCACACTTGTAAATATGTTTTTGAACACTTCATTCCCTGTACCTTTTTCTTAAAGATGATTGCGCAAACTCTTGTAAAGAAATTCGAAATAAACAGTGTTTAACTGCTATTTTAGACTTTTCACAAATTTTATTGGACACTATTAAATCTTAATTTAGACAACTTTCCATTATCTTACGATGAAGCCGTATATTATTCTTGGACGATTTCGTTGATCATCAATTATTCAGTAACATCCAAGCAGCATTAAGGATGGCGTACAAGCTAGCCCTAAAAATGAGTCTTCATTAGTAAGGAAGTCACTAAGAAAGCTCTGTTTGGCGTCACTTTGCAATAGAATGAGCTACAAAAAGCTTGACAACTTTTTCGTCAAATGACGATGTGTTATAAGACCAACCAGATGTTCGTCAATGCCTTTTTTTGGAACTTTGCCCAATGATAAAGACGTGCCTTTCTTTTCTCGCGTTTTTGTTGTCAAAGTTAAATTATAATGAAGAGGTTCTTTTAAAACGAGAATAAGATCCCTTCCAGCTAAAGACTCTGTTCTCAAGATTATTCTTTCACTTATATCATAGCATTGCTGAGCTAAAGATAAACACAAGTATGCTTTTCAGAAATCTCATTCGATCTGATGGCTTCACTGTAGACTTCCTATTTAGTCGTAAGAAGAAACCAAAAGAAGACGCCATCATTGATCATCATAACTTGACGTTGGAAGACTTCTCCTATGAAGAGATCACGGCAAACTACAGACCCACATTTGTTGATCCTGGCCGAAAGACAGTATTTACAGCAGCAATCGGGTTAGAAACAAACAGACATGAGATACGGCGCTGCTCGACAAAAGGATATTAGCACATGACGGGTAGTACTCGTGTCAAATGCAGAATTAGAAAGGAAAAAGGCCGATTGTACGATAAAAGCGATAGAAAGCAATATATCGAGTAGTAAAACAGGCTTGCCTGAACAGTATAAGAGATATACTATTTACATACTACAACATTTAGAGATCCTGTTCTCATTCTATGGGCCTGGTATGGGTGAAACTAGATTCCGTCTGTATCAAGGGCAGCAAGCGTGCGGCAGATACGATGGTGAACATGCTTGTTGATGGAGGTGTCAAAGACGACAAAAAATTACGGAAAAAAAGAAGGAAATTAGACACCGTGCGTGGCTGTAGTATCCTTGTTTGCAAAACCTATAAGATACTATGGAACCGGGATGTCAATGCAGCAAAAAACATGATGGCCATCAGCATTTCGGTATGGAAAGACAAGAAACGTCCTACGGAGTTCAGCCGGAAGACAACTTCTTAGTCTTTTGATATTTATTAACGCCAGAACGAAACTGGCTTGATATTTACAGGTAAACGTCTTCCATTTTAGTGTAGTTCGATCTTCAAACTCTAACTCAATCGTCTCAAAATTTTGGTCATTCCGTCCAGTTATTTTTTAGCTTCGTCTAAACTCGCAGTTTAAAAAACTGTAAACAGTCTCCTTCCGATCTTCACTTAATTTGAGTTTTTTTATGGACTGGATTACGGTCGGATGTGGGAAGTAGAAAAATTGAAAAGTGTGGAGAAACGTGTAGAAAGGCTGCAAACCATTTATTGGTTATCTGGATTTGAATCGTGACTCCAAACATGGCCAAATAGGGCAAACATAAAATAAGATGAAGGTGAGAGGCCCTGCACAATTCCTTCCTCCCTCAAGCCTCCCTCTCCTCTGAAGGTTCTCTTACAATAATTTCAATATGTTCCAAAAGCTTGTCAACTACTGGATGTCCACCTTCATTACAGAACGTCTTCTAGCAAGCCCATTATTCAATCGCATGGCCGCTAAGACACATCAGCATGTCTCTACTATTACAAATAAAGGTAAAAATGAGTTAAACAAGCTGTAGGTTGTGCGTAGTTCGCTAATCGAGATCTCACGTTGTAATCAGGAACCAAAACCGGCTCTGAATTTATCAAGGCTTTTAAAGAGAATCTCGAAAAGGAAGCCCAAAACAATGTACGAAAGTAATCATTTCTTAATGCAACACACACTCTTTTTGCCCGTATATTTTCCAACTAGCAACAACTCTTTGTACAAGCTACTTTTAAATTTAAGCTTTATTTATCTGATTATTTGTCAGTCTACACATATATCCCATCATAACACTCAGCAACCAAACATATATATATATACATATATATATATACAGTATATATCTTTTCTCTTAAAAAAAGAAAGGTGATTAAAATCTATTTATTCTTTCAAAAAGAAAATCAAAAGAAAATTGTGTGCAATGTAATAGTAGAATGGAGTTATTGGTACAAAGTAAACAGTAAAAAAAAAGGGTATTCTTGATTGGATGCATGACAGAGCAGTGTCGGTTTTGTGAAAAGAAAAACAAAATAGGTGGGAGGTGGTCTATGTTACAATTCGAATTGAGCTGTGGGAAGATGGGCATACTTCAGTTTAGCATGGCAATTAAACCATGTTTTCAGGTGATACGGTTGTTGGCTCAGAATTGATAATCTGCTCCATTTTACGTGCTTTCGTATAGTCAGACACAGCTCGAAGTATGATAAACCAACCGAGGAACATCATTATATAAGCAACCAAATCAGCCTGAGTAGCAGCGTCATTGTTATCGTCATTGTGCATACTACCGCTGTCGTTATTTCCGCTACCATAATCAAAGTTTTCTTCCAAGCTGCCTCTACTACGTACATAGAATCCATATTGAACCAGTGAAATGCCCAAACCTGCTTTTGCTCCCTCTTTTGCGGCATGAGTTGTATGTAATAAATAAGTCAACATAAATCCTACCATTTGAAAACTAGCAGATACTGCTAAATTCCAAATGAAGCTCAATACACTTCCTACTGGCAGTCCTCCCACTAAAACAAAGTCTCCTACTCCGGCAGGTGCAATAACTGTTGTTTGCCAATAAGGCGGTGTAGCGTCTGCCGCAGCTTCTTCATATGTCTATTCAAATAACGAACGAATTGGTTTGTTATATGTTCATAATAACTACTTTCTATAGCAACAGATCTGAGCAATAACTTACCGGTGGCACTTCATCTTCTACTTTTGAGTCTAAATCAGGTTTGGCTGATATGTTTGAAAACACACCATCAGTTGATTGTTGTTGAATGCCTATTCGTGAATTATTATTTCCCGTAGAAGGCAAATGACTAGGAGTTGTATTTGAGTCTTCGTAAATGTTATTGCTGATCGATGTGGGCGAAGGAGGTAATAAGTGTTGTCGCTCAGCTGATTCAAGATGTTCGATTTCGTCATACTCTTCCTCGTCGTTGTTCGGACCAAAAGCATCCTCTAGGCTCGCTCTTTGACTATCGATGATATTATGCTGTTGCTGTCTATGATTATTGTCTGTCGTTGCTGATGGTGCTGATGGTTGAGAAATGTAATTACTGGAGTAGTGATCATCGGCTTGATTATCTAAAGGAATCTAATTATATGGTTAGACAGACTCAGTTAGTTCAGTTTCAATAGTATGGCAGCTTTTAAAAAACCAAGTAGGCTTTACTTGTTCATATTTATGAGAGTTTGGCATTGTTTGTAATACTTTCTAATAAGTAATTAAAACTAATTGCAATTAAAATATAAAGGAAAAAGAAAAAAAAAAAGCCAAGTATGACCTCAAAAACAAAAAAAAACCGTTTTCTTAGATTTTTTTTTTTTTTTTTTTTTTTTTTTTTGTTTGTTTGACGTTGTCTCGAATGGGACTAAGATAGCTTCGTTCATTTAGTAACTTCATTGCAACCTTTTGTACTGCTGGAATATCATCTATACACAATTATTCTAATTATGAGATTTAACGAGTCGTTTCATTCTTACAAACTGTTCTTTGTTTGACAGTATGAAATTATGCGCATGAATTGTTTAATTTGTCCTGCAAGCTCGTCAAGTTCTCTTTCGTCCTTGTCTTTAAACGTGCATTTTGCATTTTATTCTTCTAGCATTTGATTCTTTGGTATATTCAATTTACACTAAGGTGAACATCTATATGGTCGTAATAGCTAAAGCAATAGATGCATAAAACCGAATATAAAAAGCTATCCTGTCATTCATTTGACAGAAAAATGATAAGAGAAACATTATTTCGAGTTGGTTTGAGCTCTGCCCTAAGTAAGAAAGTGCAATTCAATCTAATAGTTGAGCCAAAATGAGAGGATTCAAGCAAAAGAATCATGCAAAAATTGCAGTAATGTCTCTGACGAATCTATGTTGCAATAAATTCCTTATGTATGGCCACCACTTCGTTTTGCTTTAAAACCCGCCATAACAACACAACGAATTAGGTCATATTACCAATGACGCTGTCTGCTAGCACATACTTATAGCAATCCTAGAGAATACTACTGAAAAGTATTCGTCTTCTTTTGAAGAGTTTTCAATTATAACCTAGTGTAATTGAATTGAAGCTCGATTTCCAGACCGGAACCCTGACAGCCTTTCCAGTTAAGATATAGTCAGCGCATAGAAACTTCCATTTCTCATCACATTACAGTATCGAAATTTCCAGCTGCAAGGTCATCGAAAAGATAAACTATCAGTAAGCGATTGTGCTCACGGCAGCTATACCATATATAGTTCAGAATAATTTTAAAAACGCTATGTATTGAAGTTATAAGCTCAAAGGGAGTTCATACTCTTGTGTATTATTGAAAATCTCGCGTCATATTTTGTTGGCTTATGATCTCCAACTATGTAATTGCTTACAATATGCGTAATAAGTATGCGTTTTGCTGGAAACGCTCAATCAAGTATAACAATAGTTGTTTCGCTTTCAGTTAAATTAAATATGACTTCAGAATACACGTTTTCTGAGCGTGCATATTTCACTATTGATTAAATTAGCGTTCTCAGAGTTCGCAATGATACGTGTTTTGCACAAAGCGGTGGTAAACAAAAAATGCAATAGATTTTACCACAAGCAAACCTCGCATAAATCAGATCGGCCTTTACGGGGTGACTTCAGTTCACTTCTACCGATTTTTGCTAAGCCGCTCGAATTTTGACAAAAATCATAGAATGGGATATTTTTTAGACTATTTCTCACCAGCGAGTAGCATTAAAATTAAAAACAACTCAAAATGGGAGGCATCAGTAACATGAATAAGAGTAAAGTATAGATCTTTGTGATTATATAGTGTTTTTACTCTTATAGTAAACTGACAACTATTTTCTTTTTCAATCCTACAGTCAGAGGACCCTCAAAATACAACGCAAAAAGGGTAGCTAAGCATAATAGCAAAAGAGCAACCAAAGTAGTGCCTGCTGTTACTACAAAAAGAGTTGTTACAAAAAAGAAGCAGAAACAGTTAGAAAAGGCACTCAAGAATGTATAGTATCTTGCTTTATTTGACGAATCTTGCAAAAGTTCCAATTTTGGGCACGAATTACTGATCAGCTAAATTGTTCCATTAGCAAAAGAAATTATTGGCAGCAAAAGGCATTATAGAATACGAGGAAGACATGAAGGGTTAGTGAAGAGTCAGTACAATTATCTGATATTTAACGGCAGCACTAACTTGTGTGTGTTTTCTCAACTTTAGATGTTGCACTTCCGGATCCAGGCAGACAAAGAGTTATCACCGCCTGTATACCTCCTGATGAAGTTTTAGCTGCTGCTGCTGCAGGTCCAGGCACAATACTTGGGGCCCCTCAACAATTGTAAAGTTAGAAATTTAACAGTCTTTGTGTTGACGACTATGGAAGGCCCTCATCCATGTTGATGATGTGGTGGCAGTAATGTTTTTTGATGGCATTCTTCAGTGGATTGTATCTTTTTCTTTCCTTGTAAATACACGTTTTTTCCGATGCAGTTTTTCTTTATTTTAGTTTATATCTTTTATGTACGAAAGTCTTTTTTATATCAATTCTCATTCATTTTTGCGAAAGTAAACGAAATATGTCTCATGAGGATAAAAGACTCTATTTTGATTATCTACAGGCACATCTTTGATAGCCTCTTCGATCTTGACCTTTAATTTTTTTTGTTCAGCTTTATCAAGACTAGAGATGTAGCTTTTAGTCAGCACTCTCTTCCATATGTTCTCTTTAGGAACCTCAAAATCGTTCCTGTACATCTCTTCTGTGTAGGGAAGCTTAAATAGAGCTTTGGCTTCTTCAGTCTCAAATACTTTACGCCAGTACATTTTACGAAATTGAGGTGCGGCAGCATCGTAGACTTCATATAGGCTTTTTTTTTTGGCATGGTTTAACGTTCCATGAGTTAACTTCTTTCTCTATCTCTTGTTGTCGTTGGATAACCACAATTAACTTACCTTCTGATGTTGGCTACCCATTCACCCCTCTCTTGACTTTCCATGTTCCATGTCAGGATAACAATACCATTAGGTTTCAAAACACGATGAAATTCTCTCAAAGATTGTATGTCGTCGAACCAATGGAAAGCTTGAGCGACAATAATAGCATCCTGTGAAGCATCCTCAAAGGGCATTTTCCAAGAAGTGCCATCCAAGCAAGGTACCTGAGGCAATAGCTCGTTTAATTTACTGCGCATACCCTCAACAGGCTCGACAGCTTTGATTCCAGAAAAGCCCGCATTGTATAAGATGCTAGTCATAATGCCAGTGCCGGCGGCTAGATCAATAATGTTGCTCCGTTGATAATTAGGAATCAAAGTTTTGATTCTTTCAACGACTTCTTTCGGATAAGTAGGGCGTGTCTGAGCTGCTCAACAGAAAAAAAAAAGTGAAGGTTGACTATACAAATCATTAAATTATTCCCATTAAAGTTTGGAAACAGAAATAATTCTAACCGTAGTTTGCTGCTTGAAGGTGGAAACCTTTAGAAGCAGTGGCATGAATTTCTCGTGTCATTTTTCGTATATTTTCGATTAGCTAAATTCTTGTGTTAGTGCAGTGAGTGCAATAATAGGAGCAAAGAAGAAGAAAAGAGAAAACTTGTAGATTTGGATTTCTTTTTTGACGTGTATAACGGTTCTGCATCCCTTGTCTTTTTTAAGTAAGTATTCCCGTTTTTCGAATTATGTCGCCTCGTCCAAAAGGCGGAGATTGGCAGGATAAATATATTAACAAACTTTAAGGTACAGCACCTTTTGTGGATTTATTAACCATAATGGAATGCTCGAGGTAACGAATATGCTATATGCTAAAAATGCAGAAATTGGAGAGTTATGATACAATATGCGAGCCAAAAAGGAGTAGTATATGTGAATAGAAAGGGATATGAAATACGATAATGAATGAAAAAGATTGGAAAATAGGATGCAGACATTTAATTCTTATTGAGAGCGTTGGCCAAACCAGTCAAGATTTCAGCCAAACCATAAGCACCAGCATCAGGAATACCTGACTCCATGACTTCTTTGTTAGAGAGATAGGATGAACGACCCAATTTGGCAGTTAAATTGCATGTACTTTGAGCGCCATCACGAGCAGCCTTGACAGCTTCCTTCAAATTACTGGCGTCATTATTTAAGGTATCGATGAAAGGACACAATGTATCCATCAAAGTACGGTCGCCTATACGAGCCTTCGTGTAAGTCATTAAAGTAGCCAAGGCGTGACGAGCAGCAGCCACCCAAACATGAGCATTTGCGGTAGACTTATCGCCAGTATTCTTAACGATACCACTAGCTAACGCGTTAAAGAAAATGCAGTAGATGGCAGAAGAGGTGCCACCAACAGAACGTTCAATAGTATCAGCGATACCCAAGATGGTCTTGGCAGCAGATGTCAAATCATAGTTTTTCAGCCCTTCTTGAATAGCTACACAAAGAAATGATAGATAAAATGTGTTAAAAAGACGGGCAAGCAAAGAAGGATCAATAAAGTGATCTATTTACCAAGTGCAGCAGTTTTGAGGGTGTGACCACAATCACCATCACCTAGAACTGTATCGTAATCAGTGATACGAGGTTCTGCAGCGATGACAGCCTCAGTGGCACTACGAATGGCAGTTTCGAGATTCTTGGCATCAGCTATATTATTATTCATCAACGCAATGGCATATTTGTAAGTTTTTTTTTTTCAGAACTCTCGTCTTGTTGACGCAACCAGTATTGATCCTATCATCCTCCTTCATCTATTTGACTTGAAATTCTTTTGGGTTTTTTTTTTTACCTTTTCCCTTGGATTCATCAATAACCATTTCAGGGGATTTCTTAGCAGCTGAGTTGTCGCCGAGAATAGAAGAATTGAATTCACGGGCAGCGGTCAAGGGCCAACCAGCTACACGAACTGGTTCGTCTAACAGTTCCAAAAGTTTTTGTTCATGATCGACAGTTAATAAAGAAATGGAGAAACCAGGCATGTTTAAACTGGTGACGAAAGGTCCAGTATAAACACGTTCTACAGAAATATTCTCCATCTTCATCAAGTAATCAACAGCTTCCTTGACGACCAAATTCAATTCAACCATAGCTGTACCGCCCAAATTGTTGACAAGTAAAACGACAGATGTCTTTCTATCAGCGGGTAACTTAATAAAAGCACGTTCCTCATCTTTTTGATCCACAAGCATATCCATCATCTTCACAACCAACTCGTGAGCAGGCATCATGTTGGTCTTTAAAAAGCCAGTTTCGTTGTGAATACCCATACCCAATTCCATCTCATCCGGACCTAATTGAGCAAAGGAAGTGGAACCAGGAACGTGGCAATGATCGAATGCAACGCCCAAAGTGGCAGAATGATCGATAGCATATTGAGCCATAGCACGAACTTGTTCCAATTTTGCTCTTTTTTATCATATGCATACACACACACATACATACAAAAAGGCGATACGAGTTAATGAAAATTCCTTTTTTTTTTTCTTTTTTTTTTTTTTTTTTTTTTTTTTGTTTCAACATCGGGAAAGTTTGCTTACCCTTTTGCAGCCAAGGCACCAGCCAACTTTATAGCAAGTGTAGTGGCAGCCATACCACGACGGCCAACTTTACCGCCCTTCGATCTGCCTACGGCTACATCATCACCAACAGCAATCAAATCGACTTTGATACCACGTGCCTTGGCACGCTCAACAGCCAAACCGAAATTCAAACAATCACCAGTGTAATTCATGATGATAACGAGAGTACCATGAGGAGATTGAACTCTTTCAATAGCGTGCAACACTTGGCTAGATGAAGGTGAGGCAAAAACATGGCCGCAAACATTGGCAGCAAGACAGTTCTCACCGACAAGACCGGCATAGCCAGGCTCGTGACCTGAACCACCACCTGAAATGATAGTAACCTGGTTCATGGCCATTTCATCGACATTGGCATAATATACGACTAACAAAATCGAACATATAACAGTCATTTAATTACTGTGTTCTGACAGATGTCTATGTAATGTGCAATGAAATTGAAGGAATTGAATGAAACCTTTGTCTTCTTCCAAAAGACGTAAATGAGGGTTTGCATAACAGAGCCCTTTAATACTGTCCGAAACAAGCTATTAGGAGGAGAAGTCGACATAATGGAGCTTAGAAACTGTTGAATTGAAATAGGTACTGACACGCTTTTGCCTTACATTTTCAGGTGCATTCATAACATGCTTGGCTGTAATACAATTTGGTTGAAAAATAAAAAACCAGAAATGATATTCAGATTGCTGTTTCCTATGATATTATGCTCTTCTACAGAATGAGGTCGGTATAAATACCTGCAGAGTGTTTGGTTTCAACCATCATCTTGCTGTTCTTGTATAAGCTTGTGGTTTTTTTTTTATGTAACAAGTAAAGAAAAAAATGGAAGAAAGTTCAACAAAAAAATAAGGACCTGGATTTCGCCCTAAAAAATTTGAGATGCCTCTGATTCCATTTGATAAGGACTGTTTGGTTTCAAAAAAGTTCGGGCCATTTTTCTGTTTCGTGTATGTGAGAGTTTTTGTGTGTCCTTTAAACAAGGTCTCAAGCAGTAAATGTGATTTTGATGATGCACTCAGTACCAATTTAGTTTTTGCTGTACCTTTCTTTGATCTCGCAACTTAATAATACATTGATAAGGTTCAATTTTCAACCTTAATTCAGCGTATTTTTTGGTTTGATTTATTCTTTTAGTGCAATTTCCTTCGTCGGAGCACAATTTGTAGACTGTGATACGGGAACTCTTTTTCGGTTTCAAATGTTAATGCAGATCAAGTTTGTTTTCATGTTGAGGTGCACGCTACGCAATAGGCTTTCCACGTTTTATACAGTGGTGTCATCGCAAACAAAGCTTTTTTTTTTCTTTTTTTTTTTTTTTCTTTTGTAAGGATGAACTTCAAAAGAAATGCCTTTAGACATGAGCGCAGAGAAATATTTATCAAGCTTTTAAACTGACTATTACATGTATGCACACAGCTGTTTAATGCCAGTTGATTTGATTAATACGTTCTAATGCATTCGGCTAGAAGGAATACCCACATACGTACACATTGAATGCTAATGAATAGTAAAGGTGCATTTGCCGAGTCACTTTAGATGTTCACAGCACTGACTGATACTTTATGACATTGCTCGAAGGCTCTGAAGGTGTTTTGAAGGTGTTTTGAAGGTGTAATGAAGGTGTTGAAGCTGTTATGAAGACTGTAACGTCGGCTTGCCATTTTTGTAAAGCCCTTTCTGTTCACAAATGGGCAAAGAAGCTCCGCCCCCGTACCTAATATGTTTATTATAGGGTATTTAAACATTTGTCAATAGAACATGAACATGAGCTAGCAGGAAACCAAAAAAAGTTGGGTATATAAAAGCGAGTCGTAAATCGTACTAATCCTATCGACTTTCAAAACACCTTCATTACACCTTCAACAGCTTCAAATCACCTTCATTACACGACTTTATCTTGACAATTGTCGGTTTTATTGTTAGGTTGTCATATACATATACACGAATGTTTATCGAAGTAAGCAGCTAATTAAAGTTCGATTTGTTATATCAGTTGATAATTTGACGCTTAGAGTATCTACAGAATCCATGGATATCACTGAGGCGTACATTGTTACATGCATCTGCAATTCTTTGCAACAGATATTCTTCGTTATCAACCTGTGGCGCTTCGTTTCCCTTTTACAAGAGCAACTGCTTAGTTTGGTTTAGCTCTGGCGAATAAGGAGGTAAGTGCATTACTCTATAGCCTCTACTCTCAATTTTTTTTTATCATTGGATTCAGCTCATAGATATTGCTGTGATCCATTAAGAGATAAATACCAATAAAACTTTCGTCAATGTCTATGATATCAAGAAGCTCATTCATTAATTTTACGAAATGGGCAGTAGTTGTACCCTCTGTTACTGACTTGTTGTTCCCGATGGCAATACTCTCCTCAATACCAACGTAGTCTATAGTGAGCTCCTCAATAATACTGTCGTCTGATCTTTGTTCTTTGTCTCCTGCGAGCTTTCTTTTTTTTTCAGGTTTTGGCTGTCTTCGATGTTTGTTAGGCTCTTATATTGAAGGATCGATGCTAATGAACTGGTTGACAGCATTGTCTGAGGTTACCACGATTAAGCCCTTTATATAACAGTCAAAGTTCTCCTTGCAGGAACCCTTAATGAGGGTGCTATGAACAAAGATGATGCTCGCAAGCACATTAAAAAACAATCGTTAGTCTAACCTTATTTGCGTTCTAATCTTAAATAAGATACACATTACCTGCATACATTTATCTGAAAGTAAGAGAGAAGCAGAAATCAGTGACAAGAGCAATATTAGTTCCTAGAACGGTAGGACCTATAGGCAGCAAGACTTGTTGGAATTAGCGCTCTATAGGCTGTACTGGTTGTCATAGCTCAAGGGATAAGCTATCGAGTCTGGCTTTGCTGTGCTAAGCAGGCGTTGGCTTTCCATCTTTGCTTTCCAAAAGGAAATCCCCAAGCGATGAAAAGAAGCTGGATCTGTCGATATCTCGTTCATTGGTTGAGCAAGGAGCAAGAAATCCAAGCCGTGATCATTGTTCTGCTGATTTCTAGCCATGACTGTGTAAAATCGGTACTTGAGGTACTGATTTCGTTCAAGCGTAGCCATGACTGTGTAAAATCGGTACTCAGGTACTGATTTCGTTCAAGCGTGGTTTTGACTGTGAAAAATCGGTACTTGAGGTACTGATTTCGTTCAAGCGTTGCCATGCTGTGTAAAATCGGTACTCAAGTACTGATTTCGTTGCCATGACTGTAAAATCGATACTCAAGTACTGATTTCATTTAAGCGTAAGATGAAGAAAAAAAACGCGTGGGGAAACACTTAAAAAGGAGATGTTGGTCGTGGCTTCTTGTATTGTATTCGCTAATAAAACTAAAAAGGATAATACGGCTGCTAAAAATTATGTGCCTTCTTTTTCAGTCTTCAAACATTGCACTAACTTTTTCACCCGCCCTCCTCTTAAATCAGGCCCATTTGGATCTGGATTTTCATTATGGAAATTAGAATAAACATCTTACAGCACTTATAATTTATTTCTAGTATTGTTTTTACTTTTGTTCTTTTTATATTTTCTGCGAATAACACAAGTTTCCTCCACAAACTTTAATAACTGCAGCCATGTCGAAGGTACCAAAATCGAAATGCAAGCATTGTCTTAAGCCCATTCATTCCACAAGAAATAAAATAGGACTCTGTCAAGACTGCAGGAAATACCCGCGGAGAAACAGCAAGCCTTCAGTTTTGAAGAAGGCTCTGAGCAAGCTTTAGCTACGCATGGTCAAACTGCTAGTCGAAGAAAAAGATCGCATCATTTTGTGCATTCTGTGGACCGTCAACCATTCAGATCGGAGGTACTTGATGGTGATAAACGTACAAAGCTTTCAACAACATTTGCTTTGATGACAAACAATTCTGCCCTTAGTCTTACTTCTTTGACTGATTTCCAAAATAATATCACCTCTGGTATTTTTAACGGAAGGATTTCTTTTCCATCAAATGATACGATAAAGCCAGTATTAAAAGACAGTGCTTGTATCACTGCCAAGCTCGAAATGACTGTACGCGCCTCTACTGTTCCAAACTCTTGCAGGAGCTAGGGCCACATCAAGAAATTGATGCGACGGTACTAGAATTACTAAACTACGATTTCCGGCTCATATCTGAATCGATTGAATTAATAACACCATTATTCTGCTGTGCGTTGCTTCATGATAGCATCACTTTACTTATTATTACGTGTGAAGTGTACAGCCGTCACTCTTCGGTTGCTATGCACTCCGAGTCAACTGAGTTCTCTACAATAATCGCATGTCATGTACTACATATGAAAAATTGGACGGTGGTGCTACGAAACTGAAGCTTATTATTGGAACGAAGACCGTCAACCTTTTGATAACTTGTTCTGCTGAAATATCAACTGAACCAAAAATCAACATTGGAGTTTGGTCATGGTTCAATCACGGACTCAAACTGCAAAATATACTTGATGACATCAAAAGTTGAAGAATTTTTAAAAATGTTTGAGACCTTCAAATTAAATCCTTTGCACATCAATATATCAAGTTTGAGACACGTGACATCGAGTTTCAGCAAATGCTCCTCATATTTACTATGGAGATCTACGTTGCAAGCATTTGACAGTAGTATCTACTCGCCCGCAACAGTATTTACACTATGTGATTTACCGAATAAAGATGGATATGGTGATGGATCAATATTTGGTGCCAAACTTGGTTCTCATAAAGCAATATTAGCCAACAAAGGTATCATTCAACTCAGTGATTTCCGTAATGTTTTATTAGAGTATGAGAATGTAATGAAACAAAAATGCGATGTTAAAGAGTGGTCCTCAATCATTAAAGTAATGGATGAAATAAATGCAAGTCTAAATTCTGGTGAATTGAGCGTAACTTCCTTATGCAATAATAATAGTGGATCCGTCAGTGAAATCGCCAATGAATTAAGCAGTTCAATTTCCACAGCGAATAATATGATTGCAAAAAATGTCAAGAAGTTATATATCTAGCCCATGAGCCACGAATGAGCGGTATGTAAATGAAGTACAATTATACCAGTAGTGTCTTGGATGGTATTGAAGCCCTTTCTTACGGTACTCTCAACACGCTCCAGCGTCTTTGTGCAGATCGTGAATATTTCAAGGAAATTATATAAAACCCCCATTCTATCATCATACTCACATTATCAAATATATATTATATTAGTTAATAAAAAAAAATAACAAGACTACTATTTTCCAGCTGTTATAACTTCGATTGAGTCTTTGACTGAAGGACAAACCACAATGCCTCATTTACCACCGTTAGTAAAATAGCATCAATTTATCCATTTTCATTTCTCACCTCCATACAACCCAGTCATTCAAATAATCGTTCACGTCATATGTTGATGCTTCTTGTCTCCACTGCACATTAGAATAAAACAAAGAGTTCACTTACCCCAACGCTAAAATATTATTTCCTTTGTCAACAACCAAACAAATGTTTTCTCTTTACCATTATATCTCAGGGTCAACCGTTAATTGCGACCGTTTATTAACTCGCGAGCTCCAAATATATGTAATGTAAGACATTTATTTTTTTACAATCGCAGCAAAAGAAATAAGAATACCACACCGAAGAAAAAACCACTGTTTCAAAAAGCATTGATTTTACACAGTCATGGCAACGAAATCAGTACCTGAGTACCGATTTTACACAGCCATAACCACGCTTAAATCAAATCAGTACCTGAGTACCGATTTTACACAGTCATGGCTACGCTTAAATGAAATCAGTACCTAAGTACCGATTTCTCACAGCCATAACCACGCTTAAATGAAATCAGTATCTAAGTACCGATTTTTCACAGTCATGGCTACGCTTGAATGAAATCAGTACCTAAGTACCGATTTTACACAGCCATAACCACGCTTGAACGAAATCAGTACCTAAGTACCGATTTTACACAGTCATGGCTACGCTTAAATGAAATCAGTACCTGAGTACCGATTTTTCACAGCCATAACTACGCTTGAACGAAATCAGTACCTGAGTACTGATTTTACACAGCCATGGCTACGCTTAAATCAAAAAGAAAATGATGTGGACCAAAAAAAAAAAAGTTGCATTGCAGGCAGGCAATGCAGGTGTGAGTAAAATAAAATATAAAGTTAATTTAGAGCCATTATAGCTGAATTACATAAGTTTACTTTGATAAAGCGAGAAAAAGTAAAGGGAAGGAATGATATTTCGCTTTCGACAAGAGACATCTCAAGCGATAATTAGAAAGAAAGAAAAGAGAAATTGCTGAAAGTATGTCCCTGCAATCTTATGTTCAGTTACTGAATTCTGCAATTCAATACTCCTTACGAATGTAGGAATTTATAAGGACTGTGGAGAAGTTGGCCATATCAACAAAAATAGTTACAAATGCCAGCTTTATGATGCATGTAAGCCGTGTTATTATTTTCCGCATCAAAGGTAAACAGATCTCTTACCCTATCCGTTTTATAGCCAAAAAAAAGAAAAGCAGGAGCGAAGGATGATTACGAGACTAAGGCTGCAAAGGCTAGAGGAAAAAAGAAGAAATTGGAAGACAGCAAGAAACGAGCAGAACTTCTGGTGCAGCATCTGCAACCTTATATTAGGGAAGCAGGTCAGAAACCGACAATACATGGACATGTCGGTTACGCTTGCCTTTGATGACTTTAAAAGCAAACTTCTTACAATCGTTTACAGTCTGAAGACACATCTCATGAAAGGATACAGCGATTCGCTGGCAGCGGCCCTGCGTGACACTAGCCACTACTTATTCAAACTTTATAGTGGAGAGTTTTGAAAATAGGCTCAAGCACTACGCTCGAACATGTTTGAAGCATCTCTTCCCTGTAAGTCATGATCGCATCCATAACAAGTGTAGTAGCAGAATGTCTCACGAAGTTCTGTTTATTTTATGTTTTAGGAGCATAAGAAGAGAGGAATCGACAGAATCGTCAACGAATAACTGCTTCAAAAAGATAATGAAGGGGGACTACGAATGGCCAAACGGGGTGGCCGGTTTGGAGCGGTTAGAGGAGGCTAATGCCATATGCAAAGCTGTTGAAGACGCACTGCCGAGGGTCCCGAACGCAGAAAATCTTACTGTCAACGGGTCAATGTTCCTGCCAGCGTTAGAATTGATGCTGCAGAAGGTGTCGTCTATTTCCGAAGCTACTACAGACGACCCAAAAAAAAAGCCACGACTTTTCTCTTTGTTCCAACGCCCTCTTTGAAATGGCGCCATATCCATATCAACCACAAAACGCTGTCTGTTATAACGAGCCAAAAGTATCCTGGAAACACCTACAGAGAACAGGTTGAGGTTTTTCACCACGTGTTTGACTTGTCTACGTTCGGATACAGTTCCTTCGATGATATTGTTAACGACCGTGAAATAAAGCTAAACTGCACTGCTCAAAGCGACGGACATGGTATCGCACTACAGTTTGTCAGACGAAAGGCTACTTCCCGGTGATACAAGGGCACTACTACAACTAGATGAATTCAATCTCACACAAGTAGGTGAGTATTTCAACCCAATTACTGTTGATCCTGGACAGAATGAAGTCTTTACAGCTTTGGTTGGCTTTAAAATGATAATCATGAAATACGCAGTTGCAGCAAAGGTGAAAGAGCCAACTTTGCGGGCTATACGACTTAAAAGAAATGAAAAGAAAGGAAAGGAATAACGTCCATTGAGTCATCGCTGCCTTCACCGAAGGTTGTGTCCAAAGAGGTCTAATTGTGTACTTGGAATACACATTGCAACATTTGCAGACACTATTTGACTTTTACAGCTTGACACAGAATATCTACGTTGTTTAAGTAAGAGTAGGTCGCACATTTGGCATTGAGCATTTGGACAGAAAGGGGTATGATCCGAAAAACTATACTTTTCATTCCAAAATAATTTCTTAAATTAGTCTGAATTTCAATTGTAAAATAGTCTCAATTCGATAGCCATTTCGTGCCGAAAGTCAAGCAAAAGAGCAGTATCTATCTATCTTTGAATCACTTTGGAGTTTTTTATTTTGTATATCGAAAAACTACGCATTTTCCATAGATATCAAAATGCATTTGATTGGTTCTCTTGTGTGTCTTTCTTCGCGTAGTAAAGATATGGGGACCTTGGCTGTAGCTTATGATATGACAGTCCAAATACAGGCCATCATGGATACCGATGAAACGCATCTATAAATGCTCAACAATCAGTGTGGTATAAAGTTTATCTAAAAAAGGCCATCGCAGACATTGTAACTTTAGGAAATACAGAAAACAAAAAGGAATGGAAAAGCGAAATCCATCGTATCGTAGGACACCCCAATGATGTGTGATGTAAAATAGAATCATGAGACAGAAGCTGTTTGTTCTTCCTCTTTCTCTGTGCATTCCTCGTTTAGAATGCGCACACACGCATACAATACACACAGACGCTTACACACGACGTCATCTCCTGATTCTTTGGTTCATTAAGTGGGATGAGAAATAGCAGTGTTCATGCTTTTTGTGTTTTGCTGCGCCACGTCCTGATTGGCTGTTGACACTAGGATAGAGATTTGGAAAGAAATCGAACCAATCAAAAGCATCGACTGATTCCTTTTCTCCTCGAACAAACTGCGTAACAAAATTTTCAAAAAGGCTTTTATAAACGGGACTTTATAGCTGCGTTATTCTTTTTTTCCACTGCTTTATTGCTGCGCTCTCTCTCTTCTCCATCTTTACCATTTTGACAAAGAAAAAGAAGAAGAAAAAAAAACCCCAACAACTCAAAGAATTGCACCCTTTTGACGATATATTGTATCTAACACCAACGAAAACCAACCCTCTTTAGCTTTTTATCGACGAAACAACAAGTGTATTTTTACAGCAACTTTTACATGACCTTCCAACGTCAATAAACTCACACACAACTCTTTTCAGCTTCAATTACTTTTGACAAACAAACATTCTTATTACAGCAAACTCATTTTAGACAAATCATTTCGATAGTTAATAATAAAGAAGAAGGAACCAAAACGAAGCTTCATTAATCATCCATATCACTTCTTCATAACAGCAACAAAAAAAAAAATAACCTAAATCGACCTTTTACCTTTTTACAACTTTGAAACCAATTCTTTACTATTTCTCAACTTAACCACCATTCCTCCTCAACTTTTAGTTTTTTTTTCTTTTTGAAGACACCGACCAAGAAAAAAAAGAAAAAGAAAAAGGCTTGTTTTTTTTTGACGTACTCGACATAATATGGCAAATGATTTACTTCCAACGGATAATGGACGGTTTTCGTCCGCAGCACTACTCACCCATGGAAGTGCTGGTGTGCCCTTCATGGGCCCAACAGCATCGACTGGGACAACGAGTACAACAACAACGACAACGGCAACAACAACAACAACAACAACAAATTTAACGGCAACAACTACTTCTATTTTAACGACATTCACAGCAACGCTCAACAACAAGAATGATTTTTGTAATAAATATGATGAAGACCGACCTTGTGAAAAGTACAAGCAATTTCTGGATTCTTCTCGTCAAGAACGTACTTTTATGATTGAAAAACTGGTTGGTAAGTAATGTTTGGACGAAGAAGAAGAAGATAGAAAACCTCGAAATAGATCACACAGACACACGCACGCAAAAGACACACACATACATATACCTCGCATTGCACATGAGATCCCTACTATGAGATTAGCCCACTGCTTGTTTGCCGCAGCGAAACTTATCAAATTGTGTGGTACATTGTTCGAATGTGGGAAGAGTATATCGGCTCCATCCGTTTCGAGAAATCGGCTTTTCTTTCATGATTGACAGATGTACATGTCTATGTGTGTAGTGTCTGTATATCTCTTGCCACTTTCTGGGAAAGAGAAAAAGAACAAACAAACAAACAAACCAAAAAGACAGATGCTGATTCCATCCCAACCTTTTCTTATATTATTTTGTTATGTTTAGAAATATTTGCTAATGTGATCGATTCTATTTGGCACCCAAAGTTTTTGTTGGATCAGCAAAAAGCAAAAGTGATTCCAACTCGTGGATTCTGTAACGAGATTTTGAAGCGATCCAACACAACTTACGCCACCTTACAAATCAGTCTCTTCTATGTCTTTCGAATCAAAAAAGTGGTTCATGAAAAACTCTTTCGACGTTATCAAGCAGCCCAAAACCCACAACAGATGAAACTGCCACGGCAAACACATTTAGATGATCTTATGTGTTGTGGCCGTCGTATGTTTTTAGCCTCTTTAATGGTAGCGTCCAAGTATCTGCATGACAAGAATTACCACAACAAGGCTTGGTCAAAGATCACGGGTTTGGATATCAAAGAGATCAACGCTGCAGAAATGGCATTTTTGAAGCTCATCGACTACCGTTTGCATGTCAGTAAGCCGACTTTTGACAAATGGTATACACAACTTCATGGACATATCCAACGCGAACACAAGTCAGCAGCTCTGATCGTGAACCATAGCCACGGCCACCCCAACATGACTCCTACCTCTTCTATGCTTCATCATGGAAATGCTCATGCTCTTCCTACGCAGCCACCACTTTCATTACCACGAGAAGATCGCATGGACAACCCACATCACGAGCAAAATTACCCTTCCCCTCCACCTGACGTGAATGCCCAGGGTCATGCTACTGCTGCATCCGCTTCCTCTTCCTTTGCGCTACCTTCACCTCCTTTGGCATCCACAGCTGCTGCAACGACTCCCCTCCATGCAACACTACCTCACACGGTCTCTACCACGTCCTCCTCTTTGGCGCCTACTGTGAATGTCACCTTGAACAGCCATGGACAACCCGTAACCACAGTGGAGTGTAGCAGTATGCGTCATACTACGACTAGCCATGACAGTTACGCTAGAGCTGATTCTGGCGTCTCTTTCGATCTTCTTTCACCTCCTCTCTCTCAGAAACAACAAACTCATACTATGAAGGTTAATTTTGAAGCCTCTCATAGGCCCACAGGAGTCAAAAGACCTTCTGACGAAGATATCATGGCTCATGCATACCAAAACAAGCGTCGTTATCAACAACAATAATAATAATTCTTTAAGACTATCAGACAAATTACATTCTCGCTCGCTCTCAAATTTCATACATCGTATTCTATTCAAATAAAACATAGTGTCTTGTATTGATCTATCCTGTGATTTCCCTCCTTACACACATTGCTACGGTTTTACTCTATCTATTTTGTGCTGTTACTGCGTCGCTTATGACTCACAGACTGTATAACCCGTTTAAACCAAAGAAAACTGTACAGGTCACTTTCAAACGTAAGAAAGAACAAGAAGCCAAACTCACTCGTATATTCTATTCGAGTTTTACTTTTTTTTTTTTCTTTGAATAAATAACAGATTCAAGCGTGTGTCTGTGCGGGGGAGTTTTTTTTTTGTTTATTTCTTATGGTCTTTTCATGATCGTCGTTCTCAATGATTAGAAAATACCAGCAACATGGCTCGACATTGAGAAAGTTGCCTCAGGAAACCAATGGTTATGCTTGGGTGGAGTGGGGGAGGGATTGACCCAACGCTCATGAATGCATAGAGTCCATTGCACCTGCTCATCTTTGCTGGCTTGAATGGACAAGCCAATGGTGTTATGCCGCCACGCTTTTGTCCATCTGGAATAGACAAAAATAGTATCAACTGTTTTTCTTATTCTCTTTATGATAGAGCTGTGAGCTATTACTTGACCTATGTAGGCTTTTCCTTTCACTTGTCCTCCTTTCCTGACATCTTGAACACGTTGATCAAAAACGATCATAAAACTCCTTTGTCCTGTCACTAAGCTCATTTATAGTGTCTCTTCGTGAAAAATGGGCGCGACTGTACTAAAATTTACGTATTTATTGTTTTGGCGAGTCTTTCCCATAGAGTTTCGCTTGACTTTGGTCGCTTCATTGCACATTATCTTCACATGCGTTCCCCCCACTGAGCGGGGTAAGTATTATTTTGGTGAGTCTATAGACGGCTGCCTACACTACAAAGAAAAAGTACAAAAAGGAGGTGATCCATCTTGCTTTCCCTTTCTTTTCTTCTTTTCCTTGGAGTTTTTTTTTTTCAAAAGAAAAAAGTAACTGATGTTTGATGATGATTTCTGTTGTTGATCCGAAACCTACTTTATAGTGATGAAAGGCAACGAGGAACCAGTATGGCTGCAGACATTCTGGGGACTGGGAGCCTTGATGGCACGGGAGCAGCTAAGCCTATTTTCATGATTCTATTCTTTATAAAAGCAAATGGACAATGAAAAAAAAAAAAAAAGCAAGTATTTACGTTGATGAGCAGTTGCTTGATGACGGTGATGGAAAGGAGGAGTTTTCTCCTCAAGATAAAATAAACTTTTGCTGATCTGCATGTCTTTTTTTCTTTGAATAAAGTCATCCACTTACGCTTACTCGTGCATAAAGAACGGAAAAGACGGCTTTTCTCCATAAAAACCCAATAAAACAAGCCTAATGAAAGAAAGTGACACACATAGTAGGATTCATTTCTCTCGTTCAGCCATGCTTTTTTAGAGAAAGACTTATATGATATGAGTTTTTATAAAATAAATATAAAAAGTTAAAAAAAAAAAAAAGAGTATGAAAAGGATGTATGCGAAAGGGGGTGTGAACGGGAAGAGAGGATGCATGGGCAAAAAGTCTATAAAATTTTTAAACAGGCACGTTACGTACAACATCGTCAATGGACTTTGCCAAATAAGCAACGTTTTTCGATGAAACACCTGCCATTGAAATACGGCCATTATCTGTCATGTAAATATGGTATTTCTCTCTCAAGACTTTGACTTGAGGTTGCTTCAAGCCGGTGAAAGAAAACATACCAATTTGGTTGGTGATATGATCCCATGTACCTGGTGTTTGTAAATCTATCAAATGCTGCTGGAGGGCATGTCTCATTTCAATAATACGACTCGACATGTATTTTAGGTTGTCCTTCCATTCTTGATAGAGAGAGGGGTCATTCAAGACAATGTCGACAATGCGAGAACCGAAAGCAGGAGGATTAGAGATTTCAGCACGCTGAAGTTTTTCGATTTGCGAGAGGACACGTTGAGCATCGGCAGGTGTTTTCGTCACCAAGGTTAAATTACCCGTGCGTTCACCTAAAGGGATGAAAATTAAGAACTGCTTTCCCTTCCTATGACCTCCACTGAACTGAACTGAAACGCCCCACTTACCATATAAACCAAAGTTTTTCGCAAAGGACTGACAGACAAACAATTCGAAACCTTGTTCAACAAAGTAGCGTACAGCCCAGGCATCCTTATCTAAATCACCCGAGGCAAAACCTTGATAAGCACAGTCAAAGAAGGGAAGGTGGTTCTTCTCACGCATCACTTGAGCGATTGCTTTCCATTGATCACGCGTAGGGTCTACACCTGTGGGATTATGGGCACAGGCATGAAGGACAAAAATGGAACCTTCTTCCGCTTCACGCATGCATTGCAATAAACGTTCGTAATCGAGTCCGCGGGTTTCAGGTTGCCAATAAGGATACTCTTGTACATCGAAACCTACGAGACTAAAGATACTACGATGGTTGGCTAAAAGAAAAAAAAAACAACAACACATCGTCTATGTCAGTGAGTAGACAAGGAGGGGGAGGGTGGGGGGCGAAAAAGAGGGTGTGTCTTGCTACTTTACCCCATGTAGGATTTGAAATGTAACATTTTTTACTCTTGGTATAGAATTTGGAGAGGAACAAGGCACCCGTATGATTGGCGCCGGTACCAGAAAGAGTTTGTACGGCAGCAAAACGACCTTCTTTCATCGCAGGACTATCAGCGCCCAAGATGAGTTTTGCAGCAGCCTTGGTATAAGAAGGATTACCCGCAATAGGTAAATATTCATGATCTAATGCTTCATTTTCATGCAATATGACTTTGGCCTTTTTTCATAGGGGGGGGGGTTAAAAAAGTGAGAGTAAGTCCATCTTTTGCTCGCTTATCCTACACGTTGGGCAGTCGAGAAAAAAAACGATTACTTTTTTCACCACGGGTAAAATATAAGGTTTGAGTTCGTCAGTACGGAAAGCACCCACACCGACATTGATCTTTTTATCAAAGGTATCTGCTTTGTATTGAGCGGTCAAGTTGAAAATGGGATCAGGAGGGGCCTGAGCGACATCTTGAAAGACAGACATGGAGGATTCTATAAAAAAGAAAGAACAGTTGGGGGTCAGTCATTGCTGTCATGTTTTGTCATGTTGCAAGATGTCATGTCGAGATCTCTCCTACACACAAACACACACACACATTCACACACAGAGAGACACACACACCCCTACTCAGTCCGCACACTGCCATTTTGTCCTTCCATTGCTGGATACACAGTCATACATAGAGATGTCATCCATAGGCTACTTACTTGTCATGTTGTTGTTGTTCAAATGGTTGTGAATGAGATTCAAACGTTGAGAAGCGGAATCGGACATCAGGAAGAAAAAAGAAAGAGGAATTTATTATTTATTCAAAACAGAGAAAAAAATTTTTCTGGGCTCGGCGAAGGGCTGTTTAGTTGTTGTCTTGGTAGGCTATTAGGATAAAAAAAAAAAAAAAGTGGTGGTATCGGGTAATAAACGGGTCTAGACAACAATAACAATAACAATAGCAGATGAGCATTTCCAGACCTTAGATGTTTGTTTATATTGATATTTGTGTTTCTTTTTTTTTTTTTTTTTTTTTTTTTTTGCGTAATACCTTTCAAAATACGGTTCTCAGTGGTTAGTTGATTTTAGTGCCAATTTGACTAAAGGAGAGAGAAGAAGAAGAAGCAAAGAGAGTTCACTTGGATGTCCAAGGCATTTATCACGGCTCGGTGCTTTTACTCTTTTTTTCTCCCTTCCGCAACATGTGAAAGCACGGCATGGATGAGTAAATCGGGTTATACAATACGTGGGAACGTTAGTCATAATTTTTTCTATTAGAGGAAGGCTTAACGATAAGCGAAAAGAAAAAAAAGGTAACTTTATCATCTTGTTCACCCTTTTTTGCAAGTTTTTTTTCTCCCCCAGCCTATGAAAATGGATCGAGATGGCCTCGTAGTAGTACAATGACACCTTCAACTATGAATGTCACGTGGGACGGATAACAACAACATTGGCTCAAGATAGATCATACAAAATTTATTTCCCGTCAATAGCTCAAAGTTGCAGGATAAACGTTTTTGCACTTTTTGAAAGAGAATTTTTTTTCTACTTTTAATTTTTTTTTTTTTTTTTATTTGTCGATTGAGCTCAACGAGCAAGTCATGGGACCTACACAGATGGCGACCTTGGTATAGGAGGTTCCTTTTTTTTTTACAAGAAAAAAAGAGTAGGAGGTCTGTGCATTTTAGGCTCTTTGAGCTGACATCATGCCCAAAAAAAAGGTGATTAAAACGTATCGTTGAAAGCGTCTTTTTGGAGCGCGAAAAAGACAATCGCGACTCATTTGGATGATGTGTTAAACAAGATGGTCCGTCAAGACAGTTTTTTCGTTTCTGATCCTGCATCATGAAAAAGAAATGGAAACGCAACTTTTTGATTTCTACAGTTCGTCCTCCTGCATGCGCAGCAAGCACATCAAATCAGCCACAATTCGAAAGCTGAAGGAATTTGGTATTTGTCAAACAAAACACTAGTGTGTCGTAGATTGGATTTGTTGCAGTGGCTAGAATTTGTCATCCCATTTCAAAGGAGGCTGAAAAAACTGGGTCGGTTTATCTTTTTTTGAATTTGCTTTAACAAGGCCTTGTTGCTATCTACATAGTATGGCATCCTATAGAGTCTTTCATGACAGCATAGGTTCCTTTTCGACTTGACTTTCTCAATTTAGAAATTGTATATTTCATCGTGAAGGGCCCTTTTGAGTATCAACGAAAAAAAAAATGGACGAGCAGTTCCATTGTTTCTAGAGCAGCCGCGGGATATTTTTTATCGCTTCCTGGAAAAGCAATGACAAACAAACAATTGAAAATAAAAAAATTTTTGGTGTGCAATAACGTAGCACTTTTTATTTTTTTTTAATTTTTTTTTTCATGTTTCTGTTCATTTGCAACTGCTTGTTGTTCAAATATCGTCTAGTGACAACCTTCTTCCATTTTGTTCATTCAGAGACACAATGTTGAGCCTTTTTGTAGAGATTCCGTCATCTTAGAAGCACATACACGTAATTTCAAAACGATCGTTCGATTATCGTTCGATCCCTTCCTTCTTCTTGTTCGTGTAACCATCCTTTAAAGGAAGCGCGGCGACCGAGGGAACCGTTTCCATTGGCCCGACAATCCTATTGGTTGAAACGAAAATGTGGCAGTGCAAGGTGGCAAGCAACATGATATGATTGCTCAAGTTTTTCTTTTTTAAAACAAACAAAACTGAAAAAAGTGGCGTACCTCAAGTCCAATTTCAAAGAAACAAAGGAGTTTTAGATCAATCATCTCAAAAAAATTAAAACACCACGACCACGCCTTTTCAAGGTTTTTTTTTTTTTTTTGTGATTTGCAAACAACCCCTTTTCCTGCTTGTCTTTTAAACAAAGCCAATAATGGAAGCGTTTATCCCACTTGGTGTAAAAAAATGGCCAATGCGCTTTTTTAAGTTGAAAAATGAAAAGAAAAGGAAACCGTGATGGCTTGTTCATTTTTGATCAGAAAAACATGGGTTATAAACTGTAAAATCACTTACGGATGTTTCTAATTTTATTAAACTTTCTTTTATGATCTACCATCCAATGTCACTCTTTATGGAATATCATTCAGAAAGACAGGAATGAAGAAGGAAAAAAAAAAAAAAAAAAAAAGGTTTCATATGAAAAAGCTGATTCTACGCCTTTTGTATTTTTAGAGTGTAAAAATGATAAGCTGTATCTAAAAAAAGGCATTTGCGTTCTACTGACATAGGTGGAGAAAGAGAGAATTGACGCGCTGACATGATGTAAAACAGAATGAAATGGTTGAAATATTTTTACATTGGGATAAATAGATGCATCTCCTTTTACAGAGAAAGATCGAGTTACACACAATACACACACGGTTGAAAAAAAAGAGTTTAGACTTGTCTAAATGGAGAATATCAAATCATGATTTAAATCCCACTGAAACATTCAACATTTTTTTGGCATTCAGAGCGGGAGAACGTTGCTTGTCCCCTATCTGTTATGTAGGTGAAATGTGGTCAAAATGTGGTCCATCTTGAAATAAATAAAGTAGTTTGCCAATAAAGAGGATGCAGAAAGATGTCTTTTTTACATGGAGAATAAAGACGGTCAAAAGTGACTTTTCATCTTTTTGCTGTATATTGAGTAACCTTGAAAAAAAGACTGTAAATGTCAAAAAAAAAAAAAAAGAAAGCGTTGTCAAAAATGATGTGCCTCGGTAGATCACTTTTTTCATTTTTTTTTTTTCTTTTTCTGCTCTCCTTTCAAAAAAAACAAACAAAATGCTTTTGTTCATATCATAGCCCTTTGAAAAAAATATAAAATAAAAAAAATAATTTAAACCAAAGCATTGATCAGAAGCGTCAATAAACTCTATATCAAAGCTGCAAAGTTTAATTTACTTTTTTTGATCTTTACGTAAAGCAGCAAACTGCATTAAATGTTTTTTGAATATTTATTACCTAAAAAAGTTGGGGTTTTTTTTCATTTCCAGATTTGCAATTTCTTCTCTTGCTGTTTAGTCAGTGCTTTTCATTATGTAATGAAAAAGCAAGCTATAGAGAGAGCTATAAAAGAATAACACGTACTACATCCGTTTGATATTACCCTGACCTTTGTTCATCTGTAGCCATGTATAAAAATAATAAAAAACCAAGACCGTGGTTTTTTTGACGTGCATATACATTCAGTGTGTGTGTATGTGTGTGTGTATGTTCGTGTGACCCGTGCGTCTGTGTGTGGTATGTGCGCTTAGGTGAAAAAAAAAAAAAAAAAGTTACACATCCGCACCACACGAACCAGGTTTCTGTGTGGCTGACTCTCTTTTCAAATCCCTTGTTTTTATTAAATTCCAGCCATTTTTGATCGTGTGGTTAAAAGTAAAACCCACGAAGCGCGGCTGCTGGATCTCAATTCCTTTTTTTTTTTTTTTTTTTTTTTTTTCTTCTGATTCATTTTTTTTTTTTTTTTGCCCCCGCCACGGTTTTTGACATGTTTGAAAGAGAGATTGAAAGCGCAATAGTATCGTGTACATAATACACACACTTAACCCACACCGCACGTAAAGCATAACACGCTTATCTTTCCCCGGCAAAAGTTCTGCCTTTTTTCTTTTTTCTATTAAATATAAAAGAAAAGCTCATTTTTCTTTCCTTTTTCTTCTTTCTTTTTTTTCCCTCCAATCATCAACTCCACCATTCTTTTATTTTTTTTTTATTTTATCTTTTTCTTTCTTTGTTTCCTTTTGTTAACGCATTCAATATTATATATATTTCTATACCATCCTTTTTGCTGCATTTTCTAGGTTGCTTTTCTTCATTTGCCATTTCTCAAAAACTTATAAACTATACATTCAACACCAAATATGGCAGCTGCTAGTACCACACAATACTATCTATCTCAATTCGATACCAACACAGATCCTTTGTTCAATAAACCGTCTTGCTCAGACACTACATCAGCATTCATGAATAACAGCACACCTATCATGTCTATCTCACCTCAACAAATAAAATCCGAGGACAATAATCGTCCTTTCTGTCAATCGTAAGATGTCATTTCCCCTCTTCAGGACACACAGATTTCCAAACGGACGGATAGGGTTCCGCATGGACCATCCAATGATTCAAAGTCCGTTTGTTCGAGAATGTCCATGTTTCTCACTCATTTCCTTTTTTTTATTCTACGAATGACACAATAGACCCTTATATCAGTTGAACAGTAACCATGTCAGTACTACTCTTCAAAATAATAGATCAGAAACATGCAGCACACATCCATTAGAGTAAGATCATCTTTTCTTTTTTTTTCTTCTCTCTGTGAGTCAACACCGCCAGCTAACTTGTTTTCTTTGATGGGGTGTTAGTTATGATCAAGGCCTTCACATTCGAGTCGATGGTATTCCTAGCCATGGCGCTAAATCGCGTGTTGAAACACAAATCAAGCTAACCATCTCACTTACCACCAAGGACGGTGCCAAAGTACCCTATTGGTCCTATGTCCGTATTCCAGAAAAGATGTTGGCTCGCTCTAAACTAAGAAAGTCTCAGCAACAAAAGCTATTAGATGGTAGTGCTGCTGCTATGGTCTCTGATGAATCCAAGGTGTTGGCTTTAGAAGCAAGAGTGGTCTGTGAAAGCGATGAAAACAAAAAAATCAAAATGTGTCAAGGCTGTGTTCGCAGAGAACGCAAACGTGCCGAAAGAAAGAAAGACGCCAAGTTGAATGCTGCCCATCTTGGTTTGAGTGCTGCTGGTGTTGCCGATGAAGCCTTTGAACGTGATCGCAAACGTATCTTGTTATTCAATACAGAACCCTTGGTCAACTTTAGTACAGGTGATGCTGTCCTTCCTACGCGTATTACTTGTTATTGTCGCCACCATAATGAGCGCATCGGTTTTCGGTAAGTCAACAATGATTCCATTGTTTTGGTTTTTTTTTTTTTTTTTTTTTTGGCCAACGATTTAACTTCTTTTTTTTTTTATATTTTTTTTTTTCAGTGTCCGCTTTGTCATGAAGAATGATAAAGGCAACGTCGTCGCCACGGGTGAATCTCCTCCTATCATGATTACCGATGACCATAAAAGTTCAAAACAACCTACAGCCCGTACTTGCATGACGCCAACAGCATCAAGAAAGAGACGCAGAACGGCCCATGTCTCATCCACCGAGGCTGAGGATGAATCCTCCAGTGGCCTTACCGCATCCACGACCCCACCATCACCCATCACCAGCACAGCAGCTGCAGCCGCCGCCGCTTCTCAGGTGGCCTTTGACGCATTGACCACCCCTCCTTCTGTTTCATCTGCAAGTCAAAGTAGTCGTATTCTCTACGGAAGCGATTCCGAAGAGTTGGCACAGCTTCCTCCTCATCAAGCTTCCCCTTCTTTCACAACGACAACGACCCTTCCTTCAGCCTCCACCTCCCCTGCCAGCTATCACAATTTAGCCACACCTTCCGTTCTCGGCCACTTTTCACTTACCCCTTTGAACGAAGAGGATGCCCTTTTGAATACGCCGCACGCAAGTTTATCTCCTCGTACACCTACCACAGCCGCTAGCTGGCAATCCATGATGTTGGCAAGTCAAACCAGTCCTTACCACCATAGCACCACAGACAGTAGCAGCAATAGCAGCATTTATTCTGTCACACCTACTACTTCCACCACGCCTACCTCTTCTGCTGATGTTGCTGCTGCTGCTGCTGATGCTGCTGCTGCTGCTGCTGCTATGGCCATGACATCGGGTCTTATGTCTACCAGCTTAAACCCTTTCATCTCGCAACCACCTGTCGTCTTGCAAGGACATGGATTTTTCGACGACGGCGACCTTTTGCTACAACCACCGCGTCAAAAGTTCCGTCGTTTAAATGAACACACGATGCCAGCCGATACGTGTTCTCCCTCTTTACTTACCGTCCAACCTGATGTATACCAACCACAACCACCGCAACCGTCATTCGCCTTACCACCCAGCTATTATTCACTTCCAACCACACCTTACGATAGGACGGTCTCTTCTCAACCAGCACCCGCACCCGCACCCTCTCTTTCTCCCTTCTCTCCCTTTACATTACCCTCACAATTGAACACGACCACGCCTCCGCTTCCATCCACATCCACCATTCCTACTCTGGATCGCATTGTACCTTCTCATGGTCCTTCTTCCGGTGGTATTGAAATCACGCTCCTGGGTGAGAACTTTCATCCTGGGTTAACGCTGATGTTTGGTAATCGTCCAGCCACGACCCTTTGTGTCAATGCGACCTCCATGGTCGTGTTGTTGCCTCCTGCTGACGTTCAGCAACAACAAGGCTCCGTGATGGTTTCTTTCAAGGACCATCCTTTAATGAGAGCAAGTCCTTTACCCCCTGTCTTTCATTATTATTTTGACGATACCGCCTCTCGTACAACGGCCACTTTCCCTGCTGCTGCTGCTGCTGCTGTTGATACTCATCCAGCCCAACAACAGACTACAATGACACCTTACTCTTCACAGTTGAATACTCCTACCACTCATATTCATCCTCCTCCTACAAGTTGTTTCCCTGCTCCTACTACCACAGCATCAGCAACACAGGAGGATCCAACAGACATGTCATTTATTTATCTTTCTTAATCTATTAGCAACTCATTCTTTTTATTTTTTTCATCCTCATCCTCATTATTATTATTATTATTATTATTATTATTGTTCCTTCCTTTCTGCATTTTGTTATTCTGTCTAATTATTTGTTTTCGTTTCTTTGTTTGAATACCACATGTAAAAATAAATTATTTGCTTTTTCTTTTTCTTTTTTCCACACCCTAAAAAATGTTGTCTGTTGCTAAGCTTTCGAGAGAAAAAAAAAAAGAGGCCCTAAAACAGTTGCGTGTCATTATGATCCACGTTCTTCTTTTTTCTTTTTAGCGGCGCATAACGACGATTCCTAGACTTTTTGGAAAGAGGGGATCCAAGTGCTTCAATGAAACAATACTATTTTTTTTTTTTTTTTTTCTTCTCAACTGCATTTGAAAAATACCAGTCAAAAGAAGTCTGTGATCATGTGTGGTGCAGTGGATCCAAAGATGGGACATGCTCATGCGATGGCTGACAAATAAAAAGAGGGACCGTGCCCATGGCGGTCATTGAATCGAAGGGGGGTGGGGATTCGTGTATTTTACCTGGGTTTTTTTTCGATCTCCATGCCTCTTCGGTAGAACCCAAGGTTCGGGCATTTTTGAAAAACGAACAGAGAAAAATGACCCCTTCGTTTTTTTTTTTGCAGAAGAACCCAAAGGTAAAAAGGGAGGGGAAAGCTTATCCTTTCTTTTTTTTTTGTCTCGGGTCCATTTTGTAGCGCATGTATCTCTTTTGCGTGTGATTTTTTTATTTTCATGTTTATCCAATAACGGAGAAAAAAGAAATACGATCAAATTATGCATCAGCGCGCATCCCTCCTTCTTTTTTGGCTGCATTAATAAAATGTTTTAAAAATAACTTTGCATATTATCCAGTAGTTCGGACCTTCCCCTTTTGCTTCTCTTTTGTTTGACTCGATCATTTAAGCTTTTTTCTAACTGTCATTATGAAAGAATGATAACATTTCATATGACGTGCTGGAAAGCGACGAAAAGAAAAACCCAATTTTCTACTTTCATCCTTCATAGAGAGAGAGAGAGACACAGGCATAAGGTGGCTCCGTGGTATCTGATCACTGGGGCATGGGCAAGGTGATTTCTTTTGTCCAATGATCAAGGGGTGGAATAAATGACAGAGAAGTAAAAGTATACTTTTAAGGAAAAGAGAATCGAATCCATTTACGCTCATACGCGACGGACGGGGCCAGATAAGACGCATTCAACTTCAAAGGTGACAGGTGATCTCTATTTTCTCAGAAAAAAAAAAAAAAAATGAATATATGACTGCCTTTTTTGTTATCTACTCAGTCAAAATCAGGAATTGCTTGCGGACGTACATCTTTTTTTTTTTTTTTTTTTTTTTTTTTTTTTTTTGAACGGCTAGCCCGCAGTCCAAAAGTGTGGCGCACTTCCATTTCTTCTTTACTGAGCTTAACCATGACTGGACTTGAAATCATATCGACACGCCCTACTTCTTTTGATCTGAATCATCTTTTATTGCATAACATGCACATGCATTACGGTTATGTCTATGTTTCTTAATTATCTGTTCAAAATTAATTTAAAAAGTGATCAAAAAGAGTGTACGTCACCGTTTCTCTTCCTTAGAGTAGGATGAACGGGGTGCAAAAACTAATGAGAACAATACATAAAGTTCAATTCACGAATCCCAAACCTTCCTTTTTCTTAGGAAAAAAAAAAAAAAAAAAAAGTACGAAAAGATGAGGTAACAAAAAAGGTAGCATTTTGCCCATGGAATAAACGCTGAATACAGCCCTTCCTACATCAAAGGTAGGATGCAGAGGGCGACCTTAAAATTTCTGAAGGGCGGGTTTTCTGTTACCCAAAGGGCGCCTTTCATTTTCTCAAAGGTCGGTTTTCTTTTAAAAAGTTCGTTTTTTGCTTGAACCCCTTATTCGCCATTTGTAACAAGATCAATTGATCTACATATCAACATGATCACAAAGGTTCTTTATTCAAGTATTTAAAGAATACATCCATCGAGCGCTGGACGAAATTTGTATGTGTTCAACAGGAACATCCTCTCTACCTTCCATTACTCTTGAAAAAGTGTTTCTGTATCTGTCAAACCACCTCTTCTGACTCGGTTCTTCAACTCATTCCAAATATCTCGATAGGATTGGAGTTAGGCGAGAAAAGAGGAACATATAACGGTATATAAGTGAATGAAATTGTAATCAAAGGAAGGACAAGGAGTATATTATTCAATTTTTATTTAAAAGGTATATGGCTGACTGGTAAAGCATCAGAAAAGTGAGCTGTTAATAATCAGTTCATCAAAAGAAGGTATGTATTTCACATCAAGCTTTATGTCTGGATTGATTCTCAAGCTATCAGTGAGGAGGGTAGGCCTCAAGTCAGGGAACTCCCTATGGGAACGACTATAGGCTCTTTGATTTACAATGTGCGATTGCCTCAAGTTAGCGATGGCGTTAACTGTGCGCTGTAGCATGGTTCGGCAAATTCCACATTTCAATACAAAGAGACTCTATTGGTAGCTCACAAGACGCACAGTCAACCCGTAAAGACCAGGAGAAGGCATCTCAAAGCTCCAAAATTGCAACTTGTTTTTCTTGGCGTGTAAGAAAAAGATATGAACAGAGGTGAATACATCAAATGAAGCAAACTTGTAAGTGTAGGCCATTTCATTCAGCATTGCGATTCATCCATAACCGGCCTTTACATGATCCTTTACAAATCTGCTTTCATCGTCATGTTTGAATGGACCAGACACCTCCAAAAGCACCAACTCGATACGGACACCATCCATGAGAGTTGGAACACAGCCATCAGTTTGGTAGTGCTCATTGCTGTGAATAATTTCTTCAGTAACATGCGTAAGGGATTCAGTAGACGGAATTGCACTGTTTTAAAAAATGATGGATTAGATAGATAACTGATATATTATTGCTTTCTTCATTCACCTATTGTTTCTCTTCGCAGGAGGGTTTTCAACTTCATGATCCTCCAACTCTCTCTTTTTGTGAAAGCATCATAAAAGTTGTTGACATTTCCAAAAGAAAAGCCATAATTTGTCGATTCTTTCATGTCTCTATTGACACTAGAAGAATGGGAGGTACTGTGACGTGTTGGGTGAGATAACAACTACACTACTTGAGTACGTACAGCCAGGTAGAGAATACACTCTACCACGGTCTATCTATATTGCATCTAATACAGGTTACGTACAACATATAATGAAATACAGGCCTAAATATAATAATCACCCAATAAGCATCTGAACCTGAAATTAGTGACTAGCATACGCGTCCTCGAATAATATCATTCCCATTCTTACAGAGTAAAAATAATGACTCCTCTTCATTTGAAGAATAATAAAGACACTTAAGTTCATCGACTTCTAACAATGATCAATTTCAATTAAGCAAATACAACATACTGGCTGGCACCGTTTTGGTTTTTGTTTACTTGCTTGTGAAAGGATTTCCAATTTGAGAGCCATGACTTCACTACCTTGTTCTGTCTTCTTTTCTTAATCGTTCGTGAAATTTTGACACATGTTGCTGCGGAAGAGTCAAATTTGGATAAGCTTTTTTAAACGCATCAAAAGCATCGCAAATGTTCCAAGCACTCTTCTTTGCAGTATCAGAATAAGCAAATTCTTTAGACATTGGGTTGTCATCACGACTTTTTTTATGCAAAAGATACAAAAATTTGAGCGCGACACAGTAGTCGTTCACCCCTATGCTTTGGAAAAGTGACATCACAAAACTATCGATTTTACTCTCTGATTCCCAATAAATATTCATCCTCTGATTGCAGCTCTGAAAGTCTGTTGGTGCGTGACCAGACTCCTGCTAATATTCCGCTTATGGAAGATAGCGAGGATGTTCCTGTTGAACACATACAGAATATCGTCCAGCACTCGATCGATGTATTCTTTAAATACTTGAATAAAGAACCTTTGTGATCATGTTGATATGCGGTCAAATTATCTTGTTACAATGGCAAGGAAACGCATAGAAACGGATGATGGCTCATTTGTTTGTTTGTTAGTTAGTTTGTTTGTTTTCGTTTGGTAGCTGGCTATTGTATGTCAAACTGAAAAGATTTACCCTCTCCGCGCTTCCCTTTTTTGGAAGTTTGTTAGACAAACATTTGCAGGTCATTCCAGTCCGTATGCGGGGAGCTTTTATTGATTTTTTTTTTTTACGTTTTGATTCGCTTACAACTTAACGCGAGAAACGATGACCGATGAAAGTTGCCCAAAAAAAATATCTTTTGGTTTCTTGATTTGCAGATCTCTATTCTAATCCTCGTCTATTCTTATTTGCTATCCCAAGGTGCTGCTGTTGTCGGGCATCTAGTAAGTCATTTGTTTGAAAGAAAATCTATCGACAAAAAAAAAAAAAAAGTAGGGTGCTGTTGCGCGATAGACAATAGAGGTGGTTATAATACGGCTTCAAGATGAGTCAGTGATTGGTAAAAAACGACCAACAGATATCTTTTTGACTAATCATAAGCTTAATGATTACCAAAGCATCACATAATACGGCCGTTAAATAGGCTTCATCTATTTTGCTCTGCATCGAGATGACAAAGATAGACCTAATCACTTTCTGTGCATGACAACAGCAACCTTGTATGGGATCGATTTGATCGGCAGATATCTTTTCTTTTTTCATTTCCGTTATCATGCACTATGACGCAACCATTAGAAAGCTGTTCTTGAACGCGTAAAAAACTGTAGGATAATAGGCAATCATTTACGTTTTTGTATTAGCCTTTCTTTAACGATAACAGGATGATAACAATGGATAAGGAGGAAGGGAGCGGTGAGGGAAAAAGAGCCAAGACAAAATCAGATAAACGAAACGTAGCTGTATATGCCTTGTGTCGTTGTATATCGATTATCCGCCGCCTTATACTGTCTATATTTATTTAGCATGCCACAAAAATGAGTGCTGTAAGCTGTCTCTACGAAGCAACTTCCCATCTCGTGAATAGCGGAATGTTGTGCCTTCCCATTGAAAACAGTTTAAAAAACGAGCTTGAATAAAGACGTACTTGCTCTTCATAAGTAAAAGAAAAACCATGAACCATAAAATCAAAACCTAGACCATTCCTATCTGTTCTTTCGAGGCCTCAGTCACTCGTATTTTAAAGTACAGTTGTGTGTACTTTTACCCCTCTGTTAACATCGCCTTGAAGCCTTCGTGATTTCATTTCACTTTTCCGCTTCCCGACCCTCTGAGGATGGGCCACCCAAGATTCGGACCGAACAAACCCAAGCCTGAATCGATCTGTACCTTTTTGCTGTGACTTGGTATTTTTCAGACCCCCCTCATTTCCCTAAGGATGGTGTGGTTCTTCGTTTCTTCTGCTTATATTACCCCAGAATTTCAGGAATCCTATATATTACACGATGAATGCATTGAAAACTGTTGTTTCAAGGTTGTCAACAAAAACAATTCGCCCAGTGATAAACACAAAATGTAAGTTATTTGAGTCCCCAACATACCCAAATAAAAGGGCGAACTGCAGGCAGGCTCTCCCTCCCTTGAAGCAAGGAGACCAACAGCCACCATGTACAGGAAAGCTAATAGCCTTTTCATACACACCTTAGTTCATTATGCCACAGCAGCTACAACGGCGACAACATCAACAACAACAACAACAACAACAACAGCAAATACAGCAGCAAAAAAGTTACCTAAAATTGATGTGATGCGACATGTCGACCAACAGCTTACAGAAGCAGCCAACACAGACGGACGTAAAGATCTGTTTAGCCGTACCAACAAAAACGGTATTCGACCTGGTGCTATTGTGCTTGTTGAAACATACAACAGACCTGGAGAAACAGCCTCGCAAAGTTTTATGGGCGTCTGCATTGCCATTCGTCGAAAGGGCATCAACACTCATTTCACACTAAGAAATATGGTGATGCGTGTCGGTGTAGAACAACGATTCCAGCTTTATTCACCTTTATTAAAGAGTATTAAAGTATTGCCTCGACCCAACGAAGAGAAATTCAGAAGAGCGAAATTGTACTATTTAAGAGAGGAACCAGGAAAGGCATTACAACCTATGCAATCATTATGGAAACAAGAATTATTGGATAGAGCAAAGAATTAACAAAAGAGATGAGATGTTAAGCTGTCAATATCATTAAATAGTATAGGAAGAGATGGGTAATAAAAAAAATAAAAAAATAAAAAAAAGGAGGGGGAGGCACACATCAGCTCCCTGTTTTATTTGAACAAGTTAATTTAATGGGATAAGTGGAAGGTAGTGTACTTTAGCAAGCCCAACTCCACCTTTAATAGTAAGTAAAGCATCGTAGGGCAGACTGTTTTTCAACCTAGTAAAGGCAGGCAGTTCACCTTGAACCCAATCATCATACACACAACTGAACTGCGCTTGACCCGCGACTTGATTCGCATCAAACGCGAGATCCCAATGGAGTGTACTTTGTTGCTTCTTACTATAAACAGTGATGGCATGCATTGTCTCATTTGCGTCTTTCTTTTCAATCGAACGTCCATTCACCCACGCCTCTAATCCACGAATGTCTGTGTTTGTGAATTGCAGTTGGCATATCAGACTATGCTCCACGCGCGATGTGATATTGACACGACACCGCTCTACATCACACAAAGTGGTCCATTCCAGTTGAGACACTTCCTGCGCCTCATCCCGAGCATACATAGGTGCCAGTTCGGTTTGATACGTGCATCGGGTTTGGTAAGTCATGTAGGGCTCGCAAGTCAGCGTATCGAGCTCTGACGGAGGCAACACGTCTTTCAGCGTTCTTTCGAGCACACCGAACGAAGATCCCGTAATTAAGGCCACAGTGGCTAACGAGTCGGTCGTGTTGTATTCTTGGTTAAACACAATACGGTTAGGAGAAGATCCACCATTGAAGGGTTGTGAAAGAGCACAGCCCAAAAAGAGGAGGATGAATACAGCGCTGCAACAGAACGTTGTCTTTTGAATTTCGCCGGCTGCATGAACCCAAGGCAATAAATGCAGAACAATCAACATGATCGGAACAGCAAATAAAGCATACACTGGTAAATAGTAAAAAGAAAGGAACCCGTGCGTTAGCTCTTGACCCTACCCTGCAACCCATCACCGCGCCCCCCAACAATAAATAAATAATAATTACATACGGGTTGATTCAGGTGTTCCATCAGCAGTGGTATGACGCATAGAATCCATGGTGAGGAACAAAAATTCAGACATCAAGATAACTGGCATCAGCGTTTGGATCACAAACGCAATCGACCAGAACCGACTGACCTTTCTCCCTACGAGGGTCACGATCACCTCACTTTCCTCCTGTTCATCTTCAGCATCCGCATCCACAGGATCCGTATTTTCCAATACAAGTGTGGCTAGGACGCTACTGATAAAGAAATAAATGGCAAAGTAGATAGCCGCCACTTTCTTACATCCCAAATAGGTAGCCAGAGCAAGCAATACCCACCAAAATGCCGTGAGACCGTAAAACCCTACTTCCATTCTTGTCAGGCTCAACGGAACGGACGGGACCCAATGAAGCAACACCCATTGCGAAATGAGCAGGCCCAAAAAGGCAGCGCCTGCCAAATAAAGAACGACGCTGTTGCTACTTCCATACGTAGATGATGGGTTGATCATTAGCATCACCCAAGCGGAAAGAGCCGTCAAGACAATCATAAAGAGGACAGCCACCACCGTCGCCAAAAAGCCTTGAGCGACACTCCGCAGTTGGCGTTTCAAGAGCTTTTTCAATTCCTGCGCATCCGACACGGAAGTTTTATGCGACCACCAGAACCCTACACAAAGACCCACAGGAACCACCGTCAAGGCAAGGATGTTCAGCAGCTGACAGGTGAAGAAACTGTAGGCCAGCATGAAGCGACCCAGAATATCGTAATAGATGATGTGTTCAGGCTCTCCGGATTGGGGAAGTAGGGTCGAGCTGCTGTCGATACTCAATACGGTGGCTAATGCCATCTGACCCATGTGTTGCAAAGAATGGGGCGTCGTATGCGCCAGATCGTCTCGTTGCGTATGGTAGTGGGAGCGAGGATAATAAAATGCAAAATCCAATCCCGGAACACCATGCTTTGCAAACGTTGTGTAATCGGTATCACTCTTTAGAAGCTTGGCTTGCAGCAGGTCGTTGCCTAATGGGGATGCATGGACAAAACGGGCCTTGGATTTCGCTAAACCTTGTACAGCAGCCAAACTGCTACTTCTGAACAATAAGGCTCGTCCGCCCGCACCTGTTCCCTCCAAATTGACGAAAAGCTTGATGCTGGAAAACCACGGATGGTGAACAAAGGCATCGGCGCCTATTAAACCTCCCTCTTCAAAATTGTTGAATAAAAAGATCACCGTATGTTTGGGAGGATGATGAACAAAGTACCGAAGAAGCTCGAGAGCAACGGCTGTGCCCATTCCGTTGTCTGTCACACCATGACTTGTGGATACGCTATCTAACAGATAAAGGTGTGTAAGACGATTTTCGTTTTTCTTTCTTTTGCTTGCAGACACTTGCAAAAAATACTAAGCTTACCGTAATGTGCATTTATCAGATACGATTCTTCTGTCGTATTGGAAGCTCCTGTCAAGCGAATAATAATATTTCTCGACTCTACTAACCAGTATTCATCTTTAGAATGATATAACATTTCCTGTGAGTTCTTTTTTCTGTCTCCTCTCAAATTCCAATACAGCTCGTTTCTCTCTGAAAACTATATATACCTGATGTAAACTTATTCCTTTTGGAAACTAGATCGGTTGGGTCTTCTTCAATTATTTCCATAGGTATACCACGCTTACTTGCTTCCACTTTAAACTCGCGCGCTAACTGTATAATCCACTCCTTCATTTCCTCATTGCCACGTTGATTCGCAGAATGAGGTGTATTGAAATGAGACAAATATTCGTTATAAGAGTGGATGCCCGGGAAACTGTTGTATTTGCTTGCTTCAACATCAGAAAGGGGGGTTGGCAATGTATTGCGAATGGTATAGACAAGGCTTATCAGGATGAATAAGAAGCCAAACACATAAAGGTAGATTTGCTTTCGGGTTTTCCTTTGTAGAGGTGTTCCCGAATGGCGATCGACTATGCTTGATAATAAGGGTGTTCTTTCATTCCATGAACTCATTTGAGCACATAAACAAAGGCCTTCAAAAAACTCAATAAAATGGTGAGAGAAAGACGTGTGGGGGAAGGGTGTGTGGGGACAGGAAAGTTAAATGAAAGGAAAGACTTTTCTGTTCTATCAGCCAGCTGAATCGACTAATTCAAACTCAATTTCATGCAGTTAAAAATGCTAAAAATCTCCTCAGTCATGTGCCCTTCAAAACCAGCAACAACAATATGGATGCCAACATTTTTATTGCTCCCTTTTCCTTTCGGTTTAGCCATACTACTCTTCAATGAAGTGATCTAAAACAATGGCTTTACATTGCATTATTGCCTTATTGATACTACTTAAATTGGTCAAACAATATTATAAACGCCAAGTGGAACGAGCAGAGTTGGTGAAGAATCAACAAGGAGTTTGAAATGCTCGCAGGCCCAAACCAGGTACCAGCCATTTCTACAATACCTATCAAAGTATCAACGAGAGTAAATCACGATGGCTTTTATTAAAAGAGATTCAATATTGTAGATAGTTGTAAATAGTCGCTGCTAGGTGTAAAGTATATACAAACGCTCCTAGCTTTAGTGCAGGTATTGTTGATTTCTATACATAAAGTTGAGGTCGAGGCCTTTACTCTGCTGATGTGCTTTGGTAATCATTAGCAAAGTACTCCTTCTCATGAAGTTTAATGAACCTATTCGGAATCGACATCATGGTCTTAGAACATGGCGCACTCTTTAGCCGTCATTGTACGTTCATTACCTTAGAAATTCTTCAAACTTTGCAATCAGTTCAATAATTGTTTCAACGTCCATATTCGTCTCCCCTAACAGATTGGGTATTTCTACAAAAAGTCGAAGGAGGTGTTCCGCACCATATACTGTACTGGGTTCGATGCGTCGGTTTTTGCATACCTCTTCGTATTGTTTTCGCTCGTAACGATATAGCAAAGATACACCTAAAGTCTTGTTAAAGTAAAGGCGTAGACCAGAAATAAATTCATCGAGTATCTCATCCTTCCTAAATAAGTTTGATATGTCAGTGGTATCACATAAACGATGACTGGTATAACTTTGAAATTTACACTTGATATGCCTCTTTGTACTCTTCTAATATCTTATCCACAGTAATACTTCTAGGTATTCGCAATATCTGAAGATAAGAATTAATTGAATAATCTTGCTTGAAAAGTATAACAATAAACTCTGGAGCTTGTTTTTGCGCTGTTTACCTGCTTATTTTTTGTAATATTCTCCCAATCGTCTACCAGTAAGCCCTTCAATGATTCCGGCATAGTCACTTTGAACTCAGGTCTCTTTGACTCTTCTTCCTATCAATTGACCACATTTTGTCATCTTAATAACAATTTCATAATAAAGTAACGCTTCACGTAAGTGTGCGCGTTTACCAGCTTTATCTTGTCTTGACTAGAATCCCTGTTTCTCTTCCTACTCCTTGACTCGCCCATATCATGTATCGAAGGTATCGTTGAAGAAGATGCTCTCGAAGGCTTTCTTTTTGTTGTTGATTCTTTCAACTGTCGTTGTTTCTGTAAATTCGCTTCTGTATACTTTAAAACTCGATCTTCAGTGATCCATTCATCCCAACTATAGTCGAGCAAATACACGATTCGATTAATTCGCGCGCATACAACAGAAAAAACGATCTACTCCAATTCATTTTACGTTTGCTTCCAGCCTTTATAATGAACAAAATACTGATTCACTTCTTGACCTTCGGTCTCGTCCAATCGTCTTTCTTTTTTCAAGATCTATAATACTCTACGGATTAGATGTTTAAAAGCTGCGTTGCTTTCAGAAACTGTAAGTGGTTTACCTTTGCTTCATATATAAATGGTCCATGATAGCATAGCACTTTTTCGTCTTTATCGTATAGAAAGGTATTGTCTTGTTTAGCCATAATACTGTGTGTTTCAGTTGTAAAAGGAAAAAAAGGACAGAAAAAGGGAGTATTTGGTTGCCTGAACAACCAAAGTGAAATTGAAAGTCAGCTCTTCTTCAAATTGATGCAGTAGGAAAGAAATCCAGGCTTAGTGGGCGATAGCAATGCTTTTATCAACTACCGAATTCCTTTCTCCAAGAGTGCGAAGAATCATTTTCACTCTTTTTCAAATTGACTTTCGCTTGCATATCATAAAAAGTTGACGACGTATGGCTAGCGTCGAATTACAATGGTCAGTGACGAGTACTCGCAAGTTGTAGCCTTATCGTAGACGGTTTTGGACGTACTACTATCAGTGCGCTGCTATATAGCAACACGACGATTTTTGAGATCCATGGACTCTTTTAAATCGTCAACGACGCTTACTTAATATAAGATTATCTCTTCTTATCGTTTTACTCTATGCACTTCGTACAAGAAAAAAATAAAATAAAATAAAGAAAACCTTGACACAACGATGAAATCGAGAGGTACACAGACGCCCATAGGCATTAACGCAGAAAAAGTACAATGGATCAAAGACACTTTTGTGCAAGGTAAAAGTTTTCTTTTACAAGTAAAAGCGGAGAGACTAGCAGAACCCTTACGTTTATCTCCTGAGCTACTACATAGCATGAACCTAAATAAATCATAGGTCTTTCATCATGTATCGAGAATTGTATGTGATGTGGATGCAGACATTTGTTGGTTTCTCCCTTTTTTTGTCACTCAACAATTCAACTAACTTGCTACTCATAACAAAACACTCGCATAAGGATGACAGTTGAATCATAACAACAAGATAGACATTTGATGATCAACAGGTATTTTCGTTTGTAACACTTGGTCCGATATGTACTATGCCACTGCATGCAGAAAAAGCCAAGTTCAACTTGGAGGGGACTAAGCAAAGCAGTAATGGGCATAAGAAAGAGTTTTGGGGGGACATAACACTGCATTTTTCTTTTTTGTAAATCCGAATACGGAGGTCAATTGACAAAAGGCACCAAGTGTATTTTTTTAGACAGGAATCTAAATTTTTTTTTGTCGAACCATCCTCTTGATTGGCCTAGAAGCAGATTGTCAAACATAATGAAAAGAACACGTCCAGTTTTTTTGCACAGCTACCTTTTTTTACTTTCTTTTTTCATTTGTTTTCTTCCTCCCCTCCTCCTTTCAAACCGTACCTTTTTTTTCTTTCTTCTTTTCCATTAACCATACAATGTCTGCTCGTGGTATGTATCACATAAAGTGGCAGGAGGAGAAAGAGAGCAACACATTGGAGTTGAATGTTAACCGCTTCATGAACTTTTTTTTTTCATAGACGTTTATATTTCTGCTGTTAGCCGTACACCTTTGGGTGGTTTCAACGGTTCTTTAGCCTCTCTCCAAGCTACCAAGCTCGGTTCTATTGCTATTGAAGGTAATTCCTTGCTATTGATTTCGTCGTGTATTTCTCTTAGAGGAAGTCTGACATTGTGTGGATTATTTCTACTTGTTGCTCTACAGCTGCTGTCAAGAAATCAAACGTTCCTGTCGAAGCTGTTGAAGAAGTCTTCTTCGGTTGTGTTTTGCCTGCTAACCTTGGCCAAAACCCTGCTCGTGTTGCTGCTCTTGGCGCTGGTCTTAAGGACACTACCATCGCTACTACTGTTAACAAGGTTTGTGCTTCTGGTATGAAAGGTACAGTATTGAAACGCCCAACAAAAGGATCGTTAAAGGAATACAGAGCTCCAATGTTAACGTTAAACTATTCACTTTTTGGTGGGGAAACATCAATTTATAGCTGTCATTTTAGGTGCACAATCTATCATGCTCGGTAACGCAGATGTTGTTGTTGCAGGTGGTATGGAATCAATGACCAACACACCCTACTACCTTCCCAAGCAACGTTTCGGTTCTGTTTATGGCAACACTGAAGTCGTTGATGGTGTTGTAAAGGATGGTTTGTTTGATGTTTATAATGAATATTTGATGGGTGTAGCTGCTGAAGAATGTGCTAAGGAATATGACATCAGCCGTGAACAACAAGATGATTTCGCTATTGAATCTTATAAGCGTGCTCAAGCTGCTCATGCTGCTGGTTACTACAAGGATGAAATCGTTCCTATCACCGTTTCTGGTGGTCGTGGTAAGCCTGATCGTGTCGTTGAAGTAGATGACGAAACTGCCAAATTGAACGAAGAAAAGTTACGTGCCGTTCGTCCCGCTTTTGCCGGTAAGGAAGGTACTGTCACTGCACCCAATTCCTCTCCTTTGAGTGATGGTGCTGCTGCTATTGTTCTTTGCTCCAAAGAAGCTGCTGAAAAGTACAACTTGCCCTTGTTGGCCAAGATTAAGGGTTGGGGTGACGCTGCTCAAGCTCCTGCTCGCTTCACTACCTCGCCCGCTCTCGCTATACCCAAAGCTATCAAGCACGCTGGTTTGAAGGCTGAAGATATCGATTACTATGAAATTAACGAAGCTTTCTCTGTTGTGGCTTGTGCCAACACTAAGATTTTGAACTTGGATAAGGATAAGGTCAATGTTTGGGGTGGTGCTGTTGCTATGGGCCATCCTTTGGGCTGTTCCGGTGCTAGAATTATTGCTACTTTAACCTCTGTTTTAAGACACAAGGATGCCAAATATGGTGCTGCTGGTATTTGTAACGGTGGTGGTGGTGCTTCTGCCATCGTTATCGAGCGTTTGTAAATTCACTAATTAATTTCATGACCCTTCCATCTCTTTTCCTCTTTCATCATTTACATAATATCTTGTCGTGGTCTATTCTCTAGCCTTAGAATGAATCTACACAATAAACGTACATAATTTTTCTCATCACAGTAACAGATGTCTAAAAATAGAAATGCCAACAAAACAAGCAACAAAAGCGGTGGGCTTGGGCCGCAAAGTATCCATATATAATTGGTCTGAATTCGATAGATCAAGGAACGAAGTTTATCTTTTTCCTTATCTTCCTCTATCTGCGGTTCTTTATACACCGAGATGTTGAACGCGCAAGAAATTGTTTGGATTTTCTATATGGCTCTGCTCTTCTTTTTCACTGCCATTTTAATATGGCGTTGCCGAGACAAACTTCATTTGATACCGTTCGTGATCTTTGGCATCATCATCATCATCAGCTTATTTTATCAACTGAATGTTGATGACAGCCTCAACCAAGTATATACAGCACCAATATCAACACATCTGCAACAACACTACTGGTCCAGCAAAAGCTTAGTGTTTCATACTTTACCTATCATATCCACGCTATTGTTTTCTGGTATCGTGGAAGCACAACTGACATATGTACGCCATCTAACAGCTGCTACAAACATAACCAATGTTCGCAGACTAAAAATCTATTGGGTGCTTTTGATGAGCTTTATCGCGTACATTCTCTTTGCAAGTATATCTTTTCTTATTCAGTTCGTTATAGAAAGCTCAAGACAGCAACGCATCTATGCCTCTGTCTTTGTTACCATGATGTTTTTGTCGTCAACTTTTAATACAGCAACGATGCTATTTTATCTCTATTCAATCCACCATTCAAATCACAGCTATATTCGACAAAAAGCTTCTGACCTCTTCTATCTACGGACAGTACCTGCTCTATTATCCATCTTCACTGGTGGCCTAGTAATTCTGAATTGGTTATATTGTTTTGCTTCGTATAGATTGCCTACACTAATTTGGATTGTTTTGGAAACTATATTTGTGTATTTACCAATCGTTCTATTAATGGCAACCTGTATTCATTGTAGTAAACTTAGAAAAAGATTGGGTCGTCAGTATTCTGTTCAGGAGCAAAAGAAAAGATACAGTATCAATCAACCAGTTCCAGCAACAATGAACAACACAGCTGCTACCACATTTGAAATCGCACAAGCATCTAGAACTACTGTGCCACCTGCTACTTATCAACCGATAAATAAATCCTTCATTATTTAATGCACAAATTTCAATAGACCATGTTTTACAACGTATACATTCCTATGTTGACTTTCACGCATCACATCCATTACAAGAGGCTTTTATGCCTAAACTCTTGTACGCCAAATTAATTGTTTAATTTTTATTCATTAATGTCTTCCCAACAAATTAGTAATTCCAACATCCAATTCAAGCTATTATAGCCTATTTTAGCATGTTGCTATTATATAGATGTGCAAGTTATTACACATTCATGCTTTATGAAAAGTCCTGAAGCTTAATAAGGTGATCGATCAGTGTCATTGATTTTGATTGGCTGTGGCATTTACTGTACTTTTTGGAAGCACTGCACATTACTCATTTGAAATTCATATGACTGATTTCCTATAACGGCTAATTTATTCTAACGGTCCTTTGCCTTTTAGAGTTTTTATAAATACTCAAAAATCCTCACAGGCGTGACATTTGTTTATTTTACAAAATTGTTACGGCGATTGAGTCTCTGAACCGTACGATTTTATCATGTTTCTTATTAAACAATGAGATTGCACTTATACAAATTTGCAACCCTACTTCAACGTTCCCTTTCGGAGATGGAAATCAAATTAGAAATCAAATCGAAAAAAAAAGTCATCCATTGATCAGTTTCCATTCTTCCTTTTTTTTTTCTGTTTTCAGAAAGATTATTCTTTTGTTCTTCTTTTGCGTTACGATTTTACTTATAATACATCGATCATGGGGTTTTTTCAATCTTTATTCAATAAAGAAAAGGGTGCTCATCATGCAAGAAAAGAAGCAGTTATGTCCAAAAGCACACCGATCAGAAAGACCGCGCCTACACCAGCTGAACACAATTGCCAAAGTCTCGTAGCAGAATCCACAGCAGAACCAGCAAAGGATAGCAGTAAATTCACACATAGTCGGCGTAGCAGCCTCCGTAGTGTATTGGATTCTATTATGCCTAATAATCATCATGATGCGTCTAAAGAAGATCTTTCTAATATACCCAATTCCTCTTCAAATGTTTCCCCTAATCAATCAATGAATTTTGTTTCTGCTGCTGCTAATAATAACAATACGAATACACCATCAAAAAGCGCAGCAACGATGAAAGTCTCACCAACCTCCTCTTTGAACCGCTCAGGATCTTCAAAGAAAAAACCAGGATTATCGTCTCGCAAGGGATCCATTGACCATCAGCATTCATGCCATTCACAACAGCAACGCCGATTCCAGCTGTTGGAGGATGGTACACACAGACATCACTTAATGTTGCCTGCCCCAAATCGACTTGCTGCCTCTATAAATGGGTTAGTCTCGGGGTTGGCGAAACAGTCTCTTCGTTTTACCCAACAATGGGCAGAAAGAAAGATATCCATAGATGAAATAAAGAAAGAACGCGCTACACTGAACGCAAAACTAAAGAGGACCGAGAATAGGACGCTACAGGAAAAGTGGGGTAGTTGCCAGGAAACAATTGGTAAAGGTGCTTCGGGTGTTGTGAGAGTATTACATAGAATTGATGAAAATAAAGTGGAACATTTGTACGCAGTGAAGGTAAGAACAAAAATCAAAACAAAAAGTCGTCGCACATGCATACGCCATATTCAACTTTTGCTGTTTTAGGAATTACGGAAAAAAACGTCTGAGAGTTCGAAAGGATACATCAATCGCCTTATTGCAGAATTCTACATTTCATCGTCTATGCAACATATTAACATCATCAAAACATTTGATCTCTTACCTATGCATGAGACATCACCTATTTATGGTCAAGTCATGGAATATAGTGGAGGCGGTGATTTGTTCGATGTCTTGTACGACTCACCGGATGGACTGGATGTGAATGAAGCCAATTGCTTTTTTAAACAGTTAATGTGCGGTGTTTGTTATTTGCATGAAATGGGTGTAGCTCACCGAGATTTGAAGCCTGAAAATCTTCTTCTAACAACGACTGGATGTCTAAAAATATCTGATTTTGGGTCAGCAGCTTGTTTTAAAGGTACCAAAATGCAATGCGATGAGGATGAGGATAACGATGAAAAACAAAAGCAGAAGAAGAAGTCTAAGAAGCTGCTGCAAAATCGTAGCCGTAGTAGTAGTAAAGAAAGAACAGAAAAAGAAGAAGACAACGACGATGACGATGATGAAGAAAGTGATGATGATGACAATGATTGTAATAAAATACATCTTGTACGTGGTTTAGTCGGATCAGAACCTTATATTGCACCTGAAGAGTTTACGAAAAAATCTTACGATGCGCGACTAGTGGATGTTTGGAGCTGCGGTATCATCTATATGGCTATGAGAAAATCGACGCACTTATGGCAAGTAGCTAAAAGCGGAGAGGACGAGGCGTATGACAAATATTTGAAATTCAGACAGTTACTTGATGAGGAGAGAGAAAATGCAAGACGCGAGCACTCCATGAGACGAAAGTTAGAAAAGACATTATCAGAGCAAGATAGACTAGCTGAGCGAGCCAAGAGGGAAGCGGATGTAGTAAAGGCAAGAGAGACGATACGTAGAAAGGCAAGAGATGCTGGCTGTTATCATTTTGAAGGAATCGATATCCATGCTAAAAAGGTCATGTATCGTATATTGGATCCAAATCCAGAAAAGCGTATTACGGCAAGTGAGGTTTTACAAAGTGACTGGTGCCGTAATATCTACAGTTGTGTGCAAGCTGACAGCCATTGTTAATCAACATGACTATTTGCACAAGAGCTACCCCTACACTTAGCATAATATTTAATCTCTAATATTGTAATTCTTCCACATACTCAAGCATTTCCTTTTTCGATGATACTCTAATATTAATTTATTTTGTGGAGTGCATAAATCACTAACAATGTATATAGATGCTTCATTGACTGTAGCATATATTAGATACAGATGACCATTTTTTTTTAAAATTTTTTCCTTTATTCAAAAAAATATTATAATGGACACAAGCTAATTCTTAAATTCGAGCCATAACAATTGTTTAATCAGATTGCTTCCTTTTAAACGAACGTTCGAGTTTCGACGAAAGATACTGTTTCAATTTACGTGAATAAATCCTCTACCCTCATTATGCTGGTTCTCGAAGAAAACACAATTATTGCATTCGAAAAGACATTATTTTAATATAGATCGCATGAGATTGATTTGTATTCTTTAAAGCCTGAAAATTGATAGAAACGTAACGAATAATCCAATAAGTAGGATCAAGAATTCTTATTGACGCCTTCTTCAAATGTTGCGATAATTGCTGCTATAAAGAACACTGCCTGTTCCAGAGAACGAGAACGATCCGGACAAAAAGCGGTTATGGTGAATTGAGAGTTATATGTAACCGCAATAGATTGTCTCTATCCTCGGCCATTATCAGCGCGTAACAGCATTCATTCCTGACCTATTATGTAACAACATTTTTCATTTGGTGTATCGGTTTTCGAATATGAAGTGGTGCTGATTTTGGTGAGATTGATCATGTAAACAGCGCAAGCTACAGTTTTTTTCTTATATAGCAATAAGCTTTGTGGTTACTGACAAGGAGGGCCTAATGCATCCACCGAGCGTAGAAAACATCAGATCATGCGCGCAGCGTCATTATTAAAACAAGGTGATTTTCCCAAACATGGTTCTCCAGGTTTCTGGGGATGCTTCTCATTAAAATATCGGTAAAGAGTAAAAGAGTGCTGAACACACAATTCAATGACAGAACAAAAGTAACAATGTATATGGTAATGCTGCACAGCAGCAGCAGCTTCAGTATGTATTGCAATCTCATACTCGTGGTATTTTAGTTGAGCGTAATAAAATATAATCTGTTATAATGTAAATCGAAATGTAATTGCTTAAGGTGAAAGTCTTTGAATTAGCAGCAGCTAACATTTTACTCTAGTTAGTCAACGAGGAAAAAGAAAACGATATTGCAATTACGAAAAATCTTTGTTTATCTTTTTAATTCAATCAAAAAAATAAGAATGATTTTATCAGGTGTGTTGTGGTATGGATGAATAATGAGTAATGTAAATATTATAGAAATTATCAAATTGTGAAATTTTAGAAATTATGACTCGTCGATCATGAAGAGAGAGTCTTTTGTATGGATGAAAATGTTATCAATGAAATCAATATGTTGTTGAATGTTGCTATAAATTTTCCAATTGAGGAGATCGACCTTTTGCTGAATGCTTTCAAATTGATACACAATTCAAAAAAGCATTGAGTTACGGTAGAAGACAAAAAATACCAGAAGAAGCTTTTGCTTGTAAAAACGAAAGCAGTGAAATGGCTTGATATTAACGCTTGACAGGGGCAGGATAAGGTCTAGGAAGAGCAGGCTTGGCGGGTCTATCTGGTGGCATTTTCGAGAGAAAAAGAGAACCTTGGAATAAGGAAAGATGCTTTGCGATAGGTAAGATTAAGAGAGGAAAAGAGAAGCTCTACTAGAAGAGAAGAATGCTTTTGTTATCTGGACTTGATTGATTGAACTAAACCGAAAAATTCGGCTTCCTTTTATATGTTTTCAGGGATTCAAAGGTTAGGGCTTCTACCGCTTTGGAGAGGTGTAGCACATATTGAATTTTGAAGTTTCGTATCACAATTCAAAAACAAAGAAAGTTTATAACAATTATACATGATATACTACCTGTCCATCATGATCGTCAGTTCAGTAATTGCATTTATCAATAGATTGTTCTACATGAAGAATTTAAGTTTTCTGGGTGGGCGTCTCATGAAGAATACCCTTTTTTTTTTTCTGTCTCAAGATCGACTTGCTGCATTCGATACTGTCCTCCCAACAATGTTAAAGGGCGATGGTGCCAATTCATTATTGCCTACATTGCTACCCGCCTTCAAATTGATCTTTGCATTCTGAGAACAATAAAAACTCTATTAACGCGGGTAAAGAATTGAAAACAAATAATGGAGGGAAACAAGGCTTAGTCACAACCACACTTCTTTGTAACTCAAAGAAAAGTGGATAACTTGTTCAGAACAACAAATAAAAGACCAAATGATGCCATTACTAACTCGCTTTGTTTACGTAGCAAAATGAACCAAAGGCAGAAAGAGCAAAAGAATAAGTACGTTAAGAACGGTGTAACCCTCTTGACGATGTTGAGATGATGGTAGCATGGCATCCATGACAGGTTGTCAAGCTTAACTTTCTTTTGCCTGATTTTGTTCTTCCGTTCGAAGAAATTACATGGCTATATTGCTTGTATTTTCTCTTTTCTCCATCAAATAATGAAATGGCAATTAACATACATCATCATGCTTTTTCATTTAAAACAAACTTCAGGCACATCTTCTTTATCATGACCTATTTAACTTATCTTGTTGATTGTCGTATTAAATTCCCTTTCCCTTTCATGTTATTGCTTATTTGATTTAACAGCAAAGCTTGGAGTTTGGTACTTCAACCATTTGTGAATGGATTTTCCAGATATAAGGTGCGATCTGCATCTTGACTTTTGAGTATGAGTGGATGGTTGATTACACAAGCCAATAAAGTCTTTTTTCCCGCTGCCGCTTCGCCGATATTCCTAGTGCATGAACAGAGAGCGAAAACATGCATCATCCGTTGCTTAGCTCCACGAACTGTCTAAATAAGTTTTGTGTAGCATCCTCTACCACATCTTGATTTGAAGGCTATCAAATTGAATTGATTGTAATACAATGTAGTTATAAGATTGAATTCCGTATAGTTACAACAACAACAGCATGTCCATCACACAATGAATATTGGGTGCGTCTTATGGCTGTTCATAATTTAGCATAGTAAATTGTACATGACATGTCAATGATACATTTTCTCACTCTTAGGAAAAAAACACGCTCTATTCTAGCAATGTGTATGTTGCTTCTCTATTATGATCTTTTGATCAACCAATGAACATCTTTATCGAAAGAGACTCCACATTTCCATATGGGAGAGTACCAACAATTCTCATCAACCAAACTAAGAATAATAAGCTTTTGATGTTTTGCAGCACAAAATAGCCCTTTATGTTCTCAATACAATTTCACCATTATCGTAGCTCATGCCCGAAAAGGTTTGTTGCAATATACTGTATTAATTTATAACACTAGTACGCTTCTATTTGAATAATTTCTTCAGATGTTTGGTCCTGTCAGTTAATCAATAAAGCACTCATCTTATTCATATCATCAACGTATAATCCTTCATAAAACATCCTTGGTTCTTTATGCTAGCTATATCTCTTGTCTTTTAAGTTTTTCAAACTCCCGGTTTAAGTTTGAGGGTTTTTTTTTGTTCAACTTTAGTAGAATGTTTCAACATACTGCAAGTGAAAATATGTCTAATAAGAGGTACAGGCCGCATTTAAGCTGTGTTAAGCTTTAGAAGCTATCTTACCGAGCAATTTGATAATTTTCTTTCATATTTCAAATCTGATCAGAGTAGCGAGCGTATACTTACTCGCGCGTTTCTGAAACAGCTACACTCACTTGAATTCGAGTTTATAATAACATTTATACAGTATATCAATTGAAATTTCTGTCTTACACCGACAACAAGCAGCAAGTTTCAAAACTAAAATACCCGAATGCATACGTGTTCTCATGATTGTGAATGTATGGTATCCTCTTTGGATGTAAAAGCTTGGGAGCAATCATGAGATACAAAACAAACATGTAGGTACCGATTTTCTGAGTAAAAAAGTGCTCCACATAAATAATCTAAACTTAAAAGTTTAAACATCTTTCAAATGTTGTATAATATTGTATAAAGTTAGCCTATGTGAGAAAAAGGCAAAGGAAAAGTTACTGTATGAACATCATAATGTTCTTGAAACTTGAGCAATAACAAAATAACAATCTGATCATGCAAAATATTCTATCGAACTGACTTCATATTTGCAATTTCATGTATAATAATGTAGATATTATACGACGCTTACTATCGAATCATTTTTCACAGTGCTTTCGTAAATAGTAACCCTCACGAATAATTTTCTTTCTTTTTTAAATGAGAAATTGATTTAGACCTTTTTTTGTCTAGAGTAAGTCTTATTTTGCTGGTAAGGCTAGTATTCCAGAAAGAAGGGAACATTATATATAACAAGAAGTTGTAAAAGGTGAATCAACAAAATTAAATTAACACCGCTTATGATAGCTGTGATAGTAGTAATAATAGTAGAAGTAGTAGAAGTACTCATTAACTCTTGATGGAAGAGGAGCTGGTAGGCGAGGTGGATGTATACGTCATCAAAGGGGATGAGTTAAATAGCATGTTCAATCGTTTTCTATCGTCTTCTAACCGTCGATTCTCCAATGATAGTTGAACATTATCCTGCTCTAATAGATCGGCTTTGTTCTTTATATCCAGCATACGTTCGACCAGCGCTGATAAAGCATCTTTGGACATTGATTGTTGAAGCACAAGTTCATCATTTTCTTGCTGCAAACGACAATTTTCCGCTTTCAACTCTGCCATTTCCTTCTCATACCTGTTGCTTTGACCAAATGCATTCTCCATGGTGAGTTTCAAAGCGTCTCTTTCAGCCTCTACATCCATTTTTTCAAGTCTAGCTTGCATCAGATCATCCTTCAATTCGATCGTTTCCCTTTGCATCTGTGACAGAGCAAGTAATAGATCTTCTATTTGATGATGTAACATGGATGTATCCGGCTCTTTCAATGAGGAAATAGATGTTCGATCTGAATCCATTGATTTTTTGGGTGCATTGCTATACCAAGACATTGTCTTTTTTCTTCGAAGGTTGTGTTTATTGTTACTGCAATCGGAATTGTTGCTACTACTGTTATGACAACCATGTTTGCTCTTGTTGGACCAAAAATTGAATCGAACAGCCAATACTTGCTCTGTCTGCTTCTGCTCCTGCTCTAATTCTGTGACATAGGTCTCTGCTATATGATCCATTTTATCTTTTGTGATAAGCCCACTGAGACTGACAGCATCTGAAATAACTTGTGAAGGATCGTTATCATAAGCATCATACAATTTGTTGGATAAAAAGTCGAGAATATCTTCAAATTCCGTGAGCTGCAGGATTCGTTCTTCGGACCGCTTCAACATTGCAATCGCTACACGCATGATGGTTTCCGCTGCTCCTTCGGCAAATACAATATCGTATATACGTAGGATGAGCTCCATTGGAAAGGCATAAGCGAATAGTGTCAAAAACCACTGAGAAGCGTACATTGGCACATTGACTTCGTTGGCTTTCAAGTAGTTTGACAAACTGGGTAAGATTTGATCCAGAAGGCTGGAAAATTGATAGAGCCTCAGCTGCAGTCCTTCCATATTGAGAGTAAACATCGTTCTCATTTCATATGTCTCCATAAGTCTAACGAATACGCAAAAGGCTTGTTGTTCTGGCATGTTTAATAGCAACGGACCAACAAGAAATGCTAGTCCTTGGCAATAGCCCACTAAAGAATCATACAAACTGTATGCTTTAAGGACTCTCTGCAACGCTTGTTGTCCTGATCCACCTTCTTGTTTAAACATATCTATACCAGGAAATGTTCTCGCCAAATCACGTTGGATAATGCGTTCATATGGAGAATGTTCAGCAACAAGTTGTCCATAAACAGTTTCAAGATTAAGAGAAGCTGACTGAGACATAGCCTGCCAAATTACACCCCTTACTTTAGGTGGGATGCCTGCCCTTAATTTCGCCGAAACCAAATGGGGTAATTTGAGCGCTACAGCACTGAAATCTTCTGTTAACGTAGCCCAAAATTCCCAATCTATTGTTTCACCACTGTTGTCTTGTTGTTCATCCCCGTCGGCAGCAGCAGAAGTCATAGCTAAATTTTGTATGGTCGAGAAATGTGTTTTTAGTTGATTTGACTGTATACAAACTGACTTTGGGTCTTCATCAAGTTTAGCATTTTGTCTTTCGATTTGTGCAAGAATAAATTCTACAGAATCCTATTCATTAAGGGGTAATATACAGTTCATGAGTTAACGGGGTCCATTTTCGACGGTTATTGTTGGGATTTGTTCTTATTCTTATTCTTACCTGTGGTGGCAAATTAGCATTTTCTTCTTCAAGACGTGGAAGTAGCTTTATGTCTTTCTTTTCTTCATTTATTGTTTTATGGAAACTGTTGGTTCTTTTCCTTCGGCTGATACTACTTGTGGGCCCACCACGAAGAGAACCGCTTGTTGTTCGGGTAGGCGATAATAACAAATTGTGCCGAATGGATGTACTCTTGGATGATCGTAAATGTAATGGTGGTCGTTTTACATAGAGTTCTTCTTGCTGTTGTAGTGCGTCGATTAGTTTCGACATAGCCTCAATTTAAAATAACGAGGAAAAAGAGAGAAGAATAGAAAATTTAAGGCACATGTTTTGAATTGCAATTTATGGATCCTAAACACACACACACACACACACACACACACACAGACAACCGTGCAATTTTGAATTCAGACCTAGTAACGTTCTTTCTGAACCGAGTATTGGACCACGACAACCTTATTTCTACTACTATTTATAGACAATGGTAGCAATATTGTTGAATGGATTTATGCACCTTACAAGAATATCGACTGCATGTGCTGCTCTTTTTACCATTGCAAGTGATACTTTATAAGGCCTATGCATCTGAAACATGGTACACTCAAGTTATTCATAAACCTACATTCAAATTTGCCTCTGTACACATAATCAGAATCGTAGCACATCATTGAATTATCTTTCCTTTTGTCGAAATGTAAGTGTTATATTATTATGTACGTAGCCAATATAAAATAATAAGAATTGAGCATGTAGATATGACGCCGGCCATTATCAATGTATCTCTTTGCCTTCGTGTATTAATTCTAGAGATTAGGTTATTTACACCGGGTATACGACCTATGAGCGAAGGTTATTAGCGTTATGTCTTTCTGCAATTCTTTGTTTACTTTAGCTTACTCATAACTCCGCCAACTCGTTGATTCACACTATGCATAATACGTCCTTGACGTGAAATGTCTTGCCTAGTGGCGTATGCTTGTCTATAACGAGAACAAATTAGATGATATATAAGTATACATTTCTTGCCTGTCATTGTACTACAATAACTATTGAAATCCTTTTACTCTAAAATCATATCTGTCATTCTATGTGAATCCTCGATTCTATTACGTTCCGATAGATAGTAATCCGCATTATCTCCATTGTTTCCAGCATTAAACGATCTAATTTCATCTTGAACACTATTCATTAAATTGGCTCTGTCCCTTGCTTGTTTAATGTTGCCCTTTGAACAACACCAGCGATAAGGTCAGCATTTGCTTGAATTCTCTTCTCTTCTACTTCTTCAAAAAGTAATTATACCTTTACACGGCGGAATTCTTTGGTATAATCATATAATATATCCTTATGTCTACTCAATAGATGTATCATCGAAGGGCTTGTAGGTGTGGCACTCGGTTTATCAATAAAGTCTCCCATAGCTGTAATGACAAGTTGTAACTAAACAATCGGCGTGATAATGGTGAAAAGTTAGACAAATAGACTTAACGTAACCACTTTTGATCGCTTTTACTTTTCTCAACAAATTCTCTGTTTCTTCTAGTTGTTGTGCGCTGTTTTCGACGATGGAAGATTGCCCAACTTTGGATAATGTAGCCAGCTTATTCTCAATCTCGCTCTCTAGAGTTCTCACTTGTTTACGAAGTTGATCCCAAGATTTGGTGGGTATCAGATTTAGAGATGACTCAGAATCGTCATCTTCTTCATGCAGCAATGGCTGATGAACAGGTGAAGGAGTGCTTCTGTGCATTTGAACGATGTTTATAGAGAAAGAATAAAGAAATAGACAGAAGAATGCTGTTTGGATCTTTTTTATCTCGGTATTTCAAAGTAAAATCAAAAATGGAATTCCCAAAATGACAAAAATGATATTTCATGCAAAACCCTTTCTTTTTATTGTTTATGTTCGGTTTGTTCACTCTGTTGTGCCTGATCATTGCTATTACCAGTCGTAGTAGCAATAGAAGCAGCACTGTCAGTAGTAGTATTAACTATTGGATGAAGAGGTGGAATAGGTGTATTGGATTTTGTAGTTAATGCTAATAACCGTTTATCTGTATATCCAGACTTTTTTTTCATTTTAGCTGAGCAGTTAGCCATAAAGCCCTATCTGAGAAAATGCCTTGTTTCAATTCATATACTTACACTTAGTAGGTCCTCTTCCCTTGGTACTCTCATTTGTAACATTGTTTGACTCTTTAAATTCTGTTTCAAGACTCTTTTCAAAGAATCGTCCCTATTCAATAAACATTTCCATAGTCCATCAAAACCTTTGTATTGTAAAACCATTCCAGAAATGGTGCTGTCTTGGAAAGATAACTTTAACCATGCCATTAAGGGCTCGATCGTTGCTTCAGCTAAAGAAGATAATAGTGAGTTTATAACTGAAGCTAATTATCCAATAAGGTATTGAACTTTACGTGATAGCTGAAAGTAGAGAACACGATTGAACGCCAAGTGGTTTACTTCAATAATAATGCCCGCAGGAGGCGTTCCGTTATTAGTTACAGCTGTACTATCGGATGTATCTTTAGTTTTTGATGTAACTGCTGCATTATCCTTGCTGTTAGTCTCTTTCCTCTCTTCCTGTTGAGGATTTCTTCGGTCATTACTTTGATCTTGTTGTTGCCTTATTGGTTGATCTGGCTTTCTTTCGTTACTTTCAGTGCTATTATTTCAGACAGCTTTAAATATACCGGTTTTTCTTTTCGTTTTTTTTTTTTTTTCCAATAAAAAAAATGAGAGGATCGACGGGTCGATATACTTACCTAGCTACTTCTTTATTCGGTGTAATTGTTGATTGCGAAGTATTTGCTTGCGAAAGTTGTGGTGATAATGTTTGTTGCTCAGTAACAGAATTACTGGCGGCAACAACAGTAGTAGGATTAATGGGATTAGCAGTAGTGGTAGTAGAAATAGTGGTAGTTGTAGTGTGTGTCGATGAAGTCGCACTGGTAGTATTATAAGAGCTTGGGTTGGTGGTATGAATATTATTGTTTAGACTTTTAGCATGTTTCTGAGTTTTTGGCTTTTTAGTCGGTGGTGGCCGTAATGACGATAGTAGTTGTGCCTGAGAAGAGGGTAGTTTTCCAGGTTGCTGTTGTTGTTGTGAAAATAATTTTTGTCGCTTTTGAAATTCTAACTGCTGTTGCAACTGTTGCTGTTGTTGACTGTTCACTAATGAGTTCATTCCTTCTACTAATTTACGAACTTCGGCTAGATCACTAGCAGCTGCTTCACTAGCTCTATCCAATGTATAGTGCATACGCGCAAAATTATTATGAGAGTCGTTAAAAAGGAAAGTGTTCTGTTTTTGCTTGATGAATGTTAATAAATGGACAATAATGATGTAGCAAAAGATAACTGAGCAAAGAGAGTGTTGACAATAATGGCTCAAGAATCAGTTACACCCCTCTATTTTCACAAATGAAGCGCTTAAAAAAGAAAATGCGGGGACTTTAAGCTCAGAAAAGATTACCGGGCGAAAAGAGACCCAGACACTTACAAAGTAATTTGCATTTCATAATCGACATGGTCTTTAACTAAGCTGTCCGAGCCAAAGAACATAGAACAATAATTAAAGAGGAGCAGTTAATTCATATCTACAGTTTTTTAGCTTTGGGTTTAGACGAAGTCGCAATATAACTAGACGAAAAAAGTAAATTTTTGAGACCATCAAGTTATAATTTCAAGATACTACACAAAAATTGAGACGCTTACCTGTAAAAATCAAACCAGCTTCGTGCTGGCGATTAGAGGGTGGTGTTTAAGTGGTTGTTGCGGGTGATTTTGGTTTTCTAAAAAACTCCGCAGGTCTTCCCGTTGACTTCCAGATCGAAACGCTAATTGTCAACATGTTTTTAGCAGCGTTGACGTCCCGGTTCCAAAGTATCGAACAGGTTTTGCAGGCAAGGATACTTTGGCCGGGAACTGTCTTCAATGCTTCAAGATTGTTGGAACGACAATTATTGCATATTCGAGAAGTTAGGTATTCATCAATGGTTAATACGAGCAAATCGCCAGCAGTCTCTCTTCGCTTCAAGGCACGCCAAAGAACTCCCACGACACCAGTCTTATGGCCTTTGATGGGCACTGCACTCTTCCCGAACATGCCATTACCAACTACAATCAAAGGGATCTTTTTAGTGTCGCCTACACTAAAGGGTTCAGGCTTCCACTTGTTCTTCAAGGGATTACTGTAGAAAGCATGAGTTCTATCAATATTTCTGCGAATAGTGGATGAATTGCTTATCGTTTAAAAACCTTACCTATCTTTCTTAGCGAGAACATCGCTTACTTCTCTCGCATCTGCTTCTTCCTTCTCTTCTGGAACCTTTTGCTTCTTCTTCTTCTTCTTTTTACGTTTACAAAAGGCCATTCTGTCGGTATTCTTCTTTGGCCACTTGCTTCGATCTTTCTTCTTCTTCAACCTCAATTGCTTATTGTACTTTGTGGTTCCATTAATAAGCAAATTGACCATGTTGTTGGCAGCACGCTCTTTACCCTGGTATAAACGAAATCTGTCTTCAGCAGTTCTCTCGTCGTAAAAAGAAGACAAGGCTTCGAAGTGCTGCAACATATATTGTACATGACGATCATGTTGTTCGATGATAGAAGTTTTGGCGGTTGGTATGCCACTTTCGATCATTTTAATTGTGCCTGCTTTCTTCTTTTCCAGCTTTGCAGCGTATCTGATACTTCCGGTCATATGATAATATTCCTTGGTAGAGCAGCTGCGTACTTGATGTTTGTTATGATCTAGTCCGATTGCCGCTGTGAAGACAGATCTTCGCCCTGGATCAAGGAAAGCGGGTCTGTAATTGTCTTGTACTTCGTCATAAGAAAAATCTTCCAAAGTCAAGGTGTGATTATGAATGGTCATGTCTTCTTTTATTTTCTTTTTGCGGCTGAACAAAAAGTCTACAGTAAAGCCGTCCGACCTAACTATGTTTCGAAACATTACATCAGAACTTTCCTTCAAAGCGGTTAGACTATGACAGAAGCAAAAATAGGGGTGTGTTTACTATTAGGCATAATTTTGCTGAAGAAGTTCTTCTATAGTTTTACCTCTTAAAGCCAAACTTTTTGAAGTTGAAGACTTTACAGAATTGTTCGAGTTGGGCTGTATAACCCTTGGCAACTTTTCTGAGAAACATGAAGGGTGTAAGAGCGTTTATACTTATCGCGATGAAACGCCATTTCAGCGATGGAATAGGAAAGGGAAAGAAACGCTGAGGAAGTGGTAGGACACGGACATCGTACGGCTTATGCTGTATATGTTTTTGCTCGTACGCAAACTGTATGTTCCATAACGCATTAACAAACTTTGCAGGAGCAGCAGAAAGAGAAACGAGGGTTACTTCTCCTGGAATGAACTCTTCAAATTGTTTGCAGAGTACTTCAATTCGGTTTTTGTCAACGGCCGCCAGCTCGAGGTTTTCTGGCCAATGAGGATGACCATGGCAGACAGATTGGTAACAATACAGCTGTACAATTCTTTGTACATCAGTGCGTTTGATATTCTAGAATGTGTATAAAGAGAAATAAAATGAATAAAACAGCAGAGCATTAAGAAGGTACTCGGTTACAGCCTTACCGGGAGCATAGTTCTCAATTTGTAAGTAAGGAACTTTGTTAAGCGCTGCTCGAAGCGCTCTACAATGGAGTTCGTTTAAGAGACGCTCAATTCCTTTGCTGCCTCTGTAAGGCAATGGCTATATCCCACGGTCAGCTTGTGTTTTACTTCGATAGTAGGGAACTTTGCCTTGAAGTCTGTATAATACTGTTTTATGTCCTCAGATAATGCCGTTTTGTGAGTAACTTGCTTGCCCGTTACTAGCTGACCTACTGAATACCAGAATTGCTGGCAGAATACATCAGGAATAGACCTGTCTTTGTTGGCTTCTTTACTGCCTTTGTTGCTGTTTTTATCAGTGTCTTTCTTGTCGCCTTTGTTAGCATTCCTTCTATTCTCCTGATAATGAATGAGGTACGAGTTAACGAATAATTGACTAGAGAATACTATTCTCCTTATGTCAGAGCAGCAAGAGATGACTTTTTCTTGGAATTGTTCGCGAAACGCTGGCTTCACAGCAGACGTAAGAGGGAGCTTCCTCGTGAATACAGTGGAGCCTTCTCCAAGCGTCGAGGTAATAACTTCTTCCTTTGAAGCAATGTGATTGGGACATTCGAGAGAACGAGAAGTAGAATGACCCTTTAAGCCACAACTGATACACTTGATATCTCCAGTTGTTTGCTTCTTCTTTCTCTTTGCTTGCTTCTTTTCTTCCTTGATTGTAGCTGATTGCATACGTTTCTTGCCGCTACTTCCAACTAAATTTCCGTTAAGCAAACATAAACTTGTTTTGCAGTGAGAGCATGATGCTTACCATCAGCCGCAGAAACTGCTTTGTAAAACTTGCATTCATGGTATGCCTTGTTGAAATGTCCGAGTGTTTTGCAATCCTTGCACTCGATGTTTACTAGTCATACAAAACATAATCTGAGGATTACCACTATAACCTATTTGTGGCTTCGCGCTCATGTGTTACTTACGGAAGGACTCATCTTTGACTTTATTCTTATGGGCTTCTGCCACCGATTTAATTTTTTGCAAGATTTGGGCTTTGTACATGGTAAGTAATAGCTATCAGGATGAGGAAAGAAAGTATAGAAGAAGAAGAAAAAGATGGAAATCAGAGGAAAGATGTCAAACATATTTTTATCTGTAAATGCTTCGAGTTTGACAACATCTATTTTTTTGTTACGATTGACAACAACAACCGTTATCTACGTGGCGGAAGAACGTGTCTGGGATTAATTTAACGCGTAGATCAATTCATATGATCCATAAATAGAGTCTCGTAAACTGCAACCCTATATCTATTGCTGATAAGACCTGTGTCACACTATAATACTCAGTACGTCTCGTAGTACTTTAACGTAATGCCACTATCTATTGAAAAATGTCCACTGACCTTCAAAGTAATGTCTACAATTATTTATTCAATAAATCGTCCAAGAATATTATACCATTTCATCCTAAAATAATTTAAAATTATCTAAATTAAATATATAAATTGTCCAATAAAATTTGTATAAAGTGTAAAGTTGAAGCTAAAACACTGTAATCATGCGTATTTCTGTCAGGTGCCTTGTTACATTGAATATAGACATTCAGTGTAATATGACTAAAAGAGTGTCTTTTATCCTAAAATATGATGATAACTCTCAATTCGATTCAAATAACTGCTGTAAATTTATCTAGTTCAATACTATACGTTATGGAATAAATAAAAGAATTATTGTTATTTCTAATTTAATTTGACATCAACTGTACAAGAGTTAAAATGATGAAAGAGCAACTATTGGAATAAGACATTAGTGCGTATTGTGTATTAATTCTAAACGGGGTCAATAAAATAGGTTTTGTGTGTATAAATAGTAAGATGCGTATATGGAAGAGTTCTGCTATCTCTGGGTTTATAGTATACCAATTTAAGCAATGATCAATTCAATAATTTCACTTGCAAGTTTTGCATTTTGCAAAGTGTTGATTGTTGATGCTCCAAATGTTGGATCACCTAAAGCAGAAAAGCCTATTCTTTCTAGTAAGGCTTTCTGACTGGGTTTCGTCTTTCGAGTTGTTTCGTTGAAGGCAGGATCGGAGCATGCGATAATTAAAATGGACTTGACGGATTCTATAATCTGCTGGTTCGTGCTACTGAGTACAATCTGGTTCATTTTAGGCAAGAGAGTGTCGTACCTATTTTACAGAAGAAAAGGAAAGACGATCAGAGACTGTACAGAGACAGAATGGTTTTGCTATTAAATTAACTTACACGATAGAAAATACTTCAGGCATAGAAGAAGCAGCTTCTGCCAGTAGATTGTATAAGAACAATTTTTCGTTCGTATTTTCAACAATTTGCAGTTGGTTAGCCAACATAGATATCAGTAATAGGGAAGTGGTCTCATCTTCAATCTCTAGTCGATCGAAGACACCTTCAAACGTCGATTTGAGCTTTTCATTCGATTTGTCGAAATCTTCCTCATAAAAGTCGGGATCAGCCAGGCCAGCTAGTCTTAATACCTCCTTTAAGGATTCGTGCTTGACAGCGATAGGTAACAATCCAGCCAAATAACCTAATACTTGTGTGTCTACTACTTGAGCGGTCGAGCCATCGTTATTTGCGTGTTTGGACTCAATATTTAGGAAAGTAGTGAGGCCTTGGAAAATTATTTCTTTAGCGTTATTGTACCGTAATCCTTTCAAGAAAATACTAGCAAGTGAAAATGAGAAGTGGAAATCAAAATTGACACCACAAAGTTGATCGAGTTTGCGGGTAACTTCCGCAATCGGTTCTCTTGCAGCGTTTAAGATATGAACCACACGATTTCCTGTAAAGTATTCATTGGCGTCCAACGCTCTAATAATAGCAAGCAAGAGATCAACTGACATAGCAAAGATATGACCGTTGTTGATTTCAATCAATGCAATCGCAATCCAAAAGAGTGGTAACAAATATCGTGAATCTGGAGGTAAACTCTCGACGATATTTTTCAAACACATCATGATGCTTAACACTAAATTGGGATCGGATTCGTTGAAAATAGCTAAAGCGCCTCTTAACGCAACGAGAATTTGGTATAATAGGTCGTCATCTACTTCTTCTTTACCTAGACAACCAAGGGCGACAAAAGCTTGCGGTTGAATGGCTGGATTGAATTGGAAGGCGGTACTTGCTACAAGACTCATCCATCTAGCTCTCCATGCATTTGCCATGTCTTTAGAAAAGAAAAGAAAATTACATCTCAACATTCCTGATATACTAGTAACCTACTTTTTCTATTTTAATAACTCACCGAATGATGGTGCACTAAGATTGATTACTTCCAATAAATTGTTGATAATGGTTTCTAAAGCAATAAGCGGGAGAGGCTCTGCGGTATCAGTTAATGTTTCTTGTGTGATAGTAAAAGCATTGGCTTGGGGTTTGAGCAACCCAAACAAAAGCCTGTATTTGGTATCCGACATCTCACTAAGGATCAACTGCAATTTCTTCACATTGGCTTCTGGAATAGGCATTGCAGTGCATAACGATTGGATGATATTGATAACAAGGCCATGAACAGATGCTCGAATGATGGTTGGACCGGCACCTACTACAAGAGAAACAATATGGAAAATTTCTGGAGCATAACTTTTTACGGGACCGCGATTATTGAAAGAGAGCATTAAAACGAAACGTATCAATATAGCAATCTCGTTCCAAGCCCAATGCTCGGTTAACGATCTTGTTGGTTTGAATGAAGTTTTTTGTAACACCTTTCTTAAACGAGAAATCACCTTTCCACGAACTGCAATGTTTGAAAGCGTTACGAAGGTGTCAGCCATGGCTTCGGCTTGAGGTGATCCTATGCCATGTTCTATGGCAAATTGAACAAAGGAATCTAAAACTAAATTAAGCACGTCGTCGATTTGTCCGATGCTTTTCCATATTTTTGCTTGTACAAGCTTGTACATCTAGGAGGTAAAGGAAAAACGAGAATATGGTTAATTCAATATTTTCCGAGCTAATACAAAGGCTACTATTTAGTGAATCTTACATCAGTGCGAGCAACTGTCAAGTCGATCAAATTCCTTATCACATCCAAAGTTTTTGTGACATTTTTATCATTATCGATTATCGAACAGCTGTTACAGAATTTTGATAGGTTAGGCAACCATGGTATCATATAATCCAAGCACAAGTAACGTAGAGGTTCACTTGATTTTTGAAAGCCAATAAAGCATTCATTGAGAAATTCTAATGTAAGAGCTGGCTGATTCTGTGCTATCTTCTCGCTGATATCGACTATGAAAGCTGTACTGTTGGCTGGCAAGCAAAGATCTTTGGCATCTAATAGCTGATTACCCACTTCGAAATGGAAAGTAATACTCAAAGCATATAAAAGGTTGTAGGCAGCCAAACGTAGACTAGGATCGTTGCTCCCAATGTTCAGCAAGGCCATGTTGAGTAGTCGACCGGGAACATCATTCGGTCTAATGATTCTTTCTGACACGTTACTTGGCTTAGTCATCTCTACTCTTCTCTTATTGTGTTTTATAGTCTAATTGAAAGAGAAAGGATTGAAGCTCTGGAGCAGCAATTGTCCGTAACAAATAAAAGGGATTGATACTTACGTTAACGATGGCTTCTCTCTTTATAGAACTGAAAAGATGATGAGACTTTCCTTTGTTGTACTTGAAATAAAATTCATTCGCATTTTCTTGATTTCGTGCGTTATTAACAATATTAATATCGTCAATTTCACTTATCAAAAAAACATCATTGATGACAGTGACGACCCCGTACATTATCTCTTGCTTTCGTACCGTCATTACTTGAATGTACTCCGTGCTGACCTTGATTGTAATTGGCGTGTTTACTTTATACTGGGAGACTCTATTTACTGGATGGAATACGTGACATTGTTCGGTATCCAAGGAAGCTATATAAAAGCGTATTTCAGCATATTTGTATAACAGACTCCTTCTAAATATTATAGGTTAAAATTAAACCTTACTTGTTGCTTTCGGCAATCTAAGCTCGTTAGGATTTATGAATTCATAGATTTCCGCAAGAGTTACAGCAAATTTCGTTCGCTTGGCCATTTTATGCAGTAAAGGACGAGGTAGTCTTTTGACAAATCTGCGAAGGTGCGTATTAGGGTTATAAACAATAATATTTGCCAAATTTTCAGACACGTCTGATGGTAAGAGTTGGACAATTTGGCTGACATATTGTGCTGGAATTTCGTTAGCATGAGAGAATAATGTCATATCCAGTACAAGCTCGAAGCTTCTATTGGAAACCTTCTCCATAGCCTATATAATAAAATATATATATTTTCAGAATGAACATGCTATGTTGAAGCAGAAGAAAGGAAATAGAGCATGCAAGAATACATACCTGTAGCATATAATAAACAAGTAGTTCAAAATCGATGGAATCAGCAACGACGTTTCGAGCAATGAAGTAAAATACAGGTCTGTTGAGTTTGGATACACCAGTTTCGTAAAAAATATTCTTTGATACGATAGACTCAACACTTCGATGACTATTACGTCGCATGAACTCTGCGTATAGTTGATTTGCAGCAGCAAAAGTGTAGCTTCTTAAACCATTAAACTCTTGCCTGGAAATCTCTGGCGGTCGTCCTAACTGTGCCATCAAATTAGAGAACTTATCGAATTGTCTTTTCCACATCGTCGCGCTATCCTGATCAGAAAATTGTCTCAGTCTTCTCGTAGTTAATTCTCGCGAAATACGTTCCATATTTTCAAAGAGAACCGTGTGCAAACAGCTGTAATCTTTCTCTTCCATAGGCCTAGCTTCAAATGCTTGATCATAATCATTCGATACGCTCTGCTTATCGGTATCAAAGCTGTCAACTGAAGAAGTGCCGTCGGCTGCTGCTATTACTCCGTTCATCATGAGAGGATTCTTCACATAGGATATTTCACGAAGAAAACTGGTGACTTTATAGATGTTGTTGGTTAAAAAGTCATTCAGAACAATCATGTAAGTTTCTTTCGCGCCAAAAAAGACATTATTCGCGAGATTTTGGATAACTTTGGTAGCGATCAAATGACCACGTTTCATTTCACGCGAAATGGTCATGTTAGCTTTTAGTAGGCCTTCAGATTCAGGTGCAACAATGGCTGGACAGAAAAATCGCAAGAAGATGAACGCGCCAACGGCTGTGTATTTTGCTTCAGGGTATCTTTCACGTACTGCGATTAATATGCAATGACATAATTCTCTGAACGCTCGAGGGGCTTCATTAGCAGATGCGCAAATAGCATTAAGAAATAATTCTGTGGCATCAATCACATTTTGTTTGTTTTTGACTACATCTTCCCCAGGGCCAACCTTGGAAGGGTCTAATTCGAATGTTCTTTCCTCGGGAGGTTTTTCTGCTAGCTTGACGAAAACTGGCTGTAATACTGATCGAACATAATCCGCACCATACTGCTTTGCAAAGACGGATAAGAGTCGAGTGGCTATACTTGTTCGTCTTAACAGTTCGTTTTCACTATCTGTTGAAAGAAGAAGTAAGATACAAACAAAGAAAGGGGAGCTTTCATAAACTTTTTGCCGGATAATTTACCTGTATTTTGAACTTCTCTCTGTATGACAGCTCTTAGCAGAGTAAGAGTTTTTCCGCGGGAAGAAAAACAAGAAAGCAAGGCATTTGCAGCATCCTCAATATCGGATGCAGGACACACTTCGCATAAAGATAATGCAATATTGAGATCATTCGCAACCAGCATCTACAATAAAAGAGAAAGAGGCATCAGTTACAGTGTTTAGAAAAAGTAACAATGCAATGAGCTTCAACTTTACATCAACAAGTTTTTCGTAACGGTCAGTAATGACAGTTTCAGCCAGCGTTTCGAATTCTGTGCCTTGATTGAGAATATTGGTTAAAACCTTCATGAAAGCTGTTCGCATTTGTGAATCATCATGATAGCCCATGGATAAAGAATATTTTAAGCCAGCATCCACATTTGCACTGAGCAAATTTGACATGGCTAGAATCGTACTTTCTTTCAAAGGTGCGAGATACGTCGACATGTTCTCCTTGTTCTTTCCACTTGAGCTACTTGCATTGTCAGGGTATGGACGCGTGCGGTAGGCTGAAGTCGTCTCGTTTTCGCTTTCTGAGTCCTTACAGCGGTTGAGTAACTTTAGGAAAAAAGTAAAGTATTTGAAGAAAATGCGGCTTTTTATAGATGTAGAGTCTGCTTCATGCAACTGATCAGGAGGTTGCAAAGGCAATTGATGGAGTAATGCAACGATGGTGTCGAGACATGCCAAATCCAGTTCTCTATGTAATTTTTCACTCTGGTTGTACTCAAATGTTGAATATTGATTGGACGTGTCTGGTTTTAAGGAGAAATCACTCGTCCATTCAACTGTTATTTCGAGTAGTTTGTTGCGCAAGCGGAACTCCTGTCGTAAAGTAATTTTATCTTTCTTTGCCATGAGAACCTCTGTGAGTTGGCAGAATTTGATTTTAATCTTCAAAGCAGTTTGCCCACTTCCAAGTTTGTTCAAATAACGGGCATACTGGTTAATTAAGCTGCTGAAATCGACTGTAAGGAGATTTTCAGGTGAGTCTTCCATTCGGTCAAGAACCAACTTCAACACACTGATAGCTTGCTCAACAAAGAGTGTGTTGCGAGGATTACAAATAGGATCACCATCAGGACCAAAGTACTTTGATAAGACAGTTTCCATATATCGAAGAAGCATTGGATACAGAGCAGGTGATAAGTCTGTACCTAATATTTCTTTGACCCATTCACGGACAATAACATTTTCACACAACAACAAATCCACCATATCTACAACAAATTTATTGACCATAGCCGAGGACTCTGTTGGAGCAGATATTCTTCGGAGAGTAGAAGAGTCAATAAAGCCGACACGAGGTGTAGGTGGTGATAATGCATTCGTTGTAGTATCTGCCATGAGGCAGATACCACCCAAAGCTGCCAGAAAACCAGTATAGTTTTGCCATTCCGAGGATTTGTCGTCATCAAAGTTGTTTGTCTCCAACATTCTGCTGGGTGGATTTATAGGGGCTGCTTGTCGATTGATTGAAGAGGCGGGGTTTCTAAGCTTATCATGCCATGCTTGTCCGCTACGTTTTGTGTTCAAGGTGTTCGCTATGTTGTTCTCTTGATTATCGTCTTTCAACTCTTCATTTGGTTTCATGATGGTGGGCGTCATATATCTCCATCGTTTATACACTTCTTCCCAAGCGGCTAAATTGCCAGGAGCATAGTGGGTCATCATCCGTAGTAGTTTTCGAATTTGCTTTTGTTGCGATTTTCTGCCTGTGATAATGTTGTTGCTCAACGAGAGTTGTTGATATATTGGTAGGTTTTCCATAAAAATGAGCGTAGATTGATGTGTATCGTCTATTATTTCCGTCAGCTGAGCTTCTGTGCAGATATAGTCAAAACAAGTGATGGCTGAAGTGCATATTTCTATATTTGATGAACATAACAAAACTAATAAAGCAACTTCCAAGGCTATTGCTGATTGTATACGTTCACGAGTATCTGCACCTTGCATTGCCGTATCCTACAAAGAAAAAGTTCATAGGATTAGTCAAGCTACTTCTGTATCTTTACCATCTGGCTCATTCATAACAGTGCCCAACCTGATGCATTTTTAAAAACTCATTTCTACATTCAAACAATCTCTTCAGCAGATCCAATAGGCGCTTTATTCCATCATCCTTTTCTCTATTATCTAATAGCTGTTTTGCTAGTGTAAAAACCACTTGAGATGATATTTTCCAGAAGGACTCCATTGATTGTGAAGGGCTCCATTCTAGTATGTATGCTGGCGTATGAAGCTTGTACAAACACATTGCTGCAGTATCCTTCACCGACTGATTGGGCTCCCTCAAGCAAGTTGTGATGGCAACCAGAACTGCTGCATTTTTTTCTATTCTATCATCCTCATTACCCTAATACATATGTATAAAGATATATATTGTGCGGGAAAAATTCAGTTGTGTCCACGGATTATTCTTTCCCCCACCCTCACCCTTTTTTGTGCTATAGAAAATTCTTACACGAATAGCCAGATTAGGATCTGTTTGATAAAGGCGCAGCATATCAAGCACAAGCTCTAAGCGTTCACTGCTTTGCTCAGAATGAGTATCTTTTTTCGATTTCTTTTCATTGTTAGGGGTATTTATCATTGCTTTGCGTCCTGCCAAATTGTTGTTGTTGCTGTTATTATTACTGCCATTTCCTTCTATTTTAGAGAAATCCTTGCTAGCAAATTCAATAAATGTATCTCGTAATTGACTTGCTAAAGAGTTGTATAGTGCTGTAACAGAGGGATTCCACGGTAATCTATTTTCTTCTGCGGCGATAGCCAAGCATGCTTTAACAAGACTTATTTTGAACAAGGTAGGTGCTCGTTGCTCCAGACATGCTGGAAAGAGACTACGTAGAGCAAAACGAGGATTGAGACGGAACATGGCTGTCAAACAATCTGCCAGAAGTGTACGATGATCAATAATGATACCTAATCCGCTCATTAGGCTGTCTGTAATGAGGGGTTTCTCTGGATCAAAAAGCTGCGTTCGTAGTTCATTCTCTATATCTGCTACTATACGTCGTAAGATAGAGGTCTCTGACTTCGCCACGTAGGTAGCCGCTTTACAAATATCCACGTAACATATGGCTGCTAATTCAGCCATTTTCCCTGGCTTTAATGAATTTTTGAGACTGGCGAGAAACAATGACCTACGAGAGCTGGATGTTCTTTGACTGCTGTTATTATCGTGATTGTTTTGCAAACCATCAGGACATAGAATGAAGAGCATTGTTTGCAATGGCCATAGAATGGCCTTTTTTCTTGTAGTGTCGGCTAATGATAGGCAAATTTCAAAGAGCACATCAGGGCCGCCTTCTAATTTTTTCTGATTTTGACATAATTGCATGAACTCTCCCGGATATGTTTCAATCCATCCCCAAATAGCTCTCCTTAGTATAGCTGCAACTGTCAATTGAGTGGATTTTTTGAGATTTGGAAAGCTAGTACAAAACTCTACATTTTTGAAGTAAAATGATCATGTTCAGCCTTGAATATTTTGGTTCGTTTGTTTATCCATGCTCCCAAAAGATTATACTTGCCTGAAAGTACTGTACTCAATCGTTTTGAATTAAGTGAGCAACATTCTAATAATCTCATTTCAGACGTTTCTGGATTTTCATCTGTAGTTGTAGCCAAATATAAAATACGCATCTTAATCTTTGAAAACACAACGTTCCAATTGCTAGCACTTAAATAAGCGATGACGCGACTACATGCTTTATAAATATCATGAACAATGTCTTCTGAAGCTCGTGATATATTGTTAGGTGTGTAATACTCTGCACGCGTTATTTGCGTGACGTGATTCAAAATTTGGCCATACTCTTTTTCTTCTAAAACAGTAGCCTGATGGATGATACGCGACACGGCATTGATCATTGATTTTGCAATGGACTCATCAAAGGGTGGAGGATCATCCATCTCAATGGTTAAAGGCGCGTCGGAAATCGACCACCGACTATGATGAGTTGAGCTATCTAGGCTGTATATGGATGCTTCATAGGTTCGTTCAATGGTAGAGGATGCTTTGACAGATGCGTTACTGTCTAATTTGACATCCCGAATATACTGCCAATGACGTTGTAAACAAGCTGAAAGCAAGCGTAGAATAAATAATTGTGATTGCAAACTTTTAAAAGGAAGTGGGTCTTCATTTGGGGGTATCTATGAACGCCTATTCAGATCAAGTTCTCTGTTCCCGTTTTTTGTTTCAGAGATAACTTTTTTTTTTTTTTTGGTTACCTTGATGCTGTCTAACAAATTGACTAATGTTACTGTAATTGTCGGTAGTCTAAACTTGGATAACTCAATCAGAGCAGCCACTGTTTGGAATAACGAAAAAGTAATAGATCTTTGATCGTTAATCCCCGCAATTTTTGATACCCCACTTTTTAAACAAAAAAGAAATCTCGTCTTTCACCTCTACAGAGATGGTATGATAGGATAGAAGATTAGCGTTGACTCATGTGATTGAAGCTCACTTTACATGTCACAATGATTTTTGGAATTATTTACGTTTGATTGATTAGTGGATCATTTTCCAAACTTTCTAATTTTTTACCGCTATTGCTCGGTAACTAAAAGAAGCAAAGCAGGGTGGGGGCAGGGTTCAAAGAACAGAAATTGATATGGTTAATCCATACTATTTTGCAGACTACGGTTGTTTGATTTTTTGTAATCATTACCCTGACAAGTATACGATTCACTAAGCAAACGATAAGCTTGGTATCCGGACTCATTAAGTCTTGATAAGATCTAACAATGAGATTCTGCAAATGCTAGTCTCTAATGTTGAAGATTAAGGAAAGTGAAAAAAAAGGGTAGGGGAGCTGCTGAAAACGAATTGAACAAAGAAAGAAACAAGCTTTATGAATTCTGATTTTAGGGAAAACGAAAGTTAACCTTTACTCTATCTTTGGCCAAATATCGGGGCACCAGTACAAATGGCCCTTTTTTTTTTCTATCGGCGGGGTTTCTCCTGTGCAAAAAAAAAGGCACCTTATTTTTTTACGAAAAGAAATAACTTACAAATGTCTTATAAGTTATGTACGAAATATCAAAAAACAGAGGGAGCAAGTTTCATGCTCCTGAATAGGGTGTTTTCAAATACGTCGTGCTTTCTGGTCTTTTAAGTTTTCTACTATCGAAATGATAGCTAGAAGAGACGACAGGCCTATGCAACATTTTTGGTATGTTTAAATGCTAATTGAGAGAAAGAGCCAAGTGGTGATCGTTTACTTTCTAAGTCAATAACACGCTTTCAATGATTCAGTACTTGATTTGTATGAGTCATCCACAGTTATTAATGATCGACGTACTATATTCACTGTATGTAACCAGAAGCATATCCCTTGTGTACATGCTGTACAATGCATAATCTTAACATATTTTCCTCTAAACTAGAACTTTAAATTGTTCTAAAAAATCCCTTGGTTTGAAAATGAACTTGTTACAGTTATGGCTAATTGTTCGGACGACGAAGCTGCCGCGCTTTTCATCATTGGCAGACGTAAATCAGTCCAAGATTGAGTGGACCTGTTCTTTTGCACCTTGTACAACGTACATAACTCGATCTGTTCTCGGGCATAATTGTGACCTTGTCCTATTTATATAGCATTCAGCAACAGACAAATAAACATTCATCTATTCACCGTCAAGTTTGCCTTTTCTTGATTTTTCCGACCATGGTTTCTTTTCTTCAAGGTGAGTTCTATTGAAATGTATAAATCACGTGTCCGGTATTCATGGCAGCAACAACAACAATAACAACAACGGTTTGTTAATCAAGAGCGAATGCTTGTGGTTCTCAGAAGGTAGCTAGCCTATAATGAGAAGAAACATTCATTGTTTATTGTATCTGAATTGAAGATGAGTAGTGTATGTAAGTGAAAGCTTTACAGGCTTAATGAATAAGAAGCAGCATTTCAAAACCTGCGAAGCCTGCGCCGACGTTATGTGGGGGAAGAGGGGCGGGAAAACAACAGCTTGCCAATTTAAATCCGTGCCATCTGAAAGTCCGTAGATAATAGAATTAGATAAGGAGCACCCCCTATATTGATATGATCTCCACGCAATTTCCTTTCTCCTGGTTGGCATAAACAACGTAAACATGAAGAAAGATCAACATTCCTATGGGGTTTTAAAACATCAAGTCTTTATGATTTTTCCATAATGTGTTATTGCTACTACAAACAAACAAGTGAGACAATTCAAAGCCTGTCACTAGGCGCAAGATTAAAAATTGCGGAGGAGGAGAGAAAACACAAAGCCTATACAGATCCCATAGTAAAACCTGTTGTTTCTCCATACAAACGAAAGCAAATAGACATTAGCACCTGGGCTGTTCATTCGGGCTTAAACTATAAGAACAACAAAAATAGAGCAACTATTTTTATCTTTTTCTCTTTTTTCAAAAATATCATTTCCTTTCCCCCTTTTTGCTCTTTTCTTTTCTTTCATTTTCTTCAATATCCAATTTATTATGAGAATAGACTCTCTTGCAACCATCGCCAAAAGAGAAACGTCGACCTTGTGCTCCACGACAGAATGCACCCAGGCCGCAGAATCAATATTAGCAAGTATTGACTTTAATGTTGATCCTTGTTCGGATTTTTATCAATATACTTGTATGTACAGTTCAAAGTTCATTCTCCCTCGAATAACATAAGAGAATTGCATACTAATTTTCTTTTGCTTTGGGGGGGGCTGGTGTGGATATGATGGAAAAGGCGGCAGTTGGTTAAACCAAGCGGTCATTCAACCAGATCGATCATGTAGGTTTGAAGCTGAGAGAGAGGAGACGTGTAAGAAGAAGGTGCAAAGAGAGAGAAACTGATCGTTTGTATTCCAATTCTAGCTGCTGGTACATTGGATAGTGCAAGTGACGTCAACATAGCAGTAATGAAGGAAATCCTTGAGGGCACGTATGATGATGTGTACAAAAACCTTACCAGCAATACCAACGGCTTCCACGTCGAGGACCAAGAAAAAGCAGACAAAGATAATTTTGATACTTTGAAAAATTATTACGACCTCTGCAAGGATTTGGACCGAGCCAATGCTTTAGGTCCAACTCCCATCTATAAAGATGTGGCCACCATCGAAAACGAGCTTACGCCCGAAAAGCAAGAAGAAAACGGAGGCCTAACCAATGCTATTAGTCGAACAATAACTCTTTTGCAGAAACTGGATATTGACAGCTTAAACGTAATGACAGTCGATACAGATGACAAACATCCTGATATGAATATTATTGTATTTGACCAAGTCAAATTAGGCTTGCCATCCAAAGAATATTACGAAAATGAAGATACGCTGAACAAGTATAAGAATGGTTTGACCGATATACTGACAAAAGTGATTGGCCAGTATTCCAATGGAACAGAAGATGATGCAGTGCGTGAGGATGCAAGTGCACAAGTCGGATTTAAGCGATGGTCCGATGATAAAGTGCAAAATGCTGTGGATCGGTTCATCGAATTTGAGAAACAGCTTGCAAAAATAGCCTTGAAAGCGTAAGTATGCCATACGTTGTAAGGGATGAGGAGTGGAGGTTTCAGGGGGGAAAAGAAAGAAGGAAAGAAGCGAGGGATAGACTATATGGCAAAGTAGAAACAAAACATATATTTACATAAATACTTAGCGATGAAATGCAAGACCCTGTTCAATTATATAACCCTATGAAGCTGTCTGAATTCCAAGCACAACACAACAAAATTGATTGGACTTCTATTATCCAGGCACTCTTACCTTCAGAGAGCAATTTGCAGTCATCAGATACCACCGTCATCGTAAGAACGCCTACTTTCTATGATCAGTTAGAAAAACTACTTTCATCCTCCTCCAACGCAGTGAATGCATCGGACGACGAAGAGGAGAAAAGCAATTATACCGTGTCACCACAGACCCTGCAAGAGTATTTTGTCATTACTTATGTCCTTAGTAGAACTTACGCATTAGACGATGCCTCTCGTGCCGCGTTTCGTAAAATGCGTGGCGAGATCGTGAGCGGCACCTCCGTCGAACAGCCACGATGGAGGATGTGTGTTAGTTACACTAGTCAAACGTTCCCAGAATCTTTGGGCCGCTATTACACATTGAACAGATTTGGTAGCGAAGATGAAAGACAAAAAACAGAAGTTTTGTTGACGTCCATCCACGATGCATGGATGCAGAAGCTGGAGAAAGAGATAGATTGGCTTGACGAAACCACAAGAAAGAAAGCTATAGAAAAGGTTCAACTTATCAAACATAAAGTTGCTTACAGTACAGTCACGCCTGATGTTCGTCAACCTGATTCGATCAAAGAGTACAATGATGGACTGTATGTCGACCAGAAGAGCTTCTACGACACAGAAAATGTAAGTGCTATGTGGAATAGCCGAAAGACATGGAATAAGTTTGGACGCAAAGTCGATAAGGATGAATGGTACATGTCGCCGCAGACGGTGAATGCCTATTATTCGCCCAACTCGAATGAGATTGCTATTCCTGCTGGTATCCTGCAATCTCCTCTTTATAACGCTAAGAGTCCAGCCTATTTGAATTACGGTGGTATAGGCTCAGTGATCGGCCATGAATTAACTGTAAAGTGAGCACTCTCTTCAAATGGTAGCTGTAAAAAGTTATTTGTGATGACTGATATGCAATGTTCTATTGGCTTTTTTTTTTTTTGTTTGTAGCATGCATTTGATAGTTCTGGTAGAAAGTATGACGGTAATGGAAACCTTGTAGATTGGTGGACAAATACAACAGCAGCTCAGTTCGACGCAAACAGTCAATGTTATGTTGAACAATACTCTCGGTTCACTGTCTTGGGAGCGGATGGAAAGCCTATCAACGTCAATGGCAAGGTAAGCGTCAAAACTTATTTAGCGCTTGACATCACTCCGCATCAGGTGAACATTTACTGATGGTACAAAAACTTCATATTGTTAGCTGACTTTGGGTGAGAATCTTGCGGACAATGGCGGGCTTTCAGCGGCCTTATCGGCTTACAGAAATGCAACAGCAGGCAAAGAATCAGAGACTCTGCCTGGGCTGGAAAAACTATCGCCTGAAGCGCTTTTCTTTGTCAATTATGGTCGTAACTGGTGCAGAATACAGAGACCAGAAGTGGCTGTCCAAATGGTTCGTATCGCGCATTTATTCAAATTAAGAAAGGGCACTCTGTCTTATCTAATGCTTAATATTGTATTCTTTTGTTTCCTTGCACATCTAGATTTATATAGACCCACATTCACCAACAAGGGCTCGTGTAAATGGTGCCATACAGAACAATCCAGATTTTGCAAAGGCGTTTAACTGCCCGGTGGGTAGTCCAATGAATCCCGAAAAGAAATGCAGCATGTGGTAGGAAGACTATCCTGCACCAATAAACAGTTTGTACTATTTGTTTCTATTTTCTCATCACTTTATAATAAACAATTTGATAACACATCATTCTAAACTTATACATTTTTGACTTTAATAAAACTTGATTTTTTTTTTCACCCCAATTTGTGGAAATGGGTATCATCAATGATATTTTTGACAATAAACATGTGTCAATATTACGACCCGCTCCGTTTGCGCACCTTACAAAGCAATTCGATCATTTAAAAATAAAAGTCATAGGGCGAAAAATGCATATGACATCTTTTGCCTGCTTGATGAAAAGAAACAATCCACTCTTCATGCTCTCTCTCTGTATATGTGATTTTGGTCGATGCCAAACACTTTTGAAAAGCCCCTTCTAACTGCCATCTGCGCTTTTGAATAAAAGATAGTACACATTTTCATTGTCTTTGATGTAGCAAGTTCAAGATGACGATGTTATCGTCTTATGCTATCAAGGAGTAACTACGCCAAATCTAGGCAAAACGGGAACGAACGAGATCAATGATTGCCCAACTCGATAGATAGAAAAATAGAACCAAAACAAAACGGAATGCGTCACCAATAAACGCGCTTACATGAAAGCATAAACCAACATAATAACCTGTTTTTTCCAGATACGAGCCTTTCTCATGGAAAGACGAGGCAAACATGTCTATGATCATTTTTTGGTTTGGCTATCTTCCTATCCAGAAGTGGGGAGGGTTTTCAAGTTCTATTTACCTCCACGTCTTTACGTAAAAAGTCCATGATAGTACAAAAGCATCATTATGAACGAATACGATTGCTATGCATGATGGCTCCAAATCACAGTTCTTTTTTAATTCGATAGAAATCCCAAACAAGTCTCGTTCAACACGATTTACTAACGTTTTTATGTAGTCTAGCATTTTTCCCTTTTTCGAACTATTTCTCATGTTTACCGGACTCAAACTGGCTTATTTTACATGAACAAAGTTATAATATATCACTTACTATGTAATTTGACAGTTATGAAATGATGAAAAATAATAAAGTGACACACCTCATGCTGCGCGTTCGTTATACATGAAATAGATATAAATAGTAGGATAATGGAAAAAGAACTTACATTGGTTTTGATCTCTTTTAAATATCAAGATATACCCTATTCCCCGTTGTTGAAAAGAGAAAAAAAATGTACAAATACTATTATACGCCTCACGAGAATAGTCTTGGCGATGCTCATAACAATAGTTCTGGCATGCGTCCTCATGACGAACAAGTATTAACAGTAGAAGAGGATGAAAATTACTTTAGCGTGCATCAAAAATACATCAAGATAACACCTAGCCGAAACCATAGCTATCGCCCTATGGCTAACTCTGCTACAGCACCTATGAGTTTCATGGGTCACTCTTCCTTTTCAGCCTTATCCACATCACTGCCTACGGTCTATTACTCCTCGCCTTCCCCTATGCCCTCCTCTTGCCCATCAAATCTATCACTTCAGCATCTTTATGATGATATATTGAGCTTTACCAGTGGTAAATAGAGCAATGTTATTTGTATTGGTAAGGAAATAGAATAGAAAGCTCATGTTGTATGTCTCTTTTCCTGTAGACAGCCATTACGATTTGGACTTTACTCACACGGATGCATCAGTGACGGATGATCCAATGAATGATCCATACTTTATGGCTTTCTTGTCCTCGTTACCGTCAAGCAACGACGAGACTACCGTACCTCCGACGACGACGGCGACGACCACAACGCCGACGACAACGCCGCATTCTACCGCTAACACGACTCAGATGATGGCCATGAGCCCAACCTCTTTACAGCAGCCAGCAGCCGTGACACAACAAACGATGCTTCTCCTTCCTCATCTTGAGCAAAAACAGAACCAAGAGGATCAGGCAATGCATAGCTCTGAGGAACAACAGCCGAAATCAACGAATAGTTTGAGCAGAAAGAAGAAAAAACCAATGAAACGCAAACCGGCCCATCACCATAGCTCAGACGTTTCGACAAGCACTACGAATGCAACGACCAAGCGTCAGGATAAGACGACGACGACGACGACAAAGAGTCATCACCATCACCCTAGCCATTCTAGTAATAAGCTAGGGCAATGTGAGCATCCAAAACACGTCCTTTACCGACAAGAAAAACATACATTTGCAACGAATCGAACCGATTCTATGATACTAAAAACGATACCCAGAAGAGGCCGACCGCCGAAAGGAGCTAAACTCATGTCTGAGTTGCTGTTGACCACAAGTCCCATGGATAGCAGTGGCAGTGGGGGTGGCGATGGCGACTCCCCTACGTTGCCATCTTCGTTGCCCAACCATGGTACGGGCATCATCTACCACAATTATTACCATTATCCGATTGTCGAACTCACGGTTCGGCCCTTGCCAAAAAGATTAGAAGCTGTGGTCGGCAAATCCAACATTAAAGTATGCCTCACTTGTCTAAAACGTTCTGATATGGATCCTGATTATTTAAAGAGTTCACTTTATGTGGGGCCTCAACAACAACATCATCATCATCATCAGCAACATCACTATGGCAGTGGCTTCAATAGAAAGAAGAGAACGAAAACCACGTGATGATCAGAGGGAGGGGGGGTCTAACATTATACTATCTTTATGTTTTTCGACTGGATTGCCCTTTCTATAATGTTGGATCTTCGTTATATAATATAGTATGCTATTTTTTTAAAAAAGAAAGTGCTTCATGTAAATAAATGATAAATGCTATTGGTTGCTTCATGCTTCATCGTCAGAATAGATGATGCCTTGAAATTTGGGTATATGAGGATACTTTAGTGTAGTCAAAGAAGAAGAAGAAGAAGAAGAAGAAAAAGAACGCGTAGAAGACGACAAGGCAGTTGTTGTCGTTGTTGTTGCCGGTGCTGCTGTAGAACACTTGGGCCAAGGACGCCTATGACTACTACTGTCGGAGTGAGGTGCTGATGTTTGCTTGGTATGCAAAAGAGAGACTGTGGGGTATGTCCTTGTCTCCTCCTCCTCCTCCTCCTCCTGCTCCTCATGATCATGGTCATCCTCCTCTTCTTGTTGTTGCTGTTGTTGTTGTTCAACTTCTTCTTCTGCCTCTTCGGCAAATTCTGGTGGTTGGATCCATTCATAAGGGACAACACAAGGAAACATGCTTCCGATTCTAGCAGCACGGTTAATCCAAGGGGGTAGTGGTTGCTGTGTTAGCTTCTCAACAAAGGCTTCTGTAAAATGATTGCAATTTCTTGTTAATAGGTTATAGGAAGGGCCTGTGAATTCATCAGAAAGAGTGACGAGTAATTCTTCGATTTCACGTTTGGACAGATCTGTTGTACCCATATCAATTGTTTGTCTATTCATTTATACATAAATCAATCACGTACGTAGCAAACACATGGGTGATAGAATATAGGATGATCGTTAAAATACAGGTTGTTTCCGCTTTGTTTTGAGCTGGAGGCAAAAGTTCATTGATGTAACTTACTTTAATGTAAGTTCTGGTATGCCTACTTTCGGCTCCACCACAAAGACACCTGTAATATTGGGTAGACTATGTCCACCAAAACAATATTCTTTATCTCCAATTTGGACGCCTGAATGAAAGACACCTATGCCCAACGTATAATAACCGAATTGTGTGATATAGTTGGGCTCAAGCTAGTGTGATGTTGAGTCTGTCAAGCTCTGATTTTGGTTCATATCAAATGCAAAATCTGTTTACCATGTCATATACATTAACATAGACTGTTGTGACCCATCGTTTTGTAACACCGTCAATGGAAATCCCAAAAAATTAAAAAAAAAGAAAAAGTTAAACAGAGATTTCCATAATAAAAGCTTGATGCATAAAAACTTGGATGGAAAACTTCATGAGCATTGAAATGTCAAGGGAATCGACCGTTCGATTTACCTTGAATTTTTGTGGCATCGTTAGCATTGGTTTTTTGTTGCTTAAAGAGAATAGCAAACTTGGATGAAAACATATTATTATTTAAACAATGACTCAAATTTGAACGGAAGAATGTTTTAGAGATTCCCAGTTCAAAACAGAAACACAGATAAAAAAAACCCACAAGTCCACACATAAACGCAGACTCTCTCTCTGTCTCTCTCTCTCTCTTACATTATTTTATAAATTGTTGCCAAATGAGCGACCCGCGGGTTCAAAAAAGGAAACTCCCCTCTCCACCCAAAAACCAAGTTGTAAGGGCAGAGAATCATAGATTTACTGTTTTTTCGCTTCAGATTCGAACTATTTCCAGAAGATATAAGACTCTTCTATTCAATAAAATTGGACAAATTTGGCAATTTGTTTTAGGCACTTCCTAGAATAAAACGGGACTGATGGCAGCTGTTCAACCTAAAGCACCCTTAGAAGTGGCAGCATAGCAGCCTAAATAACCCTTCTTTTACATGTTTTCTCTTAGAGCCCCTTTTCTGAAAATCACCTCCCTGCTGTCCGAAACTGAGCCGAAAAGACTGTATTTACTTACAGCCGGCACCCTTCAGCATTGTTAACAAAGACACACTCAATCCAATGCCTGCATATGCACTCGCGTTTGCAGCAACCACAGCAAATAGAAGATCCCCTTTCGTATCTTCTAAATCAGCTACCTAACCACCCGCCAAGACAACCTATGATAAAACGTCAATGGGAACACCAATGGGCGATCCTCTGCTACATATTATATGAGCTAGATTATCTATTCCACGTCAAAGAACCCCTACCCTTGGATGTTGCTCTAGGATCTTTACTGCTCCAATGGATGTCTCCTCATAATCACTCAACCTTGTGATAAACTCGTTTTTACCCTTGATCTTGAAGGGCTTTTTAGATACTTTATAAACAGTCGGATCTGCCCCGGGCAATTTTATATAACATTGTGCCCACTGGGTTTTAAAGAAAATATTTTGTCAATAAAAACCTCTCTTTAAACGTATTTACTTACAGCGCATTTGAATTTTGGTTCCAATTGTTGAGAAAAAAGTGCCCATTTTTTTTAAAAAAAAAGAGCCTTTCTTTCTTTTTGCTGTCAAAATGTCACTTGTAATAATTACTCTAGCTTTATATAAGCAAGCTGGTGCTTAGATAAAGGCTCCAAGAGGACAGACACGGTTTTTTGGGGTTTCTCTTTTTATTGCTCCGAATATATAAAATAGGATATTTCTCTTTTTTTATTTCAGAAAAAAAGATCAACTTCTTTTTTCTTCTGTCGCTAGAAACAGAATAAACTAGAACATAAAGAGAAATGTTCTTTTGGTTTTCTTTTTTGTTCTTTTTTGTTCTTTTTTGCGAGCTTTTTTCCTCCAATGGAAAAGGGCAGAGGAGTTGTTGCTGTTGTTATGGTGATGTGTTATTACTGTTGCGGTGGTTGTTGAAAAGAATGATTTTTTTCTTTTCTTTAGTAAAAAAAAAAGCCTATTGTTTCAAAATTGGAAATGTTGTTTTATTGTCCTTGACCCCCCTTTGTTTTTTTTTGTTGAAAGATAAAAACTGATTTGTTTCTTTTTTTTTCAATCTCAATACAAAAGGTGAATATGTCTTGACATCTACGGGGTTTTAAAACATCCATTTTTTCCAACTATTTGAAAAAGATATAGCTGCGAGTTGTGTGGTTGTGGTTGGGTTGCAGGGGTTGCATCGACGGATTTGCAATGGAAAAGCCTCAAACAAGAGCCCACGTAAACAAATCAAAGCTAGAGTTGACCCATGCTAGAACATCAAACAATGTTGTTCTTTTGTTGTCAGATCTCTGAAAAGAAGAAACAAATCAATCTAATCTTCAACTTGTTGGTGTGGTAGTCTTTGAATCACATGTCCACTGCCGCTAGTGCGTGAATCCACTCGATCTATCCCGTCGCATCGGATGGGTGGCAATGGTTGCGATAGGTAGGTTGATGAATGTGGGTCCGGTCGTCGTCGTCGCTGTGATGAATGATGTGGCGGACCAACGATGTTATCATTTCTACTCACGCTGTTACAGCCGCTACTATGACTATTAAAATAGCCATCGTTGGTAACAGACGTGGTGCTAGATACAGAGGACCCAAGTACTAATTTTGTAAATCAGGTGGGGTGGGGGGAAAGAAAGGTTATTTTTTCTAAATTTAGACTGTAGAAAACATGAAATAAAAAAAATTACTCCTTCCAAAAGTTTGGACCATTACATTCATGAACCTTGCGAGGTTTTTGGCTTTCATCTTCATCTTCTTCTTCTTTGTTGTGAAAAGCCACAACGCTTGTCTTTGTTTTAAAGTACTTGACGGAAAGTAACAATTCATTAAGAATCTAATACAGTGAAGAAGGCTTAAGCATGGGGACATCCATCGAATGGAACTCGTTTCAGTAGGATAAGCGTTGTATATTGTGAGTACATACCATTTGTTGGTCCTCCACTAATTTGCGTAAATGATTCACTTCATCGGCTGTAGTATCTAGTTTTAATTCAAGGTTGACTGCAACTGTTTGTAATTCACTTAGCGATGTTTGTATACTTGCATTATCAAAGGCGGATGATGATACATGGTGTTGTTGTTGTTGTTGTTGCTGTTGCTGTTGCTGTTGTTGCAGCAATGTTGGGTCAGATCCTAATACATAACTTTGATGTTGATAAATAGGACGCGTATGCATCACTGTGGATGGAATGATGCTACTGTTTTCAGATGGAGTATTGGAAGGAGATGTTAACAAGGATTCATGTCCGTTACTAGCAGTAGAACTATTGCTATCCATGGATCGCTGACGTTGTTGTTGACTATGAAGACGAGCATTCTTCATTTCCATACTATCATTACGATACGTGTTTGTATTATTCGAGTAATGTATACAAGTAGGTACATCCTTACTGTTACATGTCAAACGATGCTGATGATGGCCGCTGTTACTGCTGTTACTGCTGTTGTTGATGGTGTTGGATGGTCTGATAGTGAGGTGTGGGTCTTCCACCAGTTGCATCGCACTTGAATATTGTATTTGAGGCACGAGTCGATTCCTGGGCGGTTTTCGTCTTATTTTATGTAGTTTATCAAGGCCAGATTTATTGAACCATGGATGTTTGAAATCCCAGCGTTGTCGTTGGTTTTCGTTTAGTTCTGTGGTGGTGTCATTGATCTTATGAAAGTCATACACTATGATGCGTAATATGTAGCACAAGAGGAAGAGAAGCAATATAATTGATTAGGGACCCAGCGATTTAAGAGATAAGGGGAAGGGGGTACACTGAACTATACGTTACTATTTAGTTGACGAACAAAGCTTGACCAGTTACAATGTTTGAAATATTTGGGCAAAACAGTGGTTGAGAAATCAACATTGTTGAATACAGTAAACTGGTCGCCAGCACCTGTCCAAGCAATGAGATGACTTGTACTTTCTTCGTTCACCATTCTAACCCATGAGTGCCGTGTTGAGAAGAAAGGGGTGGAGGAGGGAGGTGGCGGTTTGTGAAGGCAGAAAAAAAAAAAAAAAAAAAAAAAGGCAAACGAGCTGCTGTGTGAGTCTATTTATCCATATGGATAAAATAACAAATATGCAACATAGCTTACGAGAACAATTTAGTGATAAATGCTGCATTTCTTGTGGGCGTTACTCTGAAAAACCTTTCAACAAAACCATGCTTTGTTGAAGCCCTCCTACCCGATTGTTGGTCAGGTAATATCCGTGTCATTTGTTGTTGCTGCTGCTGTTGTTGTTGTTGTTGTTGTTGTTGCTGTCTTTGAGGTGATGACTGTCGTGAGTCCTGTGGAGCCTTCAATGGTGGGGGCGAAGGTGAAGTCTTAGTTTTCAAAGGATTCAGTGATATGGCTGCTGATGATGAAGACCCTTGACTGGTTGGATTATATTTGTTGTCTACCATTTCTTTCCTTTTTATTTACAGAAAAGACAAAAAAGAAAAATAGAATTTCCTTATTTAGCTCGATCGCCTTTTGTTCACTTTCCGTGTTTGACCTTTGCACTTCTATTATTGTTGACCGATTTTATTTTTTTTTCTCGTTTGTGTGATTTTAAAAAGAAAAAAAAAAGAATAAAAAATTTCAATAGAAGAAAAAAGAAACAAGAATTGAGTGAATAAAAATGATGCAAGTTTGTGGCCACCCTGGGAGGGGTTTTTTTTTTTTTTTTTTGTTAATCTTTTTTTAATCAAAAAGAGAAAAAGATAAAAGAAAGGAGAAAGAGGAAAGGAAAAAACAACACAAGAAAAGAAAAAAAAAAAAAAAAAAAAAAAAGACAATGCTCCAGAAACGGAAGAGAAAAAGAAAGGGGGGTAAAAAGAAATGTTTTAAAAGCCCTCTTTTTTTTTTTTTTTCCTTTGTAAGCAATATAGAAAGAAAAAATATGGCCCATATTTAAACGTTGTACATGTGGAAGATTGTACCATACCATTGGGTTTCCGATCTCATCCATAAAATAAGTTTTTTTTTTTTTTTTTTTTTTTTTTTTTTTTTTTCTTTTCTTTTCTTTTCTTGGGTTTATCTACCCTTTGACAAGATAACAGGAGAGACGCTTTTTATTAACTTTTTGACACGAATGGGTTTTTTTTTGTGCTGTATCACAACTTCCTTCACGTCAAAAATGAAAAAAAAATAGAAAATACCAAATTTGGTAACGTGCAGGAAAAAATTTTTTTTCTGAATTTCTATCTTTTCTAAAACAATGTGCATTTGATTTTTATTGAATTGTCTTAATATCACCAAACAGAAGAAAATGAAAAGGAATATGTGGAAAACAAAAAAAAAAAAACACTTTGTACTATGAGAAAAAAAATATTGAACTGACCACATATTTTGCTCTACTATCCAACCTACATTATAGCATAACAAGATCTGCTATGGCTACAAACTTGTTGTTCAAAAAATGGGTAAAAATGAAAACATTCCAGACCCCGCCCTGAAAACCTTCTTTCTTTATTGAAGGTGGAACAACAACATATTAAAAAGATTAGCTTTTCCTTCCGAAGAGTCCAAGGACACTTTCAACTTTATCATTTCTTCTCTGTGACAGTCCTTGTTGTAGATAGAGCGTATTTGAGTACCGAAAAGCCTTTACATGGCTTAACGATGGTCACAAAAAGAAACCAACCCAACAGCAATTTCTCGTTGGCTCATGGTACCTTCATTTTCAAAAGCCAATCACTCAAATGGAAAGAAAATAAGGTCGAAGTTATTTTCTGAAAGGGTTGTACCCAATTGCTGTGTTTATATTTCTAGAATTTACGCATTTTTATAAATGCGGTAAATGTCCCCCTCCCCTGATAATTGCATCATTTTTTGGAGTCCCGAAAAAAGAAAAAGCTAATTTTCTGCCTTTTTTCCCATGTCACTTTTCCAAACTTGTATACAGTACATAAAGAAAAGCGAGATAACTTTGTGATTAATTCCAGCAAAATTCGGATCTGCAATCGTTTTTTTTCTCTCATCCCTCTCCCCACCGTCCCCATCTCCCTCCCTCCCCCCAATCTTTCTCTCTCTCCCCCCCCACGTTTTATGTAATATGATTGGACCCTCGTCTTCATCCCCAACAACTACAACCAGCAGAAACCAAAAAAAAAGAGAATCCTCCTTTTCTTTTCACACAATGTCACGCAATTGCTTCAGGTTGCCATTGTTCCAATGAACAATAGAAAAGCCAATCTCCATATATAGAACACTCTTTTTCTGGGCGTACAAGACCGAAAAAGAAAAACCATGTAAATCATTTGCCACATCCTCTTTTCGGTTCCGTTGACGCCACTATAGAACGCGTTTCTCGTCATTCTTACTCCTAAATGAGCTGGCACATTCATTGTTGATGTGGATGGCGTTTAAGCATGGTGGGGGAGGGGGTTGGATAGCATTTGTTCTGATATTCTCAAAGACCCAATGATAGAACGGCCTTGCCTTCTTATTATGTACAGTGGGTACGGGGCGTCGTTTTGCAGCCTCTTGTACAATACAAATGAAAAAACGGAATGTCAACCGGGGACAAAGGAACGATACACAACAACAGTCGGATGGTCGTGGTGAAACAATAAATGACAACAGTCTCAAGCCATAGTCAACTCTCTTTTTTTTTATTCTCATTTCGTTCAACTTTTCAAAAGAAAAACACAGAGTGAGGCTGTTTTTCTTTTTCGAAAAGTGCACGTGAAGCGCTGGGGGGTGTGGTGTATGCTTCATGGTAGCGATGAGCCTATTCCCTACTACAACCAGGGAAACATTCAACGGATAGAACAAAGCATGTACAACTGGGAAAAAAAAAAAAAAAAAAAAAAGTCGTTGTTTTATTTCTTACAGGGCATTTTGATGATGAAAGCAAAAACAAAAACTAATGACTAGGTTCAAAAATTGGAGTATGGTCTGAATTTCTCAATAGGCATTTCATGGTACACAGTGCTGCCTTTCAAGAGAGAGCATCCCATCTATCTAATCCTCCTTCTTATTGGGTTGTTTGACAGGCTCAAGTTTTGTGACTGCAGCTTCAATAGGAGAGGTATCAATTTCTCGACTGGCCTTTCGAACTTCAGGATCAGTGGAAGTCTAGATGACGTGTTCAATAACCAGATTTTGTCCTTTAGCTTTCCCCCCTCCAACTCCTTTCAAGTGTTTACATGTGTCAAAAGTTTATACTCACGGCTCCTTCAAGCTCGATCAACTGATCTTCCAATCGGATATAGTCCATGGCCATGGATTTGATCTTGTTCAAGATGCTTTGAGATAGAGAGAGAGAGAGAGAGAGAGAGAGAGTCACTTGTCTGTATATATTATTCCTTCTTTCAATACAACAACACTTGTACTTACAGCAGTAATAAAATGGTAAAACCAGTGAGATAAAGGTTTCTTTGAGCATAGAACTTTTTGGCAGCTTGTCCCACTTCGGCTCTCAAGTCAGAGTTACCAGCGACAGGCACACTCGTGGTATCATTAGGGGTGACAACCTCATAAAAGGCGCGAAGTGTATTGGCAGCATCTACAATAGACCGTATAGGAAAATGCGTGGTTGGTGAAAGAATCCCTCGTGTCATTACCCGCCCCAACCGATATCAACCACACTTACCAAGGAACAGCACAAAAATGAATCTACGATTTGTTATGCATAAAAAAAAATAAAAAAAATCGGTATTCCAAAAACAGTTGGTTTTTTTCTAGTCACTTTCACTCACAGGCTTTGTCATTATTTCTTTCTGGAGATACTTACGCGAACACTACCTTCATGGCATAATGTGTATGCGCTATCTAAAATGGACGGATGTCAATGAGCACCTACGGAAACTGTACACACAATTTTTGTTTATTCTTACAATCGGTGAAGTAGCCAACCAACGGAAAACAGGCTTTTGCCAGCGAGTAGGAATAGGCAACTACGAATAGAATGCCCAATGATGATGAGCTTGATGCTGTCTCTTCCACACACATTCTATGCATACTTTACCAAAAATAAGAAAAAGAGAAAGATCTATATATACAGGGTGAAAAATAAAGACACATCACAATCCATCCCATGGTCCGTCTTGTTTTATTTTTTTTGCCATACCTCAACAGTTAGAATGCCGAATACGATTCCATAGTATAAAGCCATTTTATACAACTATTAAACAGAAAATGCTTGCTTGGGAAACGATGAAAATGAGTGTTGATTATTGAATAAAATGAAAGAAAAATCTTGTTGTTTTGCACACGTAAAGAATATGAAAAATAAATCTTTTACTACTGTCGTTTTTTATATCAAAAAAGTCCCTTTTTCGAAACAGAAAAAAAAAGAAGACGTCATACTGAAGCCATTTCATCACTTTTGTCCATAAACAGAAAATCAGTAGCTCAAACTTTTTTTTTGGTAACTCTAAATTGCCGTGTAATCCATGCAGTAAAAGAAAAGAAAAGAAAAAAATAATTTTTAGCTATCCATCCGCTTGCTAATTTCTCAATAACAGCATACACGAGCGATAGATTATGATCATTTTGTATAGAAAATCCGTGTGTGTGAATCGATGAGAGAAATGGAGCTGTCGAATGACGTGAATACCTTGAATTCTATTTCCGAAAACTCATTGGTATCATCATTGCCTCTCTCAAGATATAAGCTATCTATCGATAGAGTACGCTTTTCTATCTTTTCGATACAAGGTGATCCACTTTTTTGTCTGCTACGATTTCCTATGCTTGTTTTTATTTTTTCCAGGTATTTTGTCATTTGCACCAAACATAGGCATCGAAAAGACAATCAATAGTGCGAGAAAAAGAAAAATATGAGATATATACATTATAGATAGGATAACCCAAGTTGCAATTTAAAGTGTCTGTATCATTTCATCCTTCTTTACATTGTAGTCTAGCCAAGCTAATTCTCTATACGATGACGTTGACACCACCGTATTTTTATACGGTAAAAATACCGAGCGTAAGATACGTGCACTCATGCCTGTATCCAAACTGAAAGAGGGTCCTCCTCGTATGACATTACGGGATCTTAAGTCCCAGAAATTGAGCTTAGCATTCGACTGTGATCCACAACATACCACATAGCCATTTTGATGAATATCTGGTCGAACGTAACGGGACAGGTTGTCCCCTTCTTGTTGACCAAACTTTAAAGTAATTCCATCGTAGCCTTGGAGACGTTGATCGAAAACGATAAATTGTTCAGAACGACCAGCCGTTCTAAGGAAGAGGCAGAGAGAGAGAGAGAGAGAGAAAAGGTCAGTCAACATGGTGATGCGTTCCTTTTTGACGGGATACAGCTTACGTTATAAGTGCAATGTTCGGATTGATCGGACTTGGTATAATCTGCGTGATACGTGAATTCAGCTTCAACTCTCGGTTTAAAGAGCTTGTTTGCAAATCATAGATGAAAAACCGATTGTCAGCACCACCTGTACAAAGGTAATTTTTATATTTGTCGAAATGTAAAGCATGAACAGCATTTGTATGCTTGATGTACAGATGAGACACACTGGCTACTGTAAAATCAACCTCCGGACTGTCACGCTTTAAATTCCATAAATACTATCAAGCAAAAAAACAGTCAAGAAATGCAAAGCATGGATTGGGATTCTATGATTTTTCATGATACTTTACGACATTTTTATCATTGCCACCCGTTACAAAACTACATTTCTCTATACCGGGGGTGCTGTAATCGCCTGTAATGGCGGACGAGATAACAGATATACCTTTATCGTGAGGATTTTGATCCAATTTCTGAATTCTGCCCGTGACATTCGACTATTATCAAAAAGCAAGACAAATCCATTCATTGACGGGGGAAAAAAAAAAAAAAAGTTAAGAGTCCACTGAGATGTGATCGTTACATAGCAAAGTGTACGCTTACCGAAGTAACTTTATCGAGATGAATTACTTTAACAGATTCTCCTTCCTTGCTGGATGGACAAAATGCCAGTGAAGTAGGCGTGACCCAACAGATATCTTCAATCCAAGTATCATACAGGTGTTGTTTGCCGATCGTCTTGATATTTCTACGTTAGCAATAAAAAAGGTACTATTAGAAACGTCCTTCCTTTTGACACTTTAAAACAACTTAACGCTTTTTTTTTTTTTTTTTTTTTTTTTTTTTTTTTTTTTTTTTTTTTACTTTCGTGTGTGCGTATTCCTAATAGCAATAGAATAAAAAGAAAAAACGGGGGGCATCAACATACATCTCGCTATTTGTTTCAATCCATATTCCCCCAACATACTGCTGTATAGTTACCAGAACTGCAGTTCACCGTTTAAATCAGTTGTGACCATTAAATTTCGTAAACTACTGTCCATGTTGGACGAAGCAATATTTGACAAAATCGATCTCGGCTTTCTACTGAACACTGTTTCTGTGGTTCGTCTACTAATGGTAAATACATCCATATAATTCTTGGTGGCAAAAGGAATCTCCTCAATCGGCTGCCTTTGATTCACATGTTGCTTCCACTGTTCCTATAAGAAAAGAACAGCATCAACACAATGATTTCCCTTGTCAAAATGTTTGTGAAAAAAGGAAAAATTTACATTAAACCGACTGTGTCTTGGTTCAGATTTATGACTACCCGTTGTAGTACTATTACTGTTCGCGAGCGGCTGTGTGGTGGTGGTGGTGGCAGAGGTTCGGCTATCGGTTGGCCTATTCATACTTGATGTGGGTGGTGGTGATGAGGAGGATGGGGAGGATGCTGTTGTTGTTGGTTTGTCGCTCAAAGAAGTTCTAGGAGGTAAAATGGGCGGGAAAGCCGCTGATCGCACATACGATGGTACTGGAGGGCTAGAGATAGACTCTCGGTCTGAGTGGAAGCGATGCAGCAACCTACTGTCGACATCGCTTGTGTCGCGGTCCACTGGAGCTTCCGCTTTATCATCTGCCAAACGACGCTGTTTCAATCGATCATGATCATCCGATCCACGGGCTTCATCGTTGAATGGTTTGGATCGTTTCGCTACTTGTGGTATATTATAAGTCGCGGCGATCGTAGAAGAGAAAGCATCTCGTTTCAAGTCTTGTTCTTGTCTGTCCTTTTTTGCATTCTGATTCAGGTTGGCCAATAATTTAGCATGGTATAATAATAGTTTATTCGTATTGTTGACAGTTCTATTCAATTGCTTTAATTTATTCTGATACTTGATTTGCCGATTATGTTGTTTTTCAAGCTAAAATAAAAAAGTTGTGTAGAGAGAGAGAGAGAGAGAGAAAGAAAGAGCAAAAAATTGGATGAGCTAATGGGAAACTCCATGTATCCTTTCTCCCTCATGCAACCGCAGTGCGAACATTAAAAAAGTAACTTCTTCCTTACCTTTGTTTGTAATCTTTGAATTATGTCAAACAACTCGGATGCTGGTATTTGGTCTTTGGCAAAAGTATCCAGTTTTTCAAGTTCACTATTTCCTTCCTCGTCCTCACTGCTGTTACTACTACTACTACTACTACTGCTGCTGATACTACTGCCGTCACGAGGCCTATGGATACGCTCAACGTTACGGTTACTTTCATCACGCATATGACTATTATCGCCGTCGTTGACCCCATAGTCATCACTTTCCTGCTCTCTGTCGCTATCTACATTCGATGAGGAAGGAGTAGACGATGCGGTTTTACGGATCGCGTCATTGAAATAGTCAAAGTTGGCCGTGTTCTTTCTTGGTGTCGCTTTTTGTTTCTGCTGTGGTTGTTGACGAGAGGTTGGAGAAGGTGACGCCGATACGCTTGAATTTGTTGCAGTTGCATTATTGTCGTTGCTATACTGACGGCAAGCCGTCAGGTCGTTGACATTTTCAGCAGATCGCAACGCTGAATCTAGTACAAAAAGAAAAAAAATTAATTAGGTCGTGCATAGTGCAAGTCTTTTTAAGTAAAGACGTTAATAGAAGGGCAGAGGCATAATTTAAGCCTCGTCCTTTGCTAACTCATTTTACCCACTGTTTGCTGAACAGTTTCTCTTTTAAGCGTAGAAGCAGCGAAAAGTGAGCGAGGCAAAAGTGAATCGTCGTGATCCATGTCAACTAGAATCTCTGAATCGAGCAGAGAAAAACAGCTTTTAGAGTAGAGGCCACAGAAAAAAAAAAATAAAAAATAAAAAATAAAAGAGCGGACTTTCCGAGTTTTTTTTTTTTTTTTTCTTGATTTTTTTGATCATCTCAAAGGAACCACAACTGATAAAAATGACATTCGATGAATTCTCTTTTTTAGAAAGAACGGGTAGAGACAGCTTTTATTATCATGGAAAGGGACATAACGTAAATGAAGTATATGTAAAGGCACAGAGAAAAAGCAAAAAAAAAAAAAAAGATGTGTACCCACTCTATGTGGAATGAAATAGCATTTTAATCATCACCGACCTCGAAACCACAGTAACAAGTACCTTCTTGACAAACAACCTTGAGTTCATGGTTACGCGCTGGATGGGACGCTGCGCAGCGATCAGCACAGTTTGCAACTTCACCACTACAAGTCATCACACAACCATCTTCTCTCTTCATTAATTCATTCAAAAGTTGGTTTTTTCTTGCGGCTGAAGTACCCACGCGTCGAAAGCTGCCTGCTTGACAAACCATCGTCATATAAGCGAGGCAAAAGATAAAAAGGGTCAAAAATTTGATCATGATGTGCAGCGAGACGGGTTTTTTCTGTAGGCTCTATACGTTTTGTGTCGATTCAACTATGGTTCAAGAAAAGAAAGAAAAGAAGCCGTGGTAGTAATAGTAGTAGTAGTAGCAGTCGTAATCAATCCTTTTTTATGCTTTCTCTTTTGCGTAAGGGAACAAAATAGGTAGTTGACCTCATTTTTTTAATGTAAAGAGCAGAGTGATAGGAGGTTTTAGGCATATCTGATTTATCAACCATAGCTCCCTTTCCCCAGAAAAATAAAAGCCGTTTCAAACTATGTAAGTAAAGGTACTGCCCTTTTTTTTTCTTGGTCTAAATCGTATCTGTCATTCATAAAAAAAAATAGCATAAAAGAGGCACCATTGACTTCGAGACACATATATATAGATAAACTATACAATTCTACGTATTGAAGAGAAAAGAGAAGGGGGATGAGGGAAGTGACGAGAAGGAGAAGACATCAACTGAACCTAGTTGTACCTTGGTCGAAACGTAATCAATATTAGTCTCGGTGTGTGTGTCTTTCTTAGACTTCTTACTCCTATTCTTCTGGGATAGTAAAATCGAGACGAAGGACAAGAATAATACCACCCCTCCCCTCCCCTCAGCTTTCAAGAGCTCCTCTTTGTTGAACGTCATTCATAGTTCTATCAAAAAAATTGAAAAGACGGACCGATGATCCTAACAAGTCGCTTTTTACTTGGGGCCCTTTCGCATCAATTGAGCGCTATGAAATCGTATGGGTTATCAGCCATTCATCCATTTTTTAAAAAAGCTAAAGTGGATATATCTCCACTTTATATGCCCAGTTGTGCTGCTATCCAGGATCAAAGCATCGAAGCCAGTCATGTGACAATCTATAAATTCACAGCAGAGTATACACCTGTTATTTTACTCAGATTACGCACTTTTGAACGATAAAAATAGAAAAATATAAAAAGGAGGGGTATATGTATTTTTGATAAGCAATCGATATACAAAAAGAAAAAGAAAATAAAATTATAGTAACATAGGAAATGATATACAGAGCAAGGAGTGAAACACCGAGACGAGAGATCGAAAAGTGTTGCGAATGGCGTAGTATGACTCAAGTGGTTAATTTCCAGTCGAGTGTCGCCTGGATGGTAATGCCGGCGGTATCAAAAGACTACTTGACGTTGTTGCTGTTGCAAGAGCTGTGCTACTGATAGCATTCTCACTATTGGAATGCGTTATCGTAACAGCAGCAGCATCACTATTTTCACCATAGGGTATTACTGTTCTTGCCTCTACTGGCAAAGCATGATAAGGCGGTGCAGTGGGTGTATAGGCCGGTGGTGGAATTTCCGGAATGGGATAGGGAGTAGTGTTCGTTGTAACAGATGCCGCTATTGCTGTTGAAGACATGATGAAATAAGGCGAACAATTAGGGCACCTGCGATGATGATCGTGATGGTGATGATTATGTGCATGAAAACGATGGGTAGATGTAGTAGGCTCTTGTTGCTGTAGTTGATCATCTTCGATCATAGCATCTAATTCTTTCGCCGTGGGGGCTGAAGGGGTGGGTGGCGCTGAAGATTGTGAACTTATGGACAATACATAGCGTCTTTGCTGTTGTTGCTGCTGCGGAGGGGTTCTCATGCTGCCAGTACTATGCTCGTGGTGATGTCGATGGTGCTCATGTTCGACTAAGGGTAGCATGTTCTGATGTTCCATGGTGAGCGGTGGTGCTGAAGGTTCAATTGTTTCATCCGCTGTAGCCAAGGCGAAATTGGCAGTTGGCGCATAAGAACTTGTGGGATGGGATGAGGAAGAACTTATATTATGTTGGTGTTGCTGATGATGAGAGGGCCGATAACTGCTATTATGATTCATACTAGCACTGCTCGTATGGCTGTGATGGTTGCTACTATTGCTGTTGCTGTTGTTATTATGATGGTCATGACGATTGTCAGAATAAAATTCAAAAGTGGAGCTCATATCACGTTCACCCATTTCTCTTTGCTTTCGGTTTTTTATTCGCATTCTGGTGAAAATAACAACAGTTGTGGCAACTGCAATAAAGCCAAATCCACCTACCAGTGATACAATCATCACCATACGTTTTAAGGCTTGCTGATCGTCTTTCAAACTTTCTGCTATATTATTATTATTATTATTATTATTATTATTGGGCTTGGTGGTACTGCCTTTATTATTGTCTAAACTGTCACTCGCCTGCTGTCGTTCACTTTCTTGGTGCGCTGAGCCAATATCTGTCATATTATGAATTGTCGGCATCGGTACGGCAGAGACAAAGGGTGAAGGCGGAATAACTGGTCCATAAACAACAGTCGTATAAGTAATATTGATTTCAGTAGTAATGGTTTTCTTATCGTCTTTATTACTACGATCGGTTTCCTTTTTATTGCCATGGTAAGTTTCACTTTCAGTCATTTTATTGGTTGTTACAGTGATTGTTTTGACTGTTCGTGTGGGGTTGTTCGAATCAGGTTCATTTCGAGCCACTAAAAAATGCTCATTGTATCGTCCGATCCTCCTTTCATTGAAAAAAGATGTCGAATGCAGCGAATACGAAAAGGTTGAGAGCAATAGTATAAGAAGAGTGACCGAAATTACAAAGTACGGACGAGATGGACATGATCTCATTGACAAACAGGACTTCTTTTCTGCAAGTGTCTTTACGTTGATTGGATATATGGCTCTGTAATTCTCGGTCAGCGAATTCTATTTTTGACAATTCAGTAACCCGAACAAAAATAATAAACAAGACTCAGGCACAGATTAAAATAATATATGGATAAATAGATTACTTGATGGATAGAACGAAAAATGTGTAAGCAAGGAAAGAAGAGTCTATTTGGAGTGTGTGAAGAGAGTTGTAGAAAAAAAAAAAAAAAAAAATAGGAAGAAGGAGGCAATTAACATTGTAACAGCCTTGGATTTAATAGGCTGCCATCATGAGGGAAGGAAACACAAAAATTTGTGCGATCCAGGAAGCCATTGTGTGATATACTCTGTTAACGCTGCAAACAATAGGATGCTTTATCGTTATCCCGAATGATTCTTAAGCTCTTGCATGGATAACGTGTACCTATCGCTCTCAAAAAAAGCCTACTCTAATCATCACTCGCTTCATGTCTCGTTCTAATATCATATCCTCAAGTACATTTGGGCCGCTAGGTTACCGTTCAAGCAAAATCTTTATCGCTTCCTGTTCTATCTTTCAACACATTTAATTTATTTACATTGAACCTCCTTTACAGCTTTTGCGAAGAAGATGAATGACAAGGAAGAAGACTCATTGTCGCAAAAGCGTGAAAACTCAATCGCCCAATCATATTCCGCTTCATTTAGCGAAGTGTTGACATTACTTCAAATTTGTACACCCACACAAAAAAAGCCGAAAAGCTCCTTTTCTTTTCCAAATTAGCTTTTTTTAGTTTTATTCTTCTTCAGTATGACTGATAACAACACTGCTGTCGCCACTGCTGCAGCTACACATGAAGAACAACGACAACAGGATGGGCCCCAACCTGAATTCACTTCACAACTGCTTGCACATAGTCAATCGTCCCATATACCTCTACCACCTCCCCAGATACCTGCCCATGAAGAGCAAATAAACTTGAATGATATTGCACCACAACCTTCTAAATCGTCCCTTCATCGCTCAAAAACAGTTCGTAATCTCGGATCAGCAGGAAGTAAAATGAGAGGACTATTTAAATCCAGTAAAAAGGATAAAAAGGCTTCCATAATAGCTTTGCCTACACAAAGCACAGGTGATTTGACAGCAAGCAACGGTAATAATAGCAATCATAGGCCTGGGTTAACGAGTTCAGCCTCCTATGGCTCGAATTCACTATCCACAAGTACACCACCAGTAACAGATAGTGCGACACCAGAATCACTTCAACAACAGCAGCACCAAACTACTGTGGACAATAACAGAACAGGTACAGATCCTTTAAACCTTAATCTTCTTTTTTTTATGGTATTCGCTCGAACCCCTCCCCCTTCTTTTTTCTACTTTCTTCTACTGTTTTCTGCTTCTCAATCACCTATTTTACGTAAACTCATCTTTTGCTTTCTACGTTGACTCTAATCTACCTAGACGAGATGACGAACGATATACATATTGACGACTTCAACTATAACAACAGCAACAACAGAATAAGTGACGATGCACCGCCCGCCATTCATTCTTCCGACAACACTGCTGCTCAATTACAAGCCGAGCTAGAACACTTGAATGAACTCATTGCGCAAAAATCGCAAGAAGTTCAGGCAGAAAAATCCGTAAAAGAGCGTTTAGAAGCGGATCTATTAGAAGCTCAGCGTGTATTTAAAGAAAGAGAGGTGGAGTACGCCAATATAGAGCACAGTTTCTTCGAACATACACGGTCGGTTCGAGCTACAGATGATGATCTTTCTACTATTCGTGATTCTTTTAAATTATTGAAATATTCTATTGCAAGATTGATCATGACATTAAATAAGAAAGCAGATAAAGTGAAGGCAACCGAAAAATTTTGTTCTACATGGCCAGATTTACCCATTTTATCCACCGCATCATCTGTGAACACTGCAACATTACCCACGACAACAACTGATAATAACACGGAAAATACTACAACAACGAATGATAAAGATCAGCACCCGAACAATAATGAAACAAATATTTCTACTACTACCACCACCACCACTACTACTACTAATACCGCCACTGCCACTACCACTGCCATAGTCGAAACAGAAAAATGGGTCGATCCTTCCCTTACCAATTTACTTGCTGAAAAGCTTGTTCATGAACATTTAGTCAAATATATTTTTAGTGCACCTATCTATCCCGGTTTAAAGGTCAACGATGCTTATTTTGCGTTACATTCATGGTTGCAACAACATAACTCCCAATTTTCCGTTCGATTACGACAACAAATGGCTGCTGTTGTTGCTAAATCTACCCGTGCAAACAACAACCATAATGCCTCCAGCACGACTACTGCAACCGTCACCGCGACGCCTGCTACAGCTACTAATTCCACTGCTACCACTGCAGATAGCAACAACACTAACAACAGCAACAATATGAGTGAAATTCAGCAAGTGGCCAACAAGGAAAAACAAAAAATTGCTCAAAAGATCTATGACGATCTGGCAGATATTTACCATCCTTTTATAAGAGAAAATGACGCTCAAGTGGATGATGAGAATAAACGATACTATAGCAAGATTTGTGATATTGTGGATAAGGCTATGAAGCTGACGTTGGCTATTCGCGGTCAAGAAGTAGAGATAAAAATCATACCCATCGAAGAAGGTAGTAAGCAACCTTTTGAAGAAGATACCATGACAGAAGTCAAAGGGAGAACCCAGGGCTTGGTTCGATTTTGTATCTGCCCGACTTTCATGGGAGGCGATCGTGAGCATGGGTTTTTAGAGAAGGGTAAGGTGGTTGTTTCGGGCCAATAGCCTATAGCTCCTGGCTACCGTTAGTCATGCCTGTATCTAGAAATCGATAATTATTACCAATAAAATTTCATGTGTACATCAAAAGTTTACAGATATAGTCACTAAAAAGATGAGTTAGTATTGATGATTTACCAAGAAATTTATTGGATGATGATTGGGGTTTCTGGCAATTCGGATTAAAAAGTTATATTAAACTAGTACAGTAAACTAGTGAAGTAAATTAAAGATGAGTTTACGATAACGAAACAGTGGAATTAAGATATATATAACGTATATAGATACACATACATATATATATTGTATAAATGATGTACATGAAAGATAGTTCAGATTACAAACAAAGGAAAAGCTATAACACGTTCGACATGATGCGGAAAATGATGGGAACAACAAAAGTAGCAATGAATCCAATACCTGCGTAAACAATCAACTTTGTCACAATGTCAACATCATATCGAAGTGGTGCATCTTCCAACACTAATAAAGATGTAGGATCAAAAGCTTCTTTTTCAGGAACAGAGGTTGAAATAGGCATATGCTGATGTTGACCATTATTATTTCCACGGTGAGACAATTGCTGATTTTGTGCTTCTTTCAGATCGATAGCAGACTGAATACCAACATGCTCATGGTCGTCCATATAATTTGATATGGATTGAAAGTCCAGAACCGAAGGAACGGGGTGGATACTTTCTCTACGTAAACTCTTATAGGTCCTATACAGAGAGGATCTATGAGTCAAGTCCCATTTCTTTTATGAGTAAAACTGACAAGCTTACCTCGCGCCAATTTCAAATTTACGGTGAGGAAGGTTGAATACGCGATAAATGGGTGGCAGAATAAAGTAACATAATTTCTTACAGGCAATTCTCCATATAAATAAACAAGCAACGCCGATAACCAGCTTTAAAATAAGCAATAGAGAACCCAGCAGACCTAATTGCATCGAAATGATCGATGACGATAGTCCTTTGACGCAGACATCACTACCATAACATAACCATGTACCTGGCAATAAACCAATCAACACACCCATAAAGCAGACGCTACAAGTGTTGCACAGCGCCTACCTTGTTAGTTTTCACATCATTGGCATCATTATGCAGTATCAAATAGCGTACCTGTCTTCAAAGCAAGGACACCTTTCCATTGGGTCAGGACTACGAATTGAAAAAGTCATTTTTCATAATTCTTGTAAACCTACTTTATGAATCGCATCTCAAACACTTACTGTAATGAAACAAGCATCAATATCAGTGGGATACCCAAAAGCACTATAATAAAGAGAGACGCGATGCCGGTTAAACATTTTCTGGTTCCCTGCAGTGGCCAAATGTAAGTCTTAATTGTATCCGCTTCTTACCCCAATAAGAAGACTGATCAGTAAGTAGATAATTGATTTGTTCTCTGAATGTCCATTGAACCCAATAAAGGATATACGCCAATATGGTTCCTCCAACACAGTCTATTTTTTTTTTTTTTTTAGGAAAAAAGATGATAGTTGTCTTAATCTAACTGTTGCTTATATCAAGTCTGTGTGCGTGTGCTCGTATGTATGCAATTGTAACCATTTTTTTTTCCTGACCTGTCACAGAATGCATTCCGCAATAAACTCGGCCAAATACAACGCTCACAGCATAAATGGTACAAGCAATTATGGAGATCATTCTCGCTGGTGATTCTGGTGTAAATTTTTCACAAGCCAATGAAATGAAGAATAAAGCAACTTGAATTGAATTGGTGGAATGTGTGGATGGGAATCCGTATTCTAGAGCAACGGACGGCGACATAGTCAATCGATGTACGGGGGGTGAGAGTGGCCGAGGTAGACATAAAAAATCCTATAGTACTTTGTTCATCACTGCTTATGGGTTTCCTACAACTTAACTTAATAACATACCTTGACAAAACCTGACCAAAACACGCCTGACGCTGTCAAAATAGCAATACTAACAATTAATGCATTTCAGAAGGGTTTGAGTTTAAAGAATTACTTTTAAAGTTTTCGACCAAAGAAGAACGACCCGTACTTTCTACCAATCTCGTCATTACCGAACCAGATGAGGATAGGTAAGAATACCATAAAAAAAGTATGTGTACCTAAATTGGCTGTCCATATAAAATAAGTATCTAATCCTGGAGAGCGAATCTTTTTCTATACGACAAATTGGATAGATTGGTCAGAGACCCCAATTTTTAAATTATCGTCTTTTATTATATAATTTTACCTGCATGGCTGCTAGTATAGGTGTTTCCTTTCGTATGAGTGGCAGCAATGTATTCCTTAAAGAGGATCTGAATTTGTCGAAAGCTTTATTGTAAAGTCGATCGTCTTGAGTTCCGGCATCGACATCTGCTTCAATGGTTTTAAACATTTTCCTGGCCATTATGTCCTTTGTATTTTCGCTACTGAACGGGAGGCTGCAGTTTCTATACACCTTTTCCCTCTAGAATCGCTTTTTCTTTCTTTTTTATTCGCTGTGGGTTAAAGTGACTAAGAAGGCACAGATAGGGTACGAATTCAATAAAGGAAGTAATATAGTTTCGAATGGTTGGAGGAATAAGTTTCTGCTTATGGTTGGTTTTTTTTCGGTGTAACTCGATCTTGCCTGATTTTTTGTTTTTTACGACGGAGCTACAATGAGCATTTTGACGTATATTCATTGGGCCATAACAACCTGACTTTGCTTGAATTTTATTTTGGTTGTTTGTAGATGATGCGACTTGGGGTAATCACACAATTGCCTTGAAACTTATAACTTGAACAACCCTCCTCCTCCTTCCTTCTTTAATATTGGAGAAAAGAAGACAGGATGTGGTCAAAAACTATTAAGGTACTTATTTGAGGAACCGCATGGAAGACGTGAAGAAAGGTTCATGACGAAAAATGAACCAACGATATATTGCACACTTGAGTTAGTACTGCGAACCAGAATACAAAACCCTTCTTGCACGGGATAGAATAATGATGGCAGATTTGAGCCCTTGTAGAGTGTATTGGTTCCTTTGTTTTTTCTTTTTACGGTTTCGCAATAACAGTAAAGCATTCCTAAATTATTATTTATTTATTTTTTTGTAAAGGCTCCAACGAATATGAACCTAAGTATAACACCAAAGATCCGTGTATAAAACGATAATCGGCAGGAAAAAAGCTTTGTTTAAATACTGTTAGAAGTGTATTAGCTTTATTTTTCTCTTGTGGTAGCTACTCCCTTTGCGAAAAGCGTGGTTTACTGAATGTAGCGGTTCATTGCACACAACTAGAGGGGTAGGGGGCATTTTCTCGTGCTGAAGGCCTCATAAAGAAGCATTTGGACAATTGGCCAAGATATACTCCAGTTGACTAGGGCATTGGCACGCTGTTTTATGGGTCGAGTGGAGAGTTGGTTCAACAAATGATGAATGGGGTCAACGGCAGTTGTCGGAAGTTGCAGGCCGTAATGCATTTGTAGGCATTGGTGTGGGCTTTAGTGAGAGTGCATAGGGGGTGGAATAGGCAATGGGCTGAGTAGTTATTGGGGAGCCAGCCCAGTCTTCAACGAAGACAGCGACTACGGTCAATAAAGCTCATTGTGAGCCAAAGAATGGGTTCAAGAGAAACGGTAGGGCGAGATTGGTTTGTCAACTCTGAGTTGGGCGCTGAAAGGATGGCGTCTAAGTTCTCTTGTCGATATGCTTTGATGGTCTGGTGTAAAGCCTTCCTATCGCGAAACGTTGAATGCCTTCTCCAAAATGGATTGGGTTGTGACAGTTGGGACCAAAGATGTATTCCTTTCGGTTCAAACGAACAAAAAATTGGGATTTTGAGTACAATATTTTTGGATATATAAAATGTAGACCTATCGAGGGGATAGACTGTTTTCCAAGAATAGTATCGGGACGTATAACAGTTTCGGGTACTGTGCTAAAAGAATTTCTCGGCATCAAAGCGTTCTTTCGGAGAAAAGGTTTGATTGCAGCAGTAAATAGTGCTTGCTGTTGTGCTGTACCGTAGGGTGAATTGTTAGGTTTAGGTGCATCGTCAACAACATTCTTCGTCAATTACAGGGCCATGGTAAATGTACTTAATAGCCGGGTTATTGAATGTTATAGTCAATTTAGGCAATAGATCCAAACCAATGGCAACCTATGTTCTAAAGATAAAGGAAGAATTTCGAAAGTATGGAATGTATAGATGATGGTATCCTTTTTATCACCTTAAATAATGCTTAATGGTTGTAAGGTAGTACCGTAACGCTTGTATTCAGATGAAGCTGTGGCAAGTACAACAGAACCAGTGACCTTTTTATTTATATTAATATTATATTTAGCAGCAAAATTAATGTCTATAGCACTAAAAGAAGAACCACTGTCAAGCAAGGCAAAAGTGTTGATGTTTTCTATAGTGATAGGTATTAATAAAGAATGGTTAGTTGATGAACCGTCATTCTGTTTTGTGCTAAAGTGCATATGAGACTTACAGTCATGGTTGACTGGGTAGCCTTGTTCGTCAACATCCATCATGCTACCACTGTTATTATTTTCATTAGCGGTGTTTGCATGTGGGTTCCATTTGGACAACCATGTAGAGGTTTCGGTACTACCACTGTTATTTTCGTTAGTGGTGTTTGCATGTGGATTCCATTTGGAGAGCCATGTGAAAGTTTCGTTGTTTAACGGAGGAGAAGATGCACCATTAGTGTTAACCATATGGGCAGAGCAAAATGCTCTGGTAGGAGCTGATTGGTTCACCCTATCCCTTCGGCAACAAGAAGCGTGTTCTCGAGTCCATTGCACGTTATCTGTACAGTTGCGACAAATGTTCTTTGGCTTATGTGCATGAGAGACGGGTGCTGATGGTATCGAGTTGGCGGAAGCGGAAGCAGAAACGGACGACGAAACATGGTTGGCTGATACCTTTTCAAATTCCCTACATTCTCTTTTTCTTTAATTGAGCCAGAACTAGTGGATTTCCTGGAGAGACCAAGCTGATTGTTGTTGCCATTATTAGTACCATTAACCTTGCGGGATTGGCGAACGACGAGAAGAAGAAGATACAGAAGATTTACGACCATTGGTAGTTGTTGCTTCAAGACGACCAGCCCCATTGTTGCAGATGTCAGAGGAGGCGACCAGTCTTGTTTTGGCAGCTACTTTGCCAACAGTGTCTTGCGCATTGCGCGGGAGATTCAACAGAGTTCGAACTACTTCTTTTCGCAATGTGGGTAATAAGGCACGTCTGAAGATTGTGGCTGTAGTAATATCATCTTCCCACTTGGTGGTTCGGCGAATCCGTTGTAAGCGGTTAGAAAACGTTTGTACCGTTTCGTTACGATTTATACCAAGAGAGAGAAGCTTGTCCTTGTTATCGATTTCGGCCGCAGTATCATGAGTACCGTAGTCTTCCAGGACGATCGCTTTAACCTCTTTCCGAGTGAGATCCCGGCCTTTTAAGGTTAGTTCGAACCATGAGCGTTGGTCTCGGTTTATACGAACTGGCATGAGACGTGCTTAGTGTTGGTCGATATCCAGACCAGTGGATGTAACACTTATATAGAAGTTGTCAAGCAATTCCTCCACTGACTCCTGAGAATCAGCAGATTCCTTCCAAACGTTACCTTGTCATTGCCAGTAAGGCAAATCCGTTGGGATCAAGAAGCGGTATCGATCATTGGCTGTAGTAGTAAGAGGAGTGGAACCAGTAAAAGGGGAGCTTATGACTTGCTCATGTTGGTAGACCTTTTGAAGGCCTTCAAGATACTGAATGTATTCAGCTGCTTCATTTGCTTCAGCTTTCATATGAAACCCAGAGCGATGGCATTGGTTAGGTTTTTCAGACTTGTACGTAGAACGGCAATAGAACCGGAGGTACTAGTGGCAGAGCTGGGTTAAACACCGTCAGTGAGGGATACCTCAGTGTTGACAGATTCTTCAAGGCCATCCTGCATGGTATGTCAAGGTTATCCATGTGGAATTTCATTTGTTCTTGAGTGACAGGGGTAGAAGGAGCGACAGTTGTTGTTGGAGGCAGACATGGTAAAAAGTTTATAAGTTTTGAATTGATAGATAGGAATTCGCTGAAAAAAATGTGATATATTTTAGATATCACACGACACCACCGAAAAAAAGAAAATGAGAACAACAATAACTGTCAGCCTATATTCTTCGATTGGAAGCGGCAAATATCCAAAATAGATAATGCGCTCAAGCTATACTCACTCCGTGAAGAAATGTGTTCGTTCTTAAATAAAGACTGGTCAGCGTTTCCACAAATGGTGTATGCCTCGGCTAGATTGCTTGCTTGCATGATATTACTGGACACGGACTCAGGTCGAAGTATTGTTGTGAACTGCATAGAAGTGTACAGTCGTCATCGCGCAATTGATACTGTGAATCATTCCAAATACGAAAAGGTGTGGTTCCAACAACGTCTCTTCCACCAATAAACAGCTGTTATCGCCATGTGTGGCCCACAACTGTAACCGCCAGTGACGGACAAAAGTTGCTGGTTGATACCAGAACCTTCAACGCCTTGGTTACTTCAAGCATACGTCTCGACAATGGTCCCACAACATCAGCGTTCGTGTTAAACACTAAGGAAAAATCACTTTCGACTGAAATTTATATCAAGAAGAGTGCTTGGAAGAAGCGAGCTTCATTGCCCAGAATGACGCTGCATGCTCCATTGACAACTTGATTTAGCTGCTCAATTTCGCCAATGGAGAACTCGGTTTGACCTACCATCGACCTTCTTCCTTTGTCGTACCTCCAATGAAGAAACAAATGATATCAGTACCAGATCGTATTCCATTTTTACCCTTGCAGATTGGCCCAAGGGACATGAAAATGCAGGGTACCGCATCGCTTCAAGATTGTTTCAAGAAATTGGATTATCGGTTATCACAAACTGAAACAAACTGAAAAAAGAAACTGTCGTCGACTTGCGGAAAACATTGATAAAGGGATTATCAAAGCGACCTTCGATGAACTCATGTGTCTGTTTGAGGGAACCGAAACATTAACAATCCTGGGGAACAAGAGTTTAAACAAACAATTGCAAGCTCTGGCCATCGATCTCGCTCTAACCATTGCCAAAGCGAATCAGTCCACAGTTAACTGTGTGAAGAAGGCTTTTCATGACTTATAAACCCGAAAAAATCAATGGGGTAACTGCTAAAATGAAATTCCGGCCTACAGACTGTAAGGAAAGTAGACATGGCAGACTTTACGTCATATTACTACAAATGCGTCCTGTCTAGGAAGGAAAGAAACGCATGTCATATAGTTTATATTACTCAATTATACGTAATAAAATCTTTGCGGGCTATTGCTGCTCTTTATAGCGAAAATTGGTAAACGATTGCCTGCTGGTGACTATAAACTGAGAATAGCAGCGTCAAGGCCTTTTGGTGATAAAGACAACGAACAAAATTATGATATTTGGTATTCGCGAATATAATACTGAAATAAAGGTTATAGGCCGTAGCGTACATAAAATAAAAGCACAGTATTGTAACGTTTATGTTTGCAATAATAAACTGACAAAAATGAACATTACAGAATGAATAGAATGCTTTTACGTTGTGGTTTATTTCAAACCATATATATTCTACAATCAATTATCTTAGTACCTTCTAAAGAGTGTCAAACTGTATGGTTTCTTGAAGTTATACTTGCTCCTTCAAACTTATTGACGTTCTGCATCTAAAAGCTTTTCATGGCTTCTCAACAAGTTCCCTATATGATATTCTTAATTGTGAATTTGGTCAGGCGTTCAGAAATCATAAAATATCAGAGAAGATTGCAGCCCCTACTTCGTTGAGACGTCGAGCTGTTGCTTTGAACATTTATATTTCGCGCAAGTACTGAGAGGACCTCATAAGACCTGTAGAGCGACCCAGTATCGACGCCTCGCTTAATCAACTACTTATAAATTTGATTGCCCGGTCCTTGCATTTTTTCAATCAACTTGATTGCGTTTGGGCCTCGGTTTGGGCTTCTCATCTAAAGCTTTTTGGGTGTCGGAATCTGTAGCGAATTTCATGGATACTACTAGGTCCTGTCGGAAGCGGGGGCTACGCAACGAGAGAGGGTTGAAAGCCCCTCCCAGAACAGGGCCGATAGACTGCTCAATCAAGAAAAGTTTGCGGAGCAGAGAGACGATTAATGACTGGAGTAAAGCGGAGTGGACAATGAAAGCAACTTGTTGCGCCTGAAGGTACTCGCGGATTGTAGCCTCTTCAAATAGAACTTTTGTAGTAAAATATTGACGTTGTCCGTCCCAAGTAGTCTTTTTTAATGGTAATGGTACTTTCTGTTTCATCCCGCGTGCCAACACTGTGGCCCACGAGTCCCCAGAGAGGTTTGAGATTACACCTATTGCGTAGATGGGTGAATGCGTACTTATGCTATGTAGAGTTGTCTTTTGGAAATACTGCAATCTGATTGGTGGATTCAAAAAAGTGATACTCAAGAGCTTCGCGCACTCTACGTTCCGCACGGAAATCGTTAGTGTCAGTACACCCAAGCTACAGCAAGGTTGCAAGTGGTTGATGAACGACAAGACGATTGATCATGTTTTGACGCTATCCAGAAACTGATACAAAAAAAAAGTAAACTGCATCATTTGGAATGGGGAACGCGACTTGAGCTTACTGAAGTGGAAGCACGTTGGTCTACAATATTACTTTTTGAAAAATCTATTACTGCTCGACAGACATGCAATAATTGGGAGACTTGAACTGAAAAAGGGTATTAGGATAAGAACAATGGTAAAAACATTGTAGGCTTGATTTTGCAGCAACCGGCACCTCAAAAACGCTTTAAAGATTAAGAACATTTTCTATATTGAACTAGGCCTGCAATAAGTTATAATGCTTCTTTCTTCCTTTCATGAATGTATATCAGCGAACATTTTATCAATAAAAAAACTTCTTCTAACTCATTTTTCATAACTAGTAATATATCTCAAGGTTATAGCCATATTCTTTGGTTGGTAAGCTTGATTCATCTACTTTGACTCGAATGAAGAGTGGCACGTAAAAAGAAATCTGTATATGATACGGTAAGTCCATTTTAGATATATAAATTATGTTCATAGACAGCAGATATTGTAGCCAAAAAGAAAGGAAAGGCTTGTAAAAATATTAGAAAAACTGTAGTGAACAGAAGAGGCTGTTTTAAGATTTTTATTAGCAACAAACCAGCGGTAAACAATGTTGGAGATAATTTAGCAACACAGATAAACGATATCATTCAAATGCTTTTGTATAGCACTGCTAAAGTTAAACATACTCAAAAAAAAAAAAGCTGTGTGACAAAAAGAAACAAAGTTTATGATCATCATGCCGATAGACAGAATGTCAGTAGCATGTACAAAAGGATGTTCATCAAGTGAATTAAGGATGTAGTATGGTACTTCTAACTCCATTCTTGCTTTTCAATATTGTTTTGAAATTTCTTCTACAATGTCTGCTGCAATTGACGTAAGGATCAAAGCCTGCATTGTCAAACAAGAGTTGAATCAACTTTGCATAGATGACTGAATAGGCAAAGTATAATACGGTCACCCCAAAGCTTTTTTGCAAGTTTGTAAAGCAGCGATTCTTTGAGAGTCGTTGCTGGCAATGATTATAAACGCAACTACCACCATTATTACCAGTTTCCATACCACGCATACCAGTACTTGTTCCGCCGCTGACGATATCCATGGCCACTTGTTTCGCATTTTGCAATTTGCCTGTTGCTTTCAAACCTACTACCTGCAAAGCCAATTCTAATAATGCTTGGTCAGTAGCATCATAGTAAGTGAAAATGGCGACATCCTGTCCTCCTTCCACTATGAATGGATGTTCTTTAAAGGAAACGATGACGGGACCGGTCTGAGAAGCTGGGGGCAAAATGCACACGATGGTGTTTGTGGTCCAGTAAACAGTGGTCGCATGATATTCTCCGAACAAACATGTTAGCCCTTGGTAGAAACCAGAGCCTAAAAGAGTTACTTCAATGCCCCCATAAGTGGGGCCACGGCCCGGAACAATCTTTTCTATGCGGGGTAACTGAATTGAAGTATCATTTGGATGCGTGGAATGCATGATGTCTTGCGACGTTGTCTGTTTAAGGTTGTTGATATGCACGAAGGAAGAAGAAGAAGATGACGATGACGATGATGATGATGATGATGATGAAGAGGAGGAAGAAACTGCTCCTTCAAGAAGGGTATCATGGCTGTTTTTTTCACAGTTATCAATGCTAACGCTTGTTACAGCTAAAGGGCTTATATGATCATGAATGTTTGTCTTTTGACGACGATTAGAAAACCATACGTCCACTTTTTGTTCCTCGATTAGTTGAACTTCTGTCAGAGTCTCTTCTGTCGGGGTCAAAACTTGTAGTGGTTGTGTTAGCTGAGAAAGGCTGCTATGGCCGAGCTTTGAGAAAAACCGGCTGGTTTGTTCGTCATCGTTCAGTAAGTGGAAAGAATTCAAGCTTGTTTGCAGAAATTCTAGGCTTTTCGGTGTCAAAGCTTCAATTTCTTCGCCTTCATCTGTTGCCGTGCTAGGTGGTGTTTGAAAAGGAGTGGGGTCATTCAGAAAGCAGCTATCAATAGCACCCTCTACGACAAGAGAGCTGCGCCGAGAGGAATCAGGTGTGTCCGTGTTCGAACCACTACTTGTCGCGATGCTTTGATATTCCATAGAACGCTTTCGTTTTCTCTGTTTTGAATTCTTGTGGTCATCTGTTACCATTATAGGAGGCGATATACCGGTAGCGACGATTTCTCCTTGATGGTTCTTCAACGCAAACCGAATTCTGATGGACCAGAAAGATAAAACAGATATAAATATTTATTTATTTTTCTTTTTTTTTTTTTTTTTTTTTTTTTTTTTTTGCAATAAAAGAAGCAAGGTTTCATGGATGAAGCGCTTACCTAAAGCCAATTTTTTCGTTATGATGACGGCAGTAGCAAGTAATACGTGTTGGTAAGACAACGTCTCCAGAAGAAAAATTCAATAGAGGATTACAATTAAAGATGACGATTCGATTTCGTTCAGCTTCTGTTTCTTCGAAAGATAGCTCTTTCATCTTTTTATTCTTGCTATCTTTAGTTCGTTCTGCTCTCTTTTTCTATTTCAAGCAAAGTAAGTAAGGAGACTGTGAATAAAAAAGATACTCTTTTTGGTCAGATCTGTTGAAACTGTGTCTTTACTACCTCACGTCGTACACAACCAGCACACATTCGAATAGGCTGATTGACATTGGTCGAGCAGACAACTTTGGCATCTAACTGCAGAATTTTTGACTCATCAGATACCATAGTAGTTGCAAAGGATCCAATCTGCTGCTGCTGCTGATGTTGTGAAGCTTTACGTAATCTTGACCTGGCCAGTATGTTTTCGTTAAGGTGTATGTATGACCAATTATTTACTTTAATTTCGTCGCCATTCGTTGCTGATATTGCCAAAAGCCGCAAGCAAATTTTAATCTGGGTCTCGACGCGAGATTTCGCACCTGCATTTGGTACACCGAGAATTTGGATTTGAAGGTTACTCTTCTCTTTATTGACATTGCTATATTCAGACGATAAGGAAATTGAATAAGCGTCCTCCTCTTCTGTATGTTATTTTAGTCAGGAAAGAAGTAGAAGGTGTTACAGAATAAAGCAAACATCATTCCGGCTCTTGTCTTCTTTCCTACAACTAACAATGCATGTAGAAATATACCTTTTTGTGCCTAAAATAGATTTACCAATCTCTTCCCGGCTAGGATCCTTTGCTGCACTTAGGATGAAAAAGGAATGAGTTAGTCTGTTGGGACAGCATTGACAACAATTTTTCCTAATAGATCTGCAACGTTATCCCTTACGTTTCTTTCCAATTCACTAAAGACTACAATGTAAATGAACAAAAATGTTTAGTCTCATTGTAAAAACAGTAGAATTTTTCTTTTTAATGTTTATCTTACAATCGTCGGCGCTTTACGAACAGTTGAAGATATAGGAAAAGAAGGCGTTGAAGCGTGATCCATTGGCGAAAGAGGCGCATGGACTGCTTGATAATCTCTATTATCTAAGGGCAAGTTCTTCAATTCAGGATACAAGTCTTCCAAAGACAATGTGAGTAATGATGTAGCAGTTGTGATTTTATCATGCTGCTGATAATCAACTTCATCAAAGATCATTGCTGGATTTTCCAAGTCCGTTTCGTTAAAAATGTTCATTCTTATGTGTTCTCGCGAGGGAGGAGGAGTTGGAGACTGGGAGTTTAGGGTTAGCGGTTGGAGGAAGAAGGTAGACGCTTCACGAACAAGAATTTAAAATGGAAAGAAAAGGACGTGAGGAAGACGCTAAATTGAGAAAGGTCTTAAAGATAATATCTTGTTATTGTGGACAATTAACAAAACGACACAGTTTCTTTTGGTGTGACTTTTCCAAGCCGAGCATAAAACCAAGATAAGCTTTTTATCAAAAGATAAGAGGGAGCACAGACCTTGTTTGAAAAAAAGAAGGTCATAATGCATCATTACGCTGGAGGAAATCAAAACTATACAATTAAGATTTGAGTAACATTCTGCCTTGACCATCACATATCATTTACACTTTATGGTGTGAGAACGACTTTCAGTCAAATGTTAGTTTTATGGTTATTTCTAAGAGATGAAGCCTTTTGAGGAAATCGAGAAAAAGCTTAAATCCATCGTCTGTACTTCTTGAAGTGTTTCAAGAGAAACGTGGGTTGTAAATTTCCTATAATTGGGATGAAAAGAGAGAAAGGACTCGATCTTCTCTATGCTATGTCCATCATGGCTTCAGAAACAGGACAGTGTCATGTTGTTGACGTCGAACAGCAATTTCGTGTAGGTAATAGACTCGAATGGATCTTTATTGTCGATGCTATCTCGATATGAATCTCTTGATCTGCTGCATACAATACATTATCTTTTCCCATAGAATACTATGTTTCAAAGTGGGCGTCATATTCCAGCACCTTCTATTATCTGCAACTTGAGTGATCAACAACCATACAAACAAAAACTCAAAATCTATGTGGTCATAAAGCGTATACTCCCGTGTAATAATTCATCAACCGTACATATTTCACACGTCTTTAATGGCAATGTCAACCGATTACTTTTGAGACCATATGCTCCCTTTTGGAGGTAAAAGGCAAAAGAAAAAGAAAAGACGAACCTTATAAACGTAAGAATGTCTATGTGCTTACAATGCAGCACAGTTTTTAACAATAAATTTAAAGTGTGTTCATCCTATATCGAGGTGGTACAGACTACTGTTTACCTTTTATTTGTGCTCATGGCTTAAAAATGGAACAAGAGGTTGGACCCGATGTACGTAAATTAACTATACGTAAGAAGAAGACAGGAGAAGCAAATGGAAAATCATTCTTCATGGATGTATCTCGTCACAGCCAAACCACAAACAGGCTTCCGTTGAAACCAAACGCGATACGGCCGTACAAATAAGGCAAGGTTTTAAATAGAAAAAAAAAGAGGTGATGGTTATTCATGTCGGAAAGGGGTCTTTAAACCGGCTTGCTCGCCATGCTGATTCTTATTTCCTGATGTTTCCCAAACTTGGGATCCAAGTGTAGTCGTGTTTAATGCAGACTTATTCTTCGATAATGCTGCCATTTCAAATGGATTTAGCGGGATTTCTGATAAGATAAATATTGAACTACAGCCAGTGTGTATGCGCGAGCTTTGCAACCTGTTTCGGAATTGGCAGAAGAGACGCAAGCCGTTTCATTGTTAAGCCGAGAAAGTATAGGAGATACGGGCAAGGTCAATAGAGCGGTTTCTTCGTTTATCTACAGGAAGAAGGCTTCAATCCTGAAAGTTGGTGCGCAAGTGCGATATTCCTAAAAAGTATCATTTATGAACGGGTTACTGCGTATAACGCTCACGATGGTGCAATTTTATTTGGTATTAACCTCAGAAAACTACCAACATCAGAGCGAAGAGCCATTTCCTTGAGCATTCGGCTTCCTTGATCGCACTTTTTGATAATTTCGAACATTTCAAAGCATGAGGACGATAGATGAGAAGAGATTATTTGCTATAAAGCCCTTTCGTTGCAGGCTAACGGAGTGTCTTTTAAAATACTGATGATTTCAAATACATAGAGAGCGACACATAGCCTGCAAAGATTTTATTACGTACGATTGAGAGATATAAAGATTAATGACATGTATTTCTTTCCTTCCTAAACTGGATGCATTTGTAATAATATGATGTACGTAGTATTGTATGTATTTAGGTTTAAAAAAAGAAAAAGCAAAAAATAAAAGAAGGGTTACCACACTTTGGTAACAAATAAATGATATGTCTTTGTTATGAATTCAGGCATAGGTGAATCGGGTCGTGTACAATTTGCTGTCAAGTTAATTTTCAATATATTCGTTCCTTTGCTCAACGGAATAGATTGCCACTCGTTTAAAGTAGGTGTGTTTAATTTAACATTATTCTGCAAAATAGTAATACTCAATCGTTGTTCCTCGGCCCTCAGAGCTCGATCTAGTTCAGGTTGGATAATAAGTGTATCGACATCGGAAGGCACTGACACGCTGTGATTTGGATATTCGCCATCGACAGAGATTTGAATAGAGTTGTTATTAGGTGAAGTGATCTTCAGTTCGTGAATAAATATATTATTTGCTAAAATAAAGGTATATTAACAAGTAAAATATGAGTTATGTGTAAGGAAGCAAGACTGAGAGAAAGATAAACACTTACAACCATCTTGACAGAGAGCATAAAAGTCCTTAGAGGCCTTAGGTAAAGGTGAGCCCTGAGAAGCTGGACTGTTTGTCGTTCTCATATCGGAAGGGTAAGGAGTAAATGCTGAAGGCGATCTTGGCTGTTGAGGAGGAGGCATGAATTGGCCATTCATATCAAAGGCCATTTGTTGAGGCGTTGGCATGGGCGGCTGCATCATCATAGAAGGCTGAGGTTGAAAGGGTGAGGGTTGATGGGGGTGGCCTACCATAACCGGAGGTGGCATATGAGGAACAGGTGGGCCAATATGCATCGGTGGGCCTGGAACAGGAGGCAGCATCGAAGGCGGTGTAACAACAAACGGTGGACGCTGTAGTTGAGGTTGTTGTTGCTGCTGTTGTTGAAGTATAATAGTATTTGGTACCTGTTGTTGTGGTACAGAGGATAAAGCAGCAGTTAATTGTGGCTGACGTTGTGATGGACGATGTTGGGCCATATGGTGATGCTGGCGTTGTTCTGGTTCTGTGCTATAATGTCTGGTTTTTGTCAAATAACGTTTCGTTTTTCGCCTTTCCTCATTTAACGCTTCCGGGTCGAAAGGTCTGCTGGATAGGTTCATGCTCATCACGGCCGCTTCTTGACTAATAGGGACACCCATTCTTCCAAGGATTCGATCTTGCAACCGATGTAATAAACGCTTTTCAAAAAAAATAAAATAAAAAATTGTAAGACTCACTCTAGCAGCAGTTCACATTTTCAATATAGTCTTACTAAAAGCAATTTTGCATCACGATGTATACGTGATCCTGGCTCATTATAATTCATAGCATTTTCAAAAACATGAACCATATCCCTTTTCCAAGCATTCAAATCCACGTATGCTCTTGTTTGCATTTTATGTGCAACTATGCTTAAAGATACTGGCTCCTTAATCTCTCTGTAGTAATCTGGGAACTGTCTTCGATCAGGCAACTCTTCAAACTCCTCGGAATACAGACGATTCCTTATTTTGCAAGGAGAGGGATGGATAGCGTGGTTAGAACCAATACCAAGCTTATAAAGTTGATATACAGATAAAGCAAGTATCACTTACACATTGTCAGTGTGTGTTCGAATGCAATTGAACAACTCGACTTCTATATCGACAGGATCGATTGTGTTGAGATCGATTTCTCTCGTAGGTCTTTGACTAGCAGCTTCTGACTCTTCTTTAGGTGGCCTTCCTCGTCTCTTTCGTACAACCTGTGTTTCTCCTGGTGCACCGCTTGGTGTATTAGACTGAAACATTTGTTGAGTTCCTGATCTCATTTGAAGTCGTGCGGGTGGTATTTGTGATTGAATTGCTGCTTGAGGAGAAGGTATGATCTGTTGTGGTTGTGGTCCTTGAGGAATAAATGGTACCTGCTGCTGTTTTTGTGCCGAAGGCACTTGTTGGCGGAACTGTGGATTAGCTTGTAATCGGATCTGCGGCGGCGATAGACGACGAGCAGATGCTGCTGATGTTGTTGTACTTGTTAAGCGTGCTGTAGAAGGCTGTTGTTTTGGATCTACATTTTTGAATATACCATCCCATCGACTATCGTCTTGATCTGAAACTACATCGAAAGGCACTTGCCCATGGCTATTTTCTGCATTTCTGTCGGCATTATATTTTTCTATTAAAAGTCGACATACTTTATCTTTATCATTATAAGCTGCCCAACTAAGAGGTGTTGCGGAGTACCATGTGTCATTTATTTCGATATTTGCGCCTTTTGCCATCAAAGCATCAATGACTTTGATATCTCCATAATAGGCGGCTGCGTGGAGAGGTGACCATGTAAAACTATCATTAAACATTTCAACCGATATGAGTTCATTAGGATTTATATTTTTGTCGGCTGCATTGATAAGCTCTAGTGCTTTCTTGGTCTCCTTCTTATAAATCGCCTGCATCAATTCTTTCATATTGACATCAGGTTTCTCCTTTTCTACTGCTCGTAATTTGATTGCTTTGATCCTCGTAGGTGTTAGCGAACTAGCTGCTGCTGATGAAGATGGCGATGATGCTTCCACTCCGCCTGACCCAGTGAATGCTCCTCCAGGCAATTTTAACAAAGCTTTCGCTTTTGGTGCTTGCCATTTTTTCACAAATTTCTATACATACAGTGAGTATTGTTTGAAAGATTAGTCATATATGGAAGAAAATGATCGGTCCTCCGGACCAACTTACATGAATCTTTGTAGCATCTTCATAAACTTGAGATTCTTTGATATTGTATTTCTTAGCATTAGTTACCATTTGAGTCAGGTCACTTTTGAACTGTGATAAGTATTTATATTGTTTAGCATCGATTTTTTTCTAATATGAAGAATAACAAAATTCAATATACAGCAGGAGATAATTTAGATCACATTCTTTTTTTTTCTCTTAGGAATGCATCAATTTGACTGTTTTCATTCAAGCATACCTTCATTTCTTCTAAAGAAATAGGTTGCTTAATCGTCTCATAATAATCAGGGTATTCTTCACGCGAAGGTAGCTCCATGAACAGTGCACAAAGTTCGTAATCCCTATAAACAATTGCTGGTTGTGAATACAATTTGATATTATTGCTTTTCTTCTATGGATAACTGAATTGTCAATATCTTACTCATCAGGATCTTTCAGTGCTATTAAATCTTTATAAAGTTGTTCGATTATTTCGTATTGTGGTGGTTCGTTCGAGCCATCTGTTGTAATCTCGGGTTTTGCAGGCTGCAAAATGTGCGTCGAGGATTTATTAACATGAAGCAGATCAGACGTGTACTTTACAAGCTATTCAACTGAAGCTACCTTTTCATTGACTTTCGCCCTATGTTTTTTTCGCTCTCTGTAATCTTTATCAACTGCACTTGATCGTTTCGGTCGAGTATCCGTCATTCTTATAGATGCTGAATCGTTAACCCGTATTCACAAAGAATAAATTTCTTGTTATTAGGGATGCTTTCTATTGAAGTCTGCTTAATAGGTTTGTCCTTTTGAAAAAGTAAACTCGACTATCAAAATAGTAGCACGTAAAAGTACAAAGGAGATAAAAGAAGGAAAACCTACGAGTTGTTAAAACTGCATTTTAGAAGTTGCTCACAAGGTTTTTTTTAAATGCACCCACCATCCGACGGTTACTGATGTGCCCACGTCTACTTTCTTTACAGTCTGTAAATCGGAGTTTGAGATTTCAGCAGGTATCCTCCTCCTCCTCCGAAGGGTATTTAGAAATACAGAAATTCAATCAATTTTTAAGCCCAATGGACACGAAATATGTAACTTAACTAAATTGTCTTAGACAGAACCAAAGGCTAGATATCATCTAAAAACCCCTTCGGACTCAAGGGTAAAAAGCATTTGGTCTATTAGAAGGGGGGGGGAGGAAAAGAGGGCAACCAGTCGAGCAATAGATGTCCTAACAGAGGAGATGAAGGCGACTCTTGAGAGTGGTGTAAGTAGTCGAGTTCAAACAAAATGTGACAACGTACGGGTCATCGAAAATGCTAGGCTTGTGCTTGAGATGGAGTTTTGAGCGGATGGGTAGGAAGACGGTTGAGAACGTGTGCCTTATTGTTACAGGTTTTCCCATTTGAGATTGAAACTATTTACAATCTTGGTTTGGACGATTTGGGTAACACGATTTGAGCTAACTGAACAATGGGTCTTTTTTCAGACATAAGAGGTATTGTTGTACCCTCTGAAAATGAGTACTTCTTAAAGTGGATTCAGAGATTTTCGAATGAGACCAGGAGAGTACAAGGTGTATGTGGAAAAGGATATTGTGTTTGAATGGATGTGTCTTTTGTAGCCATAGATAACAGAACTTGTGGTTTCCAGTATGAATGAACTCGAGTTGTAAGATGCTTTTTGTAGAGAAGTTAGTTTCGTGTTTACAACCCACAAACCCTTAAAGAATTACCTTTAGCAGCATGTAGATATGAAAAAGGAAATGAGAAAATGGAGCAAAAAAGTTCCAAGAACAGCCTCGACACGCAACGACAACCAAAGTTGCCACCACAAAGCAAAGGCAGTTGAGTCACATCATAGGATAGATGTCAAGTTCAAGGAAACAGTCAGACTAACCTCACCATGCCTTACTAAGTCCTTCGACATGGAAAGATTATTAGGTCCCCTTTTGAGTCAGCTAAGACTCTCTTCAGGCAAGTCATGTCTCCATATCTCATTTCCAGCCACGTTACCACAACTTCTCTCATCCTCCTCGACAGGCAACGACAACTGAAATTGCCACCACACAGTAAAGGTAGTTGGGTCACATCTAGGATAGATGCCAAGATTCGAAGAAGTTGTTATGACTAATCTCGCCATGCCTTACTAAGTCCTTCGACATGGAAAGATTATTGGGTCCCCTTTTGAGCCAGCTAAGACTCTCTTCAGGCAAGTCATATAGCGAGGGTAACGTGGCATTTACAATTCCTACTATAAAACTAAGTTAATATTTTGGAATCAAAAGCTAAAGATAGTTTATAAGTATATATAATCAACTGATAGTGTAGCTTAGAATTCGTGTGCGCTTGCGCTTGCACGTAGCGCATTAGAAACGTGGCAAGAGCCTAAGTAACTTTCCTTCGGTCTCCATCTCCCAATTGTGTTAACAAAATGTGCGTCATTATTCGGGTTTTGAGATTAATCCGGTTAATGAGCGTCATTATTCGGAGTTTTGAAATTAATTCAGGTACTGTAAACTATGGAATTTGGATATAAATTTGTTACTTGGAATTCGACTATGCTAGCTTTAGCTTTCAATAGCAATGAGTATTCCAGAAAAATATAAAAACTACAAACTTGATAAAGAAGTAGAAGGTTCAAAAGAATTTTTTCAGAACAACATCCCAGAATCTTGGACTTTCGAAAACTACCTTGATAAAACCTTTGATAAACTGTCAAAAAATAATATAAAAAATATCAAATACATATACAGCTGTTTTCATAATGACTTACAATGGCTACTAAAGTTGAATGAGGTCCCTGATGAAGTGAAAAATTACATCGCGGCTACTTTGAAACCCCAGGAACACGTAAGAGATTATTTTCCTACATAGAACATTAGAGGACTAACACGTTTTTCTTTTAGTATACGAAAAAGGAACTGAAGTCGTTTATACAAAGCAAAAAAGGGGCAACAGTGCACAAGCCGCTCATCACAAAAAATTACATTAATACCTTTAATTCAGGTGTAAGTTATATCAAACTTTGGTTGACCAACAGACTAAATATTTATATGAACTTTCATAACAGGGCACACAAAACAATTTTTTTGGTGACAGCTTTAGCTCCAAAAGAAAGTATGAACAAGTCTCAAACGATAATGATAGCATTAGTACTAACTCTAAGATAGCCAAGAAGTAAATATATGGCTGATGTATACGTAATTTGCTTCGATTGCTAACGCATAATATTGGTAGGAATCAAACGTATGTGTGATATTCTTTGATATCAAGAGTTATAATTTTAATAAGTTTTTAAATGTAGAGACTGAGTGAGTCAGCGAGACCGAACAATAGTTTTTGGATAATTTTTATTTTGGTTTAGAAATTGAATGGTCTTTTAACTGATATCTTTGTTTATCTAGGTTACGGCTTTATAAAACTAAGCAAGATCTGTCTTTTAGTGAATCTGTGTTCAACCATCTTTGGTTTATAGATTCATGGATTCAGTGGCCCTGTCAATTCAAAACAAGCATGACTGTGGAGGTGATTTTATCCCTGGTGAAGCTTGCCTCTCTGCTGTAAAAAAACAACTGAAAGATAGTGGTCATTTAAAAGATGATCGATTCCAGTATAATGCCGATGGTATCATCAAGTTGATCAACGTCAGAAACCTGGAATTATTGTTAGTTGAAACTTCCGGCTCCTATGCAAAGATAGACAAAGCCAAATCGAACTTTGACCATCACAAAGGGACTTTTGGTACACTAGCTATGCTAAAAACAATTGCTGATGAGTATAACCATGCCGAGAATGGTAGTCTTCAAGTAAATAAAAAAGGATATACTTCTTCAGAAATTACTTTAGGACTCGAAGATGTACGTTGTTTACGTTATATTCAAAGACAAACTTGAGGGTAATATTAAAATACGATCAGCGCAAAAGCTTATCGTTATAGATTACATTATAAACAAGGTATGATTAATCCTATCAATTGTATTAATGATAATATTCGACACACTTCACGTCTTCAACAACTACATCGAGTTTGTCAACAACTTCAAATTTTCTGTATTTTCTAATAGAATTAAATAAAGAATCTAATTGCTTTGCAGAATTTTTGTGGATTCAGATGGAACAATGTACAATGAGTAGAAAAATAATCGTCCTCAATTAAGTACTGAAGTAGCAAACAAGTTATTACTAGATGTACTTGATTTGAATTTGTACATTTACATCTATAATACAGTAAACTATATCCCAACGATCTCTCCATTGGGATGCACCAAGAGGTTGTTCATATTATATATCGTGTTTCATCATGTAGAGAGTGAAATATAATATGTAGAGTATTACTATTCTTATTATTATTCTTGAAAAAAACATCCTGTGATTATGAGCTGCTCATCAACGTCAAGAGTAAGGAAAACTAGTAGTTGTCATTCTTTTATTGCAAGTGGTAATTATACTGATAGAGTATATGAACTATGAGACCGATTTCGGGAAAGATCAATGAAATATAATAAATGTATATGCTATGAGTGCGTGAAAGGCACAAACAAAAACTTAAAGAAATGCTGTAATACTTAGATATAAGGTGTAGTGTCAAAAGTTAGAGTTGAGCAGAATGACACACTTGACAGAAAAGTAGTGTTATTGAGGGCTTTTGGCAGTTGTATGATAGCCAGCATAAGCATATGTTCAGACAAGATCAAGTTTTAGACATAACTTGGCTTCCTTTGTTTACCACCCAATAAGCAAATGGACTATTTATGCAACAAAGAATACAAAAAGTGTTCAAGAGTCTGATAAATCAGCTTTGTACATAATCTGGAGAGCACCCTTTTAAAAAGGTCAAAGGATACTGTGTTTTTTATTCTAGTATGATATTCGGCGAATACCAAATATCGTAATCTTGTTCGTTGTCTCTATCACCAAAAGGCCTTAATGCTGCTATTTTCAATTTATAGTTACCAGCAGGCAATCGTTTACCAACTCTCGCCATATGAAGATCATCCATATCCTCCAGAGTTGGGAGGGAGCTTTCGTCTATAATTATATCACCATCTAGAATATCACCCGTATCTGTAGTGTTCAATACTCTCTTACTGTAAAATGTTTTTGGCTGACGTTGCAAAAATGGCCTCAGCGAAGCTTGTTCAGGTGTGTTTGCAACATTACCGAACCATGTTATAGCAAAAATATCTCGATGATCTTCGATATTACTCCTCCCTACAAAAGCAGCATAACCCCCTGGGATATAGCCATACGTTTGACTTGTATTGTCAGCATTTACAGCAGATATCATCACTAAAGGAGAAGCTTCAGCGATTTGGAATAAGAGAACAGTGGGTGTGAAAGCCGTGACACGCTGCATGAGAATTCGGGGCATAGTGGCATTCATATAAAGTACTGGAAGGTCCTTAAAATTACTCGTAAAGCCTGCATAAGGAATATATTTCACATCGTCGCGCTCGTTCTTCTTCGTAATTGTTATAAATCCTGAGTAAATAGAAGGGGCCATTTTGAGATGGTCGTCTGGCGGCGCTATACGGACAGTGATATTGGCTTCACCATTGGCAACCACTTGAATTGAAGGATTATATATCTCCACAATAGCTTTAGCACCTTTTTCGGTTAATAGAATAGGTGTTTTTAAAGGATACAACGCTTGCGAAGTGTTGTGATCCTCGTATTTGACAACGGAAGAAAGAGACATTGTATTTGAAGGAAAACCTTGTGCAGTAGCAGCTGTGATATGGGCGATAGTGTATTCGGCAGCTAGCCGACCGTTGTTGCGGATAGTTAGTGAGTATTTGAAGTCTTTGGCACTGTGTTGAATATCATTCAATCGTAATTGTTCGGGGAAGACATGAGTATCTGAGGTAATGGCATGATAAGCATCAATAAGTCCAGAACCTTGCCTTGCTACTGATTCAAATTCTTCAGTACTATTATACATTTTGAAAGGGTGGCCGTTATTGATCAGCATTGTACGGATTTCAGTAGCACTAATAGCTCGGTTTCCACCTTTAGCTTCTTGGAGCAAAGCAACAATGCCAGCAACAAAGGGGCTAGCCATACTGGTTCCACTAAGAGTTGAGTAACTGCCAAGCGCTACTGGGAAGCTGTAAGAAAGAGATATAAACATACGAGCTTTTTCATAAATAAAATTTCGACAATATTCTTGAAAGAAAGAAAAGCTACTTACGTTGAATAGATATGGCCTCCAGGAGCACTTAAATCAGGTTTCATACTGAGATCAGGACCTAACCCCCAAGAACTAAAAGAGCTAATATAGCCAGCAGTAGGGACAGCGAGACTTTGGTCCTCTTTCTGAAAATTAGCCTTCATTTCCGAATTAGCTGAAGCTTTGTGATTCAAATAACGATAGAGCCTGTAAGCATCATCTTTGGAGATACCACCATAGTCAATGCGAACATCTTCGCCACTGACAGAAGGTGTCAGGGTTCCGGGTTGATTGTTGTATACGATAACGGCTACTGCGCCGGCATTTTGAGCATTGATAATCTTCTGAGTAAATGTACAATCGCCCCGGCTGATAATGACCACTTTGTTAAAAGCATCTATTGAAAGGGGCCCACATCCATCGCTGTCCGGTTCAAAATAATCAGAAGCAAAAATAATAGGAGCTGAAGTGACATTAAATGAAGTTCCTCCTTCCGTAGTATATCCTTTATGTATAAAAGGTTTGGTGAGAAAGAGGATGTTAGTCAACAAACTTTCTTATAGGAAAGTAATCTGAACTTAACTTACCAATGGTCAGTTTGCCCACGTTCATCGTATGTGAAAGCATTTTTTTATTGTCTACGCTAGCAATTGATAGGGCATGATGACCAAGTGATGGAGCCCCGACTTCGAACATGCCCTTTTCGCCATCATTACCAGCTGCTGCACATACCAACATGCCTTTAGTTGCTAATTCATCTGCTAGTAACGATACAGGTGATTCCGGCCAGCCGATATCGCCCAAAGATAAATTGATGACGTCCATACCATCTTGATATGCCTTCTCCATTGCCTTCATTATGATATCATCTGAACTACCACCAGTACACCCAAAAATACGATAAGCGCCGAGGATCGCTGTTAAGAAATTGATTTGGAATCATTGAGCACAAGATCACAGAAATCAGAATTTAACCTTAAAATTAAAGTCGTCTTTTTTTCTTACCATCAGGTGCAATGCCCTTAAATCCCATAATCGTGTCATTTGCGCCTATAATACCTGCTACATGAGTACCATGGCCGTTGCAACTGTCGTTAGGATCATTATCTGGAACAGGTAAGTTTCCACCATTATACTCATTGCCTACAAAATCATAACCATATGCAACACGACAATTAGGGCCGAAGCAGCCTCCAAGCGCAGGATGAGTATAATCCACGCCAGTATCGATAATGCCTACTTTGACTCCTCTGCCTGTAATACTGTATCGCAAGTAGTTGTTATGAGTAGGTAGCCAGAGCAGAAAGATTAAAAGAAAAAATAATATTTACCCCAGCTCATTTCTAATTTGATTAATGCCAGTTTGATTATAAAATTCAAATAACGAGGATATTTTGGTATCTTTCTCTTCGCTGACGGCATGAAACACCTTAGGCTTTGTAACTGTCGCCTATAAAATAAGAGTAAGTCTATTATGAAATTACCAACCCCTTGTTTTCAATAATTATTACCACTGGCCATGCTTTTTTTACGCCTAATGCTTTGTCAAAAAAGTTAGAAGCGTCCTTTGGCGTTTTGAATGTCAAAGATACAGCATTTATCAATTCATATTCGTGCCGTATGTCGTAGCTGATATTATAGTATTTCAGTTGCTCGTAAAATAGGCTTCTTTTATTCAACAAATGTCTTTTTGATGCGAAATGATTGATAGGTCGGTCGAATTCAATGACATATGAATTAGGAATGGTATTTCCAATTTGAGATTGTAATGGATAATGTTCTTGTTGTTCTTTACTATGTACAAGTCGAATTGTAGTCACCAACAAAATATGAATGGAAGTTGTTAATGTGAAAAAAAAATAATTGAACATGATATATATACAGTGTTCTGAATCCTTCAACGGATATGTTAACTTTAATTAAACAAAGTGCTCTTATCTGTTGAACAAAAATTAGAATGCAGAAGAGAAAATAGTTATAGATGCTGTAAGGAAAATGTAGAAAATAGGTAAAGAAAAGAATTGAGCTAGCTTAAATAAGTTGCAACAAGAGTTCAATTGTAAATATTTCTTGTTTAAAGGTTTCATAGAATGACATTGATATCAATGAGAATAATGGATCTGCTACTGAGATATCGGTTTCAAATCAAGGCAGCTTCCTTTTGGATGCATTTCTTATTGGTGATATAATAGAAGTGGGAGGCGAACTAAGCGTAGAAAAGTTTATTGAGCGTAAGCTCGGGCGATTCATAGAGTTATGTTTGTTAAGGTGTCATGTTTAGCACTCAGAAAAAAAGTAGAACCAGCTCAAATTGAAATGAACCAGCAGTAACGCTTCTATCTTCATTAAAAAAAGGCCGATATTTCTACTATGTCTATAGAGAAGACATCATTTATAGTACGAGTCTTAATCTTGAGGCATAAATTTGGTATAGTAATCTTTGGTCATATTCTCATACAGTTCTTGTGTACATTCCGGCAATTCGTCCTGACATTTTCCTATTTGTTAAGGGTAAGTCATGGTTTTTTCAAAATCTAATGTGTTATATCCATCAAATTACCAGGTGAGCCAGAATACACACTAAAGGACGGTACTACTGTATTGGGTGGTATAATTGTGTTATCTGTTATACAGCAGCAATCTTTGATAATTGCAAATCGTCCCTAGAAAAACTTAACACTATTAGATTGCCTCTTGAAACGTCGGCTTGTACTCCTCTTAACTCACAATTATACAATTTTTGCCTATGTTCACATAGGATCCAATCGTTGCTGCTTCCACGATACTTCCTTCTCCAATTTTCACATGATCCCCTATTTTCATCGGGTAATAGCTGAAAATCCTACGTACAAAGTATAAGATTTTCCGTCGTAGAACAAGGTATGCAACCGCAACTTATGCTTTACCCTTTGTACGTTTTGAAAGGTGGTCTAATAATAGAGCGCTGTGACAATAAACAATATCTTCCTATGGCAATGACGACAGCATGTCCTCCTCCCGTTCTACGAAGATCACCTCGGATGACACAATCTGTTTGAATGATCGTCTAACAAACTAATTAGTGCAAATTCCCAAGTTACACATTCTGCTGTTGTTGCTTTTTACTATACTTTTCCACCAAGGATAATATTCTGGCTTCCACAAATTACAGATTTTCGGCTCACTTTATTTCCAGTGTCCTATTTAACAAATATTCAACTACTTTAGATCGTGTGTTGTATGATGAAGACATGGCAAGACTCAGCGAGCCTAAACTTTTTTACTGTTTCAATATACTCTGCTCGGTTATAATAAACAATGGGTCCCTCCATTTTTGTTTATTTGGCTTATTCGATTTAATTGTTTGATAATACCGTGAAAAAAGAAGATAAGGTAAAGAGGAACAAGCACAGCCGAAAGGTCAGAAAGAAAAGTACTTTAAGTTCTTTGACTTTTTTTGGTCCGAAAAGAACGAAATGCAACGGATTTGATAACTATATAGTCTATCCTTCAAAGTTTCGCATTCTTAATACCATTCTACGTAGAGCAGCACAAGCAATTACAAATAACATCAAGGTCTCAAGCACGCAGGCTAACCAAATCTTCCGAAACAAGCTGCTTAGTGTATTTTATAAGTGAAGCTTATTATCCTAAGCATGCGATTAATAACACTGGAGAGCCAGTACTTTATCTTTCAATGAAGTACAATGTCAGTAATAATGAGGCTTATCATGATAGGCTACACTCAGTACTACTGCTATCACCGGCATACGGGCTTTCTTTCCTTCACAAACAGAAGCGATTACTGCAAAAACAGCCGTCCTTAAATCTTAGTCACCGCTTCAGCCAACTGCTTTTCCGTACGGCTGAAAACTAAAGATGCCAAAGACAAACAATTGTTTACGAAATGAGCTATGTAGACCTTTATCCCTGATGAAACGGCTATTATTGCTCTAGAAAATATTCCAACAAAGCCAAAAATTTTAAGCATGGAGATGATGGTAGGAAAAAATCAACCCTTTCATGAATTAGTAACAGATAACAGTGCAATCTTGTATGAATCAAAACAACTCTCAGTCAAAAGAGCTCTCTCATCTGTAAAGATACTCTTGTCAGCAACGAAATCCACCACTGTTGGCCCTATCATCTTCAAATGTAAAATAAACTCATAAAATGTCATCAATTCTAACTAAAAGTAACTAATGAGATGGATTTAAACATCTCCGTAATCGTTTCCTCTGCTTTTTCTCTTTGAAGTAGGCCAAAATCCGAGAGACATAACATTGCTCAAAAACTTTATGAGGAAAAGATTTCTAATTTATATACTTCTTCTCTTCTGATAATAAATTAGCGCCTTGATGATGAAGGAATAAAGGTGAGTTGCTCAAATGATGCTTTTCGTTTGGATCTTATTGCTATCAACAAATCCACTGCCAATATCTGGTGAGGAAGTTGGGCCAGCTTCAGTAGTAAGTAGGGTTAATCAAATAACGGTACGGAAAAAGTATTGTCTATTGTGGTGATGATATACTGTCAAAACTGAAGATCATTCACCATAGCTTGCACAGGAGCAATCTCGAAGAATGTGCTTACTTATCAGCCTAATCTTAAAATAAAACGTTGATTCGATTTCTGTACAATGCACTTTATTCTGATATGACAGTTTGTTCTGGTATTGTATATCAGTTTCTATAGGAGTAAGTAAGATGATGATGTAAATTATCTATAAATTTGTAATTAATAACAGTCTCGCGTGTAAACATTCGACAGAGCTGCGGTGAATATTTCTTTTTACTCTTCCATATTCTTTCTTAATGACTGGGGATCGTATCCGTGTACGCCCAAATCATTTCTTGTTTCTGAGGGGTCATCCAATGTCTGTTCCAGGTAAAAGGCAAAGAAGCCCTCCTTTGTCAACCAACCTCTTTTATTCGCTCCAAATCGTAACCCCATTTGTCGTAAAAATTGTGGTGGAGGATGGGTTCCATTAGTGGTAAAAATGAAGCTATCCAGTTCCTGTGTGTTCAAAGCACCATCATGATCTTTGTCAAATTTATTGAAAATCTCCTCTAGTACAACAAGCAACGCTCTTGATAGTTGATTACTATTTTCCTTGTCCAACAATTCTTCGTCTCCCTGATAGCCATTTTGTATACGCTCAATTTCTGCTTCCAAATCATGGAAGGGCTCAAAATCTGGATCTACACCGCATCCCATTTGTAGTAGAATGCGAGCTTCTTCGAGCTTATTTAAAACGAAGAGAATGAAGCCTAATATGTAGTAACATCCTGCATGGGTAGGAAAGGTATCTAGAATCCACATCATTTTAGATGCGACTTGCATCAATATATCAACATTGCCATTCTCCTGAAAAGACTCTAACTGTGTTCTTGCGCTGATATATTCTTGGTCGGCTTGCTCAATCAACTGTGTGTCGGCATTTTCTTCTGTAGCTGCCGCTGCTCTTTCTGCTGTCGACTTTTCTACGCTTGTGGCGGATTTGTTCTTGGAGAGATAATACTGTTTCCAGTCAGTTGGTTCTTTTCCGTATTTAGCTGCTAACCCTGAATCAAGATCAAAACCTGCAACAGTTGTAAAAAGGGTATAAATTTGAAAGAGATCGCCAAAATCGTGCAGACTTTTTAATCGCCACACATCGTTGGTCATAAGCAGTTGGTAGAGTTGCTTTGAAGAGAGAGCAAGTTGGAATAAATCATTAGGTTCCAGGATATATATCAAATTCTCCAATACGGCTTCTGGAAAGCTAGCGATTTGTAGCGCCATTCTGTAGTAGAAGGTTTAAAGGCGAAAAGAAAAGATAGGAATTCATGCTACTCAGCATTATTTCCTCTGCCTCGAAGTGGCTTGTAACATATAAATCCACAAAGTGGGGTGCACCATTCAATGTTAGCATTAAAACAATCTGTCCTCTTCTTTTCCCAAACTCCTTCGTTTGTCTCTTTTTCTTTTGTTGCTACTGCTTTAAACATTTAGACAAGCTATTAATGGATCCTTACAGAAACAATCAATATGGTATGAAATACATTTTCGAGGTTAAATGTGATATGCGCGATTAAACCGTTTAACACCGTACCTTTTATGGTCTTTATTAGGCTTCAGACCACCAAGAATGCCAGGTCGTTATGGCCCACCACCTCCGGGACGTTCACCCCATATGACTCTTGGCGGAAGGCCTCCATATGACAGTACCCAAACAACTTCTACAGCCCCATTTGCGAACAATAATTCACCAACAACAGCCGTAAGCCCAGCCAGCAATAATCCGATTAGCAGCGACGAAAAGTTGAACACGTTATTTGTAGGTGCCATTGCAGCTGGTGTTGGTGATGAGTGGATAGAGACTTTACTGAAGGTATTACAACTATATATTTTCAGGGTTTTTCTGTTTAAAAATGTCCTTTTTCTGCTTTATTGGATTGCTAATTCAGTTTAAATGCTCAGACTTGCGGTAATTTGTTACATTGGAAGCGAACAAAAGACCCATCTGGAAAACCTAAAGGTTTTGGTTTCGCCACCTACGCCGATCCAGACAGTGTACTATGTGCATTACGTGTTTTAGGAGGAGAAACAACGGAAGGCGTCACTTTAAAAGCACTGGATGGCAGTGGAGTAGAAAAAAAATTGATAGTCAAAGCCGATGATAATGTAAGAAAACATCTAGAAGGTTATCAGAAAACGCAAAATCAACAGAATTATGAAGCGTCCGACAAAGAAAAATCTAGTCAAGTACAGTCTTACGTCCAAGCTATCTTTGGAGGTCAACTAGAGCCGAGTAAAGAAGATGCCGCAGCTGCAAATGCTCTATCTTTGACAGCAATAGCAGACCCATTAACTTTTTTTAAAGAACAAGCAGCTCAAAATGATTTACAACACCAACAGGGCCGAGAAAATGACCAGCAGATTAGTAATAGAAGAAGATCACGTAGTAATGATAGACGACGACACCGACGAGATTCCTTTGGTGATGATGACAGGTCTAGCAGCAGGAACAGACATGGAGGCGGCGATAATTTTGTTAAGGGAGGCACAGAGTATGGCTACAAGTATCACCAACAACATCCCCATCGCTCGTCGTCACCCAATCAAGAGGATACAATGACTGACGAAGAAATTGAACGTAGAAGGAAGGAAAAGCTTGAAAAGGATGTCGAAAATGCGTATCATCAACGAGTCAAACGTTTTGAATCAAGACAAGCACACAAATTACGAGAACATAATAAGAATGTGGATCGTGAAATAGAGTTGGAAGAGAGACAAGCGAGGGATAGAGAATTTTGGGCAGAAAGACTCGCCAACTTTGACGATACAGTAGAAATGGAAAGGGGGACAGAAATGTATTATACAGATCGGTCCAGATGGAGAAGAATGAGAGAACTGCAACGTCGGCGTGAAGAAGAATATGATGAAGAAGACAGGCGTAAAGAAATTCAGGAAATTGAAGATGCGAAACAGAGAGAGGCAGAAGAAGCGAGACGAAAGGACGAAGAAGAAAAGCGTAAAGAAGAAGAAGCGAAACGCTTAAAAGATAGTGGATTCTTGACTAGAGAAGGAGAACAACAAAAGATAGCTCTTAAACCTACAAAGATTAACTTCAACATGCCTCTAAAGAGAAACACACTGGCTACAACGGAGGAAGATGAAGAAGAAGAAGCTAAGAAGAAACGACGTATTTTAGTACCGTTAGATTATTCAGAATTGGATCAAGAGAAAAACTCTCATACAACGTCAGCAAACACGAGTAATACAGCCAGCGCTTCAGATGATGCCGTGGATAAGGCAAGACAGGTGAAAGAGCTCATTGATTCTATACCAAGTGAGAAAGAAGATTTGTGGAAATATCCTGTTCGTTGGGATGAGCTAAACGAAGTAAAAACCTTCAAATCAGAATCTTGTCTGACGGATTCAAGATTGCTAACAACACATATATTATAGGATTTAATCAATGATAAATTACACCCATTTATATCCAAAAAGATTGTCGACTTGCTAGGTATGGAAGAGGAAGACCTCGTAAGCTTCGTATTACAATTTATGAAGGAAAAGAAAGGTCCCCATGAACTTGTTGCCGAGTTAGAAGGAGTAAGTAGTAACGTTACCTATATCGCATTGAAGAGAAACTCATTGGTTTACAATTTTTGTTTAAAGGCTTTGGATGAAGATGCATTAGTCTTTGTCATGAAGTTATGGAGAGCACTCATTTTTGAAACGGAGAGAAAGCATAAGAACTTGTAGAACGAACAGTTAAACTAAGAAATATCCAAGATAAACACAAAGCTAATGTCAACGACTTAAAGCTGATCTGTTTTCAATTAATTTTGAGTATGATGATATCAGTTATGGTAGAGCTTTTGTTGCTTCGATATCTCAATACTGTGCTCTTATTTGTATGAAAAAGAAAAGAGATAGTAACTGTGCATATCGACCTTAATATGTTTAAAATGAGAGATTGGGCTGGGTTCGCGCTTTTTTTTTATTTTTTTTTTTTGTGTGTGTTTGTGTGTTTTTTGATCTACCGCCTCACTTTCCTAGATCTGACATAGAGTACCTTTGCTACAATCAAATTCGTAAGCGGAGGGACAAAAAGGGGAATAGCAACGAAGATGTTGCTGCAACTACAGCTTTCATAATGAGCCACTAAAAGTACTACTAGTCTTAGTGCACAGTTAGGCTGACTCAACAAAGCAAATACATTCCATGGGATGCTTGTTTCGTTTCCCTTTCTTTGCTTGTGCATGAAAGTCTAACCATTATTAGTTTCAGTATATTAGGTCAATTATGCAAAGATACTTCTTAAAGTACCATTCACAAAAGTTAAATCAATTCAGCCCAGCTTAAACAAAAGATGAATCTTCCGAGCAATATTCTCTGTAAGAAAAATTTATAGTTTACGTTTGTGTCAATTAGAGACAGGGATGACATGAAAGGCAGCATAGCAAATCTGATAAGAAATGGCCAATAGCAGCACAGGAATGGAAACCTTTTGTCGCAAATGTAAAAAGAAAAAAATAAATAGAGAAATGTCACACAAAAGATATAAGGTGCAAGTGCACATCATAAACAACGAAAATTTTGTTTACTTGTCAAATGTACGTAAAGTCGATGTCTACCATCATTTATCAGAGAAGATTATCTTCATTATCATTCCATGAATATTAGCAAAAAAAAATGAGAACATTAATTTAAGCAGGCATCAAGGAAAAAACAATTCCACCTTAATCCTTTGATTTAAGGTACACAAAAAAAAGTTCCGGACTAGTACGCAGATGTGCGTTTATGTATTGTCACTGCCCCCGCTTTTCTTGTTCAAAGGTATTGGTTTTTTTTTTTCTTTTTTCCTTTTTTCTTTTTCTTTTGTTCTTCTCTCTCCGTAACTCTCATTAGTCGAAAATATTTACGATTTCAATTATATAAGGAAAGGACTTGCACAAGAAGTGAACAATAATTGTAAAAATGGATACTGTATTGCATTACGCAGATCAGTTTGTTTTTGATAAATTATACGCACTGATATGGCCAGCATATACAAAACATATTGCCGGGTCGATCGTATCGACTTGGCCTCGTGACGATGTTTGGAGAGTTTGCCTTTCATTGTATATCATTACTTGTGTGTTCGGTTGGCTGCTATACTTTATCACTGCTACCTTATCTTATTACTATGTTTTCGACCACGACTATATGAAGCATCCTAAATTTCTGAAAAACCAAATCAGGTTAGAGATAAATTGTGCTGCCAGCGCAGTGCCGTGGATGACACGTAAGTTTAATATCAGGAGCTGTTTGGTATATGCCTTTTTGTAAATTGAATCTTTATTCTTCCTTATGATGAACAGTTTTGACATTACCATGCTTTGCAGGCGAAATATTTGGCAAATCCTTATTATATGGCGACGTGCCCAAAACAGCATTCGATTGGATCTACTTAATCCTATCAGTACCCTCATTCTTATTCTTTACAGATTGTGGTATTTACTGGTTTCACCGTTGGATGCATCATCCACGCTTGTATAGATACCTTCACAAGCTCCATCATAAGTGGGTCATCCCAACTCCTTTCGCATCCCATGCTTTCAATCCAGTAGATGGTTTTCTTCAATCCTTACCTTATCACTTATACGCCTATTTCATTCCTATGCACAAATACTTATATCTGTCTATGTTTGTGTTTGTCAATTTTTGGACAGTTATGATCCACGATGGTAGGGTGATACACGTTGCAGCATTATTATGAATGTCATCAAAAGTTAGAACTAACTTAATATATAACCGAAATAGGCGAATTTATCTCACATTCAGAAATTATCAACACCAGTGCACACCATTTTGTGCATCATGTTTACTTCAATTACAACTATGGACAATATTTCACACTTTGGGATAGAATAGGAAGTTCGCACCGTCAACCTGACAATGAGCAGTACGATAAAGAATTGCGTATCGACTTAAAGACGATGGCACGACAAGCTAGAGATGCAGACAGAATTGAAAATGATGTACTGCGTCAATCCAAGGCTAAAATACAGTAACAGACCTTAGTACTGTATATGAAAAATTTTGAAGTTATAGAAAATTTATATCAGAATTATTTACTGCCACAACTCTTACATTACTTAATCAAAATAATAATACTTAATGCCGTTTTTATTCACTTTGAGATAATTAAGTGTTTTCAATGTCTTTGAGAAACAGCGTTCCCATGCGGAATACTCTAACAGTGTGGCAAATTTAACATTTCTGCTGCGCAACTAACAAAAAATGGATAATGTAGAGAAAATCCTGACATACAAATAATAAACTTTAGATTCATATTCCAAAAGAAATGTATTTCTCAAAGAAAATGGCATTTATCCTGAGGCTTATGTTCGTCAAATTCATTCTTCCGTAAATGCCATAGCGACTGTTTACTGCGAACAGACCTTTGTTATTGCTTCAACTGTCGGAAGTCTTCTCATAAGGCTTTCTGAGTCTATGCATTATCACTACCTCGGATAAACCAAAATACAGTATCCCAATTCAAGTAGAGATTTCGCAACATTAAGTATCATTTCAACGATTTTCCTATGCTTTGCGCTATCACACTTCGTTCTGAGACTCTTAGAGGCGCTGGTCCTTCAGGAAAAAGTTGAAGATCCTTCAGAACCTCCACATAATAACTTGTAATTCAAGAATTAGTTATGCCAAGCATTTTAATTGGCAGCGGCAATTCTTCAATTTTATAGTCTTAGAATGTCATTCAACAATCGTTAAGTAGGTAAGCAAGCAGTTCTGATAACCCAAACCTTCAATATATTTCAATCCCTAAAAAGATAGCCTATACTTCGACTGCGATTGCTCTTTTCTTTTCTTTCAACCTAGTGTTGGTTAAAATTCCATAACAAAACATCTTGCAATATCCTTTTCACTCTGAAAGTCTCGCATTCCTCTTCTTACTCCTCATATGCGATATCACCGGAATGATCCTTTCAAAAAAATTGTTTTTCGTTTTCATAATTTTGCGTAGAAATAAAATCTTGAAGGTAGAAAAACAGTGGTTATTGTCGTAAAAACATTGCTGCGCATATTGCACCATTCAGTACCGTTTGAGTAATACACTCTGAGGAGGCTTATTTAATTCCAATCAAACATAAATAGTAGACTCAACAAGATTAAAGAAGACCAAAAAAAAAAAAAAAAAAAAAAAAGGAAAAAAAAAAATTGAAGGTGTAATACGAAAAGCGTAGAAAGTGCACCTTCTAAAGAAATTTTAACTTCCCGCAGTCAATAACTTCTGGTTCTTATTGTCTGAATAAGAGTAATCTATCTCTTCCGCATAACATTATCGATATCAACAACACATAATGTCCGAACGTAAGGTTTTGAATAAGTACTTCCCCCCTAACTTCGATCCCTCGCAAATCCCGAGACAGTAAGTAGATTTTAATGATGAGATTTCCCGTTCAATGGCATTCTTTTGCTAATCACAACTGCTGATTTTATGGTTTTCCTTTTGCAGAAAGAAGCCAAAAGATCAACAACATAAGGTTCGTTTGATGTCGCCTTTCTCTATGCGTTGTGAAAGCTGCGGTGAATATATATATAAGGGTAAAAAGTTCAATGCAAGGAAAGAGACTGTAGAAGGTGAAACCTACTTGAATATCAAGATATATCGATTTTACATTAGGTAGAGTAAAGGAAAAATACTCGTTGCAGTTGTCTGTTGAAACCTCCTAACCCTTTGTCCTTTCCATTTCTCAAAAGATGCCCTCGATGTTCAGCAGAAATTACGTTTAAAACAGATCCGAAAAACACAGACTATGTTGCTGAAAACGGTGCCAGTAGAAATTTCGAACCTTGGAGAGAGGAAAAAGAATCAGAGTCAGAAGAAGAGGAAAACGATCCTATGCAATCTTTAGAAAACAGAACACTAGACTCAAAACGTGAGATGGATATTATGGATGCTTTAGACGAAATCCGTACTCGCAATGCTCGGTCAGAACGTATTGACGTGGATGAAGTGCTGAATCGGTTTTCTGAAGCAGATCAAAAAGTTATCAGTGAGCGTATACGTAAAGATGAAGAGGAATTAGAGAAAGAAGCAAAAGCAGTATTTGAGAGCGCAGATGGACAGCAAGTGCGTAAACTGAAAGAGCCTGAACCGGAGGCCATATCATTGGTACGTCAGTCAAACGCAACAGCCGCATTGGATATACCCTCTTTCAAACCTGCAGCTATCATTAAGAAACGAAAGCAAAATAATGATAGTCCAGTAGTAGTGGTGAAGAAGAAGAAGGATAATGAAGATAATGGATCAACATTGACATCAAAGAAGATTAATAATAGCGCAAATGGAACAAACGCTTTATCTCTATTAGCCAATTACGATAATGACAGTGAATCCTCATCTGATTAGTATCCGCAGTAATTAACAACTATGAATACCATGCTCCATTGGCGTCTTAAGATGTGAGGATTGCTTCTGGCAGCTAGAATTGCACACAATGTAAAGGCTCCGCGATAGCATAAGATATATAAATATGAATATACAGACAGTCATTTTAATGATATATCATTTTGTACAGATTAGGGTTTAATAGATTAATTATTAGAATGCTACTTATAAGTAACTGTATTTGGTACTTTGATGTTAGGATGTGATATGTTCACTGTTGCACAAAGGGAAGTCTATTTATTCTTCTCTTCTACAACGATATATAGAGGGACCGTTTTTTACCAGAAGGATACACTACCATTGCAGAAGCAAACAAACCTGCGGCCAAACCCAATGACATGGTCAGCATCTGCATTGGAAAGTATCCTTTGGTAAGATCACTTTCATGTAAAGCTGTATATGCTCCTCTGACACCTATATCGAAAAACGAAAGTGATCAGTTTCATTAGTTACTGAAAAAAGTGGACTTTAATTTACCTATACTTCCTGGGACGAGTAGAGTGACGCTTGCAGACAAAGGTGATAATGGTGGCTCACCTGTCACTTTCAGTGAGAAATTAGAATAAATGCCAACTGCAAAAGCAGCAATGCTGCTAACGATTTCACTGTCCGGAATCACCTTGCCTAAAAAATAGATCAAACTGAAAGAGATGCTGACGGATATTGTTTGTGATATCCATTGTCGTTTTGATGAGCCATAAGACATTCCAATGGCAATACTGAGTAAAGGTAACAGAAGAATGTAATACCAATGAGGAATAAGGTCTTGACCACAGATACCTTCCGTTCCGTTCACGTTGATTGCACTATAGACGCTGCTTCCGATTTGTAAACCATACGCTAATTGGAAAGCATAGAAAACAGCATATACAAGCCGAACGATACCGGTCGTTACGTTTCTTGCAGATAATTCCAACTAAGAAAAAGTACATGACATTTAGTATTATTTCTCGATCTGTTTTGCTACCAACAACTGTGGAGTAGAACCTACCACACCCACTGTCATCGTATAACCTGGCAGCAAAATTAATAACGATGCTAATGCCACTGTTTTGAAACAGCAATATTGATGCAGCGCTTTTGCAATGATGGCCACTAAAGCTGAGGCAGTTAATTCGAACACTCGAGCAAAGATCGGAAATTTGGCAGATAGCAAAAACAACATGGCTACTAACAATCCTAATGCACCACTGACAGCCGCATCAATCCAGCTGCCATTAAACAGCATCGCTGCTGCTGTAAAGCTACCCATTGCGAAAAAGAATAAAGTGTGCCATACACCACATGTCGGCGGCGCAGTTGCAACATCATGTAACAAAACGAGACAACGATCCAGATCGATAATGCCTCGAAATAACATGTTCATAATATCATTGATCTTTGCTATTTTGCCGTTGTCAAAACCTTGTGGTGCTTTCACCATGACGGATTGAGAAACGGCTGAAAGGGCAAAAGTAACTATGAATGCATCCGGTAAAAAGGTGAAACCCGCGTCTACTCCTATTATTTTTGCTGTTTGCTGTAGTATTTCATCCTATATACATTGTGCATAGTTTGTATCTTGAGAGGCATAACACGCTTTTTCTTTCCCTTTTGATTATGGACTTACCACTCGGTGACAAGGACATCCACATTTTAATAACAGACGACCGAGTAAAATGACTATACTTTTTTTCTTTTCATACAATAATTTATCATCTTCTTCCGTTGGCTGTAATGGTTTCATATCTGTTTGTAGCCCATTCGATTCATCTGCGTTCACTGTCGTTTCTTCATCTTCATTCTGTTTCAAATTACTGATACTCTGTTGATGCAAATGCTGAGGATTGTCTCTTGATACTATAATATCTGCACGTCTCATACTTATAGCTGTAGCAATACTGTTTTCTCTGCTAAGATCGGGCCGGTACATCGAGCCTGTCGTCGTTGGATGAGCTGTAGCTGACGACAACCTTTTTGGGTGGCTGCTGAAGAAGGATGCTAGGCTAGTGGTATTTCCAGCCTCAAGGTCTGACGCTGAACGGCCATGGTGAGTTTTATCGGTGTTATAGCTTGGTTGCGCCCTCCAGTGAGAGGGTCTGAATGGTAATGGAGCGTCCATTGCGCTCACAGCTGCTGTAATTGGTGGTGTAGCAGGTAGATCGCACTCTACGTTCATTGAGGTGGGCGTTGGCATGGTAATAGTAGTAATAACTGCAGGAGGAGAAGACGCGGCAGCCAAAGTTTGCTGTCGCTCATTTGTCGGTTCTCTATGATTAGATCGTCTTTCTAAATTAGTGATAGTAAATTGTGAAGCGCGGGCTGTTATTGTTGATCTACCATCATAAAAGCTGGAAGAATAATTTCTTTTGTGCATATCAATTAGATATTTTATAAGTCTGTTCGAAATGGGTGTCGTAATAAGAACTGCTGCAGAGTGGGTATAATCGAAAATATATGCAAACGCTTATTTATTAGGATGAAGGATAGAGAAAAGTAAGTCTAAAGGAAGAAAAAAAAAAGAGAAGATGACACAATTCCTGTCGTTACAATTATATATTAAAATTATGGTAATAACAACTGTGGAGTGAACTAATGCTACTTTTGCGCTGCATCATATATTATTTAAACTGTCAATAACATTTTATATTTGCAAAGAAAAAAAAATAAAAAAAAATCAATCACGAAAAGACCTCCTTATACCCAATGATGCATCAACCGAAGCTTGTTGGGCTCAACTTTTTAGAAGAAATGGCATTGTGTAAATATGCTCATACGTATATCTTACACTATTAACTTTATAAACGGTTTTTAGATCGGTAAAACTACAGAAAATCAGGTTCCATCTTTCCTTGCGTTGCAGGAACAATTTCTGTAAATTGAAGAAGTGGGGGAAAGAGGCATTTAAACGAACAAACTAAGGTTATAACATGCCTGGGAGTCGCTAACAGAGCCTGTATAGAATATTCATATATAAAACTGTGTAAAACTTCAGTATATGAAAAAACATTCATATTAGCAGGCTTTGAAACGGTAATCAGTAAAGAAGAAATATTATTTGGTCGCTATGAAGTGGATTTTTCTCTATTTTATTAAGGCGCATGTTTCACTGCTTGACGTCAAAAATCGATGCAACAGTCTTTTATTGATAGTAACTGTTTAAAAGTCATTTTTACAGTGTGCTTCAAATTCGGATGATGTGATTTTGTCAAATAGGATCACGAGGTAAGTGCTTTATTGATTTGTGATAAAATGAGTAAAAAGTTAAGCAACTTTGCCACAGGGTCAGTTTGCAACATGGGCCATTTGCATACATAAAGGGGAGGGATGTTGACGACGATCCTTTCTGTTCAGTTTCAAAAGGTTAAAAATAATTGTGGCAGTAGATTTCAAACTGTAGAAGGCGACAAAAAAAAAAAAAAAAAAAAAGGTTAATAGAAATGCGCCCTTCGCTTACAATATGAGGCTGAGAGATCTAAGATAGTCTTAACCATTTGGGTGCATAACTTTTTTTTTCGTTTTTGCTTTGTTCTCTTATGGTAGTTCCAGTCGACAATAAAACTCTACATGGAGAGCAAAAAAATTAAGTAAACGACGTCTTCCATCGTATTAAACCGAAAGATGGTCGTTTCTCTTCCATATGAGGCTTTTTAGCGAAAGAAGTAGAAACACAGAGCCTGATTGAATGCAAATAGTGCCTTTTTCTTTTTACTAAACACAGCCAACGAGATTTTTGTTCTTGAATGATACTGACAGGCCGGTAAATATTGCCGATCCAGTCAAATGCGTATGAAAATAAACCTTTTTATTGAGCAATATAAGTTGAGAGCACACAAATAATTGCATAGTGTTTCTACACGTTTAACATTAGCTGGTGGTATAATTAGCCGGTATTAAAGATTGTTCAACTCACAAATGGGTATATAAGACTTTAGTAAAATTTAAATAGGCATGAAAGATTGGATCGAAAGCATCAACTATTTCTGCGATGTGCAATTTGTGGTTCTTTTTCTTATTCGTCTTGTTCTTGGTTCGCACACAATTATTCTATTTTGTAAGGATGCAAAGGCACAAATTGAGAACCAAGTTTGCTACGTCTCTAAAAGAAAAGAATTTGTGATTGCTCACATTTAATATAGTAATATAGTTTACATGAACTTACTGTTGGCGTCGGCTATTGACACGTTAGTCTGTGAAATGACTATTAATCTTTGGTCCGATCCCATAGATCGTATACTCGAATTCTATTCGTTGCGTTAAGTAAAGGGAGATTGTATCGTTCAGGAACCAAAAATCTGAGTTGAAAATACTACGGCATGTGGCAAAGTAAATGAAAAAGCCCCATGTAGGACACTAACACGGATCTTTTTTTTTTTGTAACAGTATTTGAAAACGCTTAGCGCTGTTTTTTATTTTAGGGTTTATTTATTTCTTTTTTTGCTATTTATGCCGTTGCACCGCAGTAACTTTTGACAACGATGATGGAATGACTAGCTTATAAAAAGTGAAGCAAAAGACGTTTCATTTAGTGTTGCTCTTTTCATCGCCCCTTTTTAGAGACCAATGTCCTTTGCTACGTTCCCTGCTGCACTTCCCTACTTTGAAGAACTCCATGATTCAGCTCTTTTAGATAAACTTATATCAGGATTAGGTCAAGTCAACGAAAAAGACAGTATCATTATCGCTGATTTAGATCATTTGTCAATAGCAACGGAGACTGGAAAGGCAAGCAAGGAAGCAAGCAGCCACCCTTTCATGGAAGCATTTGATGATTTCGCCAACCGTACATATACAAACAACGGAGGCATCACCCACGCTTCTACGAAGGATGTTCTTTTGGACCTCTATTATGGCATTGAATTAGTCAAGCGCAGCGAGACGCACAGGTTGTTAGAACAAGCGTGGGCGCAGGATGCCATGACCACGCTCCATATCATCTTTTATGCGCGCTCCATTCATCGTGGCAAATCCCTCAAAGGCCCTTTTTTCAATGCTTTCTGTTGGTTGCTTCTACATCATCCTCGTACGGCTCTCGCCAATTTGTCTATACTTGTGGAGGGTACGGTAAGAACGGAGGCTCAACTTCAGCATGAGAAAAAGAAAAAGAAAAAAGACAAGGCCAGCTCTCAGGAGGAATGGGAAATGGTGAACGCTGGTGATGATCATGAGGAAGAAGGACAAGCCTATGAGCTGCTGAAGCATCGTGATTTCAAGCCGCACGGCTATTGGAAGGATCTTTGTACTCTGCTAACCATCTACTGTCAAGATGAAGTCAACGGACCCAAAAACGATGAATACCTCGCTCTTCACTGGATCCATCAAAGTAACCATACCTTGGGCCATGCGGATCGGAAAAAAGTCCGACAGCAACGTAAACAGCGCTATGAACGTCGCAAGAAAATGGCACCTGATGCAGCAGCTCGAGACATTGCCAAAAGGACGGAAGCCAAGCTAGCACAAGATAAAATCAGCCAGGCGGAAGCAAGACGTAAGAAATTAGACACGCGTATGCAAAGAAATGAAAAGGTGTGCGACCTCTTGACGCATGACACAGTGTATAGAGCGCTGCATTTCACGATTGCCCGTTTGTTTGCGGATCAGCTGAAAGAAGATATGACGCAGTTGCAGAAGAATAAAAGTAGAATGGAGGCAAGTGTCGGCTTCTCCAAATATGCTTTGGGTTATAATTTGAGCTTGGCGGCGAAATGGGCTCCTTCTCTGTCGCTCTCCCATGACAAGCATACTTTTTTGGCGACGTCAATAGCCGAGATACTCTTTCCACCAAAGGAGCATCAAGGAAAAGAAGAGAGCCGTGTTCATTATTTGAACCGAGTCAGAGATAGGTATCGTAAGCAGTATTTGGTACCCCTTCGTGAAGCATTGGACTTGACCGAGCATTATATGCAAGAAGGAAAATGGGAAAAGGTAGACATTCGGCATATGCCCTCTGTTTGTTTGGATAAGAATATGGGGCTGTTCTTTAAACACGCTCCTGACGTTGTGACAAAGTACATGCAAGAAGTAGCTCAAGGAAAGAAGAAGGTGAGCGGGGCTACATTGGGTCCTCATGAATTGGTGCACCAAGTGCAAACAGGCAATGCGTCCGGTAGTTTGGCTGAGCTTTTAAACAAAAATGAAGAGTTGAAGCATCAGTTTCTCACAGCACAAAAGCAGATGGTGAACGGACAATGGGAAACCCTTATTTCCTCCCTTCGAAATACTTCCCTCTTACAGCAGCAGCCAGAGAACGAAGAAGGCAAGGACAGTCAGATGAAGAAAAAGAAAAAAGCAAAGCGTGTTGATTTGGGCGAATGTATTGCTGTATGTGATGTCTCCGGCTCAATGTTCTGTAATTATAGTACGAAACCTGAGAATGCACCTATCTATGCAGCGATCGGACTATCACTTGTCATTACGAATCTTGCTAAACCGCCTTTTCAAGGAGGCATCATTACGTTTTCAGCCGAGCCTGAACTTTTTCATGTAGATACCAACAAGCCGTTCAGTGAACAGGTCGAGACGGTTCTTCAGAGCAATATGGGTTTCAACACAGATATAGGCAAGGTATTTACTGATGTCTTGTTACCTATGGCTAAAAAGCACAAGCTCGCTCCTGAAGACATGGTGAAACGTCTGTTTATTTTTTCTGATATGGAGTTTGATGCTGTCGATAACGGAATGGATAGGTTCATGACAACTCATGAATTTATTGCCAAGCAATTTGCAGAAGCCGGATACGAAGTGCCTGAGTTGGTTTGGTGGAATTTAGCGCTTGCACAGGTGTATTCGTCAGCGGGTGGAGGTTGGGGTAATCCAGCGCCTGCGCCGATGTCTTTGTCAGATCAAGATTGGAGCAATCCAGCGCCTGCGCAAGTGTCTTTGTCAGATCAAGATTGGAGCAATCCAGCGCCTGCGCAAGTGTCTTTGTCAGATCAAGATTGGAGCAATCCAGCGCCTGCGCAAGTGTCTTCGACAGCGGTTCGAATGAATGCGCCTGTAACAAAAGAGGATAGTGGAGTAGCGTTGCTTTCAGGGTTTTCGTCTGCTATGGTAAAGACTTTCCTCGACGGTGAAGTAGATGATGACGACGACAGTATGGAGGAGAAAGATGATGAAAGCAATCATGCGGACAAACCGAAGGAAAAGAAAAAAATGACACCCAAGGAATTCTTGTTGAAAGCTGTATACCATGAAAGTTTCAATGGCCTTGTCGTTATTGATTAATCAACTTTTATTATACCCTAATTTTATACATAAAATTTTAATCACCGCTATTCGTTCTCAATTTAAAAGAGAGGGGTTTTTTTTTCAAAATGTATACTTTTACCCATTTGGAAAAATTAGCAATTCTATTGTGTATATGTACATGTACATTTCATGAATAATGCAGGGCTTCAAAGGATAATGGACATCTTACAGTATTGTAACTGATATTTTAGATGAAATATATTTTTTTGGACAATTAATATTTTCATTTTAGACAAGTTGCAATTGTGTTGTAGACGAAAATATAAACCGTTCAAACAATGATTCAAATTCAAAAACTTGTCAGTAGTGCGAAACAAAACAAACAAAAAAAGCCGTACTATTCCTCACCTGTAATGATCTAAATCCTTAAAATATAAGTAAAACCGTGTTTATTACGGCGATACTTTCTTCTTCTTCGCTGGCTTGAAAGCGTCAGGTCTTACCGCTCCAGACCAAACTGCTCGAGATAGGGTCATCCTATTGATAGCAGCGTTAACGTCTCTCTGCCATAGCTTTAGACATTGCTTGCAATGAAGAACACCGGTACCCTCGAATCCAGGAGTATTAACAATTTGCATATCATCATAGAAGCAGAGACTGCATGTTTTAGAGGATTTGACAACAATCAATTGACCTTCAGCTTCATGTTTCTTCAGAGTTGCAAAAAGTTTACCGACAACACTACACCGTTGCCCTTTCAACTTGACTGCATCTTTATCAAACACAATCAGTGGCACCCTTCTAGGGGATTCCAAGTATTTATCAAGCCTTCACTTCCTAGCACTTTTGACACACATAATATTCTTCAGTGGGTGAGGTTGAATCAAACCTTTATCGGAACACATGGTCATACCATAAAAAAGTGGTCAAGCTTTTTGTAGTTCAGTCTATTGCAAGATAACGTCAATAAGACCATTATTGGCAACTTTTTTACTGATAGAGACCCATTTATTGGGTTCGATTGTATGTCATCCTCAATGCTGCTTGGATATCATTGATTAATAGAGTATCCAAATTGATATCCAAAATACTATGAACTTTTATAAAAATATTTAAAATAAATCTAAATTTAAAATGAATTTTGTTCATTTAAAATTGTAAATCGTCTAAAATGTAAGCTAAAGCTTTGTATTATGAAGCGGGCCTAGCTCCCGGTGGAGGTAGCTAGCATCTTGGCTTTCCAAACCGATGATTGTTGCGGCTGATTTTTTCAGCTTTGATCCCTTTCTCTCCGCTTCCTAGGGTTTTTTTTTTAATGCCGCTATCAAGGTGGTTCTCGGTCGGTGTTGGTGTTTAAACAAGCTCTGAATAATTGTGGTGCCCGCCCAGGCTTAATTAAGCAAGGTCACGAACCATGCCCAAAGTCTTAGCCTACCAATGGTAATGGTTAGTTTAGCCCCTTCCCCCTTCCCCCCATTTAAATAGTTATACTTTTTCGCCCACCACCACGGCACCCTGACCGACACTATGCATCGCTCCCTTTAATATCTCGTGTCCATTGAGCTTAAAAATGTCAGTAATAAAAATCCTTGTTCAAGAGTATGATGAAGCGGGTTTCCCGGAGGTTGAAACAGACAAAAGCTTCCCCTTTTTTCTACGGTTTAAACTTTTTTTCAGAAAAAGAAAAAAAGGGATTTTAAAATTTTGTGTTGGTAATTACTGTGTTTATTTCCTGTCACTGCATAGTTATATATCAATCCTTCAGAAAAAGAATATGGCAGGAAAGGCAATGAAAAGCTCGATTTCTTCTACTCATAATACTACCACAACGAATGCATCCACACCTACCAGCGATAATAATGATATGGCTACAACCACTACTACTACTACTACTACTAATAATAACACAAACACAAAAGGATTGAGTTGCCTCCGTTGTAGGAAAAAGAAAGCAAAGTATGGAGTATATTTCAACAGTTAAATTAGAAATTTTACATCAAAGCGGGGGAAACCATAGTGGGGGGAGGGTTTGTTTTTTTTTTTCTGGTTTTTTACCTTTCTTCTCCTTGTCAGGTGCTCGAAAACAAGGCCTACTTGTACACGTTGTGCTCGATCGAATCAACCTGTAAGCCATCTTTCAGTTATGTATGCAATCGGTCGAGTTCATTGATGCTGACAATAACGATTTCTTATTTTTGGATGGACATGGACAGTGTGAATACCCTGATGCGCCGCCCAATCTAACAGATCTATCGCAAAAAGTGCTTACCTTATATGATACATTACGACAATTAGAAGGAGAATTTCTAGTAAAATATATGCAGTCGTTGGATGGCGAGAATAACACCACCACTTTGACAGAGAATGACACATGGATGGAAACTATGCCTGAAGAGCATCCATTGGATCTGGATGCGATGGACGATGGTAAGGCAGCAGAGAATGCACGATGCTCAGTTTCCATAGCAACAGGTGCTGATGCCATAGCAACGACGGATCAACTGACACCGATGAGGACGGTCCGTCCGTCTCTCAAGTCCAACGGGTCGGATGGCGTTGAAAAGACGAATTCAGCGGAGGGTCCTGCTTTTAAAAAGCAAAAACGGATGGGGGAACGAACAGCTACCACCGCCGCCGAAGAAGAAAAAGAAAAAACAGCGGCGAAAGAGGAGACGATAACGCATTCGATCAGCCGTACGAGCAGCAACCTCTTAGAGCCAGCCGGGTGGTCCATGACACTTACCAATCAAGGTCTTTCGATACATGCAGTGACGCGGACGCTCAGTGAATTTAATGAGTTTGCAAAGAACCTTACGCGACAGCTGATGCGTGATTTTGGAGCGAGTTATCTACCACCCCATTGGGATGCGGAGGATGAAGAAGGTTATTACTATTACGTTGAGGAAGAAGGTGGGGATGCTGTGGATGGGCTACAGCAACAGCATGATCAGCAGAAAGGTTATTATTACGATTATCAAGAGGATGAACTCGACGAAGATGAATATCTGGTGAGAGTACCTGTTTACTCTACCCGTTCGCTTTTCTTTTCCGAGGAGGATTATCCACTCAGGACCAACACTATCATTTCGACATTGAAGCAACAAGGAAAGGGAGAGACATCGCGCGATGTTGTGCGGACATTGTTGAATGGTGCCGAGACATTAGTGTCGATTATTGAATCCCATATTCCGCATATGATACAACATCTGGATCGACGCTATGAATGGTTAGACAAACAGATGGGCGGTGATAACGAGAGCAGCATCCCAGAAGGAAAGGATGAAGAGTGGACAAACGTACCTCATCATTTATACCTACTGATGCGACAACTTGAACGTTATTTACCGACCTCTACCACGCTGGCGACACCGACACCGACGACGACGACGACGACGACGACGACTGCGACGACGACTACGTTTAAGGGTGAACCGCTGACACAAATTTGTATATTGACAGGTTACGTGGTTTCCGTCACATTATTGCCACGTATAGCAGACCTCACATGCCCTCCATTGCCGACGTCTTTATGGCGAAATTGCGCAGAATATGCTACGATGCTGCTGGTAGAACTTGTGCTCTCGTCGCCAGCACCGTCCTTCCGTGAGGAGAGAGGTGCAGCCTCATTGACAACGACATTTCCACTGATTTTATGTGCTGTCTTATTAGCATGGATCGACACAGACGTATCGTTATCGAACGAGTATAAAGCAGATACGATTGTTCATATCGCGCTACGTGTCTTGTGTGGTTCGCATGTGATTGTTGACTGGGAGAAACATGATCAGCAAGAACAAAGAGCATGGCAGATTCTGATTGCTTCATTGTTGTATCTGGATGTTTATTCGGCTACGTTTCGGTTTCGTCGACCTCAGATGAAAGGAGAAGGGATGTCGGAATTGTGGGATGTCGCGGTTCAGATGCCCTCACAGCATCAGGCGGGCGGTGTTCGAGAAACAGGAGTTATTTTAGAAGCGCGATTGATGCGGTTTTTGAGTAAAGTGATTTGTTTATTTTACCAAGTGGAGGATGAAGAAGAGAAGGACGGCAAAAAAGAGGACTCGGTTGAGGAGGAGGAGGAGGAGGATAGGCTGTTGATAGAGAAGGAAGAAACGGCTCATAGCGTGGGCCAGGAGGACGATGGATCTATCGTCAAGGACGACGACCTCGGAAAAAGAAAAAAAAAGAAGAAAAGAAAAGTACAGATACGAAAAATCGACGTGGATGATGTCTTGACGTTAGTGAGGGATATGGAACTATGGGAACAAGAGCTTCCAACGTGGGCTAAATGGGATGACCATGGGCTGTCTAAGGAGAAACAAGATGCTCCCATGGCTACGTGTACAATGACATCCACGGCAAAGACAACGAAAACAGCAACAAGAACAAAGATAGCAAGGGGGATGCAGGCATGTACTGCAGGAGTTGTCATGCACATGCATATGATTCATAATTTGATCAAGATCCTACTGTTTCGACCGTTTAGTACAATTACAAAAAATTACGACGATGGCCCTTTTGTGAATAGTGATAGAAAAGAAGAAGAGGAAGAAGAAGAAGAAGAAGAAGAACAGACATTAACAAAAACAACGTTTCTAGACATGTCCCTAAGCTCGGCAGATCGGTTATCTGTATGTCTAGCTTCTCTTCAACACAAAGACGGTTTCATCGGATTTTGGCATAAAACTGCTCTTCACTTGATACAAGATGTCTGTGATAGAGCGCTTACCATGTTTGATAAAGACGAGGAAGTCTTGCATCAAGTGATGATGCTTAAACAGCGTTTGAAAGAGGGTGAAATAAAAGGAAGACATCTAGCCTAAAAATGGTCACAGCGAGAGAACAAAAAAGAGAAAGCCTATTTGATTGGTCGAAAATGAAACTTTTTTCTTTTTTTTTTTTTTTTGTGGTCTGTGGATATGCATGGATATCATCCGCTCCAGAATACGTGTGAATGAATTTGTGTGTGTGAGCGAGAAAAAAAAAAGAGCGTTACTCTTTTTATTTCTTTTTTTCCGTCTCCTTTTTTTTTTGTTTTTGTTTTTTAGGATTTGCACTTAGCAGATTTTTTTTTTCTAGCGGAAATAAGAAAAAAAAAGAGTAACGCTCTTTTTCCTTTTTATTTATTTATTATTATTACCATTTTTTTTTTTTTTTTTTTTTTTTTTTTACTTGTCTGGATTTTTTTTTTTTTTTCTGTTGTTGTGTTGTTGTTGTTTGTTCTTCTCCTCTCCTTTTTTATTCTTTTTCTAAAACATTTTGTTAAACATTGAAACATTTGTGAAAAAGAATAAATCAAAACCAAAAATGGAGACAATTTTAACTACGGAAAATTACGAAGGCACATCCAAGAAGAGACCTTTGCCATCGTTTATAAAAAAGCTTTGGTTGTAAGGAAACTCATTCGTAATCTAGAAAAATACAGCAGAAAAGACGCACCCCTTTCTTTAACAACATTTAAAAAATATTGTAGTATTCTAACAGATAAAGCGTCAGCAGAGCACATATTTTGGGTAGACAGTGGACAAACAATATGTATTCCAAACGCCACTTCTTTTTCTCAAGTTATTTTACCAAGATTCTTCAAGCATAGCAACTGGCAAAGTTTTGTTAGACAACTAAATCGTAAATTTTCCCTTTTTGTTACAAAAATATATAAAAAATTTTCTAGAACGAAAAAAAAGAAAAAAAAAAAAAAAGCCAACGGTTGACTAACCATTTTCCTTCTTTTTTTTTTTTTTTTTCTTTCGTCATTCGATCATTTTTCTTTGAAATTTCCCTTTTTTTTTAAATTTTTTTTTTTTTTTTTTTTTTTTTTTTTTTTTTTTTTTTCAATGGCGCCTTTTATCATGCTTTACTTTATTCAAATTTAGTGTATGGCTTTAGAAAAGTCTATCAATTGAATTTGGCTTACGATGATACGTTTGAAAAAAGGACGGTTTGGCAATTTAAACACGAGAAATTTAGAAAAGACAGACCCGAACAATTGGTGGAAGTCAAAAGAAGAACACCCAAATTGTTGAGCCAGCAAAAGTTATTACAACAACAACAAGAATTGGCCAACGCAAGCACAGCAGCTTTATTGCAGCAACAACATCATCCACAACAACGTTATCAATTTAGTAGCAATCTTGCTGGTGACAATGGCTTTCTCAATCCTGCTACTTCTTCGGCTTCGGCTGCGGTCTTGATGACGCTTCAGCAGCAAAATGTGCTTCAAGACCATGTTATCAAGGAACAAATTACTGAGCTCAAAAGAAAACTAAGATCGGTGGATAAACGACGAGAAGATCTCTTCAGACAGACCATCAAACTAAGTCAGATTCAAGCTGAACAGAAAAAGGTAATTCTTGAACAGCCTCCAAGTGCGCTCTTGAAAAAAAAAAAAAAACCATGCATTGATTTTATATGGGTTTTTTACCATCAACAAAAAGACGATTCATGTATTAGTAGACTTTATTACGCGTGTCATTGAAAAGAGTAAAGTGCGTTCCAAAACCATGAAGAGGCCCTCTTTGTCTTTTGCGTTGACCACCCTTCCCTTTTCTTTTTGTTGTAGATCCTGATATCATTGATGATAGTTTACCGTTTCTCAATACAGGTAGAGATGGGAAAAAGAAAACAATCTATTCTTATTTCTTCAGCTATTAACCATGCCACTCCCCACCCCATCCCCCCTTCCCCTTGTTTCCTTTGCACACATAGTCAAAAATATAGCCAATCAGAAAGTACGCGATATAGAAGACGAAGAAATAGACGAGTTGGATGAAAGCACTCGATCTTATATTGATGGAGATATAGAAGATGAAGACGAGGACGACGATGAGGAAGAAGACGAAGAGGACGAAGATGGAGAAAGAGCGAAAATGACTTCTTCAGTGTATGATCCTTTTCATAGCGCTTCTCGTTCCAGTATTTTGTCACATCAGCCTCAACCCATACCCTCTTATTCACATCAGCCACAAGAACGTCGCAGCAGTCAACAACATCATCATCATCCTTCACTCCATCACCGTCACTCGAACAGCAGTAGTAACAGCAACAGTAGTAGCAATCATCATTCGACTCAACGCACGCTGGGAAACAACAGCAGTAGACATTCCAATGCTCTTCCATCCATTTCTTCCTTAATCAACCAACCCGTACATGACATTCTGCCTCCCATGAAAAGAAGGAAAAATACTGCGACTTGAACCTACAGACCATGTAAGGGAGAGGGGCGAGTGTTGGATGAATGAATGGATGTTCTCTTTCTAGAATGCCATTTTCCCGATTTAGATAGAAAGTTCTATATCGTCCATCACTGCTCCCCTCTTTCCTTGGATATTCTTGAAACACGAAAACAAAAAAAAAACACAAAAAAAAACTCCCTCCCCCCCCCTCTCTATTTTACCCCCATCCTTCATTCTTTTCTCCTCATTTTTTTTTTTTATGTTTTTGATATTGCTTTCCCCTTATTTACAAAAAAAAAATCACACCCCCCCTTAAAAAATGCCATACCCTTTTTCTTCTTATTTTTTTACTATTCTGGTTAAAAAAAAAGAGAGAGAAAAAAAAAAACCCCATCTTTCTAATGAAAAATATATCTGATAAATGTATATAAATTTTGATCTGATTTGTCTTTGGTGCATGGAAACGAAACACATCCATTTCCGCCCCCACCCCCCTTTTTTTTTTTTGAGAAAAAAAAATTCTTTAATTTTTCCAAAAGACCCTTTGGGAAAAGGGGGAGGGGACGAAATTGCCTTTTTTAGAAAAGAATTTTTAACTCTGTTTTAATAAAAAATAGAATCTTATTTTCTTTTTTTGTTTCGGAAGACGAGAAATCATCGCGTTCTCATGGTGAGAAAGTTTTTTTATTGTGCCCTTGGGTTACAATGTGCCTTTTAGGAGAAAAAAAATATATCTAGAATAGTTCGCCTATTATTCCAGTACGATTTTGCTAGTCGTAAGCTATAAACACGAGAATCCCAAAAAAATATAAAAAAAATAAAAAAAAGGGGACCCAAAAATGGGTGATTCTCATCTAATTGATATTGCATCTTGGACCCTTGTAAACAGAAAAATAAAATAAAATGGAGCATATTATTGTCCGTTTTTTGAGGGGTTTTATGCCTGCTCTTTTCTTTTCTTCGCATTATCCTTTCTACGCGCCACAATTGAAATTATGCACAGACCAACGCCAGTAAAAGTTTGCCTGTGTCATTTTCAAGACTGGTTTAGGTGTGGAGATGAAAGAGTGGACACCATTTATCTGCTCATAGGTTGGAAGCTTTCTTTTCTGATGATCAATAAATTATATCAACCAGCAAGATCTAACAGTAAAGTAGATACCCCTGTTTCTCGCGGAGCTGTATGCTTTTTTTTTTTTTTTTTTTTTTTTTTTTTTTTTTTTTTTTGCTCTTTTTTCTATTCTGTCTGCTAAACTGACCAAAAAAAAAGCATCAGGCCGGAAGGGCTAACACTGATGGGCGGGTATGATGTAAGGTTGTAATCATCCCAACACATTCTCCATTGGCTAAAAAGAGGTTCATTGTTAAAGAATGTTTATCAGATAAAGCTTGGGGGATCCCTTCATGACGTGGTCAGAAAAGCCGTGGTATCCATCATCACGTATCTTTTTGGAATGCAAACGCCAATCAAGTTTCTCAGGCAGAATGGGGGGGGGAAATTGGTTTTTATGATGCATGACTCTCTGTAACGATAATCCAAAATGATGGCAACTATTCTTTGGTGAAACACGCTTCTGCAGAATCCAACCTTCGTGGGAGCAGATGACTACATGCCAGAGGATGATCCTCTCTTTGTCATTTTAAGCCTGTTATTCGGATCGTCTAGAGTCACTCTTATCTATTGCCTCATGAATGAAAACGACCACACACATCTCTCGTTCGTTGGACAATGTCCGCTAGAGATGGATCCAACAATACACAGAAAAAAAAAAAAAAAAAAAAAAAAAAAAAAAAAAAAAAGCCCGTCTCGATCCAGAGGATAGCACAAAAAACACCTTTAAAAAAGGAATGGACGGTCTTTTTGCTTTCATCCTACACAAACCCTAAAAAGAAAAAGCGCTCGGGTTTATTTATTAAAACAGACAGTACATTGAACACTTTGCCGAGGCGGATCGGTGTCCTCCTTTTTTTTTTTTTTTTTGGTGAGATATAATAGGATTTGAACTCTACAATGAATTTTGTTTTTAAAGGTAAAAAGTAGGACTTGTTATATGCTTATTGTTATTGCTACTCTCATTCACTGTTTTACTGCAATCCCATTCTGTTCTGTTGGCAGTAACAGTAGCAGTAGCAGCAGCAGCAGCAGCAGCAGCAGTGGTTGTTGTTGTTGTTGGATAAAGTAAATGAATGCTAGTATTGGAAGACAAGGAGGCCAATGAGACGGAGGAAGAAACAGGTGATAATGCTGGTGTTGTCGATGGCGAGAGGAAGGATGACAATGAATGACTACTGCTATTACCATGCACCGAATTGGCCGAGGACATGGTGGGCATTTTTGGATTATCTTCCGAGGAACTACGCGGACAGATGCTTGATGTGTTGGGTATATTTGTCTCACTAGAATGGCTGTTGCTGTTGCTGTTGCTGATGTTACTACTACTACTACTACTACTACTACTACTATTGTCTGTATTCTCATGAGGTTGATGCTTGACCGAAAAAGCAAAAGAACCCTCTGTTGTGGGTAGGATGCTTGGTTGTGCTGATGTCTTCTTCTGTGCCACTGCCGCTTTCTCAGATTCTTCCTCCTCGTTTTCGTTGGAAATATCCCGTAATAAAGGAGAATGATGCTGTTTTACAGTGAATTCTTGCTGATTTTTGTGGTGAAAATGGAACGACTGTGGCTGTTGCAGCTTTTGCTCCTCCTGTGCTTGCTTCTGACTACCACCGTTGGTTGTAGAAAAGTACTCTTCATCACTCTGATCTTCGTCTTCCTCTTCAGCAGCCAACACACGACGATTCGTTCGTCTTGTGCGTTTGTTCAATACTTCTTCTGCTTTGGCTATCGTATTGCACAGTAACAATCGTTCGCGTACATGGTATCGCTGCTTGCTTCGTTTATCGTCTCGATCCAGCTTTTTACAACCTAATGTCAACGCCTTATTGGCTATTTGACGAGGCGAAAGCGTGGATGTACTCGAGAAGATAGTGCACGGAGCCGATGCTAAACTGCCCATGTTGCTATTCTCTCTTCTTTTTGACCAGATCGTGGTAGCCATGGTGGGGGGGGGACGATTGTATTCTTTTTTTTGTTTTTCGGGGTTTTTTTTTCTTTCTCTTTACTTCTCTGCAGCCAATGAGGTCGCTGTGGTGGTTGCTAATGCTGTTGCTGTTGCTGTTGTTGCTACGTTTTATAGTTGGTCAGTAGAAAACATTCAATGAATAATGAATAGGATGCGTCTTCACTCTACAAAGTGGGATGAAAATGAAAAAAGAAAAAGAGATCAATGAAATCAAGTCCACCACCACAAAAGAAAAAAAAAAGTCAGACAAGCTACCACGGGTAAGTTCGGAATAAACCCACATGAAAAACTGTAACTTTTTGTAAAAATGCGGGGACTTCCAATGAAATTCATTTTCTCATTTTCCGTGGGTTTTATTTGTCTTTATTTTCGTTAATCTCAACCCATCGTTTCAATTACTCTCCACATCAAAAAAAAAAAAAAACCAGTCATGATGCATTGCCAACAGGACGTATTATTTCATAACGAGGAACAGGAGAACTACTACCACGATGATTCTGCTACGGTGGCGGCGGCTGCTGTTGCTGAATGTAGCATCAACGATCCTTTCCACTTCATCGAACACGATCTTGATCCCATCATGATCGCAGCACGATCTGAATACAGAGACAACAACAAAGCTCCTCGGTGGCGGTATTGCACAGAGCCAATCATATCCATCCTTGACAAATCCGTTCCGAATCATGCCTTTTTTACCCATAGAAAAGAACATTTGAATATCATAGCACTCGGTAGAACAGGTGATGGGAAATCCACTTTACTGAATGATATGCTAGGAAAACAAGTGTTTCATCACAAACAATCAGCCAAGGTGAGCCCAATGCACACATATACACTCGGGGATACGCGCATCCGTTCTTACCTCGTTCTTTCCCACAAATATCAAAACAAAAAAAAAAAAAGAAAATAGTCGCAAACGAAACAAGTGCAAACGGCGAGTGGGTTCTGGGCGCCCTTGGATCGTTTTATGCATGAGAAGGAAGATTTTGGATGCTACATCCATGCAACAGACACGCCTGGTTTTGGTGACTCTCTTCATCGGGATGACTATTTTCAAAGCATCATCCAACAAGCCATGGTCGATATGGCTTTGGATGACGGCATTCATTGCATTTTATTAGTCTTTAAAATCAGCACAAAGTAAGTTGGTTCCAGATCTGTTCCTTGCTCTCATCGTGGTCCTACAACCCTACTTTGCCTCAAAAAGACCTTCCCCTCCAATTTTTGTTTTGTAAAGGGAACGGTGTGGATAACAAAAACCCCTTCCCTTTTATTCACTGTAGTGCGGATATTATCTTTAAAACGATGGACACCTTTGTTCAGTTGATATCACCGCTCATGCCACAGGCTCAGCCAGTGCAGCAGCATGACGACGACGACAACAACAACAACAACAACACATCCACGCATGCGCAAGAACAAACTGCCAAGTCCGTTTGGAAAAACGTTCTCTTTGTGTTCACCCACGTGGACCTCAGTCATGCCCATGGATACTACACCGTCAACAGTAAATACCATGCTCGTAAAATCGCCTTGAAATCGAAAATTTCACGTGCTTTGAAGGAAAAGTACAGTGTGACGGTAGACGTGCCCATGCTTTGGATCAGTACCAAGCACGAGACGTGTGCTTCTTTGAAAAAAGACAGCGCCTCCACAGGCGAGTGCGATTGTGAGTTGCGCTGCAAATATCACTCGGATGCACGACGTAGGTTCTACGAACAAGTCTGGAAAAGAAGAAACGATCCCTTCATTATGGCTACTTAATGCATCTGATAAACCAAAAAATGACAAAAAGACAATGCATAGAACCGGTGTATTTCATCATCCCCCTCTCGTGTTGCTTGATTTTCCCGTCAAATGATGCGTGCATAAAATAATCTGCCTCTTTTTGGTACACTCCTCCAAAGTCGTGACGTAAGCGGCGCACTTTGGAATTCCCTTTTTCTACACTCGGAATAAAGAAAAAAAAATACAGAGAGAGACGCGCAATAGAGTTCCTTTTTTTTTCCTATTACGACCTTCGTCACTGCATAAAAAAAAAAAATACAATACATAGATATGAAAAGAGAAGGAATTAAATCGTATTACCAAGCGAAAATTGAGGGTTGCGAACTTCTTTTGAACCAAAAGTCTCAAGATTTGAGACGATTGGAAGCGCAAAGAAATGCTTTGAATGCCAAAGGTAAAAAAGAAAAAAGAAGACAAGACATTCGCAGCAAACACATCGTGCAACGTGGAGAATTAAACATAACCCTTGGACGATGCTCTCATAGTGCGTCTTTTAAAAGAAGAACTGCAATTGTTACAAGAGCCCGGATCGTATGTGGGTGAAGTCGTCAAAGTGATGGGCAAAAAGAAAGTGCTTGTCAAGGTACGATGAGATAATGTCCACTGTGAATGCAGCAGATGCACAAAAACAGCATCCGATAGGACAAGAAAAGAGATCAGCCTTCTAATGTGTTTCTTCCCCTTAGGTTCATCCTGAAGGCAAATTCGTAGTTGACATTGCTTCGGATATCGACCTCAGTCAACTTACACCCACAACACGTGTTGCGCTCCGTAACGATTCCTACCAACTTCATAAAGTATTACCCAACAAGATTGACCCTCTCGTATCACTCATGATGGTCGAAAAAGTACCCGATTCTACTTACGAAATGGTGGGTGGTTTAGATCAACAAATCAAGGAAATCAAGGAAGTCATTGAACTACCCGTGAAACATCCTGAACTATTCGAATCGCTGGGTATTGCTCAACCCAAGGGTGTATTGCTGTATGGTCCTCCTGGTACAGGTAAAACACTATTAGCAAGAGCCGTCGCCCATCACACAGATTGTCGTTTTATCCGTGTCTCGGGTTCAGAATTGGTACAAAAATATATCGGTGAAGGTAGTAGAATGGTGAGAGAACTTTTTGTCATGGCCAGGTAAGAGAATAAAAAACCATCCATCACGTTATCCGATGTAGAGACTCGTCTGCTTTTCCCAACTCCTTTTTGAAATGGATAAAACAAAACTCATTGTGTCCTATGTTAACGCTGCTTTAGAGAACACGCTCCCTCTATTATCTTTATGGATGAAATCGATTCGATCGGCTCAGCTCGTATGGAAAGCGGTGGAGGAGGAGGAGGAGGAGATTCTGAAGTACAAAGAACAATGCTGGAATTATTGAATCAGTTGGATGGTTTTGAAGCTACAAAGAACATCAAAGTGATCATGGCCACCAACCGTATAGATATTCTGGATCCTGCATTACTACGTCCGGGACGTATTGATCGTAAAATTGAATTCCCTCCACCAAGTGAAGAAGCTCGTGCTGATATTTTAAAGATTCACTCACGTAAAATGAACTTGACCCGTGGTATCAACCTTCGTAAAATTGCAGAAAAAATGAGTGGAAGTAGCGGTGCTGAAGTGAAAGCAGTTTGCACGGAAGCGGGTATGTTTGCTTTACGTGAACGTCGTGTTCATGTGACTCAAGAAGATTTCGAAATGTCTGTGGCCAAGGTGATGAAGAAGGATTCAGATGCAAACACCAGTTTGAAGAAGCTTTGGAAGTAAGAAAGATGTCAAATAAAACAGTTTTTCTACAACTTGCAAGCATGAAAGGATATACTATCAATAACTATCATAATAATCATCTTTAAAGAAAAGAGGGGAGGTGCAGGGGCGGGGGCGGGGGAGGCGGGGGCGAACTATACTCTTTTTTTTTGTGTGTACACTATTGAAACTTTTTGTCTTTTTTTTCCAGCCATTGGGGCTAAGAAGAGCATCCTCCTCTGTATCGAAAAAAAAGGGTGGAGCATGGTTTTTACATTAGACCCTATTTCAATTCTTTGGTTGCCTTTTCTTGTTGATCCAGTTTCTTCTGTAGTTCCGCTAATTCGGCTTCCAATGTGTGTAACTTGGTATCCAGTAATTCTTTATAGTCCTCCTCTGATATTTCACGAATAGGGAACCAGCTCGGTAAATGAATATGTTGTAGGAAACTCTTCTTGGGTTGATCATCCTCGTTGGGATAAACATCTTCGCCATCCAGGCTACCACTTTTGATAATGGCCTCTTGTCGCCAATGGTTCACTTTGGTGTAAACAAACTGAAGACCTGAACAAAGCGCACCCATCACGACCGCGCTGGGCAGTGCAGCACGAGGTCCTTTAAAAATACCATTGACTAATCCACCCGTCATGGTGCCTGCTAAAGTACTGCTTAGCATAGCATCGTGATCTTTAGTCACTGAGTTCTTTAGCCCAAAATAACTATTTTTCTGTCGTTGATAACTTATAAACGTTTCTCGAACCACTAAAAAAAGACATCACTCTTTAGATATTGCATCGTACAGGCTTTGAAGAAGGAAAGCGCTTCGTTTTCATCAATATACTCACAGAAAAATGTTGACCCGTACATGCCAGAAAGTAAACAAACGTTGAAGGCAAACGTCTTTACTGGCTTGTTGAATAGAGTAGCTGTGGTCGCTCCTACCGTTCCACCCAGGACGGCTATGCTTATTGAATCCACCCACCATACCATAATATTTCAAACTGTCTTTAGTAAAAAATAAAAAATATCTTCGCGGGGGTGGGGGTGGGGTGAGGGGAGCATCATGTTCCTTACCTGTCAAAGTCGTTCCTACAAGAACATTTTGCACGGCTTCTTTGGTTCTGTTGCTGCTCATCTACGACAAGGAAAATGTCAAACGATCCAAGTCAATCAAACCATCCGCCATTTCCATCGTTCCCTCCTATAATAGTGCAAAAAAATAAGTTTTCCATACTGAAATGCAAGTTGTCTTTTGAAGGATCGATCGGCTTGAAGAGTTTTCGAAAGTCTGGGGAAACTCTTTTTCCTTTTTTTCAGGGTTTTCTTTTTATTCCCAAAAAAAAAAAAAAAAAACCAGCTCAGCCAACAATTTGCATAAATCTCAAATTCTTTTCAAACTGGCAAAAAGAGTTCTTAGACCCTCTTTCTTTCCCTTTCAAAAGATCACCTTATTTCACTTGGCCATTCCATGTCCTCAGTTGACACTACACTTCAAAGCCAAAACAGCCATGATAACAACAATAGTGTTCATGTCAATACTATAAATTCAACGACTACAGAAAGACGACAAAGACTACAACATTATTTATCTTTACAATATGTCGACTTTGATCAAGCAATGACGACGGACCGATTGAAGTCGTTGTACTCTGATTTTTCCAAGCTCAAGCTACTGAACCCTTATGGTTATGTAGCCAATATCAACTATTGGAAAGCAGTGATGTTAGACTGCAATTTACACGGTTTCCTGTCCACGACAGAAAATAGCTGCTTCATTGACTCTAACGAGCTGGCAGAATTATTTTACCGACCCAAGATGGGCAAACCTCTGTCCATGGATAACGTGGTGGTAAGTAGGTCATTTCTGCGCCCGCAGTTGAATAGTATACTCATCCTTTCGACGAATTATTTTTTTCACAAACAACGTTAGGAAGAAATAAGCAAAGAAGAAGGCCCTCTCCTACTACAAAATGATTACGAAAAGCGATACCCAATCAAAATAACAATAACCAACCGCAATGAAGGTTGGTTTCAATGGTTATACCATTGGATGATACCGAAAGAAACCCCCAAACATCTGTATATTGTTTTGCCTACTGTACATGAATTCTCTAGGAAAATAATAGAACGGCATTATCAGACACCTTTATGCAGTTCCCTAGACCATACGTTGACATTCTTGGAGTTTAAAGAGAAATATGGAACGATGACGTCCCCTGAAGAAGGGACAATACAGTTGAGTGATTTAGATTTGATATTGATTTTGCGGTATCTGCACGCTCATCACGGCGTAGACGTAGAAGAGACGCAAACAACCACCCTGTCAAGGACCATCATCATTAAATTTCCAACGCATCGAGAAGCCGTGAAAGAGTCGGCAAAGATAGTAGAGAACGATAAAGCGATCGTTAAAGTGAAAAGTATGTGTGCGCTTCTAAGTCGGCAAGTGAACGAATTACAGGTCAAGTCAGAAGAATTACTCAATCTGTCACGAGAACAGTTGAGAAACAAGCATAAGTCACAAGCTGTCTACTTCTTGAGAAAGAAACAAAAAGTCGAACGTCTCTTGGAGAAGAATCTGAAAGTCTTGGAAACGATGGAGACCGTTCTTCTTCGTATTGAAACAGCCCAGAACGACTTGCAAATCGTCCATGCCTTTAATCTCGGCGCAGATACATTAAGAACACTATTACATCAAAAAGATTTCAACGTAGATACTGTGCAAGAGACAATGGATCATCTGCAGGATACCTTGGACGAACATAAAGAAGTAGAGGATACTTTATCATTAGGTAATCAAGCGATTCATAACGAACAGATAGGCGGCAAAGAGGGCCAGAAAGAACTAGAAGATGAATTAAACAATCTGATGATGGAAGATAAAGCGGCACAACAAAAGCTAAAGAACCAACAGCAGGAACACAGCAGCCACCCGTCGCACCATTTCAATAGCCAACCAATCGAGACAGAGTCAGAATTACTGCGTCTTCAAACAGTCCTAACATCTTTGAACAATACCTTAACACAGCCATCTGTATCTGCTTTAGAAAAACGGCCATCGAGCATGAAGAATAGCAATAAAAAACAAGAAGCTTTACTTTCTTCTTGACACTGATAAACGAGAAACCCTTCACTTTCTTGTCTTTGTAAGCTTTCCGTTTTTCTTTTTTTTTTTTTTTTTTTCCCCCAATTTAGTCATAATGTAAGCTTATCAGCTCTGTGTTTCAGGTGACGATGGGTTGTGGGTCACTGGAGCAAAAAAAAAAAAAAGTTTCCAGCTCGGATTTGGAAAAAAAAAAGAAAATATAGTGTTTTAGCTTCAACTCTACACAATTTTATTGGACAATATATATATTTAATTTAGATAATTTTAAATAACTTTAGAATGAAATGGTATAATATTCTTGGACAATTCATTGAATAAATAATTGGAGACATTTTTTTGAAGGTCCTTGGACATTTTCAGTGGATAGTGGCATTACGTTAAAGTACTACGAGACGTACTGAGTATTTTAGTGTGACACGCTTATCAGCAATAGATACAGGGTTGTGGTTTACGAGACTTTATTCAGGATCATATGAATTGATCTAAGCGTTAAACTGATCCCAAACACGTTCTTCCGCCACGTAGATAACCGTTGTTGTTGTCAATCGTAATAAAAAATAGATGTTGTTAAACTCAAAGCATTTCCAGAAAATAAGTTTGACATCTTTCCTTTGATTTCTATCTTTTTCTTCTATACTTCTTTCCTCATCCTGATAGCTACTACTCACCATGTACAAAGCCAAAATCTTGCAAAAAAATAAATCGGTGGCAGAAACCCATAAGAATAAAGTCAAAAACGAGTCCTTCCGTAAGTAACACATGAGCGCGCTGCCACAAATAGGTTATAGTGGTAACCCTCAATTCATGTTTCGTATGACTAGTAAGCATCGAGTGCAAGGATTGCAAAACACGCGGACATTTCAACAAGGCATACCATGAATGCAAGTTTTACAAAGCAGTTTCTGCGCGTGATGGTAAGTAATCATGCTCTCACTGCAAGACAAGTTTATGTTTGCTTAACAGAAATTTAGTTGGAAGTAGCGGCAAGAAACGTAAGCAATCAGCTAAAACCAAGGAAGAAAAGAAGCAAACAACTGGAGATATCAAGTGCTTCAGTTGTGACTTACAGGGTCATTCTACTTCTCGTTCCCTCGAATGGAAAAGTTGCCAAAGGTTATACAGCCCAACTCGAACAATTCTGCAAAGTCTTCAACTTCAAAAAGTTTGGCTTTAAGAGGTAAAACCTATAGAAGAACTTTTTCAGCAAAATTATCCCTAATAGTAACCACACCCGTATCTTTGCTTGTGTCATAGTATAACCGCTTTGAAGGAAAGTTCTGATGTAATGTTTCGAAACATGGTTAGGTCGGACGGTTTTACTGTAGGCTTTTTGTTCAGCCGCAAAAAGAAAGCAAAAGAAGACATGACCATTCATAATCACACCTTGACTTTGGGAAGATTTTTCTCATGACGAAATACAAGACAATTACAGACCCGCTTTCCTTGATCCAGGGCGAAGATCTGCCTTCACAGCGGCAATCGGACTAGATCATAACAAACATTAAGTACCCAGCTGCTCTACCAAGGAATATTATCGTATGACCAGAAGTACCAGACACGCTGCAAAGCTGGAAAAGAAGAAAGCAGGCACAATTAAAATGATCGAAAGTGGCATACCAACCGCCAAAAACTTCTATCATCAAACAACATGACCATCATGTACAATATATATTGCAGCACTTCGAAGCCTTGTTCTCTTTTTACGGCGAAAGAGCTGCTGAAGACATATTTTGTCTATACCACGGTCAGGAGCGTGCCGCCGGCAACAGGGTCAATATGCTTATTAATGGAACCACAAAGTACAATAAGCAATTGAGGTTGAAGAAGGAGAAAGATCGAAACAAGTGGCCAAAGAAGAATACCGACAGAATGGCCTTTTGTAAACGTAAAAAGAAGAAGAAAAAGAAGCAAAAGGTTCCAGAAGAGAGGAAAGAAGCAGATGCGAGAGAAGTAAGCGATGCTCTCGCTAAGAAAGATAGGTAAGGTTTTTGGATAATTAGCAATTCATCCACTATCCGTAGAAAGATTGATAGAATTCATGATTTCTACAGCACTTCCCTGAAGAACAAGTGGAAGCCCGAACCCTTTAGTGTAGGCAACACTAAAAAGGTCCCTTTGGTTGTAGTTGCTAATGGCATGTTCGGGAAGACTGCAATGCCCATCAAAGGCCATAAAACTGGTCCTTTGGCGTGCCTTAAAGCGAAGAGAGGCTGCTGGTGATTTACTGACGACAACAATTGATGAATACAAAACCTCTCGAATATGCAATAATTGCCGTTCCAACAATCTTGAAGCATTGAAGACTGTTCCCGGCCAAAGTATCCTTGCCTGCAAAACCTGTTCAATACTTTAAAACCGGGACGTCAACGCTGCTAAAAACATGTTGGCAATTAGCGTTTCGATCTAGAAGTTAACAGGAAGACTTGCGGAGTTTTCTAGAAAACCAAAGTCACTCGCAAGCACGAAGCTGATTTGATTTTTACATTTAAGCGTCTCAATTTTTATGTAGTTCGATCTTGAAACTGTGACTTAATCGTTTCAAAAATTTGTTTCTTTTGTCTAGTTATATTGCGGCTTCGTTTAAACCCAAAGTTAAAAAACTGTAGCGCCCATAGGAAAAGCTTGGCTGATTTTTTTCTAAAATAAAAAAAGACCTCATCATATTAGGGCTTTCCCTTCTGCAGCAGAAAAAAAAAAAAAATATTTTCTTTTCCTTTTTTCTTTCTCTCTTTCTCTTTCAGCTTTAGAAAAGAGAGTCTCATTGCTCCTACATATTACGCTTCGATTACAACAGAAAAGGCCTTTGTCTTTTTATCAACGCCAAATTCAAATAATCTGTAATTATCATTAAAGTACAAAGTTTATTGAATGCATAGAGTCAATTGAATTAAAAAAGAAAAAAAAAATTGTTGTATTTGGCTTTTAGAAATACACTTTCTTTTTTATTTTTGGCTCTATAAACACCTACACAACACACACACACACACACACACACTTATACATCCTACAGCAAAAAGAAAACTGTTTATCATTAGTGAAAATTCTTATTGGCTAGATTCATATCTATCAGCAAAAAAACAATGTCCTCAATGGAAAATTCTTCAGAACAGCAAGAACAGGAGCAGCCGCCTATAGACCAGCAGTCGCCTACATCTGATATCCATTATACATCAGATGTTTATAAGCAACAAATAACCAATAACGATATAGACAGTAACAATAACGCATACCAGCATAGACGTACAATTAGTAGCAGTAGTAATAATAACAGTAATAATTATGTAGATAGTACTTTTAGCATCAGCAACAACAGCAATAATAATAATCCATACTCTAATTATTATGCACCGTTATCTCAATCATTTGACGCCAATAAACAAAATAATATCAACAATGATACTATACCAATAACAATGACGACGACGGCGCATCAGCATGAATATAACAATTACCCTACGCGTACTTCGTTTCGCACTCCTACAACAACGGAAGGAATGATGACCGCCAACAACAATGGCGGCGGCCATCATGAGTTGATCAACGATCAGTCGCATTCACTCGATGCCGAAGCTGTTGTTGAAGTGTCACCCAATGAACGTTATGTCAGGCTCAACACTCTGCTCGGTAAAGGTGCTTACAAAGTAGTTTATAAAGCCATCGATCGCGAGGAAGGATATGAAGTGGCATGGAATACCATGCAGGCCATGGCATCCCTCAACAACAACAAGGATTTGGAACATGAGATACAGATTCTCAAATCAGTGCGTCATCCAAACATTATTGCATTCCATGACGCTTGGTACGGCGAGAATGAGTTTGTGTTTGTGACAGAACTGATGACGTCCGGTACACTGAGAGAATATATTCGCAAACTGGCACCTTTACCCAACCTCAAAATCATCAAACGTTGGTCTCGACAGATTTTGAAAGGGCTGGCCTATCTGCATGGTCATGAACCCCCTATCATTCACCGCGACATCAAGTGCGATAATATCTTCATTAACGGTGCCCATGGTGAGGTCAAGATTGGTGACATGGGTACTGCTGAAATGAAGTTGGGCAAGAAATATACACTTATTGGCACGCCCGAATTCATGGCACCCGAAATGTACGAGGAAAAAGGATACAATGAAAAAGTCGATATTTATGCTTTCGGTATGTGTCTGTTGGAAATGGTAACAGGGGAATATCCTTATGGTGAATGTAGAAATGCTGCTCAAATTTATAAAAAGGTGTCAGCGGTAAGTTATTTTGTATATCTATGATGAGGGACCCTGCTGTATCACTCATCTGCTTATTAATGTTGAATCGGTATAGGGGATTAAACCAGCCGCTTTGTCAAAAGTGCATAATCCGGAAATTCTCAATATCATTGAAAGTTGCCTTGGTCCGGAAGACCAGCGTATGTCAGCTCAAGAAATTCTGGAGCATTCATTTTTGGCAGTGGAGCCAGACGTCGTTCTGTTGGCAGCTGATCCAGACAATATTCATCTCACCCTACAAGTCGTTTTCAAGGGGATGGATAAACTTTCCGTCAAGTTTGATTTCAACGTAGAGACCGATACAGCAGAAGAAGTAGTGCGAGAAATGATCGATGAACAGGTGCTTCCTGAACGTTACCAACAACATATTACAAAGGAGATCAATCGCATTTTACGCGATATCAATAAGCCTACTGAATCGGAACAAGTGGATCAGGTCCATCGATCGGTCTGGAGAAGAGAAAGCGATATTCGCACCGAGTTAGACAGAACACGGAGAGAATTGAACCATGCGACAGATCGCGTATTGGAGATCGAGCAGAAATGCGAAGATTTCGAAACGAGAGCGAGAGCAGCTGAAAGTAGATATCGGGAGGCTTTGAGAAGTTTACGAGAGTTAGAAGAACTGAAAATGTCTGCAGCGACGTCACCTGTCACAGCGGGTAATCCGAATACTCCTACAACATCTGCTGCTGCGAATGAGGATGAAGGTCAGCGAAAGGCATCCATCATTGATAGTATGGCGAATATGTACATTTACACTGGGCATGCCGCACCCCCTGCTGCCGCCGCCGCCACCGCTGTTCCTGCAGAGGATAGAGAAAGAGAGAAATTAGTCAATCACATTTTAGATGGTATGGGTTTCGATTTTGATAGAAGATCGTTGCCATTAGCCGCAGTTCATTTACTTTGTTGGTTTTTTTTTTTTTTACTGCTTTAGAGTACTCCGATGACACAGATATCAGCGTGTTTGTAGGTGATTGCGCTCAGGCTTCCCATCGTAGTATCGACAAAGCGCACGAATGGGCTCGCAAGCTCCAAAATCAAGATATCATGACGGTTGGTGATTTACGTGATTTGCATGATGAAGATTGGGCTGGTATCGGTTTAACAGTTTTCGCTTTAAGGGCGTTAAAAAATATGTTGAAAGGTAAAAGATTAGCCGCAGCGCCAACCGGTAATACCATGACCTCTATCAGTACGTCAACCAATAATAACAATATACCTCCACCAACACCTGCAACACCCTCGCAAATGCCCTACTCTACAGTTCCATCTCCTCCGCCTTCCCAGACCATGCATTCACCTCCCCTTCCGCCAATATAAGCATTCCACCACAATGCTAAATCTGCCCTATGGTCTTTTTCTTTATTTAAAGGGTCTTAGCCATTGCCATGCCTGGCCCTTCTCCCCTTTCTTTATTTTACTTGTATCATTGATTGTTGCTTTCTTTTTTTTTTCGATCCATTATCATATATATGATGATATCAATAAATAATGTTACAAAAGCCCTCATAAAAAAGACAAGCAAACACAAAATCTTCTTTTATTTGATATACATAGTAAAGTACAGGAGTTGGAAAAAATGTAAATGATTAAAACATGTATTAGGGGCGAGGAAAAAAAAGCGAAAGGCGTAGGGTTATTGACATTGTTTTCCTAGCGTTTTTTTTTTGTTTTTTTTTTTTTTTTTAAAAAAAAAAAAAAACAAAAAAAAAAGAAACAATTGTTGGCAACGATTAATCCATCATCATAATATCATCATCAGCCTCATCTCTTCCCGTCAACATTTCATCTCTTGCTTGAGCGTGAACAATTTCACGACGAATTTCAGGTGAGATGGCATGATGAGGTTTCTTTCGAAGCACTTCCAAAATGATATCCTTCTGCTCACTCACCAAATCTTGCTTATAACGTTGAGCAAAGACTAACAAAGATTGATGCCAAAGGACAGGCATTTCACGGGGATCATTCATGAAACGAGCAAAATGCATCACCAGTGCATCCACGACCTTGAAAGGTAAAGCATATTTCTTATCGAGCAAGATACGGATGAAAAGGGAGTTGGGACCGGTATATTCCATTTCTGCTAAACGTAAAATAGCTGCGGATGAATGTAATACAGGGACGGAGACCTTGGCTAACACACTACCGACGATAGCTGCTTCTTTCAAGGTACAGTTGCCGGACTCGCAAAGAGGAAATAAGATCCCTTTGAAAAAGGCAGCAGGTCTGTAGAGTGATTTTTTGAGTGCCAAGTAATGATGGTAAGATAATTTCTTATTCTCATGAATATCGTCACGAATACGGTCCAAAAGAACGAGTGAAAAGAAACGTTGTACTTGCTTGATCTTCAAATTAGAAACAAACATACGAGTGGCTTCATAAGTAGCATGCGGTGTCCATGTTTCAGGTGAAGTGAGGTATAATATTTCTTCCCAATTAGCTAATGAGGGAATAATCTTGAACGCTTTGGGCAATTTACCCGATTTATAACGACTTAATAACTGACCGACCCTACAACCATAGCCATGATTAGTCAAAAGAGCATCCTTCCTTGGACAGTTACCCAACATGTGCCCTTACTTTGTATAAACTTCTACAACTTTGGGGTTCATAGAAGGTGATAACTCATCCTCTTTCTCAATCGCTTCTTTTCCTTCAGCTGCATTTTTCTCATTAATCTTCTCCATAATTATATCTGCTAATGTCTTTTTTTGTCTAGGTGCACTGGGCATAAACTTTTCCAATGTTTCTGCATCGGCTGCATCAATTTCAAGCTCTTCATAATCTGCATATTGATCTATTTCATCAATATCTTCTTCATCAGGGTCAAACCCTAAAGGGAACTTCTTTTTATCCACTTTCTCCTCTCTGTTCATAGGTTGGGGGTAAAACATGTTAGGCTATCAACTACGATCCTTCTGAAGACTGCAATCATTTTTCAAACAAACCTTTCTTCTTCATCAGCTTCCTGTTTCTCAATCTGTTCCTGTTGCTCTCTTGCGATTTTCAAAATTTTCTTGGATAATTTAGCATCCAAATATTCCTATGATGGGATCGATCGATGGTGTGATGATGACAATGAAGAACATGAGCTCAGCCGTTCAATAAATGCCCGTATTCAATTACTAGTTTAGTTACCTCTCCTGTGTCTTCGGCTCTATTGTTACGCTCAACGAATTTCTGTCGAGGTTGCTTTCTAAGAGTACTGGTTTCAGGCAGATCAGCTAACTGAACATGAAGGGGATCATGACGTTGAGAACGGGCTCCTTTGCTAGACTTGGTAGTTTCTTTTCCCATTTTTTAAAAAAGTTGAATTGATAGTGTTTGAGCGTAATTGAAGACGAACGAAACAAAAAATGGATAAAGAACAAAGAGATTGAAGTTTTTGCACAAAAAAAAAAAAAAAGGCCGTTGTGGCATAGACGAAGCTGTCATTTTTTTTTTTTTTGTTTTTTTTTTTTTTTTCCCTGATTCGAAGTTGTCAAAAAAAAAAAAAAAAGGCTGTTGTGACTAACAATGTGACTCCTCATAATCCTTATGCATGAAAGTGTGCCTGAAAAGTCATCCCTTTGCTTTTGCCCTCTAGGTGCACACACAGCTTTCATTTTCCGGTACTCAATTTGTGTCGTTAGGTTGCTTCTCAAAGTGAACGCCAATTGAATACATATGGGAGAAAAAGCGAACAGCAGAGGACATTTTTAGAGAGGATGTGCGTTTGTAATATGCTTCCATCATCCAAGGCGTACAAGGCGTATCTATTGCTTCGAGATAGCAAGGCAACCAAAGCATCAACGAGTTTTTCTCGACTGATAGAGCTTCTTCTTCTCTAGAGTGAATGCCTGACAGAGCCTCAGCTGGTGAATTAGCTAGCAGGTTCTTCGACATAGAAAACATTAGAATAATTCGCTTATTAAATCCTGCAGCTGGAATGCAATTATGCAAAAAACGAAAAAATAAAAATCGTCGAGTGGAGTTTTTTGGTGCCACATCATAATTTACTAAATCCTTTTTCAGACATACGTCCCATACGTTGAGGAATGCAAAACAACTCCATCGATCCGCTCCACTTACAGCTTCAATTAGATCCCAATACATATCAGGAATTAGAAGCCTTACGAGGCAAACTAAAATCGCTTCAAGAAACCATCGCTACTCATCTCGCCTACCTTAATGATCCAAACTTCCCATTTACTTGGCCCGATTTGCTCAACAAATTCAACATGTTGACCGCCAAATTCGCTACTCTCTCTGAAGATTTCTACAATAGTTTAACAGGTCAACATGCTACACTACCGAAACTAATGCTGCATCCATTTTTACCCACCACTACTGAGCAGGAAACGAATATTCTAAACGTTTTATTAAGAACAAAATTAATTCCTGATATCGAGAAATTGGAAGCAGAGACACATGCAGCAATAGCTCAAGAAATGGCGCTGGCGGACAAAGAGAACATAAATAGCACTTCTAATAACAATAACATACATATGGAGGATGAACAGTTGATCCATTCACAGCTCGATCAATGGAAAAGTATCCTTGAAAGGCATGATCGATTAGCAGGGAACGCGACACAATTTGTAACTGAGTTGAGTTCAGACCATCGATCCAATTTCTTATTGAGATATGAGGATCAACTCGATGAAGAAAGCGATGAAGAAGAAGACGAAGAAGAAGATCTAGAAGGAGATACAACCATGCAGCCAGCGACTACCGATATGAAGGAATGGGAAAAAATGGGCTTTCCTTCAGAAGAGGTTTGGAAGAAATGGAAGCTGGAATGTTTGATCAATTTCTATAGCAGTGGAAAGAGTGAACTTGTTGGAAGTGACTTGAAGAAGTTAGCCACTGCAGCAACAAAGAAATGAATAAGTTTTAATCTAACCTATTGAATACAAAAAGTCGACCACCACCACCAAAATCACTAATGTACATTACTGCCTCGAATCGATTAAGCGCTGCATGTATTACCCTACCTCTACATACCAAAATTTTCACATTTGCACAGAGATAACGAAATAAAAAGTTGGTCGCTCATGTATGTCAATATACCATGGGCTGCTTAGTTTGGTGCGCTAACATAGTTTAAAAGTTGCTATTTACAGACAAGCGTAGTTGATCCCGTAAAACTGTTTCCTGATCTGATTCTGAAAACAGTCAAATGAAAGAGTTATGCACTTGTCCCTTTTTTTTTTGTTCACGTGGCAATAAACAAATGCTGTCATTGCGAAAAGAGCATCATCCTTCACTCTACCGGACTCTCTGAAAGACCTTCTCCTTTTTTATAATAAATTTCATTGTGCAACAAAGGCAATAACAATTAAATTTAGATATTATATTAACTCTTTTATTGGTTAGTTTACCTTTGCTTTTTCCCCTTTTTTTTGTCTACTTAAACTGCAGTAATTTATTGTTTCTTTGTCATTTACACATTACTTCGACATCTCCATCAGACCATTGTAAACCCAAAAAAATTAAACAGTAGGATCTTTAAACGGGCTATTCTATGAACGGGAATAATATAAAAGTTGTTGTGCGTTGTAGACCTTTAAATGCCAGAGGTACCCTGAAAGAATATTGTTGACCTTGAGATGATAACAAAGAATATTACCTTTTGGAATATACGCCAACTAATCATTGAAACACCTTTTATTACATAAAGAAAAGGCTCGAGGCGCACAATGTCTCGTTCGAATGGAGGGCAATAAAACTATTCTAAGTAAACCTGGATTACCTTCATCCAAAGAAGTGGATATAGCACCGAAAGCATTTACATTTGATCAGTCTTATTGGTCTGCGGACAAAGAGGATCAGAATTATGCAGATCAAGAGAGAGTCTATAACGACCTTGGAAGGGAATTGCTAGATCACGCCATGAACGGATACAATTGTTGTATCTTTGCCTATGGTCAGACTGGTTCTGGTAAATCTTACTCCATGATGGGCTATGGTGAGGATAAAGGTATTATTCCGCGAACGTGTCAAGAACTCTTTGACCGCATTCGATCTGCCAAATCAGATACGACTGACTTTCAAGTAGAAGTGTCTTACATTGAGATTTACAACGAAAAAGTGCGTGATTTGCTCAACCCTCGCAACAAGAATAATTTGAAAGTGAGAGAACATCCAGTGCTAGGCCCTTACGTACAAGATTTGTCTCGGTTAGCTGTCAACTCATACGAGAATATTGATCAGCTTATGGATGAAGGCAACAAGGCTAGAACAGTCGCAGCGACGAATATGAATGAAACTTCATCGCGGTCGCACGCTGTTTTTACGATTTTTGTTACTCAGAAATCGACGATGAAGGATACGAAACAAACAACAGAAAAAGTGGCGCGTATTAGGTAACAACCCTTCTCTACAAATTGAAGCCTATGTATGTCCAAAGCTACAACATTCTGTTTAACTTATTTGCTTTGTAGTCTGGTCGATTTAGCCGGTAGCGAGCGTGCCAACAGTACAGGTGCCACCGGGGTACGTTTGAAAGAAGGCGCCAATATCAACAAATCATTAACGACATTAGGAAAAGTCATAGCCGGACTGGCTGAACAATCATCAGCCGAATCAAAAAGAACTGGAACGAAAAGACAACAGCAGAAAGAGACATTTATCCCTTTCCGAGACTCTGTATTGACCTGGTTACTGAAAGATTCTTTGGGCGGTAATTCGAAAACATGTATGATTGCAGCTATTTCACCAGCTGATTACGACGAAACACTCAGTACACTGCGATATGCAGACCAAGCAAAAAAGATCAAGACGAAAGCTGTAATTAATGAAGACCCCAACGCAAAAATGATGAGGGAGTTGAAGGAAGAAGTTGAGGCACTTCGTCAAGCACTTATGGTGTATGCTCCAGAAGAAGTTGAAAAGATAAAAGAGATTGCACATCCTGATCCCGCTAAAAAACAAGTAAACACTGCTGATACGAATGTTAGAAAAACATCTACATCAAGTGCAATGGCTACAACAACGTCAATAAAAGCACCTGCCTCAACTGTCGTCTTCACAGATGCCCAAGGAAATACAACAGAAATGACCAAGGAGGAAATGGTGGATCAATTGCAAACTACAGAAAAACTATTAAAAGAAATGAATAAGACATGGGAGGAAAAGCTTAATATGACAAAGAAGATTCAAGAAGACCGAGAAAAGGTCCTCAAAGATTTAGGCATCACCGTTCAGAAAGACAAAGTTTTTGGACTTTATACACCGAAGGAAACGCCTTATCTTATCAATTTGAATGAAGATCCTTTAATGTCGGAATGTCTGATGTATAATATCAAACCAGGCATAACATTTGTCGATCACGGCACAGTATATGAAGATGAGCATCATAGTGACAGCAACGCGTCCACAGAAACAGCAAACGATATGGAAAACAGACCAGAAGATAGCGCTTCCATTCGACTTAGCGGTTCTAATATTAGCAACAATCATTGTCATTTCGCAAACACGAACGGCACTGTTACATTATACCCTAGAAAAGGTTGCACAACTATGGTCAACGGTATGCGTATTACAGAACCGAAATTGCTTAAAAGTGGATACCGCATTATTTTAGGCGACCATCATGTGTTTCGATTCAATAATCCTACTGAAGCACTAAGAGAAAGGAATGAAAGCATACAACATCAGCAACAACAAAGTAGCAAGTCAGAAGACTCTATGAACGGTAGTATATTGACCACTCCCTCATCTCCACATGCTTCCGCATCTGAAAGGGACCTTTCTACACCCTCGCCGCCTCCGCCGCCTTTCAACAGCGAAATTGTGGATTGGAATTTTGCTCGTAAAGAAGCAATGCTCAATACTTACATCAATGAATCAAGCTTTGATAACTTTACAGACGAAGATTTGGAAAAACTTTTTGACGATGTAGCTAAAGTTCGCGTTATACGTCAACGACACCAATCTGTTTACTCAGATACAAGTACAATGCCTTCACATCGTACATCATATCAAAGTATTTACTCGACACGACCATCTTCCATTTCTTTAGAAAATGAAGACAATTACAGTACAACAAGTTCAAATTATATAACAGATAACACCAGTACAACCTCTTCCTCTCTACATTACCTACCAGGAGCCGAATCTTCTAACCCATCTGCAACGAAGCCTTTTTTGGACTCGCACAATCGCCACAGCTACAATGCCAACCTGAACCGTTTATCACAACGTTTTTCGTCGTCATCTTGTCAGCAATTGCTGCACCAGCATCAACAGCCCATGTCGTCGAAGGAAGAACGGCTTGCGAGAAAAGTAATTCAGCACTGGAGGTCGAAACGGAATGTATCTTTGGCAAAAACAATCCTTACTCATGATACCTATGTTCGGCAGGCAAACGAACTTGCAAAGAAAGCTGGCAAAAACGTCTTCTATCAAATGACAGTGATCGAAACGCAATTGGGTGCTAATGCTATTTCGCTATATGACGGGTCAACACATCATCATCAGCAGCAGCAAAGATCTATATCAGCTCAAATTGTAACTGATGTAGATTTAATGAAAGTTCGCAAACCTTGCATTGCTGTCAAAGTGATAGATTTGGATCATCAGTCGAGTTATATATGGTCTACTGAAAAGTTCATGGCCAGATTTCGATGTCTTCAAGGAGGCGGTGCTTACTTTGCTTCAGATCATCGAAAGAAATATGTGAAGAGAGGCGAGGATTTGTTTTACAATAATGATATTCCAGCTTATGTACTAGTGGGATTTGCCAAAGTTCCTTCAAGAAATCTCGCTACTCAAGTACCTGTGGAAAGCAGTCTTTCTATTCATTGTCAAAGCACAGGAGAATGTATGGGACAATTAAAAGTACTAGTAGCGCCTATTGCTCGATCCGTTCGTCATACGGTGTTGATGGAGCAACACCAGCCACGACCAGATGAAGATCCTCATCATTTGCTCCATGTGGGCCAGAAACTCGTTTTCGATATCTCCATCACCTCTATCGAAGGTGTCTCTTCTAAGCTCTTTTCCCAACTACACGCTCAATTCCGACTGTCTGCATTTGGTCAACATCTCGACGGTGTCTTTGCAACAGAACCTGTTCTGTGCCATTCTTCTACCATATATCTCAATTATCATCAAACATTGTCCATGGCAATTACAGAGGAGGTTTTAAATGCTATAGAGACACAAAATTTGATTTTTGAGCTGTATGGTAAACCAACAACAGAGTATTTAGAAAGACAAATACGGAAGATATATTCTATTGGTACTCCAGAAAATGCGATTGTGCCTCATAAGCCATCTGATGATGTGATAGCCACTATTCAGATATGTGAACTCACGCCGGATGGTGACTACAAACCTGTACCCGTGGAAACTGCCCCCTTAGGAGCAGGAGATGTGTTAGGGCAATACGACACGTTCTCTTTGCAGCAAGGCCAACAACGACGAATCAGCGTATCTATGTCTGGTTCAGCATCGTTAGAGAAAGTAATCGACATGTATATAGGCAGAATACGTTTGATAGACACCACAAAAAATCATCGTATGATAGACTCTCCTCATTACAGTAATAATTCACACCAAGATATTATTCCTCTCCATATTCTTCCTGCATCATCTACATCATCTTCCACCATTGCTGCTTTATCAAACGCATCTGATAAAATGAATCGTCGTTGTTGTAGTGCTCAAGCATCATGGGATAGTTCCCTTCATGATTCATTACTTATAAATGCTGTAACACCTAATCATCAAAAAATTCAACTTACTCTCTCCTGGACTGTCCGTCAGGATACAGCAATCTTGTTATTTGAAAAAGATATTTTTGTTCACATTAAGGACCATAACAAATCAGCATTGATGAAGAAGCGACTCCCTACTAATCCAAACAGCAACAGCAATAAACGATCTTCTGGATTGTTCAGTAATTTTTTTGCGACAAAATCATATTCGCAAAAGACACAAATAACAAGCTTATTTGTAATTCAGTATAAGCCTGACTTATCCGGAAATGCATTGATCAGTTTACCTCATACATCGTTGCCATCAGAGATCCTTCACTTAAGGAAGAAGGAGGAAATGTACCTTCGAGAAGAAGTTGAAAATATTCGTTTTAAAAACTATCTGCAAGCGCAACTTGATCGAATAGTCAATAGTAAGATTCAAAAGAAAGAAGGAGATGAAGGGCTTTGTCTGGTAGACGCACAAAAAATTATCAAAATATGGAAAAAGAGACAGGATGACAAAGCCTTCTTATCACCTAATTCAAACACATTGTTTGAAAATGTTGATAACCGCAACAACGACAGAAGTACTGCTCTCATTGTGAAACGGTGGAGACCTCATGTTCACCAACTTTTATTGCCTAATGCAGACAGTAAATGTAGAAAAGGCTATCTTCTGGGCAAAAATATCACACATACCAATATGGCTGACAAGGAAGACAAGTGGGAAAGATTTTGGTGTGTTTTGATAGGGTAAATGCAATTGTGAATCATTTACTTTGAGAAAAGAATCAGAGAGCTCAACACTTCGACACATTTTTTGTATAGGCCATTCTTAGTATTATACCTTGATCAGTCAGAAGTAACTGAAATTAATATACTTCATATTAAGCGAGCAACTAAGCAAATAATAGCAGAAAATGCAGCAGAAACATCCACGGTACGCACTTTCATAGCCTTATAAAAAGTTGAGTGGTAGTTGTACTAACACATCTTTATTTACAAAAAGAAAAAGCCAAACAAAGCTAAAACACTATTGAATATCGATACCTTTCACGAATCATATACTTTTCAAGCACCGGAAGAGTCCGTCCTGGCTGACTGGGTCACTACTATGGTCTCCAAAATAACAACTATGTAAAAAACTAATATGTATATCATTCACTATCTCTCTTTTTTTTCCTTTTTTGTTATCTTATGTACACATTTTTGTAATAGTAATTCCATTTTATATGCCTTCATTACATTCTATACCTACTTAAGCTGCCTATCTTGCAGCTTTATATACTCTTCTTTCACTTGTGTAAATTTTTTATAACTATGTCTTCTTTTTTTCCTTTTACCGTCTCTATAAAGCATAAATAAAATGAATACCTTTAGGATTTTAGGTAATACCTAAAAAGTCATGACCATCAGAATGTAGTAGCAATAAAACCCTCCATCTAAGGCTGATGCTATGCAAATTTACTGAATAACAACAATTTCCGAGGCGCATTTACTTTTTATCTATTACTTCTGACATCCAAAGATGATTCGATTTGAATATGTACCAGTTTTTTTCTTAAGAACAATATTTGAATACTTTCTATGAGATAGTTCATCAGAGTGTTTCGGACATTTACTTTCGATGGGCTCCTGACAGAATGATAGTAAGTGGATAATAACTACTTGTTTGCACGTATTTGTGTCAATAATCAAGCCTTTTTTACAGAGATAAACGAGTTATATCATTTACTTGGGCAAATTAGACGCATATTAGCAAATCTGATCTTTTAAGGCGGCTATTATAGCTTTACTTGTAAAGGTTGGCATTGAACAGCTGCACTAATACAATATCAGGATAATGGTCCTTTTGAATGCTGATACGAAAATGGGTGATATTGACCCCAGCTACCAAAAGTCAGTTGTTTCCGAAAAAGTGTGATTACAAAAGTACAGTACCCTTGATACGTTGTGCTCCATGAGTTGCAAGTGTATAATGACCAGTTACTTCCATCTCTGTAATATTGAGAAAATGTTGCCGTTGATATGAGTTATGCAATTTTTTCAGTCCCAAGCAGACGTTGGGAGATATATACCCACAAAATTAAATAATAATCTATATGATACAACTAGGAGCACTGCAATAGAATTATAGAGACATCAAGTATAAAAGCAACTCGAAAAATGGATATGATTATCACAACTTGTAACATATTCAAGAACATTTCAAATGGAGTCAATACATTATTGTGCCGTTTAATTTGTTTCTTAGCGTCACCGATAGCATCACCGTATCAAATTGCTGAAGTGATCCTTGAGCATACAATATTAGCAGTTGGCAATGGTGTCCAATTCAAAGAACAATAATCATAGTGATTTATACTTCCATATCCATTTGGTGAGCAGTACACTGTACGAACATATGGTTTTCAACGAATCAAAAATAATTGAGAAGGGCCTGTACAGCAGTAAATTATCTTTCTGGTTACTACATCGATAATGCTAGTGAGCAAACAACTCCCCAGTTTTTTCATACTGTACACATGACGATTTAAGTTCTAAAGCTATTTAACCATCATCTTTGAGTGATTGAAGTTGATATTACACTAAGTGATCTTGAAACAAGAGAATGTTGCGTTACCACAACGGTATTTATAAAGGAATTCAGAATAGAAGTACAAATAATGTTACAAAAGAGTGTAAAAAAACGCGACAAGTCTATAGTAGGAAAAATGATATAGGACATGGAAATCGATGGTTTGAATTAAGGTGAGGGAATGCGCTGGGTGATTAATCGTAATGCTGCTGCTGCTGTTGTTGTTGAATGGTATCTTTGGCTGCTTTAATCAAAGGCGTTAAAGTGTATAAGGGATCAGCTTTGCGTAAGAAGGGATGCTTTAATAGTTCAGCTGCAGTAGGTCTGAAGGCTGGATTGACTTGTAAGCAAAGGAATAAAAAGTCTTTGAAGATATCACTTAGCGATTCGGGATTTTGCAAATCAGGTGTACCATTGTTGGCAATAAGGTAGAGTGCTCTTAGGGGATTCTCGTTTAGATAGGGCGGTTCCCCTTCGACCATTTCTATGGCAAGAATACCTAGAGACCATATATCTACTTTTTGATCATAAGGCTTTCTTGTGACTACTTCTGGTGCCATCTAAATTCCATGGTAGGTGCATATAAAAGTTAATTTTCTTGTATAACATGTATTAAGTAGAATCTGAGGTAACCTTACCCAGTACGGTGTTCCGACTAAGGTTGTACGCTTGGATTGAGGTTCATGAAGTTGAGCACAGAAGCCAAAGTCAGCTGAAAGTTAGGGGAAGAGAAAGAAACGATCGTCAATCCATTATTCAACACGATATCTTTCTCAGAAATTCAAAAACTACTTACTTAATTTGATATCGCCTTGCATGCTAAGCAAAACATTATCGCTCTTAATGTCTCTATGTATCACACCGTTGGCATGAAGATGCTTTAAACCTTCTAAAATCTCTTTACAAATGGCAGCAATTTGGCCTTCCATGATCATATTACATGTGACTACGTCGGTCAAGCTACCACCTTCCATGTATTCCATGACTACCCAAAGATCACCATTCCACAAATAGGATTCAATGAAATTCACAATGTTTTTTTGTTTTGATCGCTTCATCACTACAATTTCATTGATAATCAATTCTTTCTTGGGCTGCTTTTCCAAATTCATTTGTTTGATAGCCACAGGCGTATCCAGATCCTTGCGATGGGCGATATAAACACCGCCGGATGCTCTAATATTTCAATAAAGTCTTTAGCTTTTACAAAAATACAGTTTTCATGAAACTAATACTATGATGGCCGCGATTGAAACTTTACCCTTGGCCAATTTTTTCCATGTTACTATAGATGAGTGTAGGGTCTTCATTAATACATAATTCTTGTAGGCTACGTATAACATCCCTATCTTTCATTGCTTTCTTATGCTGATCTTTTTTGGGCGGCCTTGATTTCACTGTGCCTGGGGGAGCCGACGCTAAAGATATTTCATCACTATGATGGCTCTGTTGATTGTGTTGGCTCTCATCGTTGTCTTTCACACGAGTCAATGGGAGTAGTTCTTGATCTCCATCGCCAAATTGTTCGCTAATGGAAGCTGTTGAATCCGAATGAACAGAGTCCGTTACCTGTAGCTTTTCTCCTTGTTGCCGTTGCTGCACATGCTGCTGGCGAATACTACTACTGCTACTACTACTGCCCCTACTATTTCGCGAAGATCCATATTCGTTAGTGTGACTGGATTTTGTTATTCGTAGAGTGGAAAATCGTCTTAAAGTTTTATGCTTTAAACTTTCGGCTGATGTAGACTTTCTATTATTCTCAGTCAAATTAGGATCTACTCCAGGCGGCGGTGAGGAGGAAGACGCAGCCGTTGTGGTGTCTGTGTTAAAGGAGGAAACAGTGGAGACAGTTTTGGGAATCTTGTTCCAGACGTCTTCCTCCATTGCCTCTTGAGTGGTTCCTTGTAAAAATTCAATAGCATGTATGACAGCCTACAGTAACAAAAGTAACAGTTGTCAATAGCATATACACAATGTAGTAGGCAACGGGCAGTCCTTCACCTGTGGATTCTTCTCTTGTTCCTGCTTTGTAATACCACTTTGTGTAAGCATGACTTGCCATTCTTTGGGTAAACCAGTGAATACACCAGTAGAAGGATCAAATCCTACATGTGTAATATGCACGGTATTATAGGGTGCTGATATATTCATGGGCGTTGAAGAGCCATTACTGCTGCTCGTACTGTTGCTACCATTACTGCTACTACTATTATTATTTATAAAATCTAATAGTAACACACATTAGTTCTGCTCTTTGAAAAAAAAAAATGAAGGGTATGTTATATTGTCATACCATTAAAATTGCCCATGAATTTGTCTAAAACACCTTTTAATTTTGTTTTTTCTCTTTTTGTAGTCTCAGTGCTGTTATCGGATATAGAGTGCTTTGCATACGAACTCTGAGAAAGAGGTCGTGTCAAGTCTCCTGCTCGTTGAGATGACGAAGAATCTGGACTAATCTTTGTTGAATCAGCAATCTTAGACATAACGAGCTGAGCAGTAGTATTTGATATGAAGATGCAGAAAGAGCACTTATGTGTAGAAGCAATGTAGAAGCTCAGGGATTTTCAAAAGCTTTTACTGGCTTTGCGGTATAAAACGTGGTCAGAAAGAAAAAGGAAAAGAAAAAAAAAAGAAAGAGCACGGACTTGACTTTGTTGAAGAAAAACTTCGAGTTAAAAATGGAAAGTGGTTAAATTACTCAATTAAAGGAAAAGTGGAGACAAAAGGTACTGCACAGGTGTATTTGAGACATTTGGCAAAAAGAATTTTGGACAGCAATCGGTTCCTCAAAATTTCCAACTTGGACTAAATGCTGTATGTCGCTCTCTACACTCCCAAGCTTCTATCCATTTTGAGTCTGTTGAAAGCAAATTAGCTTTGCCTTAGATACCCTCTCTTATTTTATTGAAGGTGACGTTTCCTATTACTGCTTTTCTAACAAACCTACTTAGAATTTTCAGATGACTGGAATATAAATTTCAGATTTTGTTAGTAAAACGTTGGGACAAAATGTAAAACTTTTAACGACCTACCTGTTTTTGTTTAGAACCTGCCAAAAGGAACCGGATGTGATCCGGTGAATGCGGAGTAATGAGCAAGATGGCTTTCTTTCAGCAATGCTATATAGCTTGATATAATGGACTCTTTTTCTTTTTTTCACAGAGTTTCTGTCATTACTACGAAATAAAATACACGTTAGCGTATGCAACACAAGAGGGCTGTCTTTCTCGGATTTCTAAGATAGTCAATGTTTGCACAACCATTTTGCTTACCTTTCGTTCGGTCAGCGTCCTTGTTCATCATGCCATTGCCTTTGCTTTGTCTTTCAGAAATCTTAGCAAGTCTGCTATATGACTTTTGGTAGGTTATTCCTTGTATGACAATTTTTGAAACTTGTTGCGGTGGCCGTTGTTGATTGCCAGCTTGTTGACTTGTTTTGATTGTCTTTTGATTCTCTTCTTTTTCTATGCTCTTACCCTTGAGTAAGTATTTCCGAGCAGTTTCAAGGTTTATGAATTTGATGAATATTTGCAAGTTGCATGACATGAGGAGCATAGATAGGGTACGTAACATATTTGCTGTCTTTATTAAAGAGTTTTGTCTGTCACTGTTTCATCCTCCTCCTATGATTACTTTTTAATTTGATGAATCAGACCACTTGGCTCCTCATACTTTGACAAGGGCTAAAACATCTATTAGGTATTACATTCTAATCAGCAACAACGATAGCATTCGTAGTAACAGCAACAGTAATGATGGCAGTACCGAGATAAACTCTCTTCTTGTGAAGGGTATTATTTCAAGTTGCTTCCAAAGGCTTTAAAAATAGTAATAGTATGAATTTAAGCATATAGGTCACGATTCGAAGATAATGCCACAGCAATTATATGCTATAAAGATGGTCATGATCAAGACTATTCTGAAATGCGACTTTTCCATAAAAAGCTTTTCAAAAGTATGTGTTCACCAAGGTTTTTTTTTTTTTTTTAACCTACTAATGGCTTTCTAAGTGCATACGCACTTTTTCCATAAGGCGACAATACTTTAGATTTTAAATATGGAACCTTTTCTCGCTTTTAATGAGTGCCTGACATAAGAAACAAAAAAAAAGTATAACCTTGTCTCAAATTCCATAATGAGTTTTAAGCAAGTCTCAATATTTTTTAGCTCAATGTCTAAATTTGTCTGTCTTTAAATAGAAAAAGCTGTCTTCTGGAAAAGAGGAGTTTTGGGGGAGGGAGGACATTTGGGCAATTGTTTTTCAACTTCCCGTTTGCTGGTCAAAGCGGAAGCACAGCTTGTTTTGCTTTTACAACTTCTGTTCCATTTCAACAAGCCAGTATTAAGAAGAATCTTGGAAGAAGAAACGTATGGCTTGTGCACTTGTGTGAAAACAGCCATTGCAAAAAGAAAAGCATGCAAAGTTTTTATTGTGGTAGTCAGCTGATTGTATTTAAGCTACTAGGTTCGTTAGGATTTGAAGGGTTTTTTCTAGAAGCTTTCTTTTTACGTAATTCGCTTTTCCACCTTTTACGATGACGGGTAAAGAGGATGAATTACGAACAAGAGCATTTATGTAATAATAATGACTACAAGTACAGAATTCTTTATCATTCATAAGAGAGTATCTTTTACCTTCGATTATAAACCGGTTTTCAGAGATTCATCCACTTCAATGGAACCCTGTCAAAGATTTGCACTGTCACGCTTATCCATTGCATAACAAAAAATCATTCGATTTTTTAAAGGACTACTTGGTTCTTTCAACTTGTTGGATATGCGATTTGTCACTTACCATTCTGCAGAGGAGTTTAAAAGATGATGATGCATTAGCATCTAAGATTTTCATTAGAAGCCTAAGTTTGTCAAATATGTTTCCTTTAACGAAAATGGGTTAAATGCATGTACTTCCAACTTCCAAAGATAACGATAAAAAGTAACCTGCTCTGAATCCTGCCAATCCCTAAATTAAACGGACCAATAATCGACATAATTCATGCAAAATGTGTAGAAAGGTCCGCTTCAGTGTTGAAAAAGAAAAAAACTCTTCCCCCGTTCTTCTTTTCATTACTGTTTGCCATAATTACTGAAGCAAAAAAACCGAAAAATAATGAAGCAAAAAGATAGCGCTACTGCTCTTATGGGCGCCTACAGAGGCTCTGATTCAACACCTCACAGAAGAATATTAATAGGCTATGATCATTCAAAAGTCTCTAACGCAGCCATGGAATGGATCGTTAAGAAAAGAATGATCTTTCCGGATGACGATATTACTTTGGCAATAATTGTCAATGACGACGCTGTAACAGTGGAAGGCACCTTTGGATTGGAGTCTTCCATCGCTGGTTCTAGTAGTTGGATTGCAGATGATTACAAAGAACGGGTATCTCAATTAGAAAAAGATTCATGTGACGCACTTCGACAAGTCGTTGCGTGGTTTAAGAGTAAAAATGTAAGAATAACTAGCTGCCGTCCTTGTCAGTCCACCTTTTGACATATGAGTTGCGAAAATAATGGCAATGCTCAAACTATCTCTATTCTACTGTATATACGTATAGATTACAGTCAATCCTAGAGTATTGAGTGGAGATCCGGGCGAGACATTACGGGACTTTGCAGAAGCAAACAACGTAGATTTGGTCATTGTTGGAAGTCGTGGCTTGGGATTTTTTAAGAGGTTAGTATGATAGAGAGACGTGGACGAGACGACCAGCAAGTACATTAACCTACAGATACAATAATGGATTGCTATACATAGACAATTTATTGGATCAGTATCGGATTATCTGACCCATCATTTAAAGTGCTCTGTTTTGATTGTAAAGGACGATCATAGTACAGCATCCGAGGAATTAACTGAGTAACGACGATAAATGTAATATGTGGATTCAATTACAACGTTCGTAATGAAAAAAAAAAAAAAAAAAGGAATGTATTTCCCTATGAGATTTGAGCGAGATGATGACAGAAATTGTAAAGAAAACAGTTTTTTGTTTCAAAAGCTAATAACAACAGAAACCAATACATTTTTTATATACTTCTTATACATATAATACGTTTTTGTTTAATGTTGAATCATTCTTGGCATCCAACTAATTAAACATTTGTAACAAAATTACATACGGACGTCTCTGTGTTTAAAAGACAGGAGACAGGAGGATGATGAAGTCAACTTTTCAATATCTTTAATTCCTTTATCCATTCGTCTATCAACGCCAACACAGTAAAGTTGCTGTAAATAGGGTATTCTATAAGTAAATGTATGTTCAATGACAATATCAGCAAGGCCTATAAATATGCGGCAAAGTCTGCTTGAATCAATTCTTATGCTTCGTCTGCATCAATAATGGATGTATCCTTCACAATTGTTTTGGTTTCATCTAGCTTGTCTAACAATGCTTGTGCCCGCTTTACGTTATCTTTTCGTGACGCACGAGCTTCTACGTTATCAGGCCCACAGATAACACTGTCTAGATCAAATAATGCATGCATGAGCTGCTCGTTCAAATAAGCTCCTGTATACACTAGTTTCTTTTTCTCTTTGTTTGTTCTCGTAGATTGCGCTAAATATTCTTTCACACTTTTTTCGTATTTCTGCACTTCTGCTGCGATCTTGGTGTCCAAGTTCGATCGGATCGTTTGTAGCTGAACCAACATGTTCTGTTCTTCTGCTGAAGTTGTTTCCAGCGGTTTATCTTCCGTAGTCTGGCTGTCTTTCGTACGAGTATGTTCGTGTTGTTTTTGTCTCTACAGCGGTCAAAAGTTTAAAACCTGAAAGGCAAGTTTTTTCAAGGATGAAAATCTGTATTTTACCATAGTTTTTAAAGTAATAAAGCAACCCGATCGAAGTCCATAAGCACTAAGAGGTAAATCATCTTGTGTCATGTACGCTACAAAAAAAAAATTATACTGAGTGAATTGACAGCTTTCCTCTTTTAAGCGATTCTTCATCGTTACCACCAAAAGCGTTGATCTTCATGAATTTCGGATCGATTCCCGTTATGTGGTGACAGGTTGCTTTGAGTTCACGAACTGTTGTGTCCTGTAATTCTTTTGTACCAGTGAACTCTACAGGAAACCTCTTTCCGTTCCATTTAACGTATAATATTGCCGACATGCGTATAATATTACTTTTAGAAGCTGACAGAAAAGGTGTCAGAACAATTCAAGTTGTACCTATAAAAAACTCCACTAGACGCTGACAAACTCCACCAGTTTTGAACTGCCGATAATAGGAAGGTATGATGAAATAGTGGAAAAGCTATGGTTTTTTACGACATACCCCTCTCAGTTGAGAAGAACGTTCAGACCACAGTATCAGAATGTCACTGATACATATACGGATGGTGGGAAACGAAAAAACTATCATTCCCTCACAGAACCGTGCCTATTTTTTGAAAGATTTCTCTTATCCATTTTCCGATTAAACATGAATTTTAGATGAGTCAACGTTGGCATAAACCCCATCTTCCCTTCATCTGATGGTAGTATGGTTTAAGAACGGCCTCCTTTGCGAGAAAGGACTATCAACCTTTTTTTTTTTTGTCTTGTTAGCGTGTTTAAAATGGGGCAATTCTGGGCAGATTCAATTCACCTTAAAAGCTTGGACTTGATCCCATCTTTTTATAACTAAAAGAATTCAATATGAAACTTATCGTAGCACTGCAGTCGACAATAAACTACCATAATTGATCGAAGGTGAAGATTGAGGAGTCCAGAAAAATCAAAAAATTGTTAAAGGAATAATATGATCAATATAATTAACCAACAGTTCAACGTATTGTATGAACTGTGCTCATGAAAAGACACGGCATTCCTTAGGATAAAAAGCGCTATTGTCACGCATAATGAAATTGTTGAGAACGCTGGTTTTTTTTTGTTTTTTGTTTTTTTTTTTTGTCAAGAAGTTCAGATAAACTACAAGTAAAAGAGACTTGACCAGCTTGTTATACGTCAGGATTGCTTGGCAGATTTGTATGCTCACCATCTTTAGAGGATTTATTTCTAAATGACAACTTTTGAACTTTTTTATTGCTAATCCAGTCAGTACCAAAAGTAGTACAGCAGCGAATAATCGTACATATACAAAAGCCATTTATGCGTAGCTGTGTGAGTGTACTAATTATACAGTTATTAACCTATGCACTTTAGAAATAGCCATATATAGCTAGATCAAATTTTAATTGTTTGCGCTCTTATAAGGAGAGAAAACGATACCGAATTATGTTCCCAGGCAGATGCCTCATTATGCAGTCGTTTAAGGGATAACGTCGCTGAATATGTTGTATACTACCTAACAAGTAGTCCAAACCACAGCCCTCATCAGTAATAAAGGAGTCTTTTCTTAGGGACGACATGATTGTATGTTGCAATACCTACAAATACAGAGCTCTACCAGCACGATTATACTATAAATAAGTCAGATGTTTTTGATGACATGCGATGATTACAAACCTAATTACCGATCCTAATAACAAAAACAAGCAAACATGCGCTTTATGAAAACCAATGCAACGTTTGCCCCCCCTCCTCCTTATTCTCAACTCTGTGCGACTCCCCTTTCAAAAAGTATAAATTGAGTGCAGTTTTGCGTTGCTTTTCTGCGTTTTTTTTTTTCTTTCTTTTCTTCCCCTTTCTCTTTGTCCCTTTCAAGCCTCATTTATGGGTCGTCCACTTATTAAAAACCCTTTCTCGCTTTGATCGTTTTTCGAGCAAGATGTGCTTTGCCTCCTAAACGTTATAGTGTGAAACTCTTCGAGGGTTTGTCTGGTGACCCAGCCGCCTCTTCCTTAGGTAGTTACGGAGGGTTCCTAATCTAGTCATTGTCTTCGGACAAGGGTACAGCTTTAAATATACGGAGCAAGAAGATTTGTCGCTACCATTTCGATTGTAATGCTCCCTCATGATGAAAGCATTGGCCAGTATATTGCCCTTCAGTAGCTCATTGAGATTTCAGGTCTTGTGGAGGAACCCTGAACCCAGACTTATTTGAAACCATATATTGCACTTACGGGGGTGATTCTCCTAGGTCGTACTTCAGTACGATAGACGGTATAGGACTGTGACTAGCAGTTACTGGAGTCTAGATGGTATATGTGTTTCAGATTGGCACTATAATTGTCGAAATGCTGCTTTCTCTATACGGGACCGTATGCATGTTGGTCCGATTTGTTCGTGATTTGGCCAGTGACCATATATAATACCCTGCCCGGCGTTGGTGCGGTTCCTCTGCGTAGGCCACTTCCACATTCTTGGCAAAGGAAGGTATGGGGTATTTTGGTTCAGTGCCTGGTTTTTTCTGAAGCTTCGAAGCCATATTGCCAGGTTATGCTAAAGTGAATGGAAAACCAGATCATTGTCGCACTTCTGCCTTAGTAGCTTCGGCCAACGGGATGGGACTCAGAAGTTCTTTTTGGGGTCAGATAGCTTTCTACTTTCTCGTAGTTGGCCCTGTCAGTAGTCAATGCTATTATAGCATTTGATGAAGCTAAAAGGAAGCTTTTTTATATTTAAAAAAAAAAGAAATAAATATACTTTATGGCACGTTGCTTCTTCTACCTTACTTTCATTGAGTTTCTTCGATTCCTTTCTTCTTGAATCGTCTGATGTTCAATGGATTTGAAAGCCTTTCTTTTTCATATTCTTTCTCTTTGTTGATTCGATCATTTCAGCTTGTGAGTTCAAGTCATCGTATTTTCTGTTGATACATTTTAAAAGCCTGATGTACGTTCTGCTTCAAATAGGCATATTTTTATAGTTTGTAAGAAAGCAGATACTTTGTGTAGAAGATTAGGGTTTTTATAAGCAATCAGCCTTAAATTCAAATATTGTACGCACAAAAACCTTTACAATCTTCCACGCTAAATTATTTTATTCTTCGAGTGACTATGAGTTTATGTTCGAAAAGAAGGAACCATCAGGAAACAATCAATGGTTAAGCGTGTTATATTAACCAGGAGCGGTTTCTTTGGGACGTTCACAATACTTGAAGTATATTAGTAAAACTCATCCGCCTTCTGGATAGTAGAGATAGTATAAAGGGATCATTGCCATGGTGTCACCTTTCTATTTTAAAGCAGTGGCTAAACTTTTTTGCAAGCTTGTTCGAGGCGAAAATCTCCAACAGATAAAAGTGTACAACAGAGTTTGAGTATTGAACATCGATGAAATGATCTACTGGCTATCTAACGGGCTCAAAATACTTTTACCTGTCATCTTCCATTTGAATATAGGTCTGAGCCTGATAGCAATTTTGAAATTAAAACAAAAATAGACCCAACTTGTTAGAAATTATTTGGTTGTTCGACCAGAGCAGATTCATGTTGAACATATTTTCATTTTGGTATATTGGAAAACTGCTCCTGTTCCATGATTTTTGGCAAATGCTCCATATCGAACTCATATCAATACCTAAGAGTCTGTTGGAAAGTGGTTTAGAAAATCGATACTTTAGGACTCTATAGCTGTATTTCGCAAAACTGATGCATATTTTTAACGACTGACAGAAACATTTGCACATTTAAACTCTAGTTATTGAAGACACTTTTTTGAGGATTGCCAGAGGCATTCGTCACTCAAACTCGTTGCGTTTGAGGGAAGCCAAAATGTAGCAGTTGGTGACGAATCAACTAATAAAACTAATGAAGTTAAAATAATCAATGATATAGTTAACTAACTAGATTAATTAAGTTAGAAATGGTCGATGACATAGTCTATCAATCTTTATCGCTACTCATATGAACGTCAGTATCGTTCCACTCTCTCTAACTCTTGGGCTGAGGTTGCCTGGGAGGCTTGGTCTTAAACTTTAAAGTTGGCTTATTAAATAATAAGTATATGTTTTTATTCAGTATTTGCTAAATTATCATGCATTTATGAACAGATAGTTCTCCGTCATGAAGAATGCCATCGAGCGCAAACCAACAGAACCATCTTCATCAGCAGTGTTGAATGACATGATTGTGAAAAACAACCTAAACAGCGGTTGGATCGCTATAATCTAGACACTTTTACTTCACTCTCAGGGTGATTCACACCCTTCTTATCGTATATACTGTGAGTAGACGAGATATCTCTCATAGAACGTATAAGGGTACGATATGAAATGTGTAGTTGTTAAAATATTGCTTGGTTTGTGTTATATGAGCTTTATGAATACGTTTGACAAGACCCTGTTCATTCATTTCAAAACTTTAAAAAGTTGAAAAGCAAAGTACTTTGCCAAATTGAGTTGAAATTGCCCGATAGGCTCAAACATGCCCTTCCTTTTACTAAAACTTTTACTGCTAGCATAAACTTACAGCAACCGAGGTTGTCGGTCAAAGCCATCTGAGACCTTTCGGCAATTTCGCCTGACTTTTTTCCATATCGCACGGGAAGGTCAAAATAACCTTCAATCATGCAGATGAAATGAAAAAAGGTTTTTCTGAAAGGGGTAATGCGTGAAAAATTTCCCGGTAAAGCTGACCTAGAAAATGTTTATACAAGTTACAAAGCGATCATTTTTGACTTTTTTTTCAAACTTTCTTCGTTTTATCTTGTCCGTTCCCGTTTGACATAGATAGCTCAATATTCATGTCCACTATTACCACTGCTTCATTTCCCAAAAACAACCCGTCGTTTGTTCTTCAAAAGATAGACGAAATTACTTTTGTAAGTGATGGTATAACCACAAGAACCATTTTTGATGTTACATAAGGACAACTGTCAAAACTCACCAAATGAGTTGTATTCGTAGGAAGAGAGACCTATTCCGGTTGCTGGCCCTGGGCAAGTCGTTGTAAATATAAGAGCTACTGGAATATGTGGTTCTGATGTACACTATTGGAGACATGGAAGGATTGGACATTTTATTTGTGACGGGCCTATGGTCTTGGGTCATGAATCTGCTGGTATTGTTGCCTCTGTTGGAGAAGGCGTAACTACCTTAAAAATAGGAGATCGTGTTGCCCTTGAGCCTGGCGTTCCCTGTCGTATGTGTGAAATGTGTAAGCATGGTAAATACAACTTATGTCCAGATATGGCCTTCGCAGCTACTCCCCCATACGATGGTACACTTTGCAACTATTATAAACATGCAGCGGATTATTGTTACAAGTAAGTTTGGGTAATGTGTGAAGGAGGGAGGTTCGTAATGAAATAAATGTCAACTAAAACGCGTATACATGTGGTAGACTTCCAGATAATGTCTCGCTCGAGGAAGGTGCTTTAATCGAACCTTTATCCGTAGGTATCCATGCCTCAAGAAGAGGTGAAATCAAATTAGGTGACCGAGTGTTTGTATTTGGTGCTGGTCCTGTTGGTCTCTTAACTGCCGCTGCCGCTAAGGCTGCTGGTGCTGCACATGTTACTATTGCTGATATCTCTGAATCCAGAGTGAAGTTTGCAAAGTCTTATATTGCAGATGAAGTAGTTCACTTAACAAATAAACCCCCAAAAGATCAGGATACCAACGTTTTTGCCAAGGAAGAGGCTGACAGAATCATTCGAGCCACTGGAATTCAGCCTGCCGATGTCGTATTTGATTGTACCGGTGTTGAAGTTTGTGTGCAGATGTCTGTTTTTGTAAGTACAATACGAACAACTAGAAGGGTTCGCTTCAATCCAGTGGGTATAATGTTGGACGACTAATTTATCCTTATTCAATTCAATTAAAAAATGTAGCTTGCCAAGAATAATGGTAAGGTTGTTTTGGTTGGTATGGGACCCTCTGTGCAGTCAATCTCTGTAGCAGATGTTTCCGCCAGAGAAGTAGATGTTCGTGGTGTTATGAGATACTGCAATGTAAGTAACAACTAGTACTTTTGTGTAGTCGTGATCTAGGCTAAACTCTTTGCGTGACTGTTGATAGACTTATCCCACTGCGGTCGAAATGTTGGCAAATGGCAAAGTTGACCTTAAAAGCCTTGTTACTCACAGATACAAGTTTGAAGATTCCCTTAAAGCGTTCGAGCATGTAAGGGCCGGTCTTGAAGGAACTATCAAGGTCGTCATTCTTAACGATCAAGAATAATGTTTAAAAAAAGAGAAGGAATACAAAGTTGCATTCAGTATATACCTTTAACTTGTCTATAATTCAAAAACATTTTTAAATAATAAAGTAAGATGGAGTATGAGAATTATATCGCTAAGTTTATTATACTATGTATTGGACAATTTCGTGTTGGAACAAAATGCTGTCGCTCGTATGCTTGCCCAATATCAATGGTCGTATCATAATTATGCAATTTTTTAGTCACCGCCCATAAATTTCATCACCTATTGTGTGCAAAACTGTCAAATTTATTATCACTCTTTCATTCGACGTCTATTCCGTTCAAATGGGTCATTTGTAAATGTCACTCACCAGTTGATTTTAAGAATTGGAGCTAACGATCAATGATATTTTAGAATCACTCTGGCAACTTGCTCTCTCAACCAATGGGCGTTAGATTTTGAAGGAAATCTCAAGCGTATATTAGAAAGTATCCGTGTGGCGAAAGAAAGAGGCGCAAAACTACGTGTAGGTCCTGAACTCGAAGTAACGTAAGTAAACTATTGACATAGGATGTTGAGAGCCAAACATTCTACTCACGCGCCATTTTGCAAACATCTCTATGTAGTGGCTATGGCTGTCAAGATCACTTTTTGGAAGGTAAGCAGCACAAAGGAAGACGAATAATTGAAGGAGTGCTCGTAATGAATGTATGAAATGTCTTTCTAGGCGATACATATTTACATGCCTGGGAGGTTTTGGCTGAGATCATTCAAAGTGAGGAAGCAAAGGATATGATTTTAGATATTGGCATGTACGTTAAAGTATGAAAAAGTGTAATTGGACAGCAGTGTGAAAGACTCATACGAATCTTTCAAAAACTATCTGTAGGCCCATCATGCATAAATCTGTGAAATATAATTGTCGTGTCATCATCGCCGACGGTAAGATTGTATTGATTCGTCCCAAGATGTTTTTAGCCAATGACGGCAACTATCGTGAGCTGCGTTTCTTTACTCCTTGGACACCAAGAAAGGTCGAGCAATATTACCTTCCTCGTATGATTTCAAAAATCACCAAACAGGTAATACAGGAAGAGTGCAAGTTTTAAGGCAATGAAGTTTTATATATTGTCTTTCGTTCCTATTAGGTATTGGTTCCCATTGGTGACTGTGTGATTAGTACTTTGGATACTTGTATTGGTTGTGAAACATGCGAAGAACTGTTTACACCTGCCAGCCCTCACATTACAATGGGTTTGGATGGTGTAGAGATTTTCACCAACAGCAGTGGTAGCCACCATGAATTGCGTAAATTGAACACTCGTATTGATCTCATCAAGGCTGCTACAGCCAAAGTAGGTGGTATTTATTTGTATGCCAATCAACAGGGCTGTGACGGCGATCGTCTTTATTATGATGGTTGTGCTATGATTGTCATGAACGGCGAAATTGTAGCTCAGGGGTCTCAATTTTCTCTGAAGGATGTTGAGGTTATAACTGCTACCGTCGATTTGGAGGACGTTCGTTCCTATCGTGCTCGCGTTGCTAGTCGTGGTATTCAAGCTCAAGGAACGCCTGCTTACCGCCGTGAAGAAGTAGCCATGTCGTTAAGCCACGACCATATCGTGGACGACATTCATGTGAGACCGACTAAAACTCGAGAGCCTTTTTATCACACTCCAGAAGAAGAAATTGCTCTGGGCCCGGCTTGTTGGTTGTGGGATTATTTGCGTCGATCCAAGACAGCAGGCTATTTCTTACCCTTGAGTGGTGGAATTGACAGTTGTGCCACGGCGACCATTGTAGCTTCCATGTGTCGTTTAGTTGTGAAAGAAGCAAAGGAGGGTAATCAGCAAGTATTGGAAGACGCTCGTCGTTTAGCCGGCAGAGATGAACACTACATACCTACTGATCCTCGTGAATTCGCTAATCATATTTTCTATACATGTTACATGGGCACCGAAAACTCCAGCAAAGAAACTCGTAAACGTGCCAAAGATTTAGCTGAGGTTATAGGTAGTTATCATACTGATCTCAATATGGACAGTGTTGTGAAATCAATTCACGGACTGTTTTCCCTTGTTACTGGTAAAACACCTAAATACCGCGTCCATGGCGGTTCGAACACGGAAAACCTGGCTCTTCAAAATATTCAGGCGCGTTTACGTATGTTGCTGGCCTACCTGTTTGCTCAATTACTCCCTTGGTGTCGCTCCATCAACGGAGGTTTGTTGGTTTTGGGTAGTGCCAACGTTGATGAAAGTCTCAGAGGTTATTTGACCAAATACGACTGTAGTAGTGCTGACGTGAACCCTATCGGTGCTATCTCCAAGAAAGACTTGAAACGATTTATTGCTTACGCCCAACGAACATTTGATATGCCCATTTTGGGTGAGTTCTTAGATGCCATTCCTACTGCCGAATTAGAACCGATTACAGAAACCTATGTTCAATCGGATGAAGCAGATATGGGTATGACTTATGATGATCTTTCATGTTATGGTCGTTTGCGTAAAATCCATCGTTGTGGTCCTTATTCTATGTTTACAAAATTGGTGCATGAGTGGGGTGAGACATCACAGCCTACTGAAGTAGCTGCCAAAGTGAAGCGTTTCTTTTTTTATTACTCCATCAACAGACACAAAATGACAACCATCACCCCGTCTTACCATGCTGAAGCCTATAGTCCCGATGATAACCGTTTTGATCTACGACCCTTTTTATACAACGCTTCTTGGAAGTGGCAATTTGAGAAGATTGACCGTGTCGCACAAGAATTAGAAAGACAAGCAAACGAAAAAGAACTGAATAGTCAAGTCGAATAGAAGCAAATGCACTTTATTGCTAAATAAAGCTATCATTTTTATTATGTCTGTTTACGCTTTAAAAACGTTCTTTGTATATCAAATTGAGGGCTTGGCAGAGGGGCAATTACTAAAGAATTTAGAGTCTATAAGCTTATATATGTTCAACATCTCTATTTTCCGCAGTCAAGCAACTAATATATATGAGCAGCTTGGACACTGTCAGAAAAGAGATAGATTATGGCGTGTATCTTTTCGAAATGTCGCGTAACTAAATCATTCCATGATAAGGTGGCTTATGTGAGGTCATTTAAAAAGGTCACCAATGGGAGAAATCTTAAAGGGGTGGGTTTTAAAAGCAAAAACCAAACTTTATTTCTTTTTTCTTTTTACCATTTTTTTTTTCCTTGTTCCGGTCAGACAACCTTTTCCTTTAATTTTTTTCATTTTGTTTGTTTTTAAATACACGAAAAATGAAAAACGAACAATCGCCATCAATGCCACCTCAAAATGCTGTTGATGACTACCCACCACCCCCTCCCGGTAGCAACTTACCACCGCCACCAGCTTCATCACCCCCAGCTGGTAGAAAATCCCCTTTGAGTCGTGAAAGATCTATGTCACCACTTCCTCATCGTTCCTCTAGCAGAGACAGATACTATGACGAAAGACGCTCTTATCGTGATGACGATCGTTATGGCCATAGCAGAGGCGGTAGAGACAGATACGATGCCCCTCGACGCGACTACTACGAGGGGGGCAGAGGAGACCGCTTCGATAGAGGAGGTGGCAGATATGACCGTTACGATAGATACGATCATAGAGACCGTTATGATCGCAGAGACCGTTACGACCGTTATGACGACAGAAGAGGACGCTATCCACCTAGAAGTAGACCTAGAAGACCAGTTGAGAGAGGAACTGCTGAAGATAGAAAGAATGCCACTACTATTTATGCAGGAAATCTTCCTTATGACTTCAATGAACGTGATGTAAAGTTGCTAGTGTGATTTTTTTAATTGATATATTATGACATTATCGTTTGTCTTGGAAAAAAGAAAGAAGTGTGAAGCATTCGTTACTGATAAAATTGCAATGTAGGTTGCTACTATGTTTGAACGTTATGGTCGTTTGAAATCAGTTACTATTCCTTTAGATCGAAATACCAACAAGAACAAAGGATTTGCCTTCGTTGAATTTGAAGATCGTCGCGATGCTGAAGACGCTTTCGAAAAGTTCGATGGTTTCAGCGTAGAAGGACGTCGTTTAAGACTTGACTGGTAAGGGATTCTATGAAATTTTCACTCAAGTATATATTACGCAGAGAAATTTTAAATACTTTCTCATTGTAGGGATATTGGTCTCCAGAAGAAGGATCCTGGACAGGGTAGTAGACGATTCGGAGGCAACGCTCCTGGTGCTCCTCCTATGGACGACCGTGACCGTGGCTTAAGTGATCCTTGTAAGTAACAAATGCTCATGTACAATAAGCAGCAGTTGATTTAATTAGGAATGGTTTTTTTTTTTAGATGCTGCTCCCCCTCCCCCACCTCCTCCATTGGATTCACGTGGATATAGACGTAGCTCACCAGAACCCTACCGTCGATAAACGGTTAAGTCTACAATTGCGACTTCAATATATTTGATATTAAGCTGAATGGAATCAATGGGATGATGATATTATTTTTGGCAGCCCGTTTAACACTTGCGCATTCATCGAAGAAAGATTAGAGAAAGATATTTTTTTTTTGTGTAGCTTCGTAAAAAATAATCTTGCGTCGATAATTTGCTGAAGATTTATGGATTCTATTAAAATACTACTGTTATTGCTAATCAATTTGCTAAGGGGAAAAGAGAGAGTATACTCGATTGGATTTCTACAAACAGTAGAGGAACTCGATTTTAGAGAGATTCAGGGTGAAAGGACTGATTGGAATGTACGATTGTTTAATTCAGTTGATGTGGACGTAGAGATACAGACGTTACAATGTGTTTATAATCTTCTGTAACATTGAAACGCATAATGTTGGATTCAGAGTACAAAAGTTAAGACAGATTGGTTAGACGATGAACACGCTCATCTGCTCAGTTTTGCAAAGTAAGTATTGTTAGGCACAGATTTTTGAATTCAATAAAATGCTAGGGTTATATACAAAACCTATGTGTCTTGTCTTCTATTATGGTTCTCTTCTTCTTCACATTCAAGTTTGTGGCAACGGGTTCGGATAGGCTATGTGCCACGTTTCTACTTAGATTAATCGTCATTCTCAGCAACATCAAAGTTTGCTAACCAGAGATACTATATGCTTATGCGTTATTCATTGACTGGTCTTTCGTCTGTTACGATAGGCATGTACACGCCCATGTAGCCAAGTAATTGCAGCCAACTTGGCTTTTAGCTCTTCAGCTTCAGAGCTTTAGTTTCCAATGCTGTTTCATGCAATGAACGTATTCAAAACACCCAAGCCACCCCAGAAATTGGGCGTCACAACAACTGAATTAACTATTTTAATTTCTTCTGACAATTGTTCTTCCTTTCTCGTTAATACCGTAACAATTTAATAATGTCACGTCCTGAACACATCGCACCACCAGAGATTGTAAATTGAGTAGTTCAATTTTTTTTTTCTTTGCGCGAATAGCATACTGACTGAGAAATTTGGGATGCATGTTTTTATATAGTTTTATAATGATGATGAAGCCAGGAAATATACAGACAAGTATGCTTTTCTTCTATCATCCTTGAGTGAAACGGTTAATATCTGTAGAGCCATATGCGGCTAACCCTTAAACTATAACTTTCCTTATATTTCAGCTCACGTATCACTTCGATTCAAGCAGAAATGGCATATCGTGCCCTAGAATTGTTAAATCTTTCAGAAGGACCGAAATATCTTTTAGATATCGGGTGCGGATCAGGCTTGAGTGGAGAAATTTTAGAAGAAGAAGGACATATTTGGGTTGGGTTAGATATTTCCTCAGCCATGTTAGATGTGGCCAACGAAAGAGAAGTTGAAGGAGATCTTTTCTTGCAAGATGCAGGTCAGGGCGTAGGATTTAGACCCGGTGTGTTTGATGGATGTATCAGTGTATCAGTACTTCAATGGCTATGTAATGCTGATAAGACGATCAACAGACCAAAGGCTAGATTACAAAGGTTCTTTTCAACGCTGTATGCTTCATTGACCAAAGGGGCCAGAGCAGTTTTCCAATTTTATCCAGAAAATGATGATCAAATCGAACTCATTATTGATGTAGCTACTCGGTGTGGTTTCGAAGGTGGTTTGTTAGTTGATTACCCCAACTCCAAGAAAGCCAAAAAGTATTATCTCTGTTTATTTGCTGGTCAGCAAACAGGCATAAAAAATCAAATGCCCAAAGCCTTAGGTGAAGACGGTGATTTACACCCAGATGAAGAGAGATCGATTCAATATGAAAAGCGGGGGCATCAGTATAAGAAAAAGAGCCGTGATAGAAAATCGGTGAAAAATAAAGAGTGGATTAACAAGAAGAAGAGAATTGCAAGGGAGAAAGGTGACAAGCCGGTCGCTAACGATTCAAAATTTACCGGTAGAAGAAGAAAAGTTAGATTTTAATTTCTTTAAACCAGACATTGAGTCTTTCCTGTCGTATTATATCCATTGTCTTCCTTATACGCTTTTTAATATTTTTAATTCACTGTAATATATGTATTATAAAATATGTTTGCTTTTCGTAAGCTCAGATTCTTTTTAGATAGTGGTGGAAGGTATCTTAAAATACAGGGATTTTTTCGGACTGTACTCATTGGTATTGAAAAGATTGTCATATAATGAATGATGCTTCCATTTGTAGGCGATTTGAGCGGGTTTTTTCTTTTATTTTCAAGCTATATCCAGCTTGCAATATCCAGAAAAAGCATGAAAACGAATTGAACACCCCCAGATTCTGAATTATTTAAACATTATACTGTACTCCCAAACACTCTAGATCGTCGCTTACAGTCCAAACGCCGAATCTTCGCTAAATCAATTTTGCTTGTGTACCGCTTGACCAATCAGTTTATTAAAGAGTTTTAAATCAAGGTACGGACGGACACATGCATTTTTTAGCAACACTAAATAAACCCAGGGATGATGTTACTGTTTAAGAGTATGCACTAGAGTTTAAAAGCATCCCTTGATTTCAAAGATGCTCTACTCAGCGCTGAGACAAAACAATGATACGAGACATCTCTAAATAGCACATCTTCAAACGGAACAGTGTTGAACAAAAATATTTCGGAACGTCTACGAAAAATTGTTGCAACGTTCAAACAGGCTCAATGAAAGGCTCTCAATGGGTTACATTTGTGCAAGATCACACAATAAAAATAATCCCGTACAAAAGAAGAAGGACCATGACTATTTATATTTTCAAATTTCTTTATCAATTTTGACTTTTTATTTTTATTTTTTCTTTATAGTTTCTGTAAAATTCATATTCTTTCTACTATCTTGCTATTCCTTCCGTTTTACTTTCTAAGCTCTTTTATCCCTCGTATCTCAAATACATATCTCACCCGAAGGTCGTTTTTTTAGGAAATCCGACAAAGTAACAAATGTCAAACAGCAGAAATAGTACGTTTCTGTTTGACTTGTCAAACCAAGAGCAGCGGAAGATGGATGAAGATAGTATAACACAATGTCTTCGAACTGCTTTTCAGAATAATGTAATTTATTCTCGCGCTGGAGATTCAGTTTTAGTTGCTATGAACCCGTACAAACAGATGCCTTTTTTAAGCCAGCAGTATGTAGCAGAGTACAAAGATACCACTGCGACAGTAGACGGACAGCAACAAGAGCCTTTACCGTCTCATATTTATAAACTAACAAACCAGGCTTATCTACATATGCGAAGAACTGGTATTGATCAGTCTCTTATACTTTGGTAAGTATGCCTGCAGAGTAGATAATTCATTGGGAGGGCGGTTTTCCTGTTTTCCTTCAATATACTTTTGCTAGAAAGCGATCTGCCATTTTCTGTTGAATCCTGCTATCATTATATTTTTAGAGAAAAAAAGGGGGGACTTGGTGTGACAAGCAAAATGGGGAGACAGGCCAAAAAAAGCTTCAGTAAGAGATCTATACTGAAAATTATTTGCCTTTGTTACTGAATAGTGGCGAAAGTGGAAGCGGAAAAACAGAGTTCTTCAAAACAATTTTATCCCATCTGATTCAGCTGTCATCACACAAAAAAGAATCCAAGCTGCAAACCCAAATCAACAATGTACAAATCCTGTTGGAAGCGTTTGGTAATGCTAGGACTGTCTTGAATGACAATGCGTCTAAATTTGGTAAATACATGGAATTACAGTTTAATGAGCGGGGCCGTATGGTAGGCGCTATGCTTCTTAATTATCTCTTGGACAAATCACGGGTAACCGAATGCCCACAGCATGAACAAACCTTCCACATATTTTATCAATTACTGGCTGGCGCTTCAGCAGAAGAGAAGCATATTTTACAACTCAACGACGATATTCAATACAGATATGTACCTAGAAAAATGGCAGCAGCAGGTCGGGAAGCAGAGCAATTCAAAGCAATTAAGCAAGCCATGAAAATACTCGGCATCCATAAAAAATATCAAGCTCGTATTTGGCAATTCTTGGCTTGCTTATTGCATCTTGGCCAACTTGAATTTGTGGATGACCATACAATACAAGAGTCTGCCTTTGTGAAGAATCAAGCAGAATTAAACCTATGTGCGGATTTTCTAGGTGTTGATCCCCATGCTCTAGAGGATATATTCACTTACAAAACTCAACTCATCAAAAAGGATGTAACAACACTTATTCTGGACGCATCAGGTGCCTCCAAACAAAGAGATGAAATTGTAAAATCACTCTATTCTTTATTGTTTACATGGCTTGTGGAACACATCAACAAAAGGTTGTCGTTCAACACAATTCACAACTTCATAGGTATTCTTGATCTACCTGGGCCGAGACTTCAGTTTTCAAACAACAGCGGCGGTAAAGGGTTCTCAGCTTCATCAATAGCAGATTTCAACGCATTCTGCATCAATCTTTCTAATGAGCGTTTGCAGCATTTTTTGCAAAAAGCAATTTTTGAAGTTGACGTGGCCGAATATCAATCTGACGGATTGGCTACGGAAGAAGTTCCTTACTTCAATAACCAAGCTTGTGTAGAATTATTGACGCGTCGACGAGAAGGCTTAACCGATATCATAAATCATTATGCAAAATCACCCTCATCCTCATCTCCTGTATCTGATAGCGATATTATCGACACATTTGCAAAGTACAACAATGAGCATGCATCATTTGCTATAAAACAAGCAGATACGGGAGCAAAACTATTTGCCATTCAACATTTTGCCGGCCAAGTGACTTATAGTCCTTCACGTTTCTTAGAAAGTAATAAGGATATTCTTAATCCGGATTTAGTTCAATTAATACGTGGAAGTGATACAGCTCCTGCATCCTATAATCACTTTGTCGTTGAATTATTTTCGAACGATAGTATTCAGACTGAAACACATCCTAAACAAACGGCAGCTATTCTTAATGCTCAACAAAAGAGTGGACCTCTAAGGGGCCCTTCCATGCGCAGGACAAAATCAACCAAACGTAGAGGTTCAATACTGCAGCCGCCAGTCATTATGGAAGAGGATAATAATAATAATAACGAGAAACCATCATCGAGAAAGAAGAATCAGGTGTCTACAGTATTATCGCAAATCAATAAATCGTTTGACGAATTATTCAAAACATTGGACGAAACAATTCCTTGGTTTGTCCTTTGTATCAAACCGAATGATAGTGCAGCACCAAACCAATTTGATAGTCATCGTGTTCGAAACCAAATCAGAGCTTGGGGTGTACCTCAGCTTTGTAAACGGCTGCAAGTTCAATATACAAATATACTGTTCTTTGAAGAATTTTTGGAACGTTACGCAAATATAATCTCAGCGAAAAAACAGGATCAGCAGCCTTTAGGCCAGCAAGAGTTGATTGACGCAATAGAAGATGCCAATGCAAGAGAAAAGTGTCAAAGAGTTATCACCCTTTTTGGATGGACTGATAAACAAGTTGCTTTGGGCAATTCAAAGGTAATTGTTTCTGATTGAAATTCTTTTGGTCAAGTTATAATCTGACAAAAGTTTTTATTATCTTCAGATTTTTTTATGCGAAACTGTATGGGAGCTGCTTGAGGATATATTGCGTACAGAAGAAAAAGCTCAACAACGAAAATTAAAGGATGAAAAACGGATAAATGACAACATGGCGGCAATTGCCACCGGTACAATTGCTGCTGCTGCACCTATCATGAATCTGGAAGGAGAAGATCAAAATTCAGAAACTTTATCCAATATGTCTTACAGCTCGCATACAGAATTTTTAAATCCTGCTGTGAACACGCCCTTAGGGCAAAACACTGGACGATACGACGCTGCTGCTATTGCCGCTGCATCTGCTGGACTTCCCTTACCTAGAAACCCTAATTCTGCATCGGGATCTGTATATACTGATGATCAACGGTCGTTCCTTTCTGACGATGAATTCCACAACCAGCAGCATCGGCAGGGTGCAACAACAAACAGTAGTTATCATGATACTGAATCGCAATTCGGCGGCTCTGAGACGTATGGCATACACAACAGTTATACAAATCCTGAACTCAAGCATATGCTTTCCACACCTGTAGTCGAAGAGGTTGGCCCAACAGAAGATGAAGATGAAAAACCAACACGTGCACGTCGCCACTGGCTCAATTTTGTATGGTTCATGACTTGGTGGATCCCTACACCTTTTCTAGTTATGTGTGGTAAAATGAAGCGTCCAGATATTCAAATTGCATGGCGTGAAAAAATGACTCTTTGTTTGTGTATCTTCTTGACATCGGGCTTTATTATATGGTTCCTTGTTTTTTTCGGTGCATTGGTATGCCCCCATCAAGACGTTTTCTCTACTTCAGAATTACAGAGCCATTCAGATAAAGATAATGCATATGTTGCCATTCGAGGTGAAGTCTTCGATTTAACGAAATTTGCACCACACCATTGGGCCAGCCAAGTCATTCCTCAAAGTGCCATTCTAGAATATGGTGGCAAGGATGTCTCCCCGCTATTCCCAGTTCAAGTTTCTGCTCTTTGTCAAGGTGTGACAGGCAATGTATCACCGTATGTCTCCCTGGACTTCAATGCGAACTTGACAGATTCCAATGCTCGATATCATAATTTCCTACCCAATAGCGGAGATCCACGTCCTGATTGGTATTTTGAAAAAATGACTTATTTGCGTAAAAACTACAAGCTTGGTGCCATGGGCTTCACCCCAAAAGATATAGCAACACAAGCAACCAATCCAGTAGATATGTCTGGTATCAAGACAACACGACAATGGGCAATATTAAATGGTAATGTATATGATCTGACATATTATTCATTGGGTGGACGCCGGTTTGATCTTCCTGAAAACGTCGCATCTCCAGACCCTTCCGAATTAAACTTCCTGGACAATGCTGTGGTAACCTTATTTCAGCAGAAGGCTGGTCAAGATATTACAGAAGCATGGAATGCTTTGCCTTTGGATCCAGCACTCAAGTCTCGGCAAGAGGTTTGCTTGAGAAATCTATATTATGTAGGCGCTGTAGACCAACGTAATTCAGCTCGTTGTTTGTTTGCGGAATATTTGCTGCTTATTGTCACTGTCTTTCTTTGTTTGGTGATTGTCTTTAAATTCTTGGCTGCTTTACAATTTCGCTCACGTCGCGAACCAGAGAAGCACGAAAAATTCGTTATTTGTCAAGTACCCTGCTATACTGAAGGAGAAGAAGAACTGAGGAAAACCATTGATTCCATCAGTGCTTTGCAATATGACGATACACGCAAGTTGCTATTCATTATTTGCGATGGTATGATTATCGGTGGTGGTAATGATCGTCCTACACCGCGCATTGTACTCGACATTTTGGGTGTGGATCCTAGTATTGATCCAGAAGCTCTTTCCTTCTTTTCTGTTGGTGAAGGTCAGAAGCAACACAACATGGCTAAAATATATTCTGGTCTCTATGAAACACATGGTCACGTCGTACCGTACATTGTAGTGAGTAAAGTGGGCAAGCCTACAGAAAGACAAAAGCCGGGTAATCGTGGTAAACGTGATAGTCAGCTTATTTTGATGAACTTCTTAAACAAGGTTCATTTTAATTCGCCAATGACACCCTTTGAACTTGAACTGTACCATCAAATTAAAAACGTCATTGGCGTAAATCCAAGCTTTTATGAATTTATACTCATGGTGGATGCTGATACTGAAGTTATGCCTGATGGACTGAACAAAATGGTGTCTGTTTTTACACACGATTCCAAAATTATCGGGCTATGCGGCGAAACTGTTTTGTCTAATGAAAAATCCACCTGGGTGACGATGATACAAGTGTACGAATATTTTATTTCTCACTATTTGATTAAGGCTTTCGAATCCTTGTTTGGATCTGTCACCTGTTTGCCTGGTTGTTTCTCTATGTACCGTATTCGATCACCTCAAATGAACAAACCTCTTCTAGTATCCAACCAAATCATTGAAGACTATTCTATCAACAAAGTTGATACACTGCATAAGAAGAATTTGCTACACCTCGGTGAAGACCGTTATTTGACTACTTTAATCTTAAAGCATTTTCCCAGTTACAAAACCAAGTTCGTATCAGATGCTAAGTGTGCAACCAACGCTCCAGATCAATGGAGCGTTTTACTATCACAACGTCGCCGTTGGATCAATTCAACTATCCATAATTTGGGAGAACTGGTTTTCTTACCTCAACTTTGCGGTTTTTGCTGTTTTTCTATGCGTTTTGTGGTTATGCTGGACTTGTTAAGTACTTTGGTACAGCCTGCTATTGTCGGCTATCTTGTATATCTTATTTACATGTTGGCTACTTCAACTTCTGGTGTGCCTATTATGTCCATTGTCACTATTGCTGGTGTTTACGGCCTTCAGGCAATCATTTTCTTGGTACATCGAAAATGGGAGTATATTATGTGGATGATTGTATCTATCTTTGCTATTCCTGTATTCTCATTCATGATTCCCATATACGCTTATTGGCACTTTGACGATTTCTCGTGGGGTAATACACGTGTTGTTATGGGAGAAAAGGGCAAGAAGGTGGTTATGGCTGATGAAGGCAAATTTGATCGCAAATCGATTCCTGTAATGACGTGGGATGAATACGAAAAGAGCATGTATGATGATGACTTCAATGGGGGTAGCGGTATGTTTAATGATAATATGTCAGTTGGATCTTACGGCTCTCAAAAGTCAGGTTACAGCCATGGCACTTATTATAGTCAGCACAGTTATACGAGCCGACCCATGGGTCAATATACCAACATGACTGCTGCTGGTAGTAACCAGTCATTCATGATGTACCCTCCGCAAACAACAAGAGCGTCTTCACCAGCTTACAATAACAATTTAACTCCATTCCAAACACCTGTACCAGGCTATACCGCACCAAATGTGACGGGAGGTCGTAATACGGCCATGTCAGGTCATTTTCATAATCAAACACCTTTTCAATAACTTAGATTACCGTAGATTGCCTCTTGTTACCTTTACAATAGCAGTGCAAACATAACTATCATCTATCATATCTTAAAAAATTTATATTCAAAAGTAAAAGCATTGAGTTGAAGTATAAATACATATTTAACAAGTACATAACTTAATATATGAGCCGAAGAATCGCTGTAAAATAATAAACACCGTGTATTTTATGTATAAAATGTGTATACCAGCCCCACAATTTACTGCCAAGTTTGGCACATTCTGCTTCATTTACACGGACTTTAACAAGTAAATGTACGTCTTGTATTCTTTGCACTGCCGTTTCATGATGCACCTTTACATTCAGTTGAAAATGGAAAGCTGTTCAGTTTTAATAAAAGATTTTTTTTTTTTTTATTTTTGTTTAGATTGACTGACTGGAAGTTACGCATAGCTCTTAAAACATTGCTAGGTAGTCTCGATATGAGCAATTGAGGTTATCTTTTTAGCGGTATAAAAATAGAGTTATTGAGATTTTAGTCAAACAATTAATCTTTTCAGTTATGTTGAATGGGATATCGTCATAGCCGCCGATGGAATACTTGTTGTGCTTGCTTAAGAAGTATTGACCATTTTTTGGAGGGCTTAAGCTGTAGTATTGTTCCATTCAGCCTGCCAAACTTCATAAAACAAATGTTTAGACCTATCAGATGTATGCTATTAGATATCGCAATTCGGGCGACAGAAGAAATTCATGGAAAGAAGAAATTTATATAATACAACTAGTAACCTTAGATCTCTGACAACATCTGCTCAGCCAAAGGTCAACATATTGCAGTAACTTGGAATTATAGAATGAAATCTGCACCTCTAAAAGTAAATATGGGCACCTCTAAAAATGGGTGGGCACCTCTAAAAGTAAAATGGGCAATAAACCAACGACTGAAACTGCAATTTTATTGGCATTCAGTGCATAATAAGCGTTCGAGCTTCGAGATGTCTTCTCCCATAGTTTTATCTATCTTCTTTCCTATTTACTCTATTAAGGCTTTATTAATCGTTGCATTATGGAGTTCAAGTTATTGTAAAACAATTAGCTTTAATGCACGTTTTCCTGTCAAGCTGCGATAATATGTATATGGATATCAAAAGCCGGTGTTATGATGCCGCAACAAAACTATGGACAATTTCATTTATCGTCTCTATTGCACAAATACAATTTATGCATCCATTCAATCCGAGTCTTTTGATCTTTTTGACAATGTATTTGGAGATGCTATGTCAGATACCTATTTGTCGACATTCAAAATCCAGTATCTGCAACTTAAGGCTCATTTGAGACTCAAAAGTCGGTTGAGATATGCTTCGTTTGACTAGCCACAAATCACAGTAAAATAGGCACAATACATTCTATCTTTCATTTCTGAGATATATTCTCGAACAGAAAAGGGGTTAACACAGAGAAATGAACCCTAATGGTTCGTAATTCTTTTTGGCTCGTTTTTTCTACGACTGCGACAGGATGAAGGACCTTTTTAAAGCAGTAGACTACAAGCCCCTGACTTGTGTTGAATTCGTTAGTAAGAAATACATACTATAGTGAAATAACTATGTATTCTTAGCTTGCAGGATCTACCATAGCGAAAATGACCTTTGAGAGTTAGCCGATTCGTATCCTCTATCACCTACAAACATTACTGGCTTTTGGTGGGGTTGATCAATTAATATATCTGGGCTCTTTAACACAAAACTGCACATTAAGGCGCTTTTGAAGCTAAGAATTGCGGGCAAAATTTCTGAACTTGTCAGAGAAGTAGAAGTCTTTATGTGATTGTTGTTAAACTTTATTAGGCAATACCGCGCTTCCAGTTCTGTTCCAGTTACTGCATTTGAAAGATAAGGCTGGCTTATATCTGCTTCAATCTGCAGACTGATCATCGACATTCTTTTCTGTGTCGGCAACCTTTTCCAACCATTTTCGGACGCCACTTCCGTATTGCAAACTTTTACTGAACGTTTCAAATGATCGCTCTCTAAATAGAGACACTTCTGACCGTTCTCTTTCCTTTTATAAGCTGCACGGTCCTTAGGCGCAATACACAAACCCAAGTAGAATTGAAATCGTTCCTAGGCAATTTTGCCGCGTCCGTCATCAACACTAACCCATTATCAGTGCCTCAGAATTTATATCTTCCAAGAGCTACTGAGAGTAATGCATTTTCTTCTACTGAATCAAAGTCAATCATTTCCCTCCGATTTGTAATGCTGGTTTCGCTTTACTTATTGTTTTCTAACGAAGATTGTATAGCGACTGTCTAGTGTCCGCAACCTGCTGTTTTAATTGGAAACCCTCATCTGAAAATATGGCGTTTATTGTTCTTTGATATTCTGTTCAACGATTTTAGCATTTTCATCCGCTCGTATCTGTGGGTGTATCTGTCGAAAATTTGCTATAGCATAAAGGGTTCATTTCTTTTCAGTATGCACGTTTGCAAGAGTATCAACCAAATCAGCTAGCTTTGCTTGCATCCTTCGAATTTCTCCTTGATAATGGTCATCTGCTGCCGGTGTTGTAGCTCTTGTTCCTACAAATTCTGCTGCTTTTACTGTTGTTCCAGCAACGACGTCTTCGACTGTAGTAGCAGTAGTTTCTGGTGCTGATATAATCTTGGCTGTTATCCCTGACAGTTTCAACAGCTGGCAATAAGTACAACTTATGATTAAATCGTGCGACCAACGTTGCGCAAAGTTGAGCTAATTAATCATGGTTGAAAAAGAAATTGAACGCTACCACTTTCAATTCCGTAGCTGCACCTCTCGACGGTACTCTGCTACCGTCATAGTCATAAAAACCCAGCTGGAGTCTTTTCTGGAAGTCGAAAAGCTTGACATGGAGGAAGCATCAACTTTAAGTGCATTAACAGAACTGAAAATTGGTACCAATTTCCTAACGTATTTCTGATACCTTGTACATTTGCAGATCGTTTACAATACCATCAAATAAAATGGTAGGACGTAACTAATAACATTCGTCCGCGATTTTTCTGATGTACACGGCTTCAGGAAATGTAATATACGCAGTCAATGTTGCACTTCACTTGTCTTCATATCAGGGATCAGTCCGACTAGTTCCTCTTCAGTTAATGGATCTGTATAAATAGCTAGTTTAAATCAGATAACGGCTTGTGCCACCAGATACTCTCAGTTTGACAGTTGAATTTGAAAATTGCTTTACAGCAGCTTCTTTTTCGGTATTTTTTAAAGTTCTCCATTTACCAAAAAAGACCAGAATTTATGTCTGTTGACCCTTTCTCCATATATTGAAAAGCATTCCCTTTTTTTCCGTGCTTCACCAGTTCTTCGCTGGCATAGCATTTCTTTGAATTGATCTATTAGCCCCTTTCCGCTCTTTTCCTTACTCTAACACAGAGGCTTTTACTTTTTACGATATATGCTTTGCTGTAATGGGTACCGACACTAAGCTCATTCTAAATCTCGTCCATCGCATAGCCGTTCGAGTATGTGAAATGAATGCAAGACGATAACATAGAAACATTAACCCGTGTTAAATATTCATTGATAGCTTTCGAATAACAACGATGCACAACTAGAAACGCTAGAAACCGATCCTTTAATCCAACAGACGTAACTAATTTTCTTGACCTCGTTACAATGTTCTCTAATCTCTAAATGTATAACATAACTTTTATATTATATAGGGGTATGTGGAAAAACGCTTACACCATAACAATTAACTGAATTATAATTTATTATAGTGGCTGCTTTGATTGAATTGTCGAAGTATAGACTACCAACAATTGCGACAACTATAATCACAATTCTCGAGAACATTTCGAATGTAAGAAGCAAATCATTAATCGCCAAAGACACAAATACAAAAAGTCGATGAGGACTCTGATTTATTGTCACACATTGAAATTATCTAGTTTCACTCATCAAAGAATGAAACCTACGTTTCGAACGATGTTTTACAATCACAATTGTTCCTATTACGAATGCTATCTGCATGCATGCATCATCATTGGAAATACTGCCAACAACCAGGCAATAGACACGGGAATGCATCAAACAATAACAACACCCCTGGAAGCGCATCTTTAAACAAGACTGATGCAGCAGTCGATGATACTCAGTCTCCATTTGATCGTGTACCAGCAGCGCCTGTCGATCCGCCACCATTAGAAGACACACTGGCCAAACATATTCTCTATGTAATGACTCGTTTCATCAATTATGCTGGCATTCTTGAGGAACGCGAATATGGCATAGTGGCAAATCATGCAGCTACCGCCTGTAGCACGGATTGTCACACAGGCCATAATTCATCTGCCCCAATCATGGCTGACATTTATAAAGCAGCCGGTCATATTGTAGCATATGTTAGTGCTAGTAATTGGCCAATAACTTTTAGTAAAATTAAGAGCAGAATCTTGTTTTTGACAACCACACAGGAAGAAAATCCCGAAATATCAGATGTGATGTTGCTAGAGTGTGTCTCGTTGAATTGCAAAAGGCTTAGCATGGTGCTTACTGGTGAGTTGAAGGAACTTAATGGAAATCAAATTCAGACATACTGATTCCGTTTCTATTGATTGGCAGAACTATGCACTTCAACTTTACATTTGAAAAAAGCGACTCAATTATCCATTGCGGTTTTGTTACGTAGAGCAATTTTGAATTGGATGGAAAGTTATACCGCCGAATTCGTTTCTTTAGTTCGCTCACACAACAGAGCGGAAGGTTCACCAGAGATTTTATTTGATATTTTCAACTCATTGGCTGACACAACAAAGCGAAAAGCAGTTTTTTGGCCTTTACAAACAACGCTATTAGCGCTTTGTCCTGATATAATGTTATCAACATCAATTGCTACTGGAAGAGTTCAAAACAGGAAGGTTAGACATTGAATTACTAAGTTACATTAGGGGCAGATTACTGATATACTATGAGTTCATTTTAGGTTGCATTTTTTGGTAATCTACGAAAAGCGATGAAAGGCGAAAAAATGGGCGAATTGGCGGCTATATGTTACGTGGATCTTTGTAGAATAGCAACATATGCAGTGAAGCACACTATAGCAACGCTTCGAGAAATTATACCTGATATAGAAGACGAACTAACGGATAAATTATTTGACCCCCATCGACAAACAGACATAGAATCTTTATCAAATAGCATTGGTGTTTTCATTGATCACAGAGCCTTGATGGCCGATTGCATTGTAGCTATGTTCAGATTAGATCTTGACAAAACTATCAATTCGCTTATACCAAGATGCTTTGATGAGAATGCGCCCACTATTTTTAAAATAAGTGTAGTGAAAGCTGCATTGTCGATTGCATCAGACGAAAATCGATTACCGTGGATTCCACATAGTTCCAATTTATATACACCTTTATGCAATCGAATCAGAGAGTTATTTCTCGAATTTTACGATCGTGATTTTAAGGACAAATTTGATGGGCCAGTCCAACATATCTCTTCAGTTAGGAAAAGTCAAGCAGCAAATATCGAGAAGCGCACCGTAAAAAGAGAAGGTAGATCAGGAAGCCAGGAAAAAATTGAACTCATTATGAACGTCATTTTGGATATTTTACATTTGTATCAAACCGACCCGAAATTTGCTGTATTGGTAAGCGATCAAAAGATCCTTTAAAACTCGGAAAGTTTTCGTATAATTTACAGTTCTATTTCCAAAAAAGAGTGACGGTAATGACAGATTTGAACGAAATGCGGCATTAATGGTGGCTATGACAAACTGCCTAAAAGCACAGAGCGCACTTGTTCGAGAGTCTGCTGCTGAATGTATATGTAAATTACATACCCCTGAATATATTATGCTGTGGGGAAGGCCTGACAGGTTTATGGAGTCGTTCTGGAAAATATCATCCCAAGTCCTTTTTACAATGGCTAAGCAGCTATTAGATAGCAGAGAAAGAGAAGCTGGCCTGAAAAAATTGTTGAGTTTGCTCAAAAAACTTCTTTCATCTCGCAACAGGTTTCTTGAACAACATCGTGATGTGGCAACGCATGATATAGATACAAGAGAGAGGTTACAGGCCTCAATTGGCTTAGAAGTTGCGCTTCTGGTTTTATTGTGCTCTCATGATGCAGACATATGCACCTTGGCGATTGATTGCTTTGACCTACTTTGTACTGAAGTTCATCTAACAGTTCGATTGGATGATACAGAGCCTTCGTCAATTACATTTGTCGACAACCTTGCGTGCTATACAGAGCTAATTAACCAGTCAGGAGTAGTAGCTGGTCGTAAATCACAACAGCGTCGCATTCGACGTATTTTACGAACAATAAATCATAGTTCACCTGGAATGTTGGCAGCTTGGGAAGAGGCATGGAAAAGATGGAAATTCATGACGCCTATGATCGCCCGTACGATAGAAGAAAGCAAAGATGAGCCTGTGGACCTCAGAAAGGCGGGAGGATGGCATGATAAAATTCGAAGTACTCCTTCGAGACAATTGATACCCACTTCGTCAGCTAGCCGCTTCGATTTTATTGATGATGATAGATCATCTGAATGGCAAAATTATGCTGGTTTTCTAGCTGCGTTGGGCGGTGTTTGCTTGATGGCGAATTCTCAGGAAAGCTTGACAGGGCCAACGACACCTAATCGATCCCGCACGACAGATAGCGTATACAATGGGCATAGCAGACATACTTTAGTTTCAACAGAATCGCTGATAACAGTTGACAAATCAACAATGGTGGATAGATTCGTTTTGGAAATGGTAGAACTGCTTGCTTGCGACAATTTGATAGTACGCGAGTGGGTACGTGAGATTCTAGGTAACGATCTTTCTCCAGCGCTTTATCACATTATGTTCCGCCATCTTGAAGGTACTCTGTCGAAGTGTTTTGGAAACGACAACAATCCTTCTTGTGGGCCACGATATACACTATTTGTAGAACAGGCCATATCTGTTTTAAAGCAAGTTCTCGATCGTCTGTCGGATAAAACCGAAAATCTATTCACAGTAGATTTCAGTACTTTGATAAGTCAGTACGCATTTTACTTGAATAAACTAGGAACAAATCAAGCATCAATCAAAATTAAAATCAAGATGTGTCAGCTTGTCGAAGTCTTGATGCTGAAAAGGGAAAGCGTCACGTTACGTCAAGAGTTCAAATTGAGGAATAAGCTGCTGGAAATAATCGTGGAATGGACCAGTGATTTTAGTTTGGTTAGTATGCATTAGTATATTATTTATCTTCAAGCAGCTTCTAATATTTGCATAGAAACCCGACAATGCTAATCAGTCTGTGAACCATGAAGCCTCTCAGATGGAGAAGTTACAGAATGATTTGGACCTAGCATGCTTAAAAACAATTGTTGCTTTGCTTCGTCACTTACCATTGCAACCTTCCGAACCTGTAGTTGAATCTGACGCACTTGCTGTCAAAAGTAGAATCTTTTACAAATATTTTACTTACTTTTTTAAACTATTGAATCGATGTCGTATCGCAGAGGTATGAATTTACAACAGCATCTCTTCAGTGATCCAAAATATAATCATTAAACTGTTGCAAATAGATTGAAGCAAACTCTCAAACTAAGCCCTATGATTCGCAATACCGAAACGTAAAGTTACATTTAGAAAAAGGTTACGAAACAAAGACTAACCATGTTGTACTATTGCTCTCGTAGGGTCCCGAACTTGCCCCTTTAAAAAACTATACAATTTTAGCACTTTCTAATTTGCTCAGTGCTAATGTCGATGCTGGATTGAAATACTCCTTCCAAATGGGATATCATGAAGATACTCGTACCAGAACAGCCTTCATGGAAGTTCTAACGAATATTTTGAACCAAGGAACCAAGTTTGAAAATCTATCCGAAACTGTCATGACAGACAGATATGAAAAACTAATAGATGTGGGTATCTATAGTTACCATTGAATTGAATTTTCATTATACTCATTGCTTATTCTCCCCAGATGCTTGTCCAAGACGATTTGAGCATTGCACTTTCGTTATGCACAGTTTGCCCCTCATCTGACATTGATGATGTTGCAAACTCCCTATTAGCTTGCTTTGCTTCTCGGAATAAAGCAATGCCCTTGATCAAAGCTTCTATTCGTAAAGAAGTTGAAAGCACAGGTATGGAAACATTGAAATGATATAGTAATACTGTGTTATTACTAATGACCAGGTACTATTTTTACATGCAGAAAATGAAACAGACCTATTCAGGAAGACCAGTATTGCAACAAGACTCCTTTCAGCCTTCGCAAAAAATTGTGGAACGGAATATGTACGAGCAGTGTTATTACCTGTATTTCAAAAACTTTTAGAACGTCCTCGCGAAGATAAATGTTTCGAACTAGATCCGTCGAAAATTGCGCCAGAGGAAGATATCAACAAAAATAGACAGAATGTGATTGAAGCGACAGAGATGTTTTTGAATGCTATTTGCTCTTCTGCGAGTCAAGCCCCTATATCGTTTCGCGAAGTTTGCCACTTCATTCTAGACACGGTTCGAGAACGATTTCCAGAGGCTAAATATACAGCAGTAGGCTCTTTCATATTTTTGCGTTTCTTCTGTCCAGCCATCGTATCACCGGAAACTGAAGGTCATATTAAGAATACCGCATCAATTTCTCGTGAAATGCGAAGAGGCTTTTTGATTGCTACTAAGATTATCCAAAATCTTGCTAATAATGTTTTGTTTGGCGCCAAGGAAACATATATGATTGTTTTGAACGACTTTCTAACGAGTAACATATACAAAGTTGCAAGCTTCCTACGTGAAGTATCAACTGTTCCCGATAATTCAGCTACTGACGATTCCTTAGAAGCTCTACAAATGAATGAAAAATCTTATGCTATGCTTCACCGTGTTTTATATGATAACATGGAACGCGTCTCTCGCGATCTTTCTGCCAAAACTCACCAGTATCCCGAACAGCCAGACTCATTGAGTAACTTAAAGCGTGAATTAGACAAGTTTGCAAACTTACTAGCACAGCTTGGTCGACCACCAGAAGTTATACAAAACGAACCTATTGCAGCACAAGGTAACATTTATGCTGCATCTAATCAATTGTATGCCGACTTCATGCGAAGAAACAGTCGTCGAAATGTCGAAGCGGTCACTTCCAAAAATATCTTTTACGAAGGTGGTGTTTCACGAGCTGGGCGTCCTGTCTTCTATCTGATTTTACGCCACGTGAATGCAGACAACATTGACTTCGAACTATTGATCTACCATGTTTTACAAACGCTTGAACGCGCTGCTAACCGACAATATGAATTGCTCATCGATTTTACAAGATTCGGCAAATGTAACGAAATACCTGCTCAGTGGATTCAGCAGCTTATGCAATTGCTGAGTGACGAAAAATCTGATAACATCACAATTTGCTACATTTACAATCCGAACTCTTATTTAAGATCCTTCATTAAGAAATTGACAAGGCCTATTTCACATAGGTTTTTGAAACGTATACAGTTTGCTGTGACGCTTTCCGAGCTTCACGAATATATCTCAAAAGCAGAATTAAGACTACCAAAATTAACAGGTAATAATAATTTTTTATTCGTAATATTGGATATTCATCCTTTTACTAAAATTAAGGGGTATGATTGCAGTTGCTCTCGAGACCGATCCGAGTGCAGTTTTCTTCCCAGTAAACAAAGTAGTGAATTATTCAACGCAGCTACCAGTTACTGTGAAAGTCAGTGCTGAGTATGTTCAGATAATGACTGTCCGCAAACAAGAAATACTATACGGGATGACTGCTATAGTCAATGACATATATCATATTTCTGAAGTTGAGGATATTGCTATCACTCATCAGGAACGATATTCAGCAGAAAGCGCCTATGCATTTAGTTATAGAAGCACGCGAGAAAACTCAGTTGTAGTATTGAATTCACCAAAAAGAGAAGCCATCATCAATGTAAGCTTTCTTTGTTGTTACCTTTAGACCTTTCAACATTACTAAGTACACTATTCATTGTAAGACGATTCGCCATAGTAAGCGTAGATACGACATGTCAAGACCATCAGTTATAACAGAACGTAGCATTAAGCCAAGTGATGTTCCTGGTCGATTGCTTTGTAGTGCACTGTATAATCTAGGAAGCAACGACCCCAATTTGAGACTCTCCTCTTATAATATGCTGTACGCTTTAAGTCGAGTGTTTAATTTTGACGTGGGAAAGCAACTTCTCGATGCAAAAGGTAAATTTTGAACACATGTAAAAGTAAAAGAACCGAGTACTTAGTTTTATTGTCTTTTGTTTATTGTTTTGCTTATGCAGATCTCTGTCTTCCTGCAAATAGCACGGATTTCATTGTAACCATAAGCGAAAAGATTGCGGCCACTGAACCTGCGCTTACTTTTGAATTCTTGAATGAATGCATCGTGGCTTATGGAAGGTCTGAGCAATCAGCGCGTTATGTCTGTCTGATGTTTATGACCCCTTGGTTGACTAATTTGGCGTTATATTGTAACCGCTCGCCGCAAGACACAGAGAAGATCAAAGAGCTAATTAGGCTGCTAATTGATCTCACTCTGACAGGAGAGGTATTATTCTTGAGACGTTCCACATAGCGCACAGAAATTAACAATCTTCCTGTCTATTGCAATAGATGTCAAAGCTTGTTCAGGCAAAAATTTGGAAGTTTATTGCAAATGTCGACGATATTTTAAATCTGGTTGTGGACACTTTTGTAAAAGTATCCATTGAATATGGTATGGGATCAACTCAAACAGAAGCTCTTGCTGATACATTGGTGACACTTTCCAATGTCACTGTTCGCTCCAAATTGGTGTCTTATTTACGGAAAGTTATACACCGTACATCCTTCAAACCAACACGATTCATTACGGACCATCCTTCATGGGTAGAGATAGCAATATTGGTCCGATTTACGCTAATGATCACATTCAATAACCGTGGGCCAATAAAACGATTCGTACCAGAACTATTTCATATTGTCACCCTCATAGCTGGTGTAGGAAATACAGTCGTTCGATCATCTGTACATGGGATCGTTGTCAACATGATTCAATCATTATGTACGTCTACGCCTTTGTCGGCTGCAAATATCAAGAAACTTCAACTTATTTTGACAGAGTTGTCAGAATCCAAATGCCGTTTGCTGTTTGGTCTCAACAGAACAAATGCTAACGCATTCTCAATCACCTCTGAAACGCTTATTGAAACCATTGAGCCTATATCTCTACTCTCTTTGGAAATTATTGTTAGTAAACTTCTGGAAGTAATTAATTACGCAGCACCTACAGCAGGTAAGTTAATGTTCACTTAGCCATGTTATTGATTGATAACAATATATTAACAAATAAACATATGCTAGATATCGCAAACTATTGGAGAGCAAGATGGATGAGTCTTGTCGCAAGCACTGCATTCCAATTCAATCCGGCTGTACAACCACGAGCATTTATTGTGTTAGGCTACTTGGGCCGAGAAGAAATTGATGATGATTTACTGTATCAAATATTGGTGGCTTTACGAGGCGCACTTGCCATATTTAATGATTCCGACCCAAATCTTGTTACAAGCATCATGATGTGTCTCAAAAATGTCGTAGAAAGCCTTCCTAGTGACTCTCGTTATTTATTGCAGTTGTTCTGGGTTGCAGTTGCTTTGGTTGAGATTAACACTGGACCTACGTTTGCCATGGCCGTAGAATTTTTGCAAGCTGTCACACGAGCTCTCAACTCTAACGGCTTCTTTACCCAAGATACCATGATCGACGTTTTATTGGCAGCGCGTGCGCCAATCGCCGATGTGGCTCGACATTTAGAAAATTCTTGTGGAGTCAATTTTGATACCCATTTTTCCTTTGCAATTGCAGGCATATTTATGAAGGGATTGAGATATAGTGATGTGAAAGATACGATCTATCATGGTTTGCATACTTTCCTTGGTATCGAGCGTAAACAAATCATACACGATCCTTTATCGGAAGAGGAGGGCATCATAGAAGCGAGTACATTAGGCTATGTTACCGCTTTGTTACCTCTGGCTGCAAAGAATGAAACTGTGAACGACCTTTTGAAATTTGTTGGTCTAAATGAGACTGATATTGACAGCCACAGTCTGAACGGCAGGAATTATGTTGGTATCTTTGATAAGCTGGACATCCCAGACAATACCACAGCATTACTGCTGATTTCCTTGTTGGCTACAATGCTAACTGCTGCAGATAACGAATATGAACGATTATTCATATACGGGTTATTGTCGGAAGCTGCAATAGCAATACCCGAAGTATTTGCATTGGTGTAAGTATTTGTTATTAATTTTCTCAAATTATGCCTATGAGTGGATAAGCCAGTCATTAACCGAAATTATGTCCCTCAGTTACGATTCACTATTACCTAAAATGAATCAAATGGTCATCAGCAGCCAAAGTCAACCAATCATTGAATCTGTCAAGTCTATTTTACTAACTGCTTGTTCAGAGCCAGCATTCGAACAGCTGAAGGATAAGCCATCGCAAAAAGTTCTCTTAAATAGACTCGGTTTCGCTGCTCTTGGCGACCCTACGTTTGGTGCAACATCTTCTAACACCTTTCAAAATGCGAAACTTGCAAGTGAGCTGATTGAACGCATTATATCTTAGTCCCAGCTCGGACAAGTTGTAGTAATTTATAAAGAACCCTTACTCATTACCCATAATACCCAATAGAAGATGTGTATGTCAACTTCATGCTAACAAAATGCCAAAGGATTTAATAGAAGGTGCTGTAAGCTTCTTGTTGAAGTTATCGTACACACCTATATAACGAAGCTCATGAACAATGTTTATGTATTCTTTAAATTTCGTAACGTGTTTTATTTCTGTTCCCTTTATGCTGAATAATTTCTTTAATAGTCTTTTTGTAACAGCAATAAAAGATAGAAAAATTGATGCAACATAACTATCAATTATGTAACAAAATTATAATAGCGCTTTACAATTTGTTGAGATGGTATGTTTACTTTCTGTAAGAACCTATTCGACTCGGTAATGATCTTCCGTTTGCTGACCCTGTGTTCGAATCCGGAGTACGAAGTCTAGTTGACCTCATACTTGTAGGAGTCATAGAACGCCTTCCATTCATTGTAGTGGGTGTTGACGATCTTTCGGTATCGTGCGACGGAAATACGCTATTTCTTACGGCTCCACTTTCCGATGTGGGGCTCCTGAGACCCATCCGTGTTGTTGATGATGCTACTGCAGGATAATGTAGGGGTGAACCTGGTCGGTGAATTGTCTCTCGAATCGTGGGTATATGGCTTGCGCGTTGCGGCAATCTCCTCTGAATTGTTATTATGCTATCAGTAGTTGATGGTTGGGAATTTATCAATCGATTATTACTATGAGTTACGATTTTGCTGTTGGATGTCGGAGTGGTACGCTGAGGCGCTGATGGTGTCACTGTTCGTGTTGCTGGGGTTGGTATGTGTGATGCACGTTTCGACGGCGTGCATTGTGCCGATCCTTGTTTATAAGGTAAAATCTTGGTTGTGGTAAGGTATGAAGAATTCTTAAACTTTGGGGTATTGTTTTCTCTTAATGTATATGAACCACTGGGGGAAGGTATATTATGTCCAGTTTTTGTATTTACAGAAGGGTTTGCTCTTGTGTGAGATATAGCAGAAGCCGTGTTAGACGAACCAGTCGAGTAGTTGCTTTGTCTGCTTAAAGAGCGTGATGATGTAGAGGATGACTCTGAAGGATATGTCATTGGTGTTAATCCATACTTTGCATATTGAAGAACGGTAGATTGTGAATTTGAACTATTATCACTACTCATGCTACTAGATCGCTTGTATCTCAGAGAATAATCAGAAGGCGGAATTGCTATCATATCATTCATTGTGAGTGCTCGAAAGTCTCAGTTATTAGCAAGCTATTGTGGCTTACCAGGCAGAGACGTTTTGCTAGTCGTTGTGCTATCATTTTCAGGGTTCCAATCCAAGTCATAGCCGTTCACTACAGACTGACAATTTTTATACAGAAAAGCGCCTTAACCATACTTATCAATAATTAAGCGGTGGAAACAAAATGTGAATTACTAACCTTGTTGGGCAAATATTGGTCGAACCCACAGTTTATATCCGTATTGCATTCATTCTATAGGGAAAGTCATTCAATATTTGCATATAAAACACAAAGCGTAATCATGATATTACTTTGTCCAATCGCCAGAAATCATCCACCGAGTCATCAATGTCTAGTTCGCCGAGGTCTGGTAAGTCTGTTTCATTATCCACATCAGAGGTATAGTTGGCGTTAATGAGCTCATCCAGATTTACACTATCTTCAGAAGTTAATGATCCAGGCCTGATCTTTACATCGTTTGTTTGATCATTATCTATCAAGTTACTTGAGAAGTAAAATGCGTGTAAGCAAATATTACTCTTATCATTGTATTAGACATATTCAGTTGTTTATACAATTTACCTGTAGTTATCTACATCAAGAGGAACACTTATAGGGTCTTTTGTAGTGGCTTGTCCATAAGATCGTACACTTTTGAGCCAGCCCTGAACAGTACTTTGATGAGTTGAAGGCTTTGAAACCTGAACTGTAGGAGCAACGGTTTCACTTTTCTCTTTCTTTTCACCTTTCCCGTTCTTAAAGTGATTAAGAAACCGTAAACTTGGGGAGTTTGCCATGTATCTTCGAAAAAGGTATAAACTATGCTTGAAATGTCAGTTTGCAATGGGAATCGACCAGTTGTTATAGAAAAGATAGAGTATTGAATTTATCGAAGAAGGAAAAGGGTTGATTTAAAAGATCTTATTGTACCTTTTTACGCTTCGCTGTTTAAATTCACGTCACCCTCACCCTTCCCAACACTCGAATCGTAACCATTGAGAAGACTCTGACATTACTTACTATTTATAAGTGTTGAAAGCTCAGCCTGAGCTCAATGTATTGTAAGCTATATACTTCGTTTGGCGTCACTTTAGTATCTAACGCTCAGAGGGATGAAAGTAGAATAAAACAGTATACATACTTTTTTTATTTGGAATAAAATTGAAATCGTCCAATGAATGCCCCCCATTTTTGCCCAAAATTATAAATAGGGTAGGTACGAGTTGATAATACTGAGAGGTGAGTTATTTAGACTGAAAAAAAAAGAGTGCTTTCGAGATTATGTTAAAGCTGATTTATCAGACTTTCTTAACACTTTTTGTCCATTTGCTTATTGGGTGTTAAGCAAAAGAAGCCAAGTTATGACTAAAACTTGAGCTTGATTGGTTTTAGTATATTCTCTTTGTCTTTTGGTGATATAAAGAGACAAATTACAGTCAATGAGTTGTTATTCGCTCTTGTGTCTTGTCTGAGCATATGCTTTTGCTGGCTATCATACAATTGTGTTTTAGCGTTATGGTTCGCCTCCTTTTGTTCTAATTCATGGTTTCTTCTGCTGGCCTGGTTGTTCGAACTTGCTACTACCAGATGTATATGCCGTACCTTTCCTAATTAGAGCGATACATGCGCTCACAGCCGATGGATGTAATACCTTTTGAGTAAGAGATATGAAGAAATGAACAAGACTGCCAAAAGCCCTCAATAACACTACCTTTCTGTCAAATGTGTCATTCTGCTCAACTCTAATTTTTGATATTACACCTCACATGTAAGTATTACAACATTTCTTTAATTTTTTGTTTGTGCCTTTCACGCATTCATAGCATATACATTTATCATATTTCATTGATCTTTCTCGAAATCGGTCTCATAGTTCATATACTCTATCAGTATACATACTAAAGTCAAGATAGCCAATAAAATTGATAATTTGCAAATTCACAATTTGCTTTCGTGATAGCTTCATACTGTCGAGCGCTATTATGCATACTAACACCATTTACGATTATACTAGAGGTTGAACCGCTAACATAGATAAACTTGCAAACCGTCCTGCTTTTGAATAGTTGTTGTGTGTATTAACGGTAGCCAATTAATCTTTGATTTTCCGTTCGTTTTTTTTTTTTTTTCCTTGCTTTCTGCATGATTTTCGTTTTGCAGTCTTACCCCATCTTACCAGTTTTCCGAAAACGTCACACTCTTAATGGACAAAGCTCGAGTTCAAATCGAGCAAAAAGAAGAAAAAAAAAAAAAAAAAAAATTTGAACGAAACTTGTAATTTTTCTCCACCTACACTAATATCTGAATATATAACGAAATGTCTGGCAAAGGCAAAAAAGGTAAAGATTGTGCATGTTGAAGATTTGAGAGAGCTGTGAATGTAAAATTAACGAATAATTTTTGTTTCAAAAGGCCCCTCTCAGGTAGACGATCCAACCGATTACATTAGACATTCTTTTTCTGATCAACGTCTGATCGGCTGACTAATTTTACGCAAAAGGCTGAACTTTTGGCCCGTACTTGCTCTGAAATTATAGCTGAAGTAGTAGCAGCAGTAGAGGCAGGAAAAGATGTGAATTTAAATGCTGTTAAGAATAGAGCCTCTCGTAGAAATAGATTGCAGCACCAACCGAAACTTGTCGATATTATCGCAGCTATACCTGAGCAACATAAGCAAACTCTACTTCCAAAATTAAAAGCAAAACCAGTCCGTACAGCATCTGGCGTAAGTATAGTGGACAATTGCTGATCTGGTCATGTTGAATGCTTCAGCTAAAAATGTGGATTGTGACAATAGGTTGCTGTTGTCGCAGTAATGTGTAAGCCTCATAGATGTCCTCATATTGCCATGACAGGGAATATTTGTGTGTAAGTCATCGATTAGAATGAATTTGCTTGGATGGTACAAGTTATTGATGGTAACATTTGCAACTCTTTGAAATCAGTTATTGTCCTGGTGGACCTGATTCTGATTTTGAATACTCGACACAATCATACACTGGTTATGAGCCAACTTCAATGCGTGCCATTCGAGCACGCTACGATCCATACGAGCAAGCTCGTGGTCGTGTTGATCAACTCAGAGCTCTAGGTCATAGTGTAGATAAAGTTGAGTATATCATTATGGGTGGTACCTTCATGTCACTTCCAGAAGATTATAGAAATTGGTTCATTCAGAATTTACATGACGCACTCTCCGGCCACAGCAGTAATGATATGGACGAAGCAGTACGTTACTCTCAGCACAGCTTGACGAAATGTGTTGGTATTACCATTGAAACACGTCCAGATTACTGTCTTAAACCACACTTAAGTCAAATGTTGCGTTATGGTTGTACACGTTTGGAGGTTGGTGTGCAAAGTGTATATGAAGATGTTGCAAGAGATACGAACCGTGGCCATACTGTTAGATCTGTCACGGAATGTTTTCATATGGCCAAAGATGCAGGCTTTAAGGTTGTATCGCACATGATGCCTGATTTGCCCAATGTTGGCATTGAGAGAGATATTGAACAGTTCAAAGAATACTTTGAGAACCCAAATTTCCGATCGGATGGTTTAAAGATTTACCCCACACTGGTTATTCGTGGCACAGGTCTATATGAATTGTGGCGTACAAAGAGATATCAAAACTATACGCCTAATGCTTTGATTGATTTGGTTGCTCGTATCCTGGCTATGGTACCACCCTGGACACGTATTTATCGTGTACAGCGTGATATTCCTATGCCTTTGGTTACTTCTGGTGTTGAGCATGGTAACTTACGTGAATTAGCCTTGAACCGTATGAAGGATTTGGGCACAGAGTGTAGAGACGTTCGTACTCGTGAAGTTGGTATAACTGAAATTCACCAAAAGATAAAACCGAATCAGGTGGAATTAATCCGTCGAGATTACGTTGCTAATGGAGGTTGGGAGACTTTCCTTTCTTACGAAGATCCACATCAAGATATTTTGGTTGGCTTATTACGTCTAAGAAAGTGTTCACCTGAAACTTTCCGTCCAGAATTGACTTCGGCTGGTCCTACTTCCGTTGTTAGAGAACTGCACGTCTATGGTTCGGTGGTGCCTACCCACGATCGAGATCCTACCAAATTCCAGCATCAAGGTTTCGGTACATTGCTTATGGAGGAAGCGGAACGTATTGCTAAAGAAGAGCATGGAAGCGTTAAACTTAGTGTTATTTCTGGCGTTGGTGTCCGACATTATTATGCCAAGCTTGGTTATGAGCTAGATGGTAATTCATGACATTCTCAATGTAGCTGCTTTTATTGTTTGAATTTGAATAGTAACTCTTCTTTTTGGTTATTTAGGTCCCTATATGTCCAAGATGCTGGTTTAAATGAGCACACTATCTATAGTTCATTTGACCTCCATTATTATAAATCTTATTTTGCTTTTTCCACAAAGCTTTTGTACATATATCAAGTTAATTCTCAATTTGTTTCAGACGAAGCTCTTTCATGTAATCTGAACTGATTTATACACATTGTACTTTTATGAAAAAAAAAAAAGCAGTTGTATATGATGAGAAATAAAGTTGCTTATCGAGGCCAAATCCTTACACAATGTGTATCAATTACTGATCAAAACATTGATCTACTATAAAATGTTTGATTATTCCAAAGAATAGGTGGGGTCGAACGAACAGTGAGCAAAACGTGTACGAGATATACTCAAAATCTCTGAACATTACTGATTGTTGGCAACAAGGAACTGATAAAAAGCATCTTGGAATCCATTATTGAATTTCAATACCGAACAATGCTGTCTGGTTTAGAAGTGTAAGCAAGTTACATGGTATCATCTCAAAGTGAAAGGGTGCTGTACGTAGGAACGTTCAATATACTGAATTCTAGAACCTTAGTTTCAGAAACACTCAATGTGTTGACTGGCATTATAGAAGCGAGAATAGACTTGCCCCTTGACAAGTGACCTACGGATCGAACAAATGTTATGCTCATTGATAGCGCCATTTCAAAATGCTTAATGCAAACTATTTTTACGTAGGAAGCAAATGAACTGTACAACATGTCGTTAATAATGCAAATATAGAAAATTCAACTTTTGAAACTGAAACATGACAATGCTCAGATTTTTTTATTTCTACAACTTGGATTTTTATCGAAGTTCAGTGGCAAGCAAAGCAGGATTTTCTATTAAATTCTTCCAGTAATTTCCAAAACGTGCAATAGTCGCACCGTCAATGACACGGTGGTCCGCTGACCAGCTGACAGGCAATACTTGTTTGGCAATGACATTATTATGGTCATCGAAACGAGGTAGCTTTTGAATTCTACCTAGGGCAACAATGGCTAATTCGGAAGATACGATGACAGGGTTGGCATAGGTACCGCCAATCGTGCCAATGTTGGATATTGTAATTGTTCCGCCCTTTAAATCGTTCATAGACAGCTGGTTCTTTTTGCCCAATTCAGACAAGCGATGTACTTCATGAGCAATGTCAAAGATAGTTTTCTTCTGCACATCCTTGATATTGGGAACGACAAGGCCTTGAGGAGTATCCATAGCAATACCAATGTTATGAGAGGGGCGATAATTGATTTTTATAGAGTTAACATCATTCATGTCACCGCTGAGAGAAGCATTCATGATCGGGTAATGAGTCAGTGCGATAGATAGGCACTTGATAAAGATAGGCAGGTATGACATTTTCTTGAAAGGATAACGGGTAGGATGGTTGGCAATATGCTCGTTGAGCGCAGTACGGTATTTGAGGGTGGCATCAATTTCAATATCATCTTTAAAACCTAATTGAGGTATAGAAAGTGATTGTGTCATGGTTTTGAACATTGCCTTTTGAATAGAATTCATCGCCATAGATTGCTGTTGTTGTTGTTGTTGTTGTTGTTGTTGGTGGTGGCTGTCTTCAGTCAACAACGACGCAACACCTGTAGGTTCTAACATTGGCGCTGAAATGAAAACTTTAGTCCTTCAAACCACATCCGAAATGATGCTCGTAACCATCAAAAATTGCTAGCTTACCTTTTCCAATGGCTGCCCCTGAACAATAAGCTATAATATCATCTTTAAGAACTCGACCTTCTTTACCCGTTCCTCTAATCTGTGTGAGATCTACTCCCTTTTCCCTTGCCAATCGTCTCACAGCAGGTGTGGCTAATACGGATCTTTGATTACTATTGCCGTTATTACCTTCACCCAAGTCTCTATATTGTTTTACTTCCGTAACCTCGCGACTGCTATCCATTGATCCAGCTCTATGGGTTGACGCCTCTTCTTCAGTCGATGACTGACGAGTCCCTTCGTCCTCAACTGTTTCCTCGTCATCGCCTGTCTCAACGTCCACTAAAGGGGCCCCTACTTTGGCTATATCGTTGACGCCATGATGTAATTTGACAATCTTTCCAGCATAACGAGATGATATTTCTACCGAGGCTTTGTCTGACTGTACTTCACATATTTTATCAAATTCAGCCACTGTGCTTCCTGGCTTGACAAACCTGTTCATGCATGGATAGAGCAGTAAGTTCAGCACTGCCATTACAAAAAGAACTGTCACTTTCTCCATTGCCCTTTTTTTTTAAGTTACCATTGGATGATTTCACATTCTGTTATTCCTTCGCCGATATCTGCTAATAGAAATGGTTTGATGGCTTGAAAATTGAACGAGCTATGGAATAGGCGCAAGTGATTTGGACGCTATAACAAAGTATACACACATGTTCATACTGGTTCAGCTCAGAAGTTGTTAAGAAACACCCAGTGTATGACATGCCATTTACCGTGAGAAATACAGATTTATGTATTATAGCCACAGGAGCTTTCCTTACGATTGAAGGAGAGAATGACTTTAAATATCGTAAATACAACATTTTTTATAGTAATAAGAAGAAGAAGTGCAGTGAAAAGGTGGAGAGAAAAATAAAGAAAATAATAAAGAAAAGAAATACACGTCGATCATGTCATTTTTCCATTTTTTATAGCCTTTATTGTCTGGTTAAGCTAATGTGTGTGTATTATCCTGTAGGCAGCGAGTATAGAAGCAATCGTGGGAAACTCTCGGATGGCTGGAAACGTTTTTTTTTTTTCCCCAATGAGCAGCAGTTCTGTTTCCTCACGCTTTCAAGACAGATGTAATCCGCCTTGTACAAGCTCCAACTTTAAAAAATACAGAAACCCTATGTCATTGAATTATTAGCGAGTCTGTACAGCATCAACTCTTTTGAGTGCTTGGATCCATTTTTGATCTACTTTTACGCTACCATTATGTGACTACCCGATGATTGGATTAATTTGTAGCTCATGCAAAAGAAAAAAGTAGAATGGTTTGACACTTTAAATAATTCATTATCTTTTTTTTATCTTGACTAGCTTATAATAACATTTTGTAAACATAAGGATGAGTTTGTTTGCTACTGCACCTAGAGAAACCCACCTAGTAGAATTCAATGCCGGAAAATGTATCGTAGAAGGCTCCTGGATAAAGCCAGATTTGAGGAAGGGGTAAATAAACAGACGAAGGGGAAGCATGGTGCTGAAGCAGAGGTGTAAAACCTAATACTAATGAAAGCTCTCTTTATCTCAACTCAATAGTAAGGTGTATATGGATCAGGTATGACCATTCACATTATGAAGATTTAGTGTGAAAATCATTAGTGAGCTAACTGTGATCCGACTTGATCTTTCTCATTTAGGGTGATGATCAGCTATTGCACTTTTATTGGTGTGAACGTAAACCTCAAGCAACACCAGAAGATGTAAGCCTAGCAAGAGTTCTTTGTATCAAGCGCTATTCTTGTTTACTACTTTACTGAAACCTAATGCTTGATGAATTCGTTCAATTGGCAGGATCTGATCATATTTCATGAAGAAGCTGAATTCACAAGAGTGTCTCAATGCTCAACTGGACGCGTGTATTTACTCAGATTTAAAACTTCCAACGAACGTCATTTTTATTGGATGCAATCACAAAAGGAAGAAAAAGATGAAGAACTAGTGCAACGTGTTAATGAATTGATCCATGACCCCGAAGCAAATATGAATACTGCAGAGTTAGATGAGTCAGCTTCTCATGCCGAACTTATGCGCCTTTTAAATGGAGTTGAAAGTCAAGGTATATTCTGAGGGGTCGAGTAAGAACTGTATATCCGGTTTTTCTGACATTCAGCATTCATGTTTGAAATAGATCCAAGTATAACGCCTGAAAACTTGTTACAATTCTTGAACAATATCAGCGGTGCAAGCGACAGTCAAGATGAAGACGAAGATAATGACGAAGAGGAAGCAGAAAGGCAAAATGAGCAGCAACTAAGCCAAAGTCGACAAAGTACAAGTGTGAATACAAATACAACCGATGAGGTAGAAATGACAGAAGCAACTACATCAAATACGAGTACTGAGCCTGTGTCAACAACACCAGTCGCTATCGATAATACTAATGTTGTCAGTCAATCGTCTGCAACTACTTCAGTTGCACCTACGAGTGATAATGCCGTTACAAATAACGGTAGCAGTAACGCTGGTTATCAGGCCACACCAGAGCAATTGCAACAAATGCGTGAAATCCTTGCAGGTTTTCAAAATAATCAAGGTAAATCAGACTGTGGTAATGTAGAACGTGGTTAGGAATTTGGAAGCTAACAAAGCTTAATAGATATGGCACCTATTAGTTTGAATGACATATTAACAACGCAGACATTAACACCGCTATTAAACGACCCTGAGCTTTGTTCATCTTTATTTCCATTCTTACCACAGGAGAGTGAACGATCAGCGGAAGAGGTGAAACAAATTGTGAGAAGCTCACAGTTCAGCCAAGCGTTACAATCTTTAAGCGCTGCACTTAACACAGGTCAATTAGGTCCTTTGTTAATTGAATTAGGATTACCCTCTTCAGCGGGTAATAGCGTTGAGTCCTTTTTGAGAGCTATTAGCGAACAAGCCAAGAATAAAAAGCAACAGAACGATGCTATGGATGAAGATTAAAAAACGAATGATGCTTTTGTAGACGTAGCGTACATTTCAGTATATAGTATCGACAATAGATTATTTTGTCAAGCATTGTAAGAATAAAATCGACTCGCCCAGTATACTCTTATAGAATAACGGTCTCTCTACTCTCATAGATCATTAGCCGTATAAATTGCGTTGGTATATTTTATTCACATGCTCCCTTAAAGTTCTATTTAAATGATTTTTCAGAAAGAAAAGGTCATTGATAATATGGTATAGGTGGAGTCTCTAAAATAATCATCTTTCCTTGAAGCATGTGAGTTGTTATATGACAATGGACAGCCCAAAAGCCGGGATTATTCTAGAGATTAAATGAGAAAAAAAAAAAAGGGTTTAAATAAAAGAGATATCACAGACAAATCAATATATTATTTCACACTTACAGCTAAAATTCTGACTTTAGTCCAACCACAGCCCTTGGTCCCATTTTCTGGTTTTGAAGGATACACAACAGTAGTATCTCTATACAATGGATGTCTAAAATTACGTATATGTTTGTCTCTGTCGTGAATGTAATCACCTTCTCCTGAGGCGATCACATAATGAGAATGACCATGGGTATGCCAAGGATGTAGTAAACAGCTACCAACGTTGCTAACGGTATTTTGAAACACCAGATCAACAACTTCGTTATTTGCAACCCGATAAGTGCCTAATACTTCATTATAATCAATGTCTTCATTAACAATGACTGAAGCTCTGTTACTGTCTGGTCGTTGAATAATGCTACGGTCTATTTGTGATAAGTATTCCTTCATGGCAGTGAAAGACATAGGATGACCGATACGACCATTAACAAAGTAACGAGTGGTGTTATCACTTTGTTTTCCATAAGACGTTGCAAGCTTTATAGTACGAACATCATCACGGATATCAATGATAGGGTCACGGAAAGCAAGAGGTTGGATTTCATGATAGAACCAGTCGGGTCGATCTTCTTGAGGGAAGGTAGGTACATCAATAAAGGACTTCTTTCGCCCACCAGGAGGGCCCCCAGAAGAACCATTGCTGCCGCGAACTGCATCAACTCGTCCTGCATCACCTTCCCCTCCCGCTCTACCGTTTCTGTTATCGCCTTGTGCTTCAGCACTGCCAAATGTATCACTTTCGCGTTCCTGTATATTGTTATTGGTATCCTTTCCTCGCGGGCTGGGTTGCTCTTGTTGTCTGTTTTCTTCATTCTCCCTGCTATGATCAACGCAGTCAGCATTGCCTCTACCTTCAAAGCAAGCCTGTTCCTTTTCAGAGGCATAATCACGATGGGTTTCTAAGGTATGCTGCCGCTTGGTTAATCTGTCATCGCATTCGTCATTGTCGTCATTGTTTGTAGTGTCATCTTTGTTGGAACTACTAACATAACGAATAAAGCCAAATCCATTTTCTGTTGGACCACGGCCCCGTTGACGCCACATGTAGTGGGTGCCAATAGCAAATGTAGTTCCTGGCTCAAAATCACCGGTATTCAATAGGACAGAATACCTCTGACCTGGTGAGACTTCCAAGTAAGAGGTCTCAAAAGGTTCCGTTAATTCACCATCGACTTCAATGAGCGTCATATTGTGGTCTTTAATCCCGAAAGCGATTGTTCTAAAGCTGTTGGAACCAATGACACGTAAGCGATATGTTTTATTGGGCTCTACATCAAATGTAGCATAACCTTCACAAGAGTCTGAACGCACGCGATCGGCTATTTCAGTTATACGAGCTGGCAAATCAGTGACGCTCGGCAGTTGTAGGATTTTTTCAGGTTGGAAGACGGTTCGGCCATTCATTAAGATACTATCAGCTCCATGATCGAATTGAAACTGTGGGCCCATGTAATAATTTTCACGACTATTTAAAGACTCATGCCACCATTCGCTTATTTGTAATATCCTATCTTCATCGTAACTATAAGGGCCAGCGTGTAGCCTTTTTTGATGCTGATGGGGTCTTGCTATTGGCTCCTGACCGTAGGTTAACTCGTCATCGTTGTAGCTCGGGTTAGCTTCGTTGGATTCGTACACTATAAAAGCACCTTTGACAGAATCATCTTGCAACCCCACGTGAGCATGGTAGAAAAAGGTTCCTGATTGATCGAATAGTCTGAATTTATGCAAATGGGATTCACCAGGTAAAATAGGTTCTTGTGTGACATTTGGGACACCATCGGCTTCGGGAGTGCCTATCATTCTGATTCCGTGGAAATGGACGCTGGTGTGGCGATCGGTTAACATATTGCGAACAAGGATCTCTATTTCGTCATCTTTAGTAGCATAAATGGTAGGGCCTGGAAACTGACCATTGATGACAGGAACAGAAAAGCCCTCATGATGACAGTCTGGGTTGATAAACTCGGATGTAACATTGAATTCATAATATCTTTTATTACTGTTGCTGTTGTCTCCACCAATGATCGCAGCCTGAGTTACGATAGACTGATGTATAATAGAGCCCGCTATTAAATAGCCCAAGAAGAGTTTTTTCTTCATGAATTAGTTATCTATCAAAGGGAAGCGAGGAAAAATGAAGAAAAAAAAAAAAAAGAAAGAGAGGACTATATATGAAGAGCTAAAAGTAAAAGCAAGAATATATATGAATAGAGCTGTAAAACCAAATGCTGACATCAATATCATGTTCTTGACCAGCTTTTGACATTTATATGCACATTCCTTGATTGTTTATCTCTGGTTGTTGCGTAAACGCAAGAACATCCACAATCGCTAGATAAGATTAAGTTCCAGACAGAGAAGCGATATCATGCTCCAACGAAACATTTCTTATACCGTGCTTTAACTGGATTTGGCGAATTGATTGCTGTATACACATTGTGTTTCTCTGGCATTAGTCCGGAATTTCTTTAATCCACAATCCCTACTGTCCTCCTACATGGAAATAATGTAAAAACTGCCAATATGAGGTGGCAAACTTATATTGATAAATTAAAGGTACTGTTGTTATAGGTTAATAATGCATGTTTGGAACGTGTACGGTGAACATATTAGGGTTTATATGTTTTATACACTTCCAGATTCCACAAAAGTGTTTGAATAATACTGTCCTTGTTTCCTTTCTGACGATGAATGGAAAGCAAATCAATGAAACAGTCATGTTATGTGAAGCGTCAGGGGAAGGTCAACTTTGTCCCAAAATGTCAAATAAGCAAATACTATCGGCAAGTCCATCAAATTGCAAACAAATCTTAATCAGATAGGATGCCATTGATGACAGTAGTTCGCTACTTGGCTTTTTTAACTTGAAAGCTCAATAGTACCTGTAATTGTTTACACCATTGTAATAATCTTGCTACACAGCGGAGGCAAAAAAAATAGGAGCGAAAGGCGAATCAAACAATATCCATTAAATATTGCAACGTAATTGGACGATACCAAAGTTGGAAATGAAGCAAAGGTTGGTTCAAACCCAGTTTTTTTTTTTTTTTTTTTTTTTTTTTTTTTTTTTTTTTTTTTACCATTCTCAAAAAAGGTCATTCCTTGCTTCTTTTTTTTTTTTTTTCGAGGCAGCAAACTTTCATTTTATTCATAATTGTTCGATTCAGGCTTTTCTTTTTTATTTTATTACCTTTTTCCTTTTTCTTTTATAAATATTTGTTTACTCCTAAGAGTGTTTTTTTTTTCTTTAAAAACATATCTTTAAAAAAAACATTCAAATACATATCAAATGGAAAAGATATCCAACAGTAATCATCACCATCACCACTATACCAGTAACACGACACCAGTCGATAAATCCAGTAGCCACAGTAATGCATCGTCTACAGCCAGCACTATCGTTGGCGCCCATTATCAGGTCGGCAAAAAATTGGGCGAGGGCAGTTTTGGTGTTATATACGAAGGCCTGAATCTCTTGAACAATCAGTCAGTTGCCATCAAGTTTGAACCTAGAAAATCAGAAGTACCTCAATTACGAGATGAATACAGAACTTATAAAATATTGGCAGGAACATGTAAAAATTGATAACATCCACTACCAAACAAGAAATTATGTCGAATTGTTTATACGCACTGCTCCAAATAGTTAACATACATCTCCCCAAATTATCATTATTTTAGCTGGCGTTCCTAGTGCTTACTATTTTGGACATGAAGGACTCCATAATGTCCTTGTTATTGACTTATTAGGTCCTAGTCTTGAAGACTTGTTTGATATGTGCAATCGCAAATTATCTATCAAAACTGTGGCCATGGTAGCGAAACAAATGGTAAGTCCCGTCCTATCATTACACCAGAAAATATAACATATTTATTACATAAGGGATTTGAAAGAGAGAGAGAGAGAGAGAGAGAGAGATTGTGTGTGTGTGTGTGTGTGTGTGTGTGTGTGAAACAGTGACAGATAGACACACAGACAGAGAAAAAGAGACAGAGACAGAGCCAGAGAGAGGACATTTAAAGTTTAACTATTTTTATTTCCCAGATATCTCGTGTTCAAAGTGTTCATGAAAGGAATCTGATATACAGAGACATCAAACCTGATAACTTTCTAATTGGTCGACCTGGGACGAAATATGCCAATATGGTCTTCTTGGTTGACTATGGCATGGCTAAGTTATACCGTGATCCAAAAACGAAAAAACATATACCTTATAGAGAACGCAGGAGTTTATCAGGAACGGCACGTTACATGAGTATCAATACTCATTTAGGAAGAGGTAAGATGTCATATAAAAGTTTTTTTTTTTTTTTTTTCTTCCTTTTGGACCTTTGCGTACTTACTTACCTCCGCCCCTTTTGTTTTTACTTATCTAAACTCTGTTTCTGTTGTCCCTTAAAAAATGTAAAAAATTCATGTTTACTTAATTTAGAACAATCAAGAAGAGATGATTTAGAAGCTTTGGGTCATGTATTCATGTACTTTTTGCGAGGCTCCCTACCATGGCAAGGATTGAAAGCAGCAACTAATAAGCAGAAATATGAGAAAATCGGAGAAAAGAAACAAACGACATCGATCAAAGATTTGTGTGGGGCTTATCCTGGTAAATTTCTATTCATGGATGCTCTTATAGTATGCTCTATGTTACTTATGCTTTATACTCTCTATAGAGGAATTCGGTATCTATCTTCAATATGTTAGAAAGCTAGGCTTTGAAGAAACTCCTGATTACGACTTTTTGAGAGAGTTATTCGATAAAGTATTGGAACGTCAAAATGAACAAGATGACGGTCTCTATGACTGGGTCCTACTAAACGACGGCAAAGGCTGGGAGGTAAGTTGATTAGTCTGTTCACAAGTACATACACATCCAAATTAATTTAAGCTATATGCTATCATTAGAACCGTTATAAGCAATTAAAAGAAGCCAGAGCAAGAAGATCAAATTACCATCTTGCAGCACAGCAGCAACAGAACAAACACCAAAAGAGAAACAACACCAGTAGACCTCACAACAACAACAACAACAACAACAACAATTCTAATGCTGCTCAACAGCAACAGCAGCAACAAGTACGCCATCAACAGCAGCTGGATCCTACTGTCAATACGAAGCACAATATACCTGTTCATGATGATTTAAAGCAACAACAGCAGCAGCAAATCACATCAACGAAAATGGCAGAAGAGAAGAAGAAGAAGAAGAATGGTGTATTCAAGAAGCTTTTTGGCTTTCTGACTTGTTCAAATGGCCAACAGTTAGAAGCATAAACACATGATAGATTAAACCCATAGCATTTACAAAATATAAGATTGTATGATAATATACAAAGCCCCCCTCCCCCTTTTTCTTTAACTAGTAATTTTTATGAAAATACCCATCTTTCGCTAATTTTTTCAAGCATATCCACGCCATATATATTATATCATAATTTGCGATCGGCTGTATTAAAATAATGGTTATGCCCCCCGAAAAAAAAAAAAAAGAAAAAAAACTGATATGCTTTTGTGTGCCGGGTATTCTAGTTATCGATAGCTCGAACGTGTCTTAATAAAGTACATTGTGAGTTTTCATTAAAAAAACCAAAGTGTATACACATTAAGCGAATTGTTTTATTTCGCCCTATAAAATCTACCTCACGGTAAATAAACCTTTCATGTCCCATTACTATTTACAGACGGCCACTCCACTTTTCTATGAACTGTTCTAAAGGTTTTTGTTGTTGTAATCGTGCCCACATGTCTGCGGCTGGCGAAGTTTGTGTCATATAACTTCTGCGGTTGATAATTCTGCCATTCAATCTCTTTGCTGTTTGCGCGTTATTCCTTGTTCTCTGTCCACGAACGGGTAGACCCATGGCATGTCGTTTACCAGTATAATTACCAATATTACGGTGATGCATAATATTATCTCTCACTTGTCTTTTTAAATCCGATTCAATTGTCATGTTGGATAGTATATTTGTCAACTCGGTAATTTGAACATCGCTCAACTCAGCTACTTTCACAGTGGGTGAAATAGATAGTCTTTGACATAGTTTTAATGCTGTTGATTCGCCAATGCCATAAAAGTATTGTAACGCTGTGCTGTAAATCCCCAAGAAAAGAAAATACTGTCAGTATACGTCAACGTCGATAAGTTTGATGAAGAGTAGTTTTTGTTCGGTCTTTAAGTACCCTATTAGCTTTTTGTCAGGTAGATTAACACCGAGTAAATGTATCATCTTGTAGATTTGTTTATATGAAAGGAACTGTTAATGTGAGAAAGGAGGCGGGGGGAGCTTGGTTTCTAACTTTGACAATTCTTGTCGGAGCACCCTAGTCTTCTTTAAGCGTTTTGAGGGGTAAAAAATAATTACAGCCAATCATCATTGCTCTGATTTTCTATAGTTCTTGGGCAGTAAACACTTGTTGTACCGTATGACGATACAGAAGTGGATGCTTTAAAATAAGAGCACCTTCAGAAAAAGCTTCAATTGCACAAGAAACATATATTTTTCAATGATTTGAGCCTAATACTTTAGCTTATGCTCACTGAGCATTGCTCACAATACATATGCCAACCGAAAGAATAAACGTTCTGAACCGGACGAAACACACATCAAGTTGCTGTATACAAATTTACCAGACAGAAGGAACAGTAGCAGAGCAGAAAATTAATACAAAAAAATTTAGAATGATTAATATAAAATGTGTCTCAAACAAAAGAGAGCGTAGCCATGAAGTCTCAGGCTGTTCAACGAAACCATAAACGGTTTTTTTTTTCTTCGTAGTAGTAGAAAAAAAAAAAAAAGCTTTTCAATTAACTAACACCAGATTCATGTTGTTTACTTTTTGCAATACAATATGGTCCAGACTAAGAGGAGAAAATTTGCCTGTAGCGCCTTAAAGTCATGATTATTTTCACTACTGAAGAATATGTATTGGGTGGCGATCGTCTCATGAAAAAGGGTATTTTAAAGAATCAATTTATACAAATATGACGTGATTGCTATTAACATGATATCTGTATGGATACTATGAATCTGAAGAATGGATTTTTGTGCTGATTTACATTTGATGGCTGTATTTAGCAGAAAAATCATTCTCATAGAACATTCCAATATAGATGATTACTACTGATAACTGATTGACATTTCACGTATGATGAATCTTTGTCGCTACCAAAGTTTGAATACAGCATATTTGAAGGCCTCAAATTTAAGTCAATTGCATGACTATTTCTTACGCTAACCTTGAAGATGGTTCAGAAAGTATATGGCAAGTTAAGAGATGAAAATAATATCAGTGGGTACAGCTATGTATTCGAGTCCCTAAGATTTGCATTTATGATATTATCACCCACAACTGAAGCTTCTATTGCTGTAGATTATGTTTGTCTATCGTAGAAAAAAAAATTATAGTAAAGCTTAGAAAAAAGCCTCCAGTAGATGACTTGGAATAATTTCTATTCAATTTCAAGTTTGCTCAACACATAATCAAGCAGGAAATAGTATGTTTTCCGAATTTATTTCGATGTGAATTGATAGCCCTTTGTAAAACTGATAGGTAACAGATCTGCATTAGTTTATTGAGTGATATGGTCAGCTTTTGGCATCCATAACAGGTAGCAGCAGCAGGTAGGCAGCTACTATTTCTACAGATATACTCATTGCAGTGCTTTAACAATCTGATATTATTCAATAGGTGGATCTTAAGGGATAATTGCAATTGTATGTACCCGGATCTGCATCAAGTACACACTGTAACTGTAGCTCATAACGAAACCGACCTGAAGGAGACAAAATTCATGCGTGGTTTCAAACTCATCGGGCGAGACAAGTAATAAGCCACTGCTGACCTTTTCTCTAACTTCCAATTGACGGGAAAAGATAACAGGAAGATCGTTTCTTAATCAACTAGATCAGTTAATTGAAAATGGCCGTCAAAAAGCCTATATTTAAAAAACCTTTGCATAACAGAAAGGGCAACAAAATCGGTCCAGCGTCATCAAATAGCAGTAAAAAAGGAGAGCAAAAGAGAGACAATGAAAATCAACCTACGAAGGAATTATCTAAATCAAAACTGAAAAAGAAAGAATTTCAACGAAAGAGATACGGCAAGGATAAAAAGAACAATAAGGAAGAGGAGGACGATTCTGATTTCGAAATTGTATCCACTGATACTAAAATTACCAGTAATGCTTTCGGCTCCAGTGATGCTGATAGCGATCAGAGTGACAGCAGCGATTCCGATCTCGAAATGGATATGTTTGCAAAGTTCAAGTCCAAGAAACCAGCTGCTGTTGCTACTGCTGCACCAGCAGGTTCTTTAAAAAAACAAAAGCCTATTGCAGTTAATGAAAGTGACAGTGATGACGATCAAGATGAAAAGTTTATTGTGTCGGAGACAATTGCTGCCAATCGTAAGAATAAGAAGTCTGGTGGTTTCCAGTCAATGGGTAAGGAGTACCTTCTTTCATTTGCATTTCTCCCCTCAGACATTTGCTTCTAGTAAACTCACACATACCCTTAAAAATTGTCTTCCATTATGTAGGTCTTAGTAATCCTGTATTCAAAGCAATCATTCATAAAGGCTTCAAAGTACCTACACCAGTGCAGCGTAAATGTATACCATTGATTCTAGAAGGAGCCGATGTCGTTGGTATGGCACGTACTGGTTCTGGTAAAACAGCTGCCTTTCTGATTCCGATGTTAGAAAAGCTCAAGTCCCATTCAGCAAAGACAGGCTCTCGTGCCTTGATCTTATCACCTTCTCGTGAATTAGCTCTTCAAACACAAAAAGTGTGCAAAGAATTGTCTAAATATACCGACCTTCGTAGTGCTTGTATTGTAGGTGGTGACAATTTAGACGAACAGTTCGAAATGATCGCATCCAACCCAGATATTTTGATTGCAACACCAGGCCGTCTTCTACATTTGGCAGTGGAAATGAATCTGGATTTGGTAACAGTAGAATATGTTGTTTTTGATGAAGCAGATCGTTTGTTTGAAATGGGTTTTGCTGTTCAACTACATGAAATCCTCTCTCGTTTGCCGCCCAGCCGACAAACATTATTGTTTTCAGCTACATTGCCAAAATTGTTGGTCGATTTCGCTAAAGCAGGTTTACAGGAACCCACATTAATCCGTTTGGATGTGGACACTAAGATCTCCCGTGATTTGGAGATGGCATTTTTCACTGTCAAAGATAACGAAAAAGAAGGTGCACTGCTTTATTTATTGAGAAATATTATCAAATTACCCAAGAAAACTCAAGTGGCTGCAGATGACGCTAATGATAGAAAAAAGAACAAGAAAAGAAAACCTACAGAAGTTGAACATCAGACGATTATTTTCACAGCAACGAAGCATCATGTAGAATATTTGGCAACTTTATTAGAGATGGCAGGTTATCAGGTCTCTTATGTATATGGTTCTCTGGATCAAACAGCCCGTAATATTCAAATTAACCGCTTCCGAAATGGCATGACCAATATTCTGGTTGTCACTGATGTAGCTGCTCGTGGTATTGATATTCCCATCCTTGAGAATGTGATCAATTATGATTTTAGTGGATCTTCGAAGGTGTTTGTTCATCGTGTGGGCCGTGCTGCGCGTGCTGGTCGCCGTGGTTGGGCCTACTCCCTTGTGACGAACGAGGAACTTCCATACTTGGTAGATCTTCATCTCTTTTTGAGTCGTTCGCTTGTCCTTGGTGGCGAGAAAGAGAGAGAAGATTATGATTACACTTCGGAACTTGTCTTGGGTACTCTTCCCAAAGATGCTGTGATAGACGACAAAGCCTGGGCAGAAGATAAAGTTACAAAAGATGCTGCTCTTGAAGGTACTTACCGTACTGCCGTAAATGCGTATAAACTTTATAACAAAACGAAACCCAAGGCCTCTCCAGAAAGTTATACCCGTGCTAAAGAGATTGTAAAAAAGCTCAATTACAGCAATCTTCATCCACTTGTTTTGGACGACGTGAATCAAAGCACTGCAGAAATTGAACGATTGAATATGATCAACGCAATCAGTGGGTTCAGACCTGCAGAAACCATTTTTGAAGTTGGTGTACGTGGTACAAGAAAAGTTACGCCAGCCACCGCAATGATGAGAGACCGTCGACAAACAGTAGATAAGATCATATCGGCACATAAATCACAGAAAGAGGCCGAATTACAAAGATTACAGAAGCCTGTTCCTGTACGTGACGAGAAAAAGACAATCGAAAGTCTTGGTGGCATCGTAGAGGAAGAAGAATTAGAAAAAGCCTTCAATATACCAAAATCGAAAGAAGAAGGTAAGGAGCTTTCATTTCTTTTCTATTTTTTATTTTTTTTTTTTTTTTTTTTGTACTAAACTGTATTGGTCTTTTATTAACGTCTCTATCAACCCTTTGATATATCCTTCTTTTAGATAAAAAGAAAAACAGCTATCGTGATGAAGAGTACTATTTGTCTTATACTCAGAAGGATGCAAATACTGAACGCGGTTATTCTATGGCAAATGAAGGCAGCTTCATGGAACAAGCAGCCAAAGCTCAATTAGATTTGACGGGTGATGATAATGAGGCCATACAAAAGAGCAAGAATATGCTTCGCTGGGACTCAAAGAAAAGAAAGTTTGTTAAAGGTACTGGCATTGGTTCGGATAATAAGAAGTTAATTCGTACAGAAAGTGGTGCCTTGATTTCTGCCAGTTACAAAAGCGGCAGATTCGATGAATGGGTCAAGAAGAAACATATTACATTACCACGTGCAGGTGAACAAGAATTGGCAAGTGCACGTAACTTGGGCAAAAGACGCTTCAAACACAATAAAGTGGAGGAAGGCAAGCCTTTGGATCCTCTTGCTTATGATTACGAGAAGAAGTTGAAGAAACGAAAGACAAACGAGGCTGAAACAGCAAGCACAGTCGATAAGAGTGGTTTGGGTAAGAAGCAAGTGGGTGTACATGCAAAGAGCGAACTGAAGAACGCAAGTCAGATTAGAAAGGAACGTAAAGCATACGAAAAGAGGAAAGAAAAATCCACGCGTCCTTCAAAGAAGTTTAAAGGCAGTAGACGTCATTAAAGAAGTTTAATAAATTGTCAATTTTGCAAAAAAAAAAAAAAAAAAAAAAAAAAAACTTGTCTAAATTGATTTATAAAGAGGACAAAGCCCGACGAAAACTGAGATTGACCCTCACTCAGCTTTTAATTCATTTACCACGTAGCTTCCCTTCTTTTTTTTTCGACTTCTCTTTTTCCTCTCTTTTATTTTCTTGTTTTTTTTGAAACGAAGTTGTTTTATTGATAAATATGTCTTGGCAAGCTTACGTCGATACTAACCTTATTGGTACTGGTAATGTTTCTCAAGCCGCTATTTACGGTTTGAATGGTGGTGAATGGGCCAAATCTGCTGGTTTCCAGGTAAATAAAATGACTCTAGCTTCAGTGGAATTAGATGATGTTTGTGAAAGAAGAAAGAAATTAACATTTCTCGCTGTATCATCTCAGTTGCAACCTAAGGAAATTCAAGAAATTACTGCTGCTTTCTCCAACGCCGACAGTATCCGTGCCAATGGTATTCACGTCAACGGTGTTAAATACCTTACATTAAGAGCTGATGAACGCTCTATTTACGGCAAGAAGGTAAAGTAATAATAAAGGATAGGGCTATACACGGCGTCAAGAAGGGATAATTCTCTTGAAGACGTGTTATATATGGCGAAGAAACAGTGACACTGTAAGAATATAGGTAATAAGCAGCGACAATTAACATTAATTTTTTTTCTTCTCTTAGAACTCTGACGGTGTCTGTATTGTCAAGACCGGTCAAGCTATTCTAGTTGGTACCTATAAGGAAGGTATTCAACCTGGTAACTGCACAAAGGTTGTTGAAGGTTTAGCTGATTATTTGATTTCTGTTGGTTATGTAAGTTGCCGTTTGTGTTTTCTCGTTTGGGAAGTGAAATATTTCAAATTTTTTACTTACTCTCTCTCTGTTATCTTTCTCAACTAGTAAATTCGAAAAATAAAGCATAAAAATTGTTTATATATTCCCAATTTTCTTACCATCTTTTCGTAAAGATGTGAAAATAAAAGCCTTATAACTTATCCAAAGCCCTTCATGAAAGATTCCATGGCCTTCTTTTCGCTCAATATTCACAAATGTAGGGGACACACTACCAAAAAGCTTATTTTTGGTAAACTCACGTTTTATGTATGCTGCCTCCATTGAAAAATTCCAATAAGGAAGTTTTACGTTAAATTTGCGGGCTCAAGCATAACTTTTGATGAGGATCCGCAAGTTATTTTAAGACAGCATATTATTTACTGCTAAATATTTTACGGAACACATGTAGATGTCAAAGTACCGTTTTATTGAAAACGTGCAGTCAATATAAAAAAAAAAGAATGCTACATACATCTGTATATATATATATATATATATATATATATAGTAATCAGCTTTGTACAGGGAGTAGTATGTTGCTTTTGCTTCAATGTTTAGGGAAACTGTTGGTCTGTTGCACAGTGGCGTGAATTTCGTTAACTGCGCCTGCTAGTGAAAGCAAAGCTTGACTCTGTTTGTTTAAAATAGAGCCGATTTGTTCAGGTGTATAATTGCCACTATCTGTTTGTTGGTAACTGGTCAACGTTTCATGGATTTCATCGACCATCTTGGCCAAATTCTGAGCAGTCCTTGCTAGCTCTTCCGCTTCCTCCAAGAAATGAATATCATCAGAAGGCATATATATTTGTTCGCCTTTTAGGATCTGTGCAGAGCGATACATTTGTGAGAATTTCCGTTTAATTCTGTGCTTCATTTCGTTGAGATAGTCGTCAACATCATTCAATTTCAATGCAAGAGTATCACTATCATTCGATAAGTTACGCGTTTCTTCGGCTATTTCTGTAAGTAAGTTGGGAAGAGGGCCATCTAATACGGATTGAATACTATCACGCTTTTTTGCCCGTGAGAATATAAACTCAGCAATTTGACCAAGTTCAGTCATAGCATTCATGGGAAGTTCATACGTTTTGGTTGAATGTAAAATATCGCTTGGCTCTTGGATTGTCGTTTTTAATGTTGTTTCGGATGGATTAGTAAAGACAGACTTGGTAGGAGGAACAAGACTAAGAGGCTCTGGTTGCTTGGTGCTTGATTTTAATGAAGGTGTGATGGTACCATTTGATTTGGAAGTATCATCCACCTTACTGAAAGCAAGTTTGACTGAACCTTGGGTATTTCCTTTTTCATCACCCGCTGATGAGGACGAAGATAATTTACTGCTGCCACTTTTTGCTTTATCCTCTTTCGTCGACTTGTCCGCTTTCTTATTTGCATCACTAGGCTCCTTATCCTTATCTGCAGTTATACTGGGGAAGGTAAAAGAACTCCTTTCCGTTGAGCTCGTGGCAGAAGTAGTGGTATCAGAGGACAACGGCTTTTTGGCTGTAGAAAATGATTCCTTAGAAGTATTCTTCGGTTCGGTTGTCGTGCTGGTGAAAGAGAATACTGGAGCAGAGTTTGGAGCACCAGTGCCTGAAGCTGCAAATTTGGAACTACCCTGAGAAATAGGTGATTTGTCTGCTATTGCATATTAATAATCTAAGTTATTGGTTTGATTATGTGAAGGATTAGATTCTGAATATTTACCTTTCTTACGCTCTTCTTCTTTATCTGACCCTTCGTTTTCATCAGACTCGCCAAAAACAAGTTGCTCGTTGTCATTTGCATCTTTAGAAGGCGCTTTTTTACTATCGTCATCTTCAAACTCGATTGAAACAGTAGAAGTTCTCAAGGGAGAATTACCATGCAATAAAGCCTTTGAACTCAATGAAGAGGAGTCAATGGCAGTAGGCGGTTCTCCAAATGAGAACGAAGGCTTGTTGGTAGTACTATCACGTTGACCCATTTGCTTTTTAAAACGAGGATGATCGTCGTCGTCATCATCATGCCCTCTTTTCTTGGACTTGGCCGGAAGAACCAATGATGGAGTACTTTCTTGCTTCTTATTGGGTTGAGCGCTGCTCTCGCCAAAGTTGAAAGCGAAGGGCCTCTTTCGTGACTCTGTTTCCGATGCTGAGCTAGTTATTGTTGGAGGAGAGATGAAAGGGCTGGTCATACTGCTTTTATCAAGTGATTTGTCGGTAATGGTACCAAAAGAGAATGTTGATGCAGTTGGCTTGCTAGATTCCTTTTGTTGTCCAGAGCCTTCTTCTTTATCTGTTTCATTCTTAGCTTTGTCTTCTGTTGCTGCGGTTGTAGATGCAGTCTCAGTGGAATCATTACTCATTGGCGGTTTATCTTTTGTCAGGGAAGATGATGGCAGACTTCCAAATGTAAAGCTAGCAAAAGGTTTAGCTACTGCTGGAGTTTCTTTTTTGGAAACAGAATCTTTTTAAGAAATAAAAGGTGGATGTGAGTCAAGAAAATTAGATGTCTTCACGATGATCAACTTACCCGTAGCTTTCGTATCACTGCCTTTTGCGTCAGTATCGGCCTTCTTTTCGGAAGTAGTTGCAATAAGTGCACCTGCAGTTGTATCTTTTTTGTCATCTGTTGCTGTAGAGGTAGATTCAAAAGTAAATGCTGGCTTTGCAGTAGGGGCTGTCGTCAATGACGATGATGAACCCCCAAAAGTAAAGATTGGTTGACTGTTAGTACTAGCAGTAGTAGCAGTGCTAAAGGAAGAACTGGACATAGATCCAAATGTAAAAGCTGGTTTGCTGCCTGCGGCTTGAGCAGCAGAGCTAATTGAGGCGGTTGATGTAGGAACAGCGCCAAATGTAAAGGATGGCATAGTAGTAGAGGTATTGCTCGCAGCAGATACATTGCTTCCAGATGTTACAGTAGGTTTTGAGCTACTGTCTGTATTAGATGCCGTCGACGACAGTAAAGGTTGCTCTGAAGAAAATGCTGGTTTACCACTGGACGATGATGCAGTTGAGGCCCCGAAATTAATTGAAAAGGCTGGTTTACTACCTGTGGATTCATTGGAGGACTCAGGCTTGTTTCCAAAGGAAGTTGAAGATGCTGTTTGTCCAAAGGTGAATGCAGGCATACTGCTGGCCATACTAGAGGAAGTTGCTGGCTGTCCAAAACTGAAAGTTAAATTTGGAAGAGAGTTGCCACCAACTGTGGAAGTCGACTGTCCAAAAGTGAAAGGTGATGTGGTGGACGTGGTGCTGGTAGAGCTATCATTAGCTTTACTTACAGAGGGGCTACTGAACGAGCCAAAGTTGAAACCAGTAGGTGCAGACGGTGATTTGGAAGGCGCTGATTGACCAAAAGTGAAGGCCGGCATAGATGAAGAGGGATTAGGGGAGCCACCAAAGCTGAATTGGGATGTGGTCGCCGGAGAGCGCGTATTATTTGTACCAGAAGCACTACCAAAACCAGCTAAAGAACCATCAGCTGCTGAAATATTTGTCCAAGACCCTAAACTACCGGCACTACCAGCTGAAGAATTTGAATTACTTCTATTAAGTCTACGTTTGGGAGTGAGAATCTTGCGCCCACTAACGTTACTGCTATTGCTTTGATCAGGACTACAATGGATAGTTTAGATTAGTTTTCTCTGGTATATTCAAAGTCCATAGACTATATTTACTTCATAATAATTTGAATCAATAATACTAAGTTAAAATATTAATGCAATGTTAGTATTCAGTTAATGAATACAAAGGAATGCAGAATAAAAATGATGTAGCTGGTTAAATATGAGGGAAAAGGATTTGAAAATATGCAGTGAGGTTCAACCAAGCTGGATGCGCGAAAAATTTTGGAGCGGACGTTGAAGTGATCTGGCAATATGGAATAGGGGTTCACTGACAAATACTGATCAAAAAGCAGAGCACATGCGATGAAGACTTTGAAAAAGTGATAAAGTACTTTAATAGTTGCAATGGAAACATTATTAGAAGAGCGAAACGAAATATGCTTAACCATCATTGCAACCGAGCTTCAAGTGGTGCAAGAATAAGCGGATAGAAATCTATACAGTTCCCAACCTCTTCTAATAACGATAGAAGTCAGCATAAGGATAATAGACGTGCATTTGGAGCAATGCATACAATACACAATCCAAAATTCGCTAATATTTTGGATGCCACGAAATATATCAGGTTGGTTATATTTACGTTGAGTTACTGCTGTTATCTGAAACTATTCGTCACAGATGTTCACATTTTAATTGCATACGTTAATGCTGGCTACGATTTCTTAAGTAGAAGATACGAAATACAGGGATAAGTACCTGCAGTTAAGCGCTTAGATGTTTTACCTTCAAAGTATACACTCTTGTTGTTATTCTTCGGAAAAAGTCGAAAGTACCGAAAATTACATAATAGTTTAGGTTAGGGATCATTCAATCATTGTTCTTATTTAATACAAACAAACATATTAAATTATTCTGCTTTATCGCTCCTATCATCTTCACCAGTACGTAAGACACAGGAAGTGGTTTATACCGTAGACTATAAGCTGGATGTATTCTATCATCCCTGGGACTTCACTTAAACAATAGCACGTTTACATAATGCATGTGATTGCATACAAGTGAGGTTTTCTATATTATATCACTCCTATTCTGGTATACCTCTTTAAATATTATAAATTGATCAATGAGGGAGTCAAACAGAACTTAATGTCGTCTCTCTTCTTAACTCCTACAAACCTTTTTTCTATCGTATCAACTTCTTCTTGTTGAGTAAGATCTGCAGAAGGTCGAAAAGTCATAATTAAACGTTCAAAAAAAAATCAGGCATTATTTCCCAAGGCTTCTTCTCAGGATGAAGAGAATAATGGCAGATACTAAGCTTGACAACTACAGTGGTAGCAGCAATTTTATCGGAAACGGTAACTCGCTAACCATTAAACCAATAAAAGGTTTATCTAGATCAATCTCACTGCGTCGAGCACCATTGGTTATTGATATTACTGAGGAACAGCAACAATCTACACTACAGCATCATAAGAAACCTGTATTGGCAGGCAGAGCGACTGCTGTGCCGAAGTTTACTTCAAGCTTGTGCAGCAGCCATGCAGGCACTATAAATTCGTCAAAGTCGACAGTTTCTAGCAAGAGCTCGTTAAACAGCTTACGACTTCAAACATCTTTATCGCCCAAACCAGCATATCTGAGAGAATGCCAAAAGAGAACTTGTAACAATAATCGACGTGACAAAAGTAATTCAATAGCGTCTTCAAACCTAACCGTAGCAAATGGTTTCACAATCGGCCAAAAGGTCGTTATACCAAGTTTACAACAAGCACAGGGCACTGTCAGATTTTATGGTGAGATAATATTCAAGAAGAATACAGGTTATTGGGTGGGAATTGAGTTGGAAAAAGAAGGTAGTGGCAAGAATGATGGGTCTATTCAAGGGTAAGTCTACACACGCTACAAAATCAAATAGGTTGTAGAATCAGTAGCGCAGTTCTTCGCGCTCGACAATATAGGTTCAGTCTAACGCCAGCTATCCTACCTTTTATCAATATTCAGTGTGCGTTATTTTAATTGCGCGCCTAATACTGGGCTTTTTGTATCAGCGGCAAGGGTTAACGCATTGGAAGAGCAGCAACAAGACAGATCGCACAGTTATATGGACCCTCATATGTCAAGAGCAATAAAGTCAACAAAGACAAAGTTAACAACGGCTGTTAAGACTGTTTCTTCGGTACATCTGTCATCTTCTTTGAAAAGAAGCAACACCGTTTCTCTACCTGGAACTACGGCAATATGCTCCTCTTCGACGAAACCTACTAAATCAGCACACATTTTAAAGTCTAGTAAATCCACAAAGCTACAATCTAGAAAGAGCACAATGGTAACTAAACCTTCACCAATGCGTAGTACTCCATTAACAGTTACAACAAAAAAATCGAAAGTTCCCTCAGAAAAAGAGGCAAATACTACCGAAAATCAACTGCAAGAGGTAACGTTTAAAGCCACCGCATTGAGTAGCAATAACGAGAACCACAATGACAATCATAGTTGCTTGCATCGTCATCGCAATAGCTCGAAATCATCCACGGTAGTGTTGACAAGACCAAAATCAGCTGATATTGAAAGATTAAGCCGCCTTCTTGAAAGAACAAATAAAGAAAAACAAGCACTCACTGAACAAATGGATAGTCAAGAAGCAGCATGGGATCGCCTTGTCAGTGTGAAAGAAAGCTATGCTGTTCGTGTTAAAGAAAAAGACAATGAAATCATGAGTCTTCATCAAAAATTGGAACATGCTAATCATGTCCTCGAACAATATACAACTGTCACAGTGGAAAAAAATGATGCTTTGAATAAAGTAGCTGCTTTAGAAGCAACGGGAAAACAACAAAACAGAGTTATCCAGCATTTGAATGAACGCCTCAGCGATCTCCAGAAGCATGTTGAAATGCAAAAGATCGAATTTGAGACTTTGTCGAAGAGCAATATGAATCAAATAGATCAACTGCGTGAACAATTACAGGAACGTGAAGAGTTGATAGTCTATCTTGAACGCGAATACGCAGAGTTAAGGAAGATGCATATGGAAACAGTTCAATCATATAAGCAAGATGTACGTGAGGAACGCCAACAGCATGAAAAACTCGTGCAGTTAAAAATTCAAGAGATAGATCGACTGCAGAAGACCATTAAAGAGCTTCGTCAAGAGCAGCAGCAATTTAACTATCTCCCACCAACACCTACTTTATCCGTTACGACAGATGTAATCATCTCTCCATCGTCACCGCAAAAGCGATTAGAAGCTCAGTTGGAGTTAGCGACACATGAGCTCGACCGTGAGCGTGATATTAAAACATCACTAAATTTACATATAGAACAGTTAAAAGCCGAAATCATAAGATTAAATTCGTTGACAGTTTCGTCTAATTCCCAATACTATAATCTACGCTCAAGGCTTGAACAGGAAGTTACAGACAAGCAACGTATTATGAATGAAGCAAATGTAGCAACACAAGCGCACTGTAGAGTAGAAGAAGAGAAAGAGACATTAAAGCTTGCACTTCAAAAATCACAGCAGGATTTGAGTGAAGTACTGAAGAAGCTTGCATCAATCGAAAAGGAGCAACAGCAACGAAAATCAGATTCAGTGCTGAATGTAACATGTAATATTGAAGAGAACGAGTTTTTTTGCTCAAAATGTGGAAATGGCAATGTGAAGCAGGGCAACAAATGCTTAAAAGAAGCTTACCAAAAGTTAGAGGAGAAGTATATGAATATTAAGTTTCAGGTATTGGCTGTTGAAAAGGAACAGACGATAGAAGACTTGAAAGTTTATAAAAAGAGTATTGCTGGGGGTAACCGACAGCAGCAGCAACCCAAAGGGGTAAAGCGATTGTCAAATGACTTAGTGAGCGAGCATCACTATAAAAGCTTGATAAATGATAAGCAATCTGAAATAGACCGGCTTTCAAAGGAAATGACTGATTTGGAATCGTTACTAGAAAGTAAAATACTTAGCGAAGCACGACTAGAAGAAATAATAGTTACCGAAAAAGAAAAAGTGCGACTACTGGAAAAGCAACTTCAGGTTGCTAAAATAAGTATTTAATATCCGTATGAATTCAAGATTTTGCAAGAGGGCGATTTAAAAATCGTCATTGCAAAATTCGGCACCATCGCGTATCACTACCTCATAATTGTTATAAACATATTTTCATCTGTATTTCTAGCCAGCGTTCAACATTTAGCCAGGAAACTAATAAAGCCGTTTCTCAATGGTGACTACTGAATGTTCAATCTGATTTATGCTCTGTGTATACTGTTGACCTATAGAGAAAAGCATCCCTGTTGTTTTGCAGTTGCCTACTCTAATATGCAATAAAAAGGATAAATGCATAAATATAAAGGTGTCGTAAACCAATCTGCTCCTCATTGGCTTATAGCATGAATATATATAGTTTCTTTGCAGTACCATTTAACACCTCTTTTTTTTTACTTTCCTTTGCTTATTTCCTGCCTTCATTGCTTACGTAGATACATCTTTTAAAGAATCTATCAATATTAGTACAATGTCAGTTGAACTTACTAAAAGGGCTCTCCGTCCTACATCTGGCAAAAATGGAAGACTTGTTCGCGTAAGGTCAAATTTTTTTGAAGTAACCAACTTAACGTCAGTTACCATCTGTCATTATGATGTCGTCATTGATCCTGTTGATATGCCTGTACACTTCAACACGAAAGCGCGGGGTGCTTTTGAAACACAATATGGTTAATCTACTTTGAATGGTATTAAGATAATCTTCGATGGTAAAAGGAACGCTGTTTTACAATGCATAATTCAATTAAATTTGTATAAAGCATAAAAAAGAGCTGACCCAATAAACCTATGCTTATAACTTGTAGTTCGAATTTATAGAAGCCGGCTGTACGCGTTCCAGCCATATCAAATTACGCATTAAGAAAGCTAATGTTATCAATATGCATGAGCTTCTTTTGTTTTTGAAAAGCAAGTCTGCTTGTACTACAAACTGTCTCACTGGTAAGTTTTGAAGTCTTGCAACGACGTGATATTTTAAATTAGTACATGCCATACTTTTTATACCTGATCCAATGAACGCTTTGTTAATTTTTTCCTGCAGCTATTATGTTTCTTGATATACTTTTTAAAAATCTTCCTTCTACTGTCCATTATTCTGTTGGCCGTTCAATTTATACTCCTCAGGATAAACGCAACCTTCCTAATATGGCTGAAGTTTGGCAAGGGTTTTGTCAGTCTGCGCGTCCTACTGCTGTTAAGTTACTTTTAAAGGATTCGCTTTGCTTTTGAGTGTAACTATTTCGCTATTTACTGATTTACACTGAAACGCTCACTCATCTGCTGTTTCTCCAAATCAAGCCTCTTAGAAGGAGAGCGATGATTGGTGGCAAAGAAGTTATAATGGTTATGAAAGGAGTATTACTCTGTCAAAATGCGAAATACGTCTAGGGCCACATAAGCCACCAGATCATGTCTGTCTTAGTAACTTAGTAATAGGCTTAACTGACCTGCACAAGTTCGGAAATAAACTTTCCTGCCTTTGCTTCAGCTAGAATTAGTTTACCCAATATCGAGCAATTCAAACAATACATCGCTCCTTCTTAATTAAAATGTTGAATAGATAATAACATTACCATATATGATTAGGTAAGATACAAAAACGTTATCCTTACACTAAAATAACTCATATTCCTAAGTCATACTCATGTCAAAAGTGATAACGCTTGCGGGTGTTTTAATAATGATAAAGACTTTAGAAAGACAAAGGGCCAATAGAATAGATTACCTTCTAATTTGTAGTGTTATATTTATCGTATTTATACCAATTTTTATTCAGCTGTTGATTATTAAAGGATTTTCTTTGAACACAGAGATAGTAGCCTCTTTTACCATAATGATTTGCTACTCACATTATTGCTAAGTACTGTATCAATACTTTGTGTTACGGAAGGCATACCAAGCTTCAAATTTGGTTTTATGATGGGTAATACTACATTTCTTTAAGATAGAACCTTCAGATGTTGAATCCTCATTATCCAAATTCATAGCGAGGTATATATATCAATGTCATCATCTTCTAGGTCTTCATCCGTTGCGTAAACGTTAATTTGTTGATCAATACTTTCCTATCTTTTTCAGAGAAAAAAGATAAGAGGAGTTGGTTTAACTTTTTTTTTAATTCTTTTTTAGTTTGTTATCTTATGATGTGTTCATTGCTGATGTGAATTGTATATTTTTCTTTTGATCGTAGCTTGTAGTACATGATAAACAACAGTATTGAATTGTTGCATTTTGTTCGTTTGCGTTTCATAAATCGTAGACAAATATATTTTTTCCCTTCTTTTGCTAGTTTCTTTTCGTGGTTGTGTTGTTTTGCCGTGCATGAGGAAGGTATGTTGCCTGCCATTTTTAAAAGGTGCAAAAGTGTAATCGCAGAAGGGACTTTCCTTCTTTAAAAGTACAACCGTAGTATCCAGAATTTAGTATCAGAAAAAAATGGTGCGAAATAATGCGTTCTAGATGTTGTATTTGTGGTCGTCATATGTTTTTCACTGAACGCGACTTAGAAATAACTATAAGGTGAAGTGAGCTTCCTTCAGTCCTTTTATTATATACTGAAAATGAGAGAGGGGAGCGTTCATGACGAACTGGATGTTTGTATTGACAACAAAGAAAGAAGGAAAGGAAAGAGATACAAAAAAAAAGAGTTAAATACTCGTTCCTGAAATTCTCAACCAGTAAGAATACAGCATTATGTATACATATGTCTTTAGAGTACAAGATGACATGTACAGGTGTTATCATGATTCTATGATCATAAGAACGTGTCTAATTCGAAGGTGCGGCTAATTTGTGTTTACATATTATATGAGGTATGGGAATAGCACAATAGAAACAATGCTCCGTATAGAATTTCTAACTACTTTGCGAGCATCTTTGTGTAGTTCTCACAGTATCTGTGGCATATCCTCTTAGAGCAAATGATTTGATTTCAATAAATATACTTAGTAATGTGGTATACAATAATATTCTGTACCTATTCTGAATGAGTTAGCTATTCTCATGAAGGATTCCAACGAACTTATTCTAGTATGTCATCGCGTCAATTCTTTCTTATCACTTAATTTTAAGTCGTTTTTACTGACGCCTATGATAGAGGATCGATGTTTGTCTCGTGGATACAACAAACATAATAGTGAATAGACAGAATGTATTCACCAAAATCCATTTAACATGTATTCAACACTTTTTATTGTAGTTGTGATAGTATTATACTTTTAATTTCTGTTCTTTTTTCCGCTATTTTCACTTATAATACATAATGTTTTTATTTAGAAATACAATTGATAACTGTAATAGGATCTAAGAAGTAATGTAGCAGCGACACAGAAAATTTATTTTGGTTGATATTAGTGAGGTTCAATCCAGCTAGGTTGTTTTGTGTTGTTCGATAAAGGAATTATAGAAAAGGAAACTATTCATTGTTGTATGAAAAGGACCATATATAGAAAATAAGTAACAGATCTAAAGCTTTATTAATACTGAGAAGACTGTAAACTTTCAAAAGGAAATGGTTCAGCAAAATGATAGAGGGTCTGAAAAAATGATAGAGGTTGATGGTAGAGGTTTAAAAAGAAACTGATAGAAAAAAACTATAAGCTATGAGTGCATCATAAAGTAAATCATAATAAAAAATAATAGGTTTTAACTTATGTGTATCATTAAAATGATTTACATTGTTTCTAAAATTTAACAATTGATAGCGACTTCCTTTTGTTCTGTTAACCTTTTTACAACACTCAGTTATTACTTTTCTTTTAGCGCATCGAAACTAAACAAATCAAACAATACAAATAAAGTCACCTTCTCTATTGCTAAAATATTCTTAACCTGTTTCTAGAGAAAAGCCTAGTGTAAACTGCTGCAAATTTCTGTTCGCACCAGTATATTATCAAAGCATTTATGTAGTGCTATCTCGGTTTTCAATTCAAAGATTTCCTTACTTTATTGAAGTTTTTCTTACAATAATTGCATATGTTCCATCAAAATGAACCATTTACATTGGAGTTTTTAATGGATGTATCCGCCAAATCAAAGCCATGGGTAGTCGGTTCATTTCATATGTAGAATACTACTATAAAGCGGAAAATTCAATGAATGCATAGTTTATCTTTCAATTTATTATCTAGTTTAAACAAAAAAATTCTGTTTTAGTTGTTTGATTGTACCATTGTCAATGACTCAGATATTAGTTGCTTGAAATAGTCTAGAATAGCAATCGAGATTAGTATAAGATATTATGAAAACCATACTTACAAAACGTGCAACTTTCACGGTCCAACGTTATGTAAAGCACTAAACAAACTATATATGGTATTTGAAGACATGTGGTGTCTGAGCTTAACTGTGGACATGAAATATGATAGCTAGATGAGTAGGAGAAAAGTGAAAGAAGCCTCCTTCAACATATTAAATACTCATACCTCGAATTCTGAGCTAATCAAGTGCAGTACAGCTGTATCTTTCAAATTTTCTTAATTTATTAAATACTTGGTGAGAGATATCATTTTGTCGTCTAAATGTTGGGATGACCTGTATACCATCGAACCAAATATTTGTTTAAATAATACTGTTGTCCTCAGTAGAATAACTACTATCAAGGTTGTGTAGGCAAGAAGTTATACGTACGAAGACAATACAAGTTCTTACAAATATTCAATAAGGATGTACTGTATCAAGACATGGTACAATTCATAAATTTATAATAGGAGTTGAATGGATATAGCCTGCGACATAATGTTGATGTAGATGAGCAACAAAATTTCAATATCTGATCGTTCTGCCTATTTAGTTTCGCTGTACATGGATGAACAGTTGCCATTCGTCGATAAGAAGTTGCTTTCGTGCGAGACATGAGGAATAATATAATGAAGGCTAAGTCTGCATTTATAATTCGCACAGTAATAGTGCCTCATATACTTCAGTAAAGTTGCTAATTGATTCACTAGGGGCTCCCTTGAAGATCTTTGATTATTGATTCTATGACGTAAAGTATTTTCAGTTCATGAATGACTGTAAATCCGGCTTGTATTTCTCATTCAATTCAAAATATTGCCAATGTTATTTGTAACAGCTCATTATATTAGATTCATTGACCTATGTTATCTGATGGTAGTGGAAGATTGTTAGCCTTTACCGCTTTAACTAATTTCTAAGTGGAACTTTTGCGAAATAGTCATTTTCTTAACAAGTAGACTCTAAAGCTTTGTTGAATAATATTTTATGACATTATGTCAATCAAAATCAACTTTTAACTTATACATGAAAGCAGAACTGCTCGTAAGTATATGCTCTCTTAGTATAAGCCGAATAAGAAATACTACAAACATTAAAGTTATTGTTGAAGGAACAGAAAAACTATGTTACTTAGTTTGTTAGAGTTTGCTATCCTTTTGTTAGCCGCATTAATACTCACTTGATATCCGTGGCGTACGAATACATTCATCACTGTATGAAGTAAAGGAAAACACTGGGAATATATTTAAAATTTGTTCCTAACTCAGCAGATGGCCTCACAATGGAAATTGTAATGTCCATTTATAATTTCCTTTCCGAATATCTCACGTTACCTTGTAATGAGCTCAAGACGACCACAATTTCATAGTAACAAAGGAAGTCATCATATTCAGCACAACGGATCAAGGAACCAAAGCAACAGAGACAATAGGAATCAACAGCATAGATATCAGGCTCAACGATCAGCAGCGTTATTTGGTAAAAGCATCCATTTTTGTTATGACAACTGAAACATAGTACTTAACTTATGCAATAACAATTTGGCTATAAAAGAGCAACAGACCAACAGCAGAAACGAGCCACAGTCTGTTCAGTTATTACGCCGTATAATTGAAGATGAAGATGACAACTTGTTCGCTAAACGAGTAGCGGATGCCAACCAACTTTTAGATATTTTAGAAAATGCTCGTACGGCGCATTCTGATACTTTGGAGTTCAGACAAGAGCAGATGCGATTACTAGATCTCTGTATACATGAAGAAGGGCTTCAACGCATTGTTGAATTTCCAAAAGCACCACTAGGTTTGAAATCGTCTCTCTTAGAGATCGTATCAGGTTTAGCCTGTTATACTCGCCTTGATCTTGCTTTAAGTTGGATCTTTGATAGATTGTCTATCTACCGATCCTTAGAATCGAATAGCAATACTACTGTTGCAATTGACGCTACCTTAAAAGACAAAGAGGTAGAATGGAAAAAATGGCTTTTACGGTTATTGAAGCAGGTAAACAGAGCTAAACTTCTACAACTTACGTATGTCCAACATAATTTGATACTTCCTTAGACTCACAAATGATGAGTAGATATTAATAGACTCTTCGGCCGATCGTTATACCTACAAACAATTATTGGAAATGTCACCTGTGATCCTAAATAGCATTATCGCATTCTTGGATACCATGGATTCAGTGAAATACTTACCGTTAGTAATTGATCTTCTCACTCACTTTGCAAGCAATCATGAGGATCTATTTTCAGAGAAATTCAAGGATGTTATTGATCTTTTGGTTGGGTGGAATATGGATGGGAATATACCAGAGTCGACAAAAACAACTATAACCAACCTATATACCAGCTTCGAACCTTATTGGAAAAATCATATACCTTTCGCTGTTGAACTTTTAACATACTTTTTGAATGATATGCAATCAACGCTGAAAGAGTTGAAAGAAAATAGTACTTGCATTGACTTGAAAGAAAAAGAGTGTAACATAAAGTGGAAAGCTTGCAATAACTTGCTAACGTTAGTACCAGAACAAACATACTCCATTTCTCGTGAACAAAAATTTAATATGCCCTTCAGATGTTTCAAGACAATTCTAGATGTCATATTGCCTCAGTTTGCTAATTCCGGAAAGGCTTACATTGACCCAAAAATAATCAACATTGCTCTTGAAAAACTTCTTAGTGGCATGTTGTCTGTTTTGTACGAAGCACAAGACTTGAAGCCCGAATTTACCTGGCTTCAAACGTGTAAGTATCCCACTTAGATTGAAAAGCTCAGATTTGCTCCATTTCTTACTTTCTTTCTTGGGTATTTGCTGCTGTCACAGCCAAGCATATTTTATTTTCTCTTATCTCGTTTGGGGCAGTTATATGCCGCCCTCATCAATACCAGCTATTTTGCTGTATTTTTCTTTCACCAACGTTGGACTTTTTTCAAAAAGATGAACAAGCTTACATAGAAGCATTGTTGAAGGTAAGCGCATAAGAGATGAGACCGAAGTATAGTGTATCGTTTCGTAATAGAGCATGTTTATACGAAGAATTGCTTTTAATATTTAGTTTTTGGAACTGTGGAATCACGATATTGATAAAAACATAGCCTACCACCTTTTGAATATGGAGTATTCACCCATATTACAGATGAAGAATCATCATACATTTACCAAACGTCGAAAACAAATAATGCTTATCATATTAAGGTTTTTGATAAGAGTATCTCTAACAGAAACAACACAACAACAAATAGTCATCCAATATTTGGAGGAGCTACAAAAACATTTTAGAGCCTTAAAGTGTTCAGTGGCAAAGACAGAAAGCAATTTGAAGGATTCAACTTTTTTTCCCAAAACAAGCTCGTTTATTGAAACGGCAGATATTCCTAATATACCGAAGGACAAAGAGCTCAACGTTGAAACCCCTCATAGGTTTGGAAAACCGATGAAAACGGTTCATTCAACAGTTGAAAATATTATGTTCCTGACCTATATACTCTTTGATATGGCTATGACTTGGCCCAAATTACGCCTGGAGATCAGTATGACTTTGGTGAAATTGTTCTGTATTGCTTATATCAATAGGTGGATTAAAGTGTACATTCCTTATTTCGAGTTACTGAAAGAATTTTGGACAAGGTATTATAGGACCTGCTTGATGTCGGTATCATAAGGAATCTAATTATCTAAGCTATGTATATTGTCCGTTTATAGCATGAATTTTATGGTAGAGGACGAAGCTGGTCTTAAGCTCATCTTAAATTTGTTGGAAGATTTTTTACTGGACAATTGGTTAAAACTGAACATGTCCATTCGACGCTCACTGTGCCAGATTGTATATTCTTTGCTTATAAGTCTTGGCAAAGATGCACCGACTCAAAAGTCAGCACTTGTAAATCTTATTAAACCAATCGTGGATGGCCTTTTCAGAGCGGGAGGTATACTTTTCTTTATCATACGAAGCGGATAATCTTCCTCGACAGGAATTCTCATGCAAATGTACTTAAAAAAATGTAGATATCGAGATTGACGTTGCTGTTAAGACACAGATTTTGGCAATCTTGAGCTTCTATAATCGAAACTTCGACTCTACTCATGGTCATGAGTTGGGATTGAGGCTTATCGAACGCAGGTACATACTATAAGCTCTAAGAGAACGCATCAATATATTGATGAATTAACTTATGGCATGATATTTTGATTTTCGATTTTAGCCTTGGCCATCCTAATCAACAAATACGAACAGCATGCATTGACTTTCTGTGCTCTCTCAACCCATTTATACTCACCAGTATGGATAAAATGGATGACAACTTTGTCAATTCTTTACAGGTATGGGTCTTAAAAGCTATAACACAGAAAACCAAATCTACACATCTTCAGAATTCAAGCTTACTGTCTTTTCAAATAAAATGTATGTATATAGAGATTGATAATGGCTACTACACACACAGGCTCTTTCCGACCTGTGCATTATGAAATAGTTGCCAGTCATTTGGGAATGGTTCAATATCTCGTTCTGTCCGATCAAAAGCAACAACAGAATAAGGTTACGTTGATGAATAAAGAAAGGGAGAAGGATTCTGTACAATGGATCAGAAGACTCTTTCATCATTGCGATACTGTACGGAATATGCAAAACCTCAATTTGACGGAGTCTATAACAGGTAAGAACTTTTGCTTAAGATTGAAGGCTATCTATAAATCCTCTGTAAGCAATAATAATCAAATTGACTTAATAGTAGCTGATCAATATACTATGGCAAATGCCATCAACAACAATGAGCAATTGCTCACTTATTGGGCACTATGGGAATCAGCCAGGTATTGTATTCTGTCAAGATTACGTACGCCATTTGGTGGTCCACAGCAAGTAAGTTGGCATAGCAATGGTTAAGGAGTCATCTTGAGTATTTATAAGCAACGGCTGCTTTGTTATCTTCACCTTTAGACATTTGGAGCCTTAGAACATATGCTTCAAGCGCTTATAGATGGACCTCAACGAGATGATGAGTAAGATTTTTTACTGTATTGACGTATAAGTCAAAAAAGACATACCAACAATTCCTTCCTACCCATTTAGAAAGAGGGTAGAATACCTCAAACAGCTTTTACTGTTGTTAGATCGACTCGAGGTTCAAATTGCTAATGCAGTAGATGGATGCGCTACTGGCGTACTACCTGCAGTACCAAAGTCAAGCTTGATTTTCTTTAAAACAAACCAAAAAACTTGCAAAGACTATTTTTCGCGTATTCGACCGAATATGATCATGGGTGCAAAGAAAATCGGCAATAATCATTTATTAATCTATCACAGTATCAAGGTATTCATTAGCCATACATTGGAACAAAGCACTTATATGTAATCTGAATCTTTATTATTTTAGATACTAACTGATTTGGAGTGCAAAGCATTCTCTTGCACGGATTGCATACCTGTCTTTGAAGAGATCAACAGTTATATGCGAGATTTAGGTAAATCTGTGTAACATTTAAATATGTTTATAGCTGAGCATTTATCACCGAATTCTACTTAATGCTGCTGAATGTCTATATAGTGAGGGTATGCATTGACGAACATTATACCGACTTTATACATGGATTACAATCGTGGTTTAAGAAATTGATCAAAACAGCCAGCCAATCAGTTGAAGGGTTCAAAGATAACTGGGCTTTTGATGGGCTAATTGGGCCACATCGCAAAGTTATAGCTCGCGAAAATTCAAAAATCAATATTGACTGGTTCCAAGTAGCTGCTTTATTTGCATCGGTAAGTTAGTTGACATAGCAATACAGACCACCTTGCTCATCTCCTATCATTTATCACAGGGATATGACGAAATGGCAATTAAAGCTTTGTCTACCTTAAAGCAGTTTCATGGGGGAAATGATCAGTTCGGTCTATTGAGAATGCTCACCGAAAAAATGATAGACTTTTACGCTTCATTGGAAGACTATGAGTCCCTACAACAATGTTTAACGGAATTCAAATCACATAGTGCAACAGGGGATGATTGTCTCCTTGAAGCAATCAAACAATTTTCTGATACATCAAGTAACAGCAGCGAAGCATACATACAAGACCAACAGGCATTATTAACGAAACTTAACGTTTTCTTAAAATCATCTCCGACTTTAAAGGATTTAACGCAATTTTCAAAACTTGACAAACTCAAACAATCTGTATTTGATGTGGACCCTTCCATTAAGAAGAATGTGATCACTATGTTGAGCGAAAATATCACCACAATGTTTAAGGTTGATAGCACATTTACAGATCTATTAACAAGTATACTAGAGCTGCAACTTTCAAAAACAGATGGCATTGTTGCTAAATTGAAGAAGAATGCTGTGAATTGGATGAGTACAGATATTAGTAGAATTGATCATTTGCCTAAAGTTTATGATACAAAACAATGGTCGAGATTATGTGCAGCCTTCAAGAAAATATGTGTTCAGCAACTACACCGAGATATAGCGGTGATTGATGATCCGCATGCTACTCACAGTTGGGGCTATATGCAGCTCTTTACTGCTACCATCGCACGCAAACAAGGCAATATCATGCTAGCTGATCGTCTGATAAAAGAATCTATTGATGTGCCTGATACAAAATATCAATCATTACTCGAACAGAGCAAATTACTTTTCGCTCAATCCAAGTATATCGATGCTATAAAAGGCGCCAACCTTGTATTAAGCAATATCCGAAACATTCTCGGCTATAGCGACTTAGAGAAGAAGACATTAATGGAAATTGCATTTTACTTAAAATGCTGCTTACAGCAACAGCCTGATGTAATCGAGCCTATGCTACAGCAATTGACATCATTGGCTTCTGTCGTAAAAAATGACAGGATGCCGTCAAATGAGATGGTATCGGCAGTTGATCTTACTATTGATTACGTTCTTGAACAAACAATTAATGAGGAACAGGAAGGAAAACCCTGGTTCGAGTATGCTACACATCATTATAAACAAGGCTGGCGAATTATGGATGATGTTTTAAGGAAGGATGGCAATACAACTACTGTAGTAGAGTGGGCTCGTAAGAAATTGGAAAACATATTAAGAGAGAAATCAGAAAATCAGGAGCCCAATTTATCGGAGGTGATCAATGTAAGCGAGCAGTTTTCTCAACACCTTACTATTCACATTGATTCTAAACTTCCTATCTTAGTCCATATTTTCTATTTGGAACAAGCATTCCTCTCATAGCGGGAGTGAAGAGAACTTGACACACCTTGATAGCCTGACAGCTGAAATATGCAAATTGCTTCCTAGTTATGATCAAACTGAAATTGAAGACGTTATGTCCACTCTAAAAACTGTACAGGATATGGTACTGAATAATTTCCATGCTTCTACTGATGCTTATTTTCGCTATTTATCCTTGGCCACTTCAAAGAAAAATGTAAATATTTCAATACATATCTAAAGAATATTTTGCTGAAAATCTCTGATTAGTGTTTCTCTTTTTTTTTTCTTTTTGTAGGATGCATCAAACGAAACAACATCTATGTCCGTTACAGCTGCCCTTCGTTTATTAAGAATTCTAACCAAATATGGAGAGAGTTTGCGGCAAACTTTCGAAAAGCATGTAGAAACAGCTCAGATTAAATTATGGAAGCTAATCATCCCTCAGCTCTTCGCTCAATTGAACCATCATAACAGCTTTGTACAATCAACAGTGACCAAGATAATACTAAGGATATGTGAAGAGTATCCCAGCGATATCATCTATGATGTAATTGTCAATTCAGTATCAGTTAAAACTAAAGAAAGTACAAAGCAATATTTAAGAACAATTGCTAGCAGAATGATTGAGAAAAGTCAGATGCTCTGGGCATCGACAAGTCGGATGGTGGAGGAGTTGGAGAAGATCACAGTTTTACTGGAAGAAAAGTGGCTAAACAAAATTGCCTCTATGCAGTACGAAGTGATAAAACAATTCTCTATACTAGAGTCAGAAATGCACAAAACAGAAACAGAAGATGCGGACAACATAATTACAAATGAAGCTGGTGTTGCTGGCGATAAAGAGGCCGCCTTTTGGAGCCTATATCACAATCTGATGAATCCGATCATAACATCAATGAAAAATTTCTTCACAGAAACCAAACTGAGAACGGATTCAGGAGTTCTTACAAGTACGCCTCATGAGGAGTGGTTTTGGAATACTTATGGTACTCCTTTGTCACGCGCACAGAAATTGTTGGAAGAACCAGATAATATAAATGATTACCGCCGTGGCTGGGAATATTATCAACAGGTAAACTTGTTGTCTTTACAAATTCAATTGGAAGATTCGGTGATTAATTTTCATTCTGTAGGTTTATCGACAGCTTATGGCTGATACCAATAAAGTTAGAGTTTTAGAACTGAATCAAATATCACCCTATTTATCTGAGTTGAGGGACGCGCCAATTGGTATGCCTGGAATATCACAGAATGCGGACGTTGATGGCGCTTGCTTTATTCGTTCATTTGATACTAGTGTAATCGTCTTACCAACGAAGACAAAACCGAAGAAGCTAAATTTGAACGGCTCAAATGGTCAGAAGTATACATATCTCTTCAAAGGTTTGGAAGATTTACATCTGGATGAGCGCATAATGCAACTCTTGACAACAACGAATGGGCTGTTGAAAGAAAATCGCACAACAGCACTTCGTGGAATGCGTTCAAGGACGTACGCTGTCATACCTCTTAGTGATCATTCTGGAATGATCCAATGGGTTAATGATGCCACACCTTTATTTTCACTTTATAAGAAATGGCAAAAGAGGGAAATGACAGCATATACCCTAATGAACAATGGTGTTGATAAAAATGACACAATGATTCGCGTACTCCAACAACGGCCAACTGACAATTTCATGGGCAAAGTCGCGTCGGTTCTCAAAGCTTCTGGCCTGAAAGTAACGGCCAATAGGCGTCATTGGCCGATGGAAGTACTCAAAAAAGTGCATATAGAACTTGTGAAGGAGACACCAGACTATCTTTTGGAAAGTGAATTGTATTACTCTAGCTCAAACGCTACGGAGTGGTTTAAAAAATCAACATCGTTTGCGCGATCTTTGGCCGTTACCTCTATTATTGGCTATGTTATCGGACTTGGTGATCGTCACTTGGACAATATATTGGTTGATTTTCAATCTGGTGAGATCATTCATATTGACTATAACGTTTGCTTCGAGAAAGGATTATTGCTGCGTGTTCCTGAATTGGTGCCTTACCGCTTGACGCAAAACTTATACAAGGTTCTAGGAATTGTGGGAACAGAAGGGCAATTCAAGACAGCGGCTGAAGAAACTTTACGCGTGTTGCGAAAGCACAAAGAAGTATTGATTACACTGCTGGATGCGTTTGTGTATGATCCACTAGTAGACTGGGAAAATGAAGTTGTTGGTGAAGCAGGAAATCAACGTATGGCAGATTTGCAAATACATGTAACTGCACTTGCAACGCGTATTATAGAGAAACAGGCGGAGCATGAAGAGTTGAGGATGGCTATAAACGAGGCTATTCAAAAATTAGAAATCAAATTATACCAATGGCAAGAATCAAAGCTATTGGAAGCTGAATCCTTAGTTGTTGATGCCGATGTCGAGGAAGTCGACACTACAGATGATGACAAAGACGATAAAAACAGATATGATGAGGTCAACGAAGCGGATATTTACCAGGGAAGATTACCAGTCAATTTGTTGCGTGAAGCTAGAAGCCAACTATACGACACTTATTATTTGGTGAAAGTGTCAAAATCTTCTACCAAGGGTACTGTTCCACTCTTAGGATCTGTTACCATCATTGAAACCGAAGGAGATAACGAGTTACGGCCTGCACAAGATTATGCTAAGGTTTGTCTTAAACGAAGACGACACCCAATTAAAAAAAAAAACGCAGGAAAAAAATAAAACAACTCATGCATACTTTATTCTGTAGCAAGCGCTCGAAGCACTTGAAGCCATTGAGAATAAATTAAGAGATTTGGACAAGCAATCAAATAACAGTTCGGACCATGAGTCTAATTGGACCTACACACAATTGGTAAGAATTTTTCAAGAGTTTAGGTGATAATTTAGGAGGTGCACGTCCCTCTATTAAGAATACTGAATACGATTGTCATTTATTTCTGCAGATGGGTACCCTCCTTGCCATTAAAACTTCGGTCCAAGCCTACTTTGTTGCAATAAAAGCAATTGAAGAGTTTGCCCCGGATAATACTCGCAATAATGTTTCAGCTCAATTAGAAGCTAGTGTCTCTTCTGCTTCCAAGCCTGAACGTTCTTCCCCGTCTGTGGGTAAGTATAGTTTGGAGTGTTTGAAAAAGAATAGAACAGTTACATATTAAAAAAAAAATAGGTCACGCAACTTTAGATAAAGCAAAATCATCTTCGAGCAAGCATGCCTTGAAAATAATGAGAAGAATACGATCCAAGCTAGAGGGTATCGATTTCGGTGTAAACTATCGGATGGGGGTTTCTGAACAAGTTGCAAGAACAATAGAGCAGGCAACCTCTATTGATAATTTGAGTCTAATGTATGAAGGATGGACAAGCTGGGTATAATCTCTTCAGCGACGTTGTAACAAGAAGACAATGCACCCCATCTTATTGTCCAGTTTTTGTAACTCTCACTGTACCCGGAACTTAACTGATTATTGTGGAGATATAAATTGTAGTGGCGAAGAGATATTTGTCTTGGTTTCCATTTCAATTTCATTAAATGGAGACTTTGTACAAATGGCTCAAATCTACGAGTGTGTTGGGTTGCTTTACACACTCTAGAAGGTGAGAAGAATAACTGATTAATGCAACCTCAATTTCATCCATTTAAGAATGAACTTGCAGACTATCAAAAAGCGGTAGTAATATGATATGCCTTTTGTCCTTAACGATTCAATAAAAACCTCTTACAAATAAGAAAGATATTCGTTGGCTTCATCGCTGACTTCATCACTGGGAGCAACCATGCAAGCAGAAGAAACTATGAGTGAGAATAAAAAGAGGCGAACCATGTATAATAGCCAGCAGAAGCATTTGCTCAGACAACACATAAGAGCGAATAACAAAAAAATTGAAGTTACCGGCGCCCTTTTTTGAGAAAAGAGAAGGAAAGACCAATGCAACCATTTCCACCTCTACTTTATATAGTCTTTTCTCAATACATTGATTGTCATTTGACCCTTCATAACACAAGAACGGAAGTGACGGCCGAAAATGGTTGGAAAGCTGTAGAAACAGAAAAGAATGTCGATGGTCAAACGACAGTGACATGGTGTGTGAAGGATTGTGCGGAAGTTAGAATAGTTTAAGTAGATATAGAATATACTTTAACATAATGAAAGAGCAGTGGATATTCTTCTATGTCTTTTTGGAACATTTGTTTTGATATATACACTTTCGGTAACTATCTTAAACCTCATATCACCGATGCAAGTAGCGTTCGCTTTACCACCCTATTGTCCGGCTATAGCAGTTGCTGAATAAATATGTATAGATTGTAAAATTCTTCTCTTTAGTAACTTCACCTCCAATAGATAAAGTACACTACAAAGTGATCGCACATACTCTGTTATCTTTTCACCAGCCGTTACGGAAAGATGCCAGATGGCGGATCAGACATGCCATTCTTCTTACGAAGAGTACAATGTCGAAATAAGGACAGTAAAAGCCTTTTACAATTGCTTAGCAATATTATTCATAGCAAACAGACGTTCATGCAAGAATACAAGTTTTGATTCTGGAACTATGTAATCAGCTAGTTCAGGCTAATTGCTTATTTTTACAGAAATGATGTTCAACCGAGTGAACATATTGACTATAAAGTCTACCTGCATAGAACAAACTGATCCATGTTAAGTATATCAAAAGAGGAAAACGACTTAGAGGAAAACCTTGGTCAATTCTATCGCCTCACAAAACTTTTGATGATTTACATGAAGAAAGTTTCAAGACAGAATGTTTGATCAAACAATTCAGTATTCTTAGCATCGTAGGCATCGTGATAAGCGTTCTTTGATTCTCTATATCAACCATTCCACTTATTACGCTCAACTAAAAACCTAGGCTGTCGCTGCTGCTATCAATGACAAAGTCCTTTAGCCAAACCTTTTTGTGAAGCAGTCTGATGTTTACACTTTATTCTTTCTACCGAGGTCACAATGTTTATACTAAGCTTTTTTGTACGTAAAACTATTGTAAAATGGATAAAAATGGGGGAAAATAACGATTATCGGATTAAATATAAATGTAACTACTCATTTGCTTAGCTAGCGAGCTGACTTATAACCGGGAGTGCCATAGTACTCTTCCACTGAAAATGACGCGTTAGTGTCGTTGGAAGGATGGAATGCATTAAAACAGACTGTACAGAAGTAGCACGGCGAAAACCCACTGAAGATATCATCAGTGGTCATTCTGGTTGCTGGATATACGCCACACATATTACATTTTAAACGATTGTATTTTATACTATGAGTCGTACGTGGGAAAATATCCTTTTCATTATTGTTGATATTGTAATCATTGTCAGGGGACAAAAGTCGTACGTCTTGAACAAGCATCATATGTTCGCAAGTATTTTGATGAATAAATAAGATTGGTTTCCGCATTGTAAATTGGATATCCTCCAGTCGCGATTTTTGCATAAATTTCGTATTAAAATGAAAGACAGTTGGGTCAAGATTATTTTTGCGTATCCATTGAAAGATAAGGTTGTCATAGTAAGTGGGAGGCTGGGTATCTTGGTATCGGGTATCAATGTAAAATGTGTGATTGAAGTAAATAAGAGAAGGTGTAAGTTTAGCACCATCGATAGAGTTGAGTACTTCACCATTAGGGTCTTGGCCCTTCCTGTCATTGTTCAATTTAAAATCGGATTGGCAGTATATCACATCGCGTATATCTGAGAGAAGCTGAGAGCCTAAGATTTCAATTTGTTGAAATTTGAGGTTTGGGTTGCCCGGTTGAAAAATGGTGATAGTAATAATCGTATCTTGAGTTGCGGAGGCTCTCAATCGTTCATTCTTATTGACTTTCTTCTCATCGGGGATGTAGTCCTCTTTAACATAAGCGTAAGACATTGGCTCAGCTTGTCTCGGTAGTAGGTGGTATAAATACTTTGATCCAACAGTATGCAAAGGGCTTGTATTCATAATATATGATGCATCATCAAACAAACGCGATAGTTCGTTCGTATCCTCCTCTATTTCTGCTTGATTTTGTTGATCACTCATGTCCGGTGTGGAAGATTGTAACTGTGAATCATCTGTGGTATCAGGGGTAGTAATCGTATTCATCGCTGGAGATGAAGAGACACTATTCGTCAGTTGCAGTATTTGTGCTGGTTCTGTAATTGCCGAGGGTGGCGCTGATGGTTCTGAGGCAGGTTCTAAAGATTGCTGCCTTAATTTAAGAGCTTCTTCTAACCGTTTATCTTGCTCTTCCTGCGCTACATATTTTCTTTGTTTTGGTGTCAAGGGATTTATGTATTCTCTGTCTTTATCGATAACCTGCTCTAAAGAATCGTATAAATAGGCCATTTCATCAGATATATATCTCTTAGGCACTACATCCTTTGCTTGCGGCTTTTTGAAAGTGATCAAATCTTGTTCTCTTCTGGCACGTGACGGGCGAGCAACATCGTTCATGATTCGACTTGCTTCAGTCGATATACGCGACAGTAAATCAGGATCCTGAAAAATTTCTGTCATAGTGTTGGTTGTGTGTTTTGGTTCAAGTCTAAATGATGGAATGCAAAGATGATCAGCAATGAGCTGACCGATCTGAAAAGGAGAGAGTTGACTGACTTAAACTTACTTTAGATTAGCTATTTTGCGTCTTTTCTCAAGGAATTCAGCTACATTTTCCTTAGCTTTATGCTCCTCGAGTAGCTCTTCGAAGTCTCTCTTTAGCTTACTGGGAGTTACATTCATACCAGATCTGTTGGTGGAATTATTCTGAATATTTTAGGCCAAGAAAAAAAGTTTTGAGCCAGATTCTTTCATGCATTTTTTAAGGAAATCCACTGGGTCAAAAATTTTTGTTTATGGTTTAATCCCGAGGTGTGCTAACGGAAAAGCCAAGATATAACCAATGTTTACTTAAGGAATAGTATGGTTTGGTAAAGAATATTCGTTTCCTAGATGCATCGATGTCATTTGTCTTGGTCCACACCAGAAGTTACCATTGGTATGATCATTTCTTCACCGAGCTATTACTGCAGCAAACTATAGACTAAAGGTTTGTGCTTTCTACAATGTTAATGGATAATTATGATCGCCCTGTCTCAGCTAGAGTCATGACGAGATACTGAGCATTTTTTTTATTCTTTCCATTATGCCAAGCTTTCTAATCCAGGGTTTCAACTCCAATGGCTTTGTTTTATATGGCAACGGCTCGTTAGGCGATCCTTATCCATTGTTGTGCTAATGATCAAGGCACGTGCTCTCTTTCAATACAGCACTCTATGCAAGCTATACTAGTGGTAAGTATCGGTTGAGGCTGTCCTCAAGTTAGCAGAAAACTTCAAAAGATGCTATCTATTCACGGCATTGAAATTGTAATGAAGCGTTGAATAGCAAGTCATACAGAGCAATTTCTTGACTTTGTGATTAATAAGGGACGCGTAAAGAATTACTCTTATCACGGATGTGACCGAAATACAATTAACACGAATAACTTTGGTCAAATACATTTTATTACCCAAAAGACGTTGACACGTTCTAAAAATATTTGTTGTACGTGCCATTGTTTAGCCGCTGAGAATGTCAAACAAATTATTAATCAGGCTATTGTGGAGTCGTTTTTGAAAATAATTTAAGCAGAGACATTTGAATGCAATTGAGCCACGAGCGTGACAACGATATAATAGCCTTTTCACAGAAACAAACTATAGGATCGACATATGCTACTACTGCTGCATGTTATTGATTTTTATTTCGACACTTTCAATCAGTACCGTTATTCAAGTTAGCTTATCTGCCCTACAAGGGTTTTGATCTCAGCAATCCAAAAGGTTTTTGTTAGCAATTGTCGAAAAATGAAAAAACTTGATATGGAAAGCATCAACAGTTCGAGCACACACAGTTTATTCTGTGTACAAGGTCTGAAATAAAAGTCCAGACAGAACATTTTTATCGTTGGCAGTCTATAAACTCGCCTGAGATGAATATAAAACCTTCGATTTTCCTTTCTAAAAATACACCAGCATGAATTTTTTTGATTCATAAAACTGAAATATCATTTGCTCTAATCTGAAAAAAACAAAAAAAAATAGCGTCTTTTTCATTTTCTTCGTCATCTTTAACTTTTTCCTTGTCTTTTACATAACTCTTTCCTATCAATTGTGGCGTTAGATAAGCAAATAAACAGCAACTATAGATTTAATGTCGGTATTAGAGAATCAGCAACAATACCATTCATTGCTGAATCAGGACATGGCGGATCTATGGTCAATGACTAACAGCAACACTATACCTGCGTTCAACGAAGAGCAACTTATACATTCAAAGACTGCTACCAAAAGTACGACAGCGAAATGTCGTTCAAAGGTAAATGGTACTTATTTCTGTCAAATTTTAGTGTTAAGAAAACTGATTTAGTACTGCATGAATATAGTTGTTGAAGAGTATGACAGTTCAGCTTTGTGATACCTTTCAAAAACGGAATCCTCAATTCAAATACAATACAGCTAATAATCCAAAGCGTGTATTGACCAAACCAAGCGAACCAAAGAAAAATTATGGATTTGACAATGAAAAATCTGATCTCATATTACATGTAAATGATAATCTTGGACCGGATAGTGAGAAAAGGTAGAAAAAAAGAACTCAGATTTCTAATTTTGTTAGTTATCATGTGTATTCTAACTAAGGCGAAATTTTTTTGTTTAATGACATTAGATATACAGTGATAGAATTATTAGGTGCTGGCACTTTCGGTCAAGTAGTCAAATGTAAAAATCTACAAACAAACGAGCTAGTAGCCATCAAGATTATCAAAAATAAACCAGCTTATACAAATCAAGGCTCGATCGAAGTAGACATTTTAAACCAGGTAAGAAGAAGCGTAGTTTTTGTTCTTGCGCTTTAGAAGTCTCCGACTCATTTTATTTTTATATCTGAACCATATTACAAATACTCAAATTTTATATGATACCAATCATGTATTTTTACCCTATTATTTTGAATAGTTGAATACTGTTCATGATCCGACAGATAAATACAACGTGCTTCGAATGTATGAGTCCTTCATGCACAGAAACCATCTATGCATAGTCTTTGAATTGCTTGCATTGAACTTGTATGAACTTATCAAGCAAAATCATTTTAAAGGTCTCTCCACAAATTTAGTCCGCGCTTTCGCCTCACAGATACTGGAAGCGCTATCAATCGCAAAAGAGGCAGAAATCATCCACTGCGACCTGAAACCCGAGAACATTCTATTGAAAAACTTGACCTCGCCAGCTATCAAAGTCATTGACTTTGGATCGGCTTGCCATGAAACTGAGCAATCCTATACGTATATCCAAAGCCGATTCTACCGCTCACCAGAAGTGCTGCTTGGACTACGGTATACAACAGCCATTGATATGTGGTCATTCGGTTGTGTAGTAGCAGAATTATTCCTGGGACTTCCTCTGTTCCCTGGTAGCTCAGAGTACAATCAGCTCACACGCATCATTGAGACCGTAGGTGAATTACCTACCTACATGATCGAAAACGGAAAACACGGCCGTCGTTATTACAACCGAGAACTAATTTCATTCAATGGAAATATGAATGTGTACCAATACTATCTTAAAGATATGCATCAGTATATGGAAGAGCGGAGAAGAGATGAAAAGCCCAGCAAACGATATTTCTCTACTTATAAGCTAGATGAACTCATATTAAAGTATCCCTTGCCGAAGAAAGAGACGACAGCAGCTGATACGAAAAAAGAAATGAAGTTACGAAAATGGTTATTGGACTTTTTGAAAAGAGTCTTACAGCCTGACCCACTAAAGCGTTTAACGCCAGAGCAAGCACTCCAACATCCATTTATAACGGGCCAAGACTACAACGACGATGAAACAACAGTATTTCCAACCGTATCTGCCCCATCACGTTATTTGAGAAAACCTAATGATAGTAACAAAGAAGAAGAAGCACACAATACGTTGGGAGATGAAGATAAAACAGAAGGAGAATTTGATACAGAAGATGATGAAGAAATTCCTGAATTGCTAACAGGTGTAAGACGGAAATCCTATGCAGACAACATGCAGAGAAGCAGCACCAGCGTATCCCCATATTCTAGGAAACGGTATGAGTCCATTGTTACTCCACTGCTATCACCACCTGCGGAAAAAGACGATAAGCTCTGTCAAATAAGCAACCAAGATAGCGCCTTCTATTACCAAGTACAACAACAACAACAACAACAACAACGGTAACATCCTGTTGTATTGTTCGCTTTACCTCTTTGTAAATAGTTTGATTTCTCCCCTCCCCTACTTTTTGTATAATAGTTATCTCTCTTATCATTTTTTTTTTCACCTTTGTCTTTCAGTTTTTAGTCTCTTTTTTTGCTTTTATTTTGTACATCTATTAAATATCCCTATGAATTCTTGATTTTAGCGTACTCAATACCTTGAATATGTAAAATAAGGGTTGAATGTAAGAAAAAATAATATTAAATGCAAAATATAATTTAACGACAATATCTTGGAAAGCAGCAAGCAGTAGTAATAGTAAAATACAAATTATTCTTTAAAATAGAAAGTAAACAGCAAATCTATCATTATCGTCCTTGATGAGAAATTTTTACATATGAACTAGTTGTCACCAAATGGATTTACAATATCATCTTTCGTTGATAGTAAAGGATCTTTTCCTTTCACATTAACGTCGCTATGTGGACGATTGTTATCACGATATTCATTTTGCGGCTGCTGTTGCATATATGGATTATTGGTACTGATGCCTTGTTTCTCCAGTACAGCGAGAATTCTGTTGATGACTGCTTGGTTCTGTAAAGTAATGGCTGTAAGTTTTTGAATCTGAGTAATCATTTCATCATTATTATCTGTAGTATCAGGCAAAATTTTGAAACCTGTGGGTGGCGAGGCAGTGATCGGATCAGGAGGTTCTGCCGCTGCATGAGCTAATGATGAAGATGGGCGACGAGGATATAATGTATAGGAAGAAGAGCGAATGTCATTATTGCCACTATTATCATTTTCAAACGCTGTTGCTAGTCTGTTTGAAAATTGCCTTCGTCGCATCGTTTCCCAGACAACTGTGAAATTTCTACCGACAATAATGGATGGTAATGCAATAAGCTTATAAGCAGAAAAAGAGAGAGAACAAGAACGAGTAAGTAATCGATTATTATTTGCATGCAATCGGCGACATGTAATTTTTACCAAGACACCGAACATCATTGCTGGAAATGTGATGAGTTTACCAACAAATGTAGTTGGGACCATATCACCTTTGAAAAAGAAAGATGCAGGCTAAGTATTGGCTGTAACATAGCGAGAGTAGTGCTCAGATCTTACCATAGCCTGTAGTGGTGATTGTAACTAATACAAACCAAAATGCAGCTGGAATACTATCAAATGAGCTGAAATAAACAAAAGTTAAGTTTAGCAAATCAGAAATCGAGCGTTCGCGTGAAGAAAATCACATTATTGATATACCTTGGTACGCCTTCAGAATCCACAAATGTTTGTAAAGTATCGTCCCATACTCCTCTTTCAGCAAAGTACAGTAAAGTTGAAAACAAAACAACACAAGTGACTGTAAAGAAAAATAGAGCAGATAAAGCATCTCCTGACCGTCTGAAGGCCATCATCATGACTTCCAGAGTCATAACGACAGCATTTGAATATTTGTATGATTTGAATAGTCGTAATAGTCGAAATAATCGTAAAATAGTGAATCTAAATTCATAGGTCTAAAAAATTCACAAGTCATCAATATGTGATGAAGAAAGGTTTCAAGCTCTGCACTTCTTTACTTACCGTATCTCTTTGAGCAATCAATTCAATATAGAATGGAACAATAGATATGAAATCAACGAAGGTTAAGGGTGCTGTAGACATAAAGAGCAAATGTTAATCAATGGCACGCTTAAGCAAAAGCATAACAAATCCATTTACAAAGGAAGAATTTCTTGAGCATTCGAATTGAATCAGAATGTGCAAACATTCTCAATAAGTATTCTAAAGTGAACAAGGCCACTAAAGCTGATTCGATTTGAAACCTACAACAATCATATTGTTACTTGACTTCATTCTTCGTAACTATAATCATTATCGTATATAATTTTTGATGGTTGTTTACCATACTCTGTTGCTTCTGGTGAACCGAAATGAAGGTATTGTTTCTACGGTGGTTGTGACAGCACTGAAAACAATCAAAAAAGAAACAATCACATTTGTCCAAAACGCTGCCCTGCTACTCGATGGATCTTCTAATAAAAGGTATAGTTTTCGTTTAAGGTCGTTATTGAAACTGTCAGTTTCTGGCTGTGGATCGTCTATTTCGAAGGCAGTCGAGACTCGAGAAACTTGTGGTTGCTGGACGAGATTGGCTACCGAACTCCAACCTTCTTCTGCCAATCGCCCCAGCTTACGATATAAAGTTTGCTGATGTTTTCGCTGTCGCTGCTGATGTCCTATTGCGGTGCTGTTGCTACTGTTGATTTCATTAGTGTCGAATTCATCGTCATCATCGGCATTGTGGCCCTCGGAATGAAAAGAGGATCGTCCAGGTATTGACATTTCTATCGCTTCACTATGACGAAGTGGATCTGTCTCCTCATGATCTTCGTGTGCCTTTGAATAATGTCTTTTATCGTTATTAAAAAAGCCCATAATCGGGAATGAAGATTGAAAGGGGAAAGATCTCAAATTACGTTTAAACGAAGATTTTATTACATAATATTAATTTTTTAAAGCCCAATGGACACGAGATATTAAACGTTATCTAAATTGCCCGGGGCAGCTCCAAAGGCTGAGGAGAATCTAAAAACCCCTTAGGGCTCAAGGGTAAAAAGGATTATGGACTATAGGGTTGGGGGAGGGGAAGAGGGTAACCAGCCGAGCAATAGGTGCCCTAACCGAGGAGTTGTAGGCGGCTCTCGAGAGTGGTGTAAGTAGTCGAGTTCAAACAAAATGTGACAAAGTACTGGCCATAGAAAATGCCAGTTTTGTATTTGGGATGGGTTTTTGATCGGATGTGTAGGAAGACGGTTGAGGACATAGGATATGGGATCACAGACTGATGTGGGGAGTCGTAGGTGGTGGTGCATGTTTAAACAGGAGATAGCGTGGAACTTTGTAAGTAATGACGAGGGATGTTTAAGGCAATAGGTTCGGTGGCCTCCAGGAAGCCAACCCAAACGCCATCGGATACATCGGCTGCGTTCATTAGTTGACATTGGAATATAAAGGATCGGGTCGATCATTAATCGAGAACGGCATTGAGAGATCAGTTTGGAGTTGGGGCTGTTCGATTGTTGGATGTGAAGGAGGCTAGTGCGGAAGTTAGCAATACAGCGTCGCAGAGCAGCTGATTCAGATCGTTGATTGAGCGGAGAAGAAGTGTAATCTTGCCAGATCGGAGAACGAGCAAGCTTGCAATATAACGATTTACTTTGTTGCTGGCCTATATATGGGAATAGTATCGAGATTAAAGTATCAGTAGGCAGTGAGGTAGAACGTAATAGGAACTTAGCTTGTAGGACGAAGGAGCGTTCTTTCATGGTGGGCAGATTGGCAAGGTGGAGCATAAGTCGGGCAGACGATCTACTGGATCCACCAAAGATTCGTCGAATACACTTGTTCTGGGTATCCTCGAATTGTTTATATTGCTTCGCGGTTAGGGGGCTAATGGCCAGTCCGTATTCCATCTTTGCGCGGACTAATTGGGTATATAACCGTAGTGAGAGCAGTTTTTCGAATCCACCAGGATTGACATATTAAATATTACGTTTAAAGAGAGGTTTTTATTGACAAAATATTTTCGTTAAAACCCAGTGGGCACAATGTTATATAAAATTGCCCGGGGCAGATCCGACTGTTTATAAAGTATCTAAAAAGCCCTTCAAGATCAAGGGTAAAAACGAGTTTATCACAAGGTTGAGTGATTATGAGGAGACATCCATTGGAGCAGTAAAGATCCTAGAGCAACATCCAAGGGTGGGGGTTCTTTGACGTGGAATAGATAGTCTAGCTCATATAGTATGTAGCAGAGGATCGGCCATTGGTGTTCCCATTGACGTTTTATCATAGGTTGTCTTGGCGGGTGGTTAGGTAGCTACAAAATCAAGGGCATCGAAAGTGATATGCCAACTGCCAAGACAGGCTCCAAAGCCCAATATCACTGTTATGCAGCATACATCTTACAGCACTTGGAAGTCTTGTTTTCTTTCTACGGTGATGACACTGCCAAAGATCGATTTCATTTATACCAAGGACGGAAACGTGCAGCAGACAAAATGGTAAATATGCTAGTTAATGGCAGTACAAAGTATAACGAGGATCTCAGATTGAAGAAGAGAGAAGAAAAAGAAAAGAAGGCCTCAAAGAAGAAGAACAATGGCAAGGCGGCTTCTCAGAAAAGACGAAAAAAGAAGAAGAAAGGAGCACCAGAGAAAAAGAGTATAGAAGAAGGGACATCAAAAGTTAAAGTGCAATTGGAAAAGAAAGATAGGTAAAGTTCATAAGCAATCATCATCAACAACTTATAGAAAGTAACATGTTTTTTGTAATAGTAGTTCAAATGCCAAATGGAGGCCCCAACCTTTCAGTGTCGGTGATGTCAAAAAAGTACCTCTCATTGTATTTGGCAATGGCATGTTCGCTAAAGACAATGTCGCATTCAAGGGTCACCGATGTGGAACGGTGGGTGTTTTGTGGCGTGCACTCAAGCGACGTGAAGCAAGCGGAGACTTGGTAGTACTTGAAATTGATGAATACAAGACATCCAGAATATGCTCCTGCTGCTCTAACGATACTTTTGAGAGGTTGAAAGGCGTTGAGACCTGCAGTATACTTGTTTGTAAGACATGCCATATACTGTGGAATCGAGACGTCAATGCTGCCAAGAATATGATGAAAATTAGTTGTGCTATTTGGAAGGCTCTAGGAAGGCCAAAAGAATTCACGCGGACAAAAATATAAAAGCATCCTCTCCCTCAACATCGCTGGAACGAATCCAGTTTGATAATTACAGGTAAAAAGAATGAAAACCTTATACTTTCTAGTGTTGTGCAAACTGTCTAACATTTTATTCTTAACGGTCTACTATTATATTACATCCGCTTAAACTTAATTTCCTTATCGTCTAAAAATTTTGTGTGTGTTGTCCAAATCTAAAGTTAATAAACTGTAAAATCACATTTGCAAAAGTACGCTTCTTCATAGAATATTTACTAAATTACATAAAAGGCGACCGCGGGCCGATTTTCGGCATGTGCGCCTCCAGAGCTCCGTGTTGTCTATGAGTATAAGATATGAACATTGCTCGTCGTCAGCATCCTTGAAGAAGTGAGCAATGATATTAAGCCACGAAATGCAGGGGTTTTTTGGTTTTTTTTTTGTGATCTTCCTCATTTCTGCGGCCCTTCTCATTTTTTGGTTACTTGCGCTCCAAATAATTTATTACTTTGTTCTGATACTTCTTCCAAATATTTAAATGGAAAGTAGTGAGAATACAGAGAATATCAAGTAAAGCAATTTGCTCCACTTTCATAGCCACTTTATTTCCTTTGGCCATTAGAGGGAGCTCAGCTGTACGTCCGAATTTTCAGTATGAAAATGAAACTTTGAGGAAGACTATGTGAAAATCAAAGATAAAAATCGCGTTATACAAGAGCAAATTTGTTTGATTATTATACCATTTCTTGGCTATGCTTGCACCGTGCTTTACACAACCCAGCTCTGCTTTGACTTTAATATGTATTCTTCAGAGAAAGAATAACAATGATCAATGTTGGGTTTACGTTGAAGAACTTGGGGAGCGGGGTGTTGCTGGAATACATTAGACTATCTCATCAATGAAAAAAAGGATTTGCAGTTAACGCACAGATTGAATGACAGCATAAATTGAACAAACAAAAAAACGTCATTTGGATTTTTCCGAGCTTTTCCCATAAAAAGATAAACAAAAGGGACTATTCTTCCATACCAATAAAGACTGAACATTCAACGATATTTTGCATGATGCTGCATCATTGAAGGTAAATGCTTTGCTTTTACCGCTTCAGTCAAGCAATAGTGTTTTGTTAAAGAAAGAAATACAACTAAAATGACCAGCACATAGCGCTCGGTCATAATGGATTTGCTTTGCTTCATGGTAAGATATTTCAAACAAAGCATTCAATGAAGAAATGACGTTTGATACAGCCAATGAAAGCTAATAGCTGTTATAACTTTGGTCCCATTGGATGGATCCGCAGTGAGGTTATGATGTTGTTCTAACTCAACTTTATTTTCTGGCGGTTTGCATGTTGGTGAAACCTTTTTTCTTTTTTGAAAGAAAACGTATCGATCATGGTTTCCCGAGCATATTATGTTTATCAACTCTTCGATGTTCGATATCTTCTTTTCCTTTTAATTAAAACTTAAATCATGTCAGTACAGGATATAATGACGCCCTCACCATATTCTGCTCCTTCAACAACATTAGATTCTACAAATGATGCTACCTTGCCTTCCCCACTACATCCTAGCAGGGCCAACTCAACCACAAGCGCTGGTAGTAGCATTAAATCAAGCACGACCCGCTTTGGTTCGATATTTAGTATGCCAAGCTCTCGATCCGCTTTCAAAATGGCGCCAATGAATAACAACGGAGTTGTTGAACCGTTAGATATTCAAACGCAACGAAATAATCGTGAAGAAAGCAAAGATTGCCGACTATTGGAAACGAATAATGAAACAGAAGAGCAGCAAAGTATTGGTAGTGATATCACTACTGATACACCCGTTAATGTTTGCCGAAGAGCGAGCCAAATGGCCCAACATCATCAAGATAGTCCTACAATTCGACTAGGTCGATCCATTGGTGATTTCATCTCTAGCCCTGCTTCTTGGACTCGAAAACATTTGAACCATCACCACTCTATCCATCATAAACAGAATTCAGAATCTGTTCCAGCCTCACCTTTTACCAATGTACCTCGGCTTTCAGAAAAATATGGGCCGTACGTAAAACCCAGCAAAGAAGCTAGTTCGAAAGCAACTGGTGCGACGAATCGGAATAACATTGGTAGTGGTGCAACAGCAGTGATCCGCTTGGTCCAGTCATCGTCAGCTTTTCAGAACAACGAAATCTTTGCAGTGAAAGAGTTTAGAAAACGAGGGAAGACAGAGGATGAAAAAGAGTACCTGAAGCGCATGCATAGTGAATATTGTATCAGTAAAACAGTGAGTGATCATCCCAACGTAGTAACAACGATCGACCTTGTAGTGGATGAAAGAGATCGATGGTGTACAGTTATGGAATATGTGAGTATTCCTACTATTTCTTTCATTAAGCGCATACAGTTTGTGTGCTTTCAGTGTGTTACATGTTGCTCAATTTTGTATCTTATGAAACTAATTCCGTTAGTGTGATGGAGGTGATCTATTCAGTTTACTACAGTCTGAGAAACCTCTAATGCCTATCATGGAAGCTGCTTGTTTATTTAAACAACTTATGCTTGGTTTACAACATCTGCATCATTTGGGCATTGCTCATCGCGATATCAAACCAGAAAATCTGCTGCTGACAAAAGGAGGCACATTGAAAATTGCAGATTTTGGAGTAGCAGATGTCGTTCAAACATGCTTTGAAAAAAAAGCTCGTCTTTGTCAGAAATGGTGTGGATCCGAGCCTTTTTGGTCTCCAGAAATGTGGAAGTTGAAAAGCCCTGAGTCTACTTACGATGGGCAAGCTTTAGATATCTGGAGCGCAGCTATTACCTACTTTTGTATACGATATCGACAGATGCCTTTTGCTGCAGCGTTTTATACGGGCAAGCCCAAGTCGAAAATTCCTGAAGGAATGTCAGAAGGTTCACCGGCTGCTGTTGCTGCTACAGCAGCGGATGGTGGTGACAAAGAGTATGGATTGTATGTTGAGCAACGAAGTAAACTGGGTTCAACTAATTGCGATTTATGGACATTATTTGATAAGGACAATATTGCGGGTAATGGAAGTGACAACAATAGCAACAGTAATCAGAAGCTGGCAATGGACGAAATAGAATGTTTAGCAGGCATGCTCGATCCGAATCCAACAACACGTTGGAATGCAGATCAAGTTTTGGATTGTAAATGGATGAAGTCGGTGGAGCTTTGTAAGGATGGTGAACTAGAAAATGGTTGGAGACACTATCATACCTCTTACAAACCAATTCCCTCAAGCAATGCACCCTTGGCGAAGAAAAAAATATGATTTTAAATTCCTTGATACTGGTTAAATAATGCATAAATAAAATAGACGACCCTCAAGTTTGTAGACTATAGTAAAATCATCACTGTAAGTATTATACGCAATATTCTGCCAAACTGACCCAGAGTAGATGAAATTGGTTACTTTGCAGAGTTAAGATATCTTATAAATGCAAATTGATAGTCAAAGCTTTTCATGCATTTGCAAATTTATTGTAAAATCATATCAATAATAATGCTTCCAGCTTTCGAACAATCTATAAGAAAATTCTGTATCATCTAGAATCTACAGTTTATTAGCTTCATATTTAGACGTAGACCATTGAAACATACATGTCAGACAGTTTTCATAAAGATATAAAATTACAAGTTTATCATTCTTACCTGTAAAAATCAGCTGGTTTCGTTCCAGCGATGTTAAGTGTTAGTGGTAGAGGAGGTGGTGGGGGTGGCGGCCTTCTTCCTTGAGAATACTTTGGGTCTACCGTTCCCATTCCAAATCGTAGTGCCTATTGACATCATGTTCTTACAGGCATTGATGCCCCGGTTCCATAGTATGCCGCAGCTTTTACAGGCTAGTATATTATGGCCGGGAACATCATCCAAACCATGCAATTCCTCGCTATGGTAGCCGCACCAAATTATCGACGTCTTGAATTCGTCAATCGTCAGCACTAACAGATCGCCGGCTGCTTCTCTTCTTTTCAGCGCACGAAACAAGACACTAACAACGCCACAACGGAGACCCTTCAACTTCACGTTATTTTTGCCAAACATGCCATCTCCAAAGACAGCAAGAGAAACTTTATTCTTGTCGCCTACTTCGAAGGGTTTCTGCTTCCACTTGTCTCTAGACGGACTGTAAGTGGAACTTTAGTCTTGTTTTGACCTCTAATATGACGGTCATTCACATTTAATTGACTTACCCCTTTCCCATGCCTTTGTTCTTTTTGTCTGGTTCTTTCTTTCCTTCATCTTCATCAGTCTCTGCAATTTTTCTTACGTTCTTTCTTCGTTTTTGAGTAGTCGTTTCCTTTGTCTTTTTCTTCTTGAGACTGCCCTTCTTCAGATCCTCATTGTACTTGCTTTGTTCTATTAAGAAGCATGTTGACCATGTTATCGGCTGCACGCTTCCGAACTTGATGGAGTCGGCTTTTCTCTACCAAGCGTGCTGAAAATCTGGTGCTTCCAGTCATATGATGGTACTACTTGTTGGAGCATTTGCGGATCTGGTGCTCTTCAACATCCAACCCACATGCAGCAGTACACACGTCTCTTCGTCCTGAATTGATGAAGGACGGTCTGTACGTTGTTTCAATTTCTTCGTAGGTGAAATCTTCGAGTTTTAAGTCATGACCATCTATGACTACGTCGTCTTTTCTCCTCCTACTGAAAATAAAATCAACAATGAAGCCATCCGACCGAACAGATTCTTAAAGAGTATCTCTTGGCTGGTCTTGAGGTCATTTAAATTAGGCAAAAAGAAATGAGGTGGAAGAATTAAAAATCTGTATTGTTATAAACTGGGAGATGCTGTATTTAGCTCTCAAAGCCCAGCTTTTTAAAATTGAAGACACGATAAAACTGCTATAATCGGTTCAAGTACCAGTTTGGACAGTTCCCGGAAGCACGAAAGGATTCAAGGCGTTTATACTTATGACTATAAACCGCTATCTGGTTGAAGGAGTTGGGAAAGGGAAGAAGCGTCGCGGTAAAGGAAGCCTATGAAGATCATACGGTGCATGTTCGGCATGTTCCTGCTCATAAACAGATAGTATATACCACAAGGGCTTGGCGAAGTTCGCAGGGTCTGTTGCTAGTGACAGAAGTGTAACTTTCTCCGTCACAAGCTTGTCAAAGCTGTTGCAGAGCGTCTCAATCTTGCTTTTGTCCAGGCTGCTTAATTCGATTTTTTCAGGCCACTCGAGCTCGCTTTTGCAAATTTTTTGATAACAGTATGATTCTGCTACCTCTTCAGCATCAGCTTTCTTCATATTTTAACAGGCGATAAAGCACAAAAATGTCAGCAAGAGCAAATAGTGTCAACGATAATGATGAAAGTTGGCCTTACAACGAACAAATTTTGAAGCTTGTAGGTCAAGTATTTCAGCATCCGTTGCTCAAAGAGTTCAACAATAGATTTATTGTATGCAACACTTGTCTCCTGGGCAGCTTCTGTAAGACACTGACTATAGCCTTTAGTGAACTTATTGCTGATCACTACTGCCGAATATTCTTGCTGGAAATCTTCAAAAAAAGTCTTGATGCTGTCGTTTACTGCTGTCTTATGAGTGACCTTTTTGCCTGTAGCCAGTTGTCCAATCGAGTACCAGAATTGCTGTGTAAAGACTCTTGAAGGGAAGTCATTCTTCTTATTATGGACGAGATAAGCATTGACAAATAGCTGACAACGGAACATTATATCCCTAATGTCTTTGCAGCACGAAATGACTTTTTCCTTAAACTTTTTAGGATACTCGGGTAATACGGCACGGCTAACAGGAAGTTTGCTAGTAAACATGGTAGAGTCACTGCCTAGGACAGACGAGATGAATTCCTGCTTCGAATGAGTGTGGTTGGGACAATCTGGCGAACGGGAGCTGGTATGACCTTCTTCTTTACGGCTGATGCGCTTTACAGCTTGTGATGCTGCTCTCTTCATTTTGGCAGCTTTTTGACCTTGTCAGAGCATTATTCCAATTTTGAAAAGAGAACGTCCAATTTTTTTTTGTGTAAAGGTCTGAAAATCAAAGTAAAAAAACTGCCGACTATATATATTCGTAACTTTTTTTTCTTCCACGCAAACCAGAAATTTTTCTGACATTTTCTTTTAATAAGTCAGCCTTTCTTCAAGTTTGTATAGTTTTTTTTTTTTGCGTTTAACAAGCTAGTTGAAGATTAGAAACAGCAGGCACTTTTAACTTTTATATCAGCATTCTTTTCGCCTCTCAAAAGAATTATGCTTATACCAGATTTCTCTTAAATTGATATTATATAACGCCTCAATTCAACTATTTGTATTATATTAAGCACGCCATAATCCGAAATAGATCAACGTAATCAGTTATTTCAAAAAGTACAATATACCTGTAAAAAGTAATTTCACGCCCTTGTTTCAGTAATCAGTCATTATCTATTAAGTTACAACATATAAGAAAGCTTTCACAACAATAAGTACAAGAAAAGAAAGGCATAAATTTCTTTACCTTATTTACAATGTCCATTGAGAAGGTAAAGTGAACAAATTTCGTAGCTGGAACGTTTAAAACAAGTACTCATTTATTCGTCTTCCTTAAATAGCAGAATCTCGATCAGATTCACATACCAACACTTTGCTTTGGTGACATCACTCGAGACGAAATTAACGATGTACTCAAGATTGCCGGTGTTTCGTTGTATCCTCCGGTTAAGGTACAGATAAATCTCTTCCTTGCAATTAGTGCACAGTTACATATTAATCTGCTTCATAAATAGACACCGTTTGTAACTGGTATCGAACAACAAAAAGCGCCGGTTGTCATTCAATCCCCTAAACCAGTTGTTCAAAAGGAAGTTAATCCTACAGTTAATAAATCCGAAACCACGAATTACACCATTATTGCGAAAGATAAGAAGGAGCAAATTCAAGCGGCTCAACAGCACCAGCAAAAGCTTACACCCACTAAGAAAGAGAAGAAACAACAACAACAACAACAACAACAACATTCGAAATATCAGCCATTATCAACTGCAATTGCTACCACTACTACTCATAATGCTACGGCTACAAACGCAGCTACTGCGCCAGCTACACCTATTGAAAATGGAATGTTGTCTCCCGCAGTAACAACACCTGTTATTAGCAATACTGAACCAGCATCACCACAACCAAAAATTACCAAAGCACCTGTTTCTAGTTGGGCGGCTTTATTGAAAAAACCTGAACCTGTTAAGAGACCGGCTGGGGCATCAGCATCATCGACAGCACAGCAATCACAGCCTACTGCTGTCAATGGTACTGCCGCTAATGGTAAAGTGCAAATATCGAAAAAGCCTACTACCCCTACACCAACAATCTCGACTAGATTTACTGGTCTTGCAGGTAAAAAACAAAAAAAAAAACCCACTATATAGCGTCTCACGAAGCTGAACAAAATATTCACTTTGATAGATATGATTAGCAAATATGAACCGAATTATACTGCACCTTTGATACAGCCTCGAGGATTGATCAACAATGTCAATACTTGCTTTATGAATGTCGTAAGTACTATGATTTATCCAAAGCGCGATTTACACCTCTGTTTCCTTTGTTTTCTTTGTCATTAATATCTGTTATAATGGTTTCCATCGTTATAATAGATCCTTCAACCATTATTGCATTGTGCGCCATTTTATAATCTCATAAAAACAATTAGTAGTCAAGTGGTGCACAGTTTCAAAAGCAAAACTCTTTTGTTGGATTCAATGTAAGTTGTCTAGTTAGAGAAGGAAAAAGGGTATAAATGTGCGCAAGTATGTCAGTTTTTACTAACTTTTTCCTTACTTTGTTTCTCTAAAAGTATCGAGTTTATCAATGAGTTCCCAATTGAAAAACCAGATGACCTGGAACCTTATGGTGAACCTTTTGTACCTGAATATGTTTATAATGCGTTGAGGGAACAGCAAAAATTCGATACATTGCGCGGCCGACAAGAAGATTCTGAAGAATTTCTATGCTTTTTGTTGGATGGTTTACATGAGGAAATGACAGCAGTTTTGAAAGAGCAAAACGATAAAAGGGAGGCAGAGGCTGCTGCTGCCAAAGCAGCTGCCGGTAATAATGATGAATGGTTGGAAGTGGGTGCGAACAATAAGACAAGCAACCTACGTCCAGCAGTGGGTTTTGAAGAATCATTCATCACTAAAATTTTCAGTGGAAAAGTAAGGTCGATTTTAAGGTGTCCAGGTGCTAAAGATTCCATCAATCTGGAGCCTTTCCAATCCTTCCCGTTGGATATTCAACCTGAGAACGTCCATTCTATCGAAGATGCCATTGCCATCCAAACTCTACCAGAGACGATGCACGATTATACTTCGCCGAAAGGATTAAAAGTAGACGCAACAAAGCAGGTGTATTTAGAACATTTGCCCCCGGTGCTTGTTTTACATATGAAACGGTTTGTATTTGATAACGTTGGAGGTGTACAAAAATTATGTAAAAGAGTAAATTATGGCTCTAAACTGGTCATTGACCGTGAGTGGATGGCACCCCCATCTCGACCGGTAGAGCCTATTACTTATCAACTCATTGGCTGCGTATATCATCACGGTACTTCCGCTGGTGGAGGGCATTATACTTGTGACATTCGAAGACGCAATGGCGAATGGCTTCATATAGATGATACAAATATCACTTCTGTCTCTGAGAAGGATGTTTTGGTTAACGAAGAAGACAATACCCACACATCTGAAAGATCAAATGCTGACAATCAAACAGCGTATATTTTGTTTTATGTTAGATCGTCATAACCATTTTTTTTTACATATATTATTTTTGAAAGACTAAATATATCATTATAACTTTAAAAATATTTGTTACTGAAAAAGGAAAAAAAGAAAGAAAAAAAAAAGTATAATAAGATTCGCACATGCACACACATTTTAAACTATCTCAAATAAATTGGTTCAATTGTAATTCTAATGCCCCTATACAACGCCTAAAATTGCTTTTTTGCTTTGAAAAGGGACTGCCCAATGAAATTCAAGGAACAAATCAATGTACCTTTTAACTTAACATTTGCAACAGAATTATAGAGCAATAAGATGATAACGATTTCTCTACAGAATGTTGATGGATGTAATAATTACATAATGCTAGGCTCTCTCAAAACGCCTTTAGTTCCTATGATATCGTTGTCAATTCAGAAACATAAACATAAAAAGGGAAAATTGCAATGCACAAATTAAAAGTACGCCTTTCATTTAATAAAATGAGGAGAGATAAACTTAAATTGCATCTCTCTTCCACTTTCCTTTCATGTTCTAGATGTCTTCTTTTGCGTCCACCACTGTTACTCCTTCCTTTAAACTGTGGACTGATACTAGCAATAACAACAAAACAGCGCATAAAAGTACTTGTGATATTCCTTTTAACAGAAAGTCTTATCTGAAACCGTTACCCGAAAGTCGTCTTTCGAATTCGTTTCATAGCAGTAATAGCTTGTTCTCATCTCCACACGAGAACAATGCACCATTCTCATCTACACCATCTCAACAGTGGTCCAATCAGCTACTGGTAGATAGTAAGAAGTCAGAATGGATGAGCACGCGCATCATTTTACCTCCCTCGCCGCTAGAACAACAACAGCAACATCAGCGAGATTCTATAGATTCAGAAGTGAGCCATCTATTTCCTTCCTCGTGTCAGGACGTATTCAGTAGTAATCCCTCTACAACAATGGCAGGCAATAATAGTAGTGATAAAGATTGGCTAAATGATTACTATAAAGTGTATAACTCTACTACTACGACAACTGATGCTGCTGCAACCACTTGCAACAATGCAAATACTCGTAGAAATCGTCGCACATTTCATCCTAATCAGCAACAACGACAAATTCAGCAACAGCAGCAATCAATCAATAAAGACATTAAAGTAAGAAAAACAAGATCTATGCGAATTAGTAGTAATAACAGTAGTAGGCTGCGCTCACCGCCTCCACCAGCTTTACAGCCGCTACATGATGAAGAACTACCAAAAACCACGACTATACCCTTCACGAATAGGATAAAAAGGTTAAATTTTCATAATAAAGATCAGAAATCAGTTCCACCTGTACCAAGTATACCATCAATAGCAGTACCAACAGCATCGACAATTACTACTGAAAAGAAGAGATCTTCATCTGTGGTTCAGAATCAGCGTACTAATCGGCATAGCTCTTTGAATGATTATCAAGGTTATACCCGTCAACGCAAAAACACTACCAGCACTAATCCAATTATGACTACTACTCGTACTAAACATCGTTCATTCACTTATTCGCCACCACCATTGCCTGCAACAACATCTTTAACTCCATCTAAAATCACGAATAATAGTAATAATGACTTGTTCAACTGCTCTTCTATACCACCCGTTCCACCCGTACCCAAATTGCATGCAGCAGCAGGAGTCGCAATCTTGAACGGTAAAAAGAGATATGACAATCGTTATAGTAGCAGTAGCAGTAGCAGTAGCAGTACCAGCAGCAGTGGGAATCAATTTTCGGAACCCATTCCTACCACTAATGCAACTACAAGCAAAGAGCTAGCTCCCACTCAATTAGATGACTTCGATACTATACAGCAATTTTTGGATGCATCTTTTTCCAATTACGATAACCAACAGGCAAACTTAGTATTAACAACACCACAACTATCTGCTGCTGCTAATACCACCACAAGAATTTCAAGACTATCTCCACTAGTAGATTTAGATGTAAATCATCTAGAACAAGATTTAGCGCAACTGGAAAAAGATATACAAACTTTAGAGTTGCAAAATGAGGATATCATTAAAAATGATGCCTTTGCAAAGAAGAAGAAACCAACAGGCCGTAAACGTGGTCAAACATTACCTGGAAGTTTGGCGATTCCACCATCAGTTGTACCTGCGATGCCGGTTTTACCCCCTATGACTTTAAATCCACTCCAATTGACCTTGCCCGAAGAGCCTCAACGGCAAGGGACCTTTTTTAAAGAACAACCATCTATAGATATTACAAGCAGTGCTAGTATAACAACATCAAGGCAAAAAAGTATATCAACAACACCCTTTATATCGTCAGCGTCAAATTACTGCCACGATGATGAGGTATTTTCCACTGAGCCTCTCAATAGTAATAGAGTCCATCAGACAGGGGCATCACAACGGCAACAGCGACCATTTACATTGAATCAGCCACAGTCAGGAATAAGTCTTCCATTTTTAGAGGGTGAACATCAACAGCAGGAATGGAAAAGAAAATCAATGTCAACGAAACGAAACACTATAAGCGGTAACAGTAGTATGAGAACCAGGAAGTTGTCCTTCAGTAATAGCCATACAACTTATAACGATAATAAGATCAAAGAAAAAGCATTACCGAAGCGAAAGAGTCATATACCGATTTCTTCAACAATAGCATCAAAGCCTAGCACAACTACATCATATACAAGTAGTAACAGTAGTGGTCACAATAGTCAAAAGATGAGACGAGCTATAAGTCATCGACAGTCCAAAATAGCATCTCACTCACTATCCTTGCCATCACATCCGCAACAGCAGCATCAACATACGTTTCTGAAGGAAACTCTTGGTTCTCCTGCTGGCAAAACTGCTAAAGGAGTATATACGACACTCAAATATTACAGTCAATTCTTATCCAACTTTGAACGTCAGATTGAAATTCATGACTATCACGATATCTATTTCATTGGACCTCACGCTCAAAAAATTAATCCTATTGCGGATGCTATAACAATGAATCCTGCTACTGCTTTTCATACTGTTAATGCAGATAAAACAAAAGATCAAATGTTATCAACTAATTTTGGTTATGATGATGATAGAGGAGATTACAAGATCATCCTTCAGGATCATATAGCGTATCGTTACGAAGTAGTGGAGGTGTTAGGACGCGGCTCCTTTGGTCAGGTTGTCAAATGTTTCGATCATAAGCTATCTCAATGGGTGGCTATCAAGTTAATCCGTAATAAGAAACGATTTCACGCTCAAGCTATGACAGAAATTCGTATTTTGGAAAAGCTGGTTGAGTGGGATCCTGACGATCAATACCATACGATTAAAATGACAGACTATTTCTACTTTAGAAAGCATTTGTGTATTGCATTTGAGTGTTTGACAATGAATCTGTACGAGTTCATCAAGATGAATCATTTCCATGGTTTTAGTTTGCATTTGATAAGAAGGTAATAGCATTGAATGATTTTGTGTAATTTAGATACGTTTGCCTATTAACAAAATACTGTGATTTTTGTTAGAATTGCTATGCAACTTCTTCAGTCACTTACTTTACTTGCCAAGCATGACGTGATTCACTGTGATCTAAAACCAGAAGTAAGTTGTAATATGCACATCAACGAATAATATCGGTAGATTATATGGAATACATTGATTAAGGATAAATTAACGATTAATTTTAGAACATCATGTTAGAACACCCAGCAAAAACTTCCATCAAAGTTATTGATTTTGGTAGCAGTTGCTTTGAATCTGAAAGAAGTAAGCATTATTGACAAACAACTGTAATGTTGTATTTCACCTTCTCACTTATTTGCCTTTTAAAGTGTATACATATATACAAAGTCGCTTTTATAGGTCCCCTGAAGTCATTCTAGGCTTATCGTATCATAAAGCCATCGACATGTGGAGCTTTGGTTGCATCGTGGCCGAGTTATACACAGGTTTACCTTTATTTCCTGGTGAAAATGAACAAGAACAACTAAGCTGTATTATGGAAATGATGGGTGCGCCTGATAAATATCTTGTGGATCGTTCATCACGTCGGAAACTTTTTTTTGATTCCTTAGGTAGGCCGCGAATTGTGGCGAATTCGAAAGGAAAAAAGAGATTGCCAGGTACGAAATCTCTTTACCAAGCACTCAAATGCTGTCAAGATATTGCGTTTATTGATTTTATTGAACGGTGTTTGAGTTGGGATCCTTCAAAACGGATGACACCACAAGAAGCATTACGGCATGAATGGATGACAACAAATAATAATGGTTTTATACAGTCATCCTCCTGAGTATAAAACCGACTGTTTGTATAATAAAGTGGTTTGTTAAGAGAGACTATGAGGACGTTGCATCGTAGATGATGACGCCCTGAGTAATGTGCTAGTATTTGCTGGAAGCGGAGGAGTCAAAGGATATATTGGATACTGAGTTATGGTATATTCAACTGCTGATGTAGGGAATGTTCTATCTGAAAGTTGATCTTTTTATAAAGGAATAAGTTTGTAAATGCATAGCTTTAACTGGTGACATGAGCACGTAAGAATCTTACCCATTAAACTTGGTATTGAGCCTGTGATCTTCCATCTATTACTACTCTGATATTGATAATTCTGCTGATGAAGATCAAATGACGATACTACACTGCTTGTAGAGTTAGGAGGACTCGGCAATACATCCATGTTATCAGAAGATGGTGAAACGGATAGTTTGAGTGTCGAATTAGCTGTAGTCTGCTGATGATGCGTAGTGGGTATAGAACTCATGGAAAAATGCGGTGCAGGTGCTTTTGCTGCCATGGTTGTAAGTGCTGCTGTTGTTGTAGGAGGTGAAATAGAGCCGAAGGCTGACATGTTATGAACAGGTTCCATTCTTACTGTTAATATGCCACATTCGCGATTGATAAGTATATCCAATATATCACTCAAGCTCCCAGAACAATAAAACTCTTATCACAGTACCTTTTCTTTCATATCCACCTTTTTCTGCTACAGTAGTAGTAGTAGTAGCACTTGTTCCATGTACAGAATGTCGCAAACCTCTAACTACGTATTGACGCTTTTCATTTGTCGAAGTGATGGTAGGTGTAAACGCTGTCATAAGTCTCTCAATTCTTCGTAGTCTATCTTCTATTTGATCCATTGTTGCGTCTTCTGTTGGCCTTTCCGTTGTAGTGGTAGTTGGATTACTGTTATCAATAGTAGTAGACATGGATAAAGAGGAGGTTGTCGTAGTAACACCTCGATTACTTCCATTAGTCGTTGTTCTTGACATGGCACGCAGTCTTCTTTCATGTATATTGTTAACACAATCCAGATTATTCGTCCGACAATAGTGGCAAGGACTACCACCATCGCACTTTGTTTTTCTTTTTCTACAAGTCTCACACGCCGAACCTGAACTCAGTCTTCGAGCATTCTGAGTCGTAAATACGCTACGAGAAGAAGTGATAAATTGATCGACCATCACTGTATTATGATAACTATAAGCACACTTTTGTCTGATTTCAATACAGTATGAACAAGAAGGCCGTTGCGAATCACAGGTGCGTTTGGACTTTCTACATGCCTCACAGAACTTCAATTTTGCTTGTTGCATGATGATATTTTATTAGTTTGAAGAGCAATCCTATATAACTAATCAAGAATGAGAGAGGTGAAGTGAAGAAAAGAAACAAAGAAATACAGATTTCCATTCGCCCCTTCTGCATGTTACTCGAATCTCGGTGAAGTAAGTAACTTCCTCCGGACCCGGGTTTACGAAGTACAATAAAGCTGACAGAAATAAATGAAACATCTGCAGATTGGCAATGATCGCATACTATAAATACTACGATAGTGAAAATTCCAAGTATGGCAGTGAGACCTCTTTGTAAACAAGATATGATTACATACTCTATAGATTCATCATAAACCATGTATTTTGATATGTCTCTTATTCATCAATTTTTGAACTCAATGAGAATTCAAGTTTAAATCACGGAACCCCAAAGGAAGTAAAAACACTTACGTACTTTACGTTTGTCAAAGGAAGCACAAAAATAAGCATTATACAGTTAAACAAACGCACAGAAATGCCTTTACTTGGTTTTTGTATCTCTCTTTTCGTCACAGGTACAAAATATACTTACACAGGCACTTTTGTGTTTTAAGTAACACCCGAAAGTGCTTAGATTCATGTGCAGGCGCACAACGAAAACCTTAAAACAACTGAACACTCTCGTTGAGAAGGTCAATTGCGTATATGAACAGGTATATACATATATTTTTTTTATTTTTTTTTGTATATTTTGGAAGTTTATCAAAGACAGTTACTTTGTCAAATCAAATCAGAGGGGTTTACTACATATCTTCTAGCTTGAAAAAAATGGTAAGACCCGTTCGTGTTCGAATTCTTTGTTTTACAGTACTTTATTTCGTTTTCTTGACATTATAAGCGTAAACTATCTTCGATATTGTGTGCATCAAATGCAATAAACTTTCCGGTTAAGATAGACAAGTTTGTTCAAATTCACATTGTCAAAAGTTTAAAAGTGCTTATAGTTTTTGATGTAATGCTTTTTCCAAGGAGAATATCAAACGTTTTTATATTTTGTACAAAATAGAGGGAGAAAAAAAATGGTTGTCATATAGAGGATGGCGAAACGAAGGAAAAGATTGGGATGGATAATTATTACAAAAGAGAATTTACATTACATATATATATATTTAGAAGGGTGACATCATTGACAGCTATAACTATTTACGATTCAAAAAGGAATACTTAGCAGCCCCTTGAGGACCCAAAACCTCTGTCAAGCTTTCAAATATATAACCACAGAAATGTTGTGCAGGTCCACTAGGATGTGCTGCAAATTGTGTGATGGTAGGCACCAATGAATCGAAATAAGGCGTCAAGAAATCGTTACCAAGAGAGCTGACTAAAGATTTGAATGTGCCTGCCATTTCGCTCAAGACGTCTTCTTCCATCGCTTCCGTTTCTAAGATTTCTTCGGCGTCCTCAACACCCTCATAGTCTTCAGACTGCTTCACCTTTTCACAGTTAGTCAATCGCTTCAATGATTTCTGCATTTGTTCATCTGTCGCCTTAATAAATCCTTCTACTTGGGCAGGTTGAAGAATGCCGGGACGGTCAGCCAAAGTCTGGACACATTCAGAGAAACTGGCATATATTTGAGCTAAGAAAGTAATGTCATCTTCCATGGACATGAGCTTGATGAATCTTCCGTAGATAGTATTCCACATATTGGCAAGCTCGTTCTGAGCCACGTTGGCTTCCTTAGCATCCTGTAATAAAATAGGAATGAGGGATGCAGCTGCCATACGAACACCATCATGGAAATAAAACTTGAGTAAGGGTAGAGCAAGTTGAAAAACTTCAGGAACGTAGGGTAAGAATCCCGCTCCCAAATCACGAGCATAAGTCACAAGCATGTCCAAAGCGGTGTTCTTCTCTTCCAACACAGAAGTCTTAATACCGATTTGTTGACCATGAATACCAACAAATTCCCAACCATCTTCTGCAGGGTATTTAGCTTCCACATCTTCTTCCTCATCATCCACCATAGTGAACTCTGGTGTCAATTTAGCAGACTGTAAGAGAGGAGGCATGATATTGGGAAGATAGGGTAAAAAGTCATCTCCCATAACTCTGCACATACGAGCCCAAGCTGTTAGGAGATAAGTAGATTGCACGTCATCAGGTTCTGTAACAGTTTGTTGGATTTCAGCCAGAATTTGAATGAAGTTATTGGTGTAAGGAGCAAAAGCTTCCTTGCCAACAGCAAGGCCGATAAGAGAGGCACATTCAATGGCTCTGGCACGCATAATACGGTATTCCTTACCGTCTGCTTGACGAAGAATGTCAAGGATAAGAGGCATGATAACATTGTGGTATTTAATAAAGCGATCTTCAGCGCTATCAGCGACTGTAGCGATCGTAGTGATGGCCTGTTCTTGAACGTAGGTCTTGTTTGTCTTGAGAAGATCAACGAGACTTTCCAACATATTGTCAAGGTAAGGCTCAATGTGTCTCTTTTCAGCTTCTTCACAGAAGTTCACCATTGCAGCAGCAGCGTGCGATTGTACCCTAGGTTGCTCATCACGCAGAACAGGCAAAAGAGAAGTAATTATAGCTTCGTGGAAATGGTCTTGAATGAATGGTGCAAAGTCGGTGGACATTTGACCAAGTGTATTACAAGCAGCATAACGGACACGAGGATGAGGATCCTTAACAAATGGTAAGATCATACTGATGATGTTTCCAAGCTCAGGTTCCATCACGTCAACAGAGCCTTCACCAATAGATGAGATAGCCATAAGGGCAGCACGACGTTGTTGCCATTCGCCGGACTGAAGCATTTGAGGAATATATTGGAAACAAACAGGAACAACAGCTTTACCTCCAAGTGTACGAGCGATTCTATCCAAAGTACTCTCGCCCATAACATAGTTTTCTTCATTGTCGTCATCATCCAACTATTTACCATCCGACATGCAATACATAAATAAGCAAAACTTCCTTGTTTATAGACAAATAATTATTCAAACTTATAAAACTTACATCATCTGTGGTGTACCAACATTCATCGTCATCAATATCGACCATCATTTCCATAGCCACGGGAACGATCTCAGAAGCAAAATTAGGAACTTTACGAATCATACCAGGTGCAGCTTCAGAAATACACAATAACAATTCCAATGCAGTTTGTCGCGTGCGATCTTCGAACGTCTTGTCCTTGGCAAGTGAAACCATAACGGTAAGAACATTAGGAAAAACGGGACGGAAGAGTTTAGGACAACTGTCACCCAATTCAATAAGAACAACAAGACTGTCAACAAGATTTTGATCATCATGGGCAGTGATAAGAGGAGATAAAGGCTATGAAGTGATTCCAAAATACTTTCTAAATACCACTTTTGCTTTTTCCACAACAAATCGTCCTAAAAAAAAAAAAACTTACATCAAGCATTTGAGGCATCAAATTACCCATCACTTTTTGAGTCTTAGTATCAGCATCTAAAATGTAGGCTGCAGCGGCCTTCAAGGCTTCCAAACGCACCTAGGATATCATGAAAAAAGGATTTAATAAGGTTATGCTCATCATTATCCATACCTACTCCATGACACTATTCTCTAATCCTTACCGCTTGACTCTCCGCATCAGTTAAACTTGTCAAAAAGACGTTCTTAACAACTTCAGCATTTTGATCAGCTATTAATTCTGGGACAGCGGCTAAAATACGGAAAGCTGATTCTCTATGAGCAGGATTAGGTGACTGAGTACATTCAAAAAGAGCCTTCAATAAGTATTCCCAACGAGCTATAGATTACAACCACAAATTAATGCATGAGGATATAGATCTCCCAACAATAGTAGGTCCTATGAGAATAAACAACTTACTTTGACAACTGAAGTCATCTTTTGCAACCTCAGCGATAGTATCCGATACTTTATGCCTAGTGCTTTGATCAGTTTCATTAGCGAGAGAAAACAATAAGAGCTCTTTAACACCTTGTCGGGTGGTGTCTCGGACGCTATCCCAAATGCGAGGACGCATAGCGCCGTCATCTGCTGGTTCGGTGCTAGCGTGCATTTCTTCTTTGAAAGCTAGACGACGTAAAAGAACGCTACAATAAGAACGAAGCTGGAAAAAAAAAGGCGTTCAGTTTCCTCTTCAACAAAATTACTGATGGCCAGTAGCCATTTCCATTTTCATCAGTTCATCGCTGTACCTGAACGTCGGTATTATGGGCTACAAAACTTGCAAGTCCAAGAAGTAAAAGATCAGGTTGTTGGACAATCCAATGCTCATTCAAATGAGCTTCGGCAGCACCTCTGTTATGGTAAAGATAATATTTTAATGTGAATGTGTGTGGAGGGAGGACACGTGAGTGTGTGCAGGTAGACGTATTCAGAACAAAACAATTGAACAAATTAATTCAGTAATAGGAACAGCAATTGTTGTAAAAAATTACAATGTCTGACCTTTCATTATTATCAACAGACAAAAGGCTAGTAAGCACAGGAGTGAGTTGTTGCAGTACTTCTGGAGGAACAGGTGTTTGAGCCATTATTTCCTTGTTTAACCTGGAAAATTGAGTAAATGCGAAGGGAAAAAAAAAAAAAAAAAAAAAAATTCAAACATTTTGAAAGAAAAAGTTAAAACTCCCTTAAAAAGTCGTGACGCTTTTTCCTACCTGGATTTCATGCCTACTGAATCCAGCCATTGTTCAAATGATCACGCATGTAATAACAACAAAAGATGGGAAAATAAGCCCTTCAAAAAGAATGATATATAAGCAAAAGATTAAAAGATAAGCCCTTCAAGGGTATGATATATAAATATATGATAATTTATTCAGAGTTGAAGGTATCCTAGAAGAAGAGGATATTGAAATGCATATTGTTGATGATATATAGGATAAATAAAAATAACTTCTTATGTCTCTTAAGGATTTGTTTCTGTTGCTGTTTCGGATGGCTGTTCTGACTGCTCTTCTTCAATACAAAAAACTTTACCGGGTACTGTAAATCCATGTTCATCATCTAATTCATCTCGTGCGATAAATGTCGGCGTAATGGATAGAAATACAATACCATTTGGCTTCCCTTTCGCAGTTGCTTTCATTGTTTTCGGATCGAACTTAGTCACACCTTCCTCAATGGGCAATCGTTCAATTTTGATCTCTTGGCCTTTGACAGCCAAATTCAGTTTTAATGCTCTCGTAATCAAGTTTTCGATCTTCTTTGGATCCTGTTTTAAAGTAGGATAGACAGGCCCCAGGACGTTTACTATTCTTTCAAGCAATTTGTCTTTTGCTGATTTGATATTGGCTTCTTCTTCCTCTCCTGGCTGTTGGACGACTAACGCGCAGACTTGTTGTCTTAATCGATTTGTCCATTCTTTATTACGAATCTCCATCCAGTCATTCAATTCTTTAAATGCTTCATTGATTGAAACCCCTAAATGAATAGGGACATCCATGATGTTCGACAGCAAGATGTTGATGAGATACTTCTCGACAAAGAAAGTTATAAAGGATGTTTCCAATAATTGCTCGTCCTCTTTCGTCGCGGCAGATGGTGGTGGCATCATGTATTTCTTTATATCATCTATTTTATCAGGGTATTGCTCAAACACGAATTGTGTGCCTGCTTGGCGATCCATCTTTGACTTCAAACCCATACATGTATTATTCAATTGATTCGTTAAATGAGATATTTCAGGCTGAATCGTGGATAAATCATCATCGGTAACACGTATTTGCTTAACATAAGAATAAAAGTTCACTTCTAATTTCTTATACTCTTCCTTCTTGTATTCCAACTCTTTTTGCAGTTGCTGTATGTTCTCTTCTAATTCCTCGCATTTTTTGTTTTGTTCTTCTAGTCCCTGTTCGGATTTCTGTCTCCAACTCTTAAACTCCTCTTGTTCCTTTTCTCGTTCTTTTTCTATTTTCAATTGATATTGCTCTTTTTCGTTTTGTATACGTTCTAAAATCTCCTTATGAATGTGAAGTGACTCGTTGAGAGAATGAATGATGAGATCTTTATCTGAATCTGTTTCTTTCGTGGTATCTAATAAACGGAATGAGTGAACAGATTTGGTGCTGCCTTCAGTTTGATAAATAGAGGAATCAGTGCTGTCAGTCTGTTTATTGGACTGCTCTAATGATGATTTTATTTGCTGCTGTGATTGCTGTTGTTGTTCTTTTTGGTCGGTAATGATGGACATTTTACGTCTCTTTAGTAAATGATAGTTTTCATAAAAACTCAATAAAGGGACGTATTCCTTATGGAGAAGTGCAATGATTGTCCTGGCTGTTGCTGAGTTGAAATAAAAGCGGGCTTTTTTCTTGGATTTGTTCTTGGTGATGAGGGATTTGATATTATCAGTAGTCTCTACATGAATTTTATGCCTCATTATGAACGAGCATCAAAAGAGAAGCCGTAGTCTGCTTAAAGTGAATGTTTAGAGCTTTTGTTTTTTTTTGGGGATAATGCATAGAAATTTTGTACGTTTTCTTGTCTGCCCTTAAAAGAGGATTTTCATTATACCTTTGGGTCGCATCAATTACCATAAATTTTTCAAGGCAGCAGCTTTTATTTCGCAAATGCCCCTCTTTAACCATCCTCCTTGCATGCAGGTCTGCTCTCCCAGAATATATATTTAATTAGGGTCTCCTGGTTAACGTATAAAGGCACCGTTATACAAAGACTAACACTTGAGTATGCAATTCCTTGCAACTCATAAATTGGAAAAGAAACCTGTATATTCAATAGCTCCACGGTTTTATTGATGTAAAAGTGAAGCCACAGTATATTGAATTATTTGCACCATCATTATTCAAAATAATGTACTTTTGGAAGGAAGGAGAAGGAAGTGTCTGTATGGACCGCGAATCAAAATACGCGAGGTTCTGTGGCTTTCGTCTTTTCAGGAACCACACACACAAAAAAAAAAATTGAAACCTATTCATGCAAAAAAAAGGGTCATACAAACCCAAAAAAACGAAAAATCAGAAATTTTTTTACAGATCTGTCAGATTTGCTACATTATATACCATGGATCAGCTAGGGAACAAACCTGAATCGTTACACTTTGAAGACAATATATTTCATTTTGACTTGCATCCCGCTAATAACATTGTCGTTACTGGAATGATCACCGGTCAAGTGCAATGTCATAAATACGGTTTAGAGGAACATGTGCAACTTTGGAATGCAAAAATTCATAAAGAGTCTTGTAGAGGTGTTGCTTTCCATACTGATGGTTCACGTAAGCCAACTCTGTCTTTGCCCGTTACTATAGGATTCAAACAGAGCAATGAGTTGTTAACCTTTAACTTTTTTCTTTATATAAAGATATTTCTAGCATTTCACATGATCGCACTATTCAGCTTGTTGACGTGGAGACTGGAAAAGTTATTCGAGTGAGGGAAGAAACGCACGAATCGCCTCTCAATTCATTGTTAATAATAGATCAAAATATGTTTGCAACAGGAGATGATCAAGGCGTTATCAAGGTGGGTTTTTTTTTTTTTTACGAAATCACTTGGATAATTAAAGTCCTTTTCTCAAAAAACAACATGATAAAAAAAAAAAAAAAAAAAAAGTAGATTTGGGATGCGCGTAAAGATAAGCCAGTAATGACCTATACAGAACATGAAGATTTCATCGCAGATATGACTTACAGTACACAACACGAAACATTACTCGCCGTAGGTGGCGATGGCTACTTATCTACATGGGATATTCGTAAACCAGAAGTTGCTGCTATGTCAGATCAAATGGAAGATGAACTATTATCAATTGCACTTGTTAAAAATGGTAAAAAGGCTGTGGTAGGCACACAAGATGGTGTATTAGCGCTATGGAGCTGGGGCGACTGGGGTGATTATAAGGATCGTATCACAGGCCATCCGAATTCCATAGATGCTATTTGTAAATTGGACGAAGATTCAATTTGCACAGGAAGCAGTGATGGTATTATACGACTGGTGACAATCTTGCCAAATGAGTTTCATGGTGTCTTGGGAGACCATGGAGAAGATATGCCTATTGAAAATCTGAAATTGAGTCATGATAAACAATATTTGATATCTAGCGGACATGATGATCAACTACAGTTTTGGAATGTAGCTCATCTATTTCAGGATGAAGAGGAACAGCTAGCTGCCTTAGAAGACGCACAGCAAGATGCTTCTAATGATAACGAAAAAGTGGATGCTGGTTCGGACGACTGGGCTACGGATAGCGACGATGATGATGATAAGGAGAAAAAGCAGAAAAAGAGAAAGAAAACAGCCAAGAAGATGAAGCCGGAAAAGAAAAGCAACAATCGAAAAGCTGCATTTTTCGCTGATATGTAAATTGCATTTGTATTTAAACATCTACATAATTTCTGTCTTCGATGCGAAGAGTGGGTAGAATAATATAATTATTTATAAAGACAATAAAAACTCAGTTTTTATACAAAATTATGCATTAGTTAATAGATAAAGAAAATAAATAGTAAAAGTACGTATAGTAGGATAGTCTAAACGGAAGTTTCAACCCTTACGTTGGAGAGACAGCAGCAGATGGTTTCCTAAAACTGCTGATGTACGGAAATAGTTCTGCTGTATGCAAAAGTATGTATTCTATAGTTGCATTCTTGTAGCTTATATCTAAGAAATCCCTAGATGGATCTTTGTGTCTCATAATCGTAGGTGCAAACACCATCGACAGATTTTTGATATTCATCCTGTTAATTTCACTGTGCATATGTACTTTGACCAAGTGATTAAATAAAAACATAAGCGTGGCTTGATGGGCGGTTGGAAGCATTGATAATACCTCAATAAAAGCGTTGAGCTTGTTATCACCATGATCCATAGCTGAAATAACGAAGCAGAGAGAATTAGTATTTTACAGCCAAAACTAGTTTCAGTAAGATTTTTTCAGTTCTGTATACTCACTAGAGATTTTTATGAAATTTTCATAGAGTTCATAAGTGAAAAGTGGATTGGGCAGCTCTCTGAAATATTGTTTCAGGACACTAGTAATAGCGCAAATATCGTTGTATTGCTCTTCATTACTCAAGTTGACTTTTTCGCCTTGATCAAAGGCCAGTTGGACAGATCTTATTTGAGCAGCTCCACCGGATTTTCGATAGATACCTTCATAACTCAGTCCTCTTTTCTCAACTTCTTTTATACACTCTTCAACAATCAGTGGCACATCTCTATTTTCAAGCTGTGCTCTCTCACTAAGTTCAATGCCAAACATACTGACCTCTTTACAGATATAAAAGAACGAAATTGTTTAGTTTGCCTTGCTCGGGAATGATTGAAAATAGGTATATAAGAGTGCGTTTTCTAACCTGAAAATGACTTTTTAGATGCCGGCAAAGATTTAGCATCATTTGCAGTTGTAAGTTGGCTAGATATAGAGGAAGTTTCGGGTGTCATGATAGACGAAGCGTTGTCATATAAAGCAGAAGAAGTTGAATAGTCAGATGTAGTAATGGCAGTAACTAGTTCGCTATTACTATTGGTTGCTGAAGGCGACAAGGAGGATAATGAAGGTGCAGCCTGCGGGCAAGATTCTGAAATTTGATTCAAACAGCGCGAGTGCGACGAATATCCACAATGCTCACAACGATATTCGCTCCGTCCCCAAATTTTATCGCCACATACACCACACTTCACTGGTCGTAAGAAAGAAGTAAGACGGAAAGAATGATGATAGATGTCCGTGCTAGTAGTACTGCTAGCGCTCATTTTTCCATGACCAGCATAGGAAGAGGAGGATATCTTCTGTGATGAGGACGTGATTGTAGAGTTTTTAGAGTTATATTTACGATGTGATATATTGTTATTGAGAGAATTAGGTGTGGCTGATCGGCCTAGCGTTCCATCACCAGCCTCACAAGAGGTTGATACGGTTGTGGTGGGGATATTTAAACTTTGTGTGCTGTAATTGTACATGTTATCATTGTAAATTGCCGAAGTAGCATTTTCGTCGTCTTGGCGTGTTAAAGAAGAAGAGGCTAACTCATGCTTCAAATAACGGCTATTGCTACCATTATTACTGCTGCCATTGTTATTTGTACTGACAGCAGCGCCTGTTAAACTATAATTATTGGGACTAAATTTGCCAAACATCGCGCTTCCTTTCTTTTTCAGACGGAACAACGAACCTGGTGATTGGGTTGCAATAAAGCTTCGTCTGTACGACATCTTACTCATAATGGAGCTCGCATTGGAATTCTTTCGCGGTCTTAATTGTGCTGCATGGTAATCTGCTGTTGTTGGTGTCAACGCAGAAGAATGGGAAGGAGACAAAGGTGGCGAAGTGGAAGGACTGTTGCTGTTATTGCTGCTGCTGTTGGCTTCTTCTTTCTCGAGAGCAAGCCGTGATAAGTCGTTATTCATGGTCGTGAGCTCAGCATTTTTAGTGTTCAAAAGCACCATCTCACGTATAATTTCATCCCGACACTTTGCTAAATCCTTCGTCTGTATTTGTAAGAAATCTCTTTCCTGAATCAAGGACTTTATCTGCAATTTTAAAGCTTTTTGATAATCTTTCAAGAGAGAACTATGGATTAAATGCATAAGTGTGTCAACTAATAACCAAGATTACTTTTGTAGTTTTCCGAATATCTTTGCTCACCTATGTGCCACCGTTTGCCCTATGTTATTCACAATTCTATCTCTATACTCTGCCATCTCTTTACAAGCACGTTCCAGTTCTACTCTTAAAATAGCAGCTTTGTCAATTTCCTTTTTTGATAATAAATTTCCCTTTTCTTTCAATAGAGAAATGATGGTAAGCTCTTGTTGTGATTTAATGACAGATTCTCTATCGAAATCTTCCTTTAATTGGGAAAACTCATGTAAGGCTTGTTGACTAGCTTCCTAAGAGAATTTATGAAGACGGTCAGTCCCTTTGTTGGTATTTTTGTGTATCTTTGCTTTGCACACACCTGCAGGATGCGATAGCTCGTTTCCAATTCTTTTATTCTCAACTGAGATTCTTCTAATTCTCGCTTCAGTTTATTCATATCCATATTATTGCTTACACTGACAGCTGTTGTCGTTGTATATGTGCTTTCAGTCGATTTTTCAAAGTCAGGGTAGTCATTCGAGCTAAGGAGTACCGATGCGCGCAATGACGATTGTAGAATCTCTGAAGCTCTATGAATTCGGTATTGAGCTGTGTTTCTATTTCTTTCACTTCGCTCGTCTTCGTTATCGTCATCGTTCATTGTTAGTTGTCGCTGCTGTTCCTGGTAATTTGGATGATAATGCCGGAATTGCCCTTCATCGTTATTATCACTTTCATGTTCTTCTTTTATCACATCGTTACAGTGTTGTTTTCTATTGTAACCATTATTATTGAGATTATTATTGTTTATCGATAGATGCATACCAAGGGAATCTGACAAGTGATCAAGCTCACTTGTGTTATAGTCAAAAAAGGAAAGTGTCAAATCGGAAAGAATGGATTCATTATTGTCATGTTGCAATGGTTGTAATTCTTGTTGCACCGTCATTGAGCTACAAATTTTAAAGTATAACGAATGGCTGGTGAGACCTGTCCTTAATTTATGGAGAAGGAAAGAGGCTGAATAGTCTATGGTATGGTAAGGAAAAGGAAAGAAGAGGCTGTTGCTTTTTTTTTTCTTATTATGATTGATTTAATTCTGCGGACTTGACAAGCACAGTGGTTATTTTTACATAAATTGCCACCTTTCACCAACTTCATTCGCTGCTGTAATCGTTTTCGCTTGTCTCGACTCCGATGCAGAGACCCACAGAAGGAATAGTTTTTGTGGGTTAATATATGCTATATTGTGTGCTTTAACCAAAAAGATTCTGTTTCAGATTAATTCGACTTTCGAAAAAGACTAGAATGGTTCTTTCAAAGCTTTGAATAAGCATATGAACTAATGCTTTCGAATACCTCCCATTAGAGTACATTTCTTGTCACGCATCTGTAACGATATGTGGCGTCATCTTCAGGCATGTCATACAAGAGAGAAGAAGTTCATATATGCAACTATAATAATTCAATCAGATATACATACATTTACAAATTCTACAAAGCATATTTGTATACATGCGTGTTCGTCCTTCAATTTTGAAACATAATTTATCAGGGAATAAAGCGGACCTTTTTCTTTTGTAAAAAGAGAAAAATAAAATGTAGTTTTCCATTAGAAGACCCGTTTACGTGTCTTTGTTGATGAATAGAGATCAGAAAATGGGTACAATGCATGATTTAGTGATAAAATGTAGTACACGTGTTGTCATTGCTCCTTAAAAGACTATATATAGATTCCTCTGTGTCCGCCACCATCAATTGTTACACATTTTGACGATAGATGCACATCCCAGGTTGTAATTAGTGTTCGCGCTTACTTTTGGTATTAAGACTGTATTTTATGCAGATATAATGACGCGTAGCCATTCAAGCTTTCGAGTTGTTCGTTATCTTATTAATAACATATATTGTCATCACAAGCTAGCAACTTGAGTGCTTAAACCCTGGTTTCAATTGTAAACCTTTATTGAAGTACCTACTAATTTATCGTATATTTGCCTTTTCTGATGAAATCAACGATAAAGGGCTTAGTACTAAAAATATAGCAGTAAACAAGGAACAATACTTCAAGTAAAACGGTAGCTATTGATTAGAAGTATTTGGATGGTGATAAAACAATAACCGATATTATTTACATTCATCTACGCATATTATCGCCCTTATTATGAATCTCAATTTCTGTTATGCCCAAATAAACCACAAGCGCCATCATAACTTATAAAGCTGGCGTAGTCTAGTTTTTTTTTGTTTTGTTTTTTTTTTGTTTTTGTACACTTACATATAAACGTGCTAGTACCAAGAAGAAAACTCGATGATAGCACTACACTTGTACGGCTTTTGTTACACTACTGTCATCTTTAACAATAAATATACGTCCCGAAAATCCACTGCTTTATAGATTACCTGAGAAATCAATGTAATAATAAGGTTGGGAACGACAAAAAGTAAGAGTTTCATGTTCTCTCCTGTTCGTATTTTTAACCTATAATATTATCAAGAACCATTATACATTGCATTCATTCGAACAATGAATATTTGTACCAATAGATAGGTACAGTTTATTTTCAAAGAATAGATAATTATAACGCATGATTTAATGAAGCCATACAGTAAGAAAACAATGAAGTCGTTTCTCTGAAATGTAGCAAAAAGCACTTTTCAAAGAGGAGGCATTATCTGTGTAATTCTGATCATAAAGCTTGTCTTACAAGCTCATACTCTTCTGCCTTCTATTTATATTTTCACTATTTAACGGCTGGCCCCGTACACACAAGAACCGTAGCTATCATTCTCTTACATTAAAGATAACATCCAATGTTGATCGTTAACGCGTTTCATCGAACCTCCACAGTAGTCCTTCTGGTACTCATATGCCCTTAGTTTTTATCGTTGAAATTCTTCAAGACACGGTATGAATAAAATAACTGTACTCATAACCAATTCAGATTTGGTTTAATGAACGTACATCTACCTCTTTGTGAGATAAAAGCACATTTCTTCTGAAAAAATTAAGTAGTTTTGACTGAGCTTAACTGCAGAGCAATTCCCTAATGGAAACATGAATGAGATCTTATAATTTACGCCATGTTTCCAATATTGCCGTAAATGTACTTGGCGGTCCCTTCAGTATCTACCAGTCCGAATTCCATCAGTGTTCAGGAATTGAAAAAAATTCTCCCACGGCATTCAAATATACCATAGCTCATTATTATTCATCTTTGGCTCGCTCAAAGCGTAGCTGTATGGTATGTAGTAAGTTAGGACTGCAAATATGTCGATGATATTTTTGATTAATGATAAATCGAAATGGTTAAGCTTCGCTAGACTGCCATACTTAGAAAATAGGTCTTTTGATTTGATAAATATGCCTAATCCGTTCACTTTACACTATTTTCAGAAATTATTCGGACACTTCTGACTAAAAATTTCGGACACCAATTGAAAAAATAAACGGACAATAGCTGAGCATAAAATGGGCCACTGACAGAATAAAAATCCGGTCGAAAAAGAAAAAGAAAACGGGACACTTTTTTTGCTTAAATTTCGTACATTTGCAGCGCTCTTAAAAAGTTTATAAAGTTAATTGAAATGGTCAACGTTATATTCGAAGATGGTTTAGGGGGAAAGTTTGATGAAAATGGTGTTGCAGTTTGCGTTGTTGATATGGATGTTGACACAAATAACTATCCTTTGGGTGCTGTTACTGACTTTGATATGTATAATGACTTCAAACCTCCTGAGAGATCTGAAAAGAAGGAGATCAAGAAAGAATCCAACAATAAGTCTGATAAAAAGCTGATTAAAACTGAAGAGATGCCGAAAACAACCTATAGAAAATATAAAAAAGAAGATATGGAAACATTTTTCTATTTAGTTACTGAAAAAGGGATGTCAATTCGCGGTGCAGCGAGCGCGCTCAAAATTCCTAAAAGCACATCATATGGCTGGCATAAAAAGGGTCTTGAGGCGGCAGATGAGTATGTCGATATGAGAAAGGCTGGTAGTGGCCGGCCAGTTGGCAGACCATCACCCTTGACTGAGAGTCATCGTCAATATCTTGTCGAGCTCATTGATGATAACAGTGATCTTCGTTTAGATCAAATGATGGAGAGCTTGACTAATCAATTCAAGGATCTCTCTATCTCTAAAACGGCCCTTTACAATTTTGCAACGCAAAAGTGTCGCATCAGCTTCAAAAAAGCCCATTTTCACTCTATTGAGAGGAATAGCCATGATAAAATTGAAGAAAGATATCAGTGGGTTAAGCGATGGATAGAAAATACCGATTTGGACTATGAAAGCAATTGCGTATTCATAGATGAAGCAGGCTTCCATATCAATCTAAAGCGATCCTTTGCTTGGTCTCAGAAGGGAACCCGTGCAGTTGTTAAGACTCCCAAAACCAAATCAAAAATGACGACAATTTTTGGCGCTATTTCGCCCTATGGAATTGTAAATATCAAAGTAAGGGCTGCAAAGGTGATGGCAGCATCGAAAAAAAGAAAAGTAGCAGGTAGTGAAGGCACAGCAGCAGTTGCTGCAGACAAAGGCAAAGGCGGTACCTGTACGGGACACTATTTCAATTTCATTGCCAGTACGTTAGATATTATGGACAAGCATGAAGAGTTCAAAGGTCATTATCTTGTAATGGATAATGCACCTATACATACACATGACGACATACGAAACTATATACAAGGTCGTGGCTATGGATGCGTTTATCTCCCAGCTTATTCTCCTGAATTGAACCCCATAGAACAGTTTTGGTCAGTTTGTAAAAGCAAACTCAAGCGAGAAGCACTTTTAGACGAAGAAACATTGACACTACGTATTCGCGATGCCTGTAACAGTATTCTTCTGAGTGATATAAAGGGATTCTGCAGGTATTCCGTCCAAAAGTTTCCTGATGTGTTGGAGCGCAAACCCCTCTAGACATTTGGGACATTTGGCCCACTTCCATTTCTGTCCCATACAATAAATTTTCCATGGCCCAAATTATTTTCTGTCAGTGGCCCATTTTATGCTCAGCTATTGTCCGTTTATTTTTTCAATTGGTGTCCGAAATTTTTAGTCAGAAGTGTCCGAATAATTTCTGAAAATAGTGTATATATAACCAACCAAATAGCTCTTCTATCTGGATTCAGCTATCTCGTACACCTCTCTGGCAAAGAACAAAGGAATACGCCCAGACAATGGATCAGAAAATTCTTAAACAGTCCCTGAGAGACTTTCGTACAGAATCCTTACAAGCAATGCAAAGCGCCCCAACAAACTCTAAGCTCATCTCCGTCTGCCGCCGAACAGTAAGTTTAGATCCCATACTATGGCTTCCTATGACAAGAGAAGAAAGAAGTCGATGTCTTCGTTGGCGACTTGGTTGGTTACCTAGTGGTAACACCACCTACTGCATCCGGCACCCTTCAGCATTGTTAACAAAGACACACTCAATCCAATGCCTGCATATGCACTCGCGTTTGCAGCAACCACAGCAAATAGAAGATCCCCTTTCGTATCTTCTAAATCAGCTACCTAACCACCCGCCAAGACAACTTATGATAAAACGTCAATGGGAACACCTATGGCCGATCCTCTGCTACATACTATATGAGCTTGACTATCTATTCCACGTCAAAGAACCCCCACCCTTGGATGCTGCTCTAGGATCTTTACTGCTCCAATGGATGTCTCCCCATAATCACTCAACCTTGTGATAAACTCGTTTTTACCCTTGATCTTGAAGGGCTTTTTAGATACTTTATAAACAGTCGGATCTGCCCCGGGCAATTTTATATAACATTGTGCCCACTGGGTTTTAAAGAAAATATTTTGTCAATAAAAACCTCTCTTTAAACGTATATATAACCATATGAAGTACCAACATCAATGTCTCAAGAATGTTATACAGATATATGGAAGAAGCAAGTTTTATGGACTATAAGCATCGACATGCACCAATGCACATCTCTGAACAAGTTAAGTTTTTAGACCTTTTTCTACTTTTAAAGTACAAAATTAGCGCCAGCATAGACTACCTTGGTCTTTTTTATGCCAAAGGCAATTTTTGATAGATACAAGTTTTGTTATTGTGGACATAACAATTAAACGTAAATACTTTCCTGCTATTGCTTCTATAAAGGCTATTTGGCATGGAGAATATCTTCCATGGCTATTCGTACAAAACGCCTAACGAACCGAAAATCCTTCCTCTGTAGCTTACTTTTAGCTCAATTTCAGCTATAATTACAAAATCGTAGCATTTAGCAAAAGTTTATATCGTTACCGTCCTTTAAAATGATGTGGAACTACGACTTTGAACACAACACTTTATATATTCATAATTTGAGTCTCCATATATGGCCCGAAGGACAACCGATACATTATAATTATAATATGTAAACGCTTGATGCTAGATTGAAGCTGCTTCAACAGCTACTTACAGTTTCTAAAAAAAAGAAATTTTAAAGATTGGAACCTAGGTTCAAAAAGGTTTTTAATGATATTTCTTGAAATTCTTGTATAGCTCTTTCAAATTCCCAATGCGCAGACGCATACACTTCATGTAACGGAGGCGATTTTTACTAAGTAAAGCAACTTTGATGATAAATTTCTAATGGCAGATTGCATTTAAACACGCTGGCTATCAGACAAAAAAACCTTTGGGTCATATGGCATTGTTATGCTTACAGTTGTAGAAGAAGACTGATCTACACAAACGACTGTGTCATAACCCTTTTGAAGATTTCTAGGTCAGATTTTGATGTTTCTTTACATTGATTCAAACGAACTCTATTGTACGCTGCTGATTATTACAAAAATTGCTAACTTTGGAATAAAAACGAAATAATATCACAATCACAATTCGAAGGCAAATGTATAGAACACGTTCTCCAATTTCCACTATCTCATCTTTATTTCAAAAGTTTCTCAAAGCCGCTAGCAAAATCATTCAAAGCAGCCTGGCTTGATGGAGATTGACTATTCAAATAACACATGAAGAAGTTTTTTGCTAGCCATGAGTCTTCTACTGTTCCTAAATGTCGACCTTCGTAAATCATCTTTAATCCACCTTCCCTTGTCTTTGTAAAAATGAATTCTGAATCCTTTTTCACTCGCATACTAACAAAATTGGATTTGAATTCTTGAATAGCCTTCAAAATAACTTTTTCCTCATCTTCCGTCAAATCTTGGTCTCGCATACGCTGTGTAAGTATGCGCACGAAACCGTCACGTAAATGCTGCGTGTTGGTAGAACGTGATGGCACTAGTAAATGAAAGCGTTGTTAGCAGTCCTATTCAAAACAAAAAACAAGGGATGACTTGGGCGTGTGTGTGTGTGTGTGTGTATGTGTGGGAAGGTATACTGAAGCACAGAACGAAATGCTTTACCTAATCGGATCGTTAAGTCGAAGGGCTGCTCTAGGAATTCTTCGGCACATTCATCACTTTCCAATATTTTACTTTTATCAAAATTCTACAGTCAAAATCAGTTTTAATAAAGGTAGAATCTGACCTTTCATCACCGTTCTTAGCATTCTCTGGCCTTTGACAAATCCACGCAGCGTTATTTACCTTCCATTTACTCAATTTCGCCAATTGAGAAATATCTCCGGGCACCATGTACATGCCTACTACATACACATTCATATTCATAAATGAAACCGTACGTACACCTAGTCCTATCAATTGTTTTTTCACACTGTCTGTTTCCAAATAAACCGGGAAAAGAAGTTTGGTTGCTGGGTCTATTCTCAAAGATTTAGAAGATTGCAAAAGACATCAACAAAATCTATATTGTATATTCATGCTTTTCTCCAGATAATGATTTACCTTCAACAACTTCAGGAGAGGGAGGTGCTTCGTTATAAACAGGATTTGTGAGGTTGAAGTAGCTAGCAGTTGCTAAACCTGCTGCTCCCAAAGTGGCATATGCAACTATTCTATTGGCTTTACTGCTTGTCCATGCTGTCTGTTAATATAAAATGTCGTTCAATATTCTGCAACGCCCTGAGTATCTTCCAGATGAATTTATATTTTGCACCTAACCTTTTGAGCAATAGTAGTCGTGGTCACAGTACGGGTCACTGCCACTTTTTGAGCAATATTTAATCGTGATAAACGGTTAAGGATGTTTCTGTTGGGACGAAACATGTTTTAATTATAGTAGAGGATAAAAGAAACAAGGGAGTGAACAGCCGTATATTTCTATATTCTTTCTCCCAACTTTTTCTTTTTTATGTTTGTTTCTAGGCGGAATTATGCTGACATTTAATCTTTGAGCAGCATGCTCTTGGGTTTTTGGTTCTCATTCTTATTTTTATATGCTGTTCTATCATACGATTTTGACCAAGGTTCTTGCTTTATGTAATAAAACAACCTTCTTCAATCAAAACCTTGACACTGACAAAAAAACAGGAGGCTTAAGTCTACCGTCTGGTCTCCAATAACTGTCGTTGGAGACGACAATGATCGAAATTTAATATGTCTTGCGCCGTTCTGTCCAACGTTAATATACTCCCAGTCACAGGGTTCTTAGTAGGCATGAATTTTCCTGTTGATGAAGCCGCGCTAGAATTTTATTTGAACATTTCCTTACAAACACAACTCACAACTGATAAAAACATTTTTCCAATATTTACCTTCTTCTTCCCTTAATTGTTTAATTACGGCGTAGATTATATAGTCCAGCATGGTAAGGATATCGAATGATATCTGCCTGTCATCTTGAGTTTTATCCATTATTAAAAATGCCTTCTCTGTGTTAGGCTCGTAACGAAGAAAAAGCACAGTCTATGCTGTATCGGTTTCGTGAGGCTCAAGCAGCCGAACTAGGCCTCGGTAAACCTAAAATGCGTAGACCTAATTATGCTGGATCAGTCAATACAGTACAAGAAGCGGAACGCTGGCGTAGAGATTTGTTAGGTGAAATCTCACGAAAGATCTCTAAAATACAAGACGGTAATTTTGGAAAATATGGAATGTTAACAGCTTATCAGCGATCATTAAACATGAACAGAAATTGAAACCGATTACTCTTTTCGATTTACTTAGTGAGTCTATCTGATTATCAAGTGCGCGATCTCAACGATGACATCAACAAGTTAATGAATCAAAAATATCACTGGGAAAGAAGAATTAGAGAGTTAGGTGGACCTGACTATACAGTAACGTTGTTAAATGACATTGATTCTTTCTTAAGACATGGTTGATCGCTGATGATCGCTGCTTTTCTGTAAATGTGTACGTAGCGTTCAGCACCAAAAATGATCAATTATGAAGGAAGAGAAGTTCCTGGAACCAGAGGATACAAGTAAAACGTCGAATGTTTTGGAAGTTCTACTTAAGATTGGAAGACTTACATTTTTGATTGTAATAGATATTTTGGGCGAGCAAGAGATTTACCAGGCGTGAGAGAATTATTCGAAAAAACAGGTAAACGAGAAAGTGGAAACTGTTTAACAGCGCGTAAAAATGAATGATTTAATAGACGCAGTGATACTGATGAGTGATTTTCATATAATAAATTAGCACCCGAACAAACCACTCGCACCCGAAGTGAAATTAATCGTGATATAGATGCAGATTATTATGGGTACCGTGATGAAGAGGATGGTATATTATTAGAGTACGAAAAGGCACGCGAACAAGAGTTGATCGAAAAGCTATTCCAGCAACCTGATGATGAGACACGAGTAGCACAGAAGGAGTCCGAAGAAATGGATATAGATTATGAGAATAAAATGAATGGTGCATCAAGCGAGCATGCTGGTACAGTGCCATCGCAGAAAGAAATAGAAGCATATTTAGTGCAGCGGCGGAAACAGCAGGTACGCGTCAAATAATACAAGCATATAGTTACGAACTGTTATAGCGATTTATTGACGTGTTTACCTTTTCATATTGATATTATTTTGTAGCTGTTGGATAAGTATGTTTCTGAAGATTTAAAACAAAGTGAGGAGGAGACAAAGCAACTTACGGGACAGCTTTGAAAGTTATTCAATAAATATAACGTTTAAGATTGTAAAGAAGCTATTAATAACGCGCATTTATATTGTTTAATCTGTTTGCGAAGGTTGTGAGTTTGTTTTTGTTTTGTTTTTTTTTTTTTGGATGTGGTCTATGAACCATGATTCCATAAAGAGCATTTTGTGAATACTGTTCTTGTATACTCGATCACTTTCTGGCTTTCAATGAGGAGTTGGAATCACTTGTTTTTACTCGCGTGGAGACGGGACAGACGAAGTAAGATCGTTTAGAATTCCGCAGCAAATTTACGAGCCACCACTACAATTTCCTAGACAGGTCTGCCTGTGAAAATCGAGCCAGTTTCGTTCTGGCAATGAGAGGATGCTGTTAAGCGGTTGATGCGGGTGACTTTCTTGATTTTCTACAAAACTCAGTAGGTCTTCCCGTTGACTTCCATGTTGACAAGCTAATTGCCAACCTGCTTTTAGCAGCGTTGACGTCCCGGTTTCAAAGTATCGAACAGGTTTTGCAGGCAAGGATACCTTGGCCTGGACAGTCTTCAGTGCTTCAACGGTGTTGGAGCGGCAATTGTTGCATGTTCGAGAGGTAAAGTATTCATCAATGGTTATCACTAGTAAATTGCCGGCAGCCTCTCTTCGCTTCAATGCACGCCAAAGAACACCAACGACACCAGTTTTAAGGCCCTTTAAATGAACGGCGGATTTGTTGAACATGCCGTCACCAAATACAATTAGAGGAACTTTTTTGCTATCACGCAACCTGAATCTCTCAGGGGTCCATCGTCTTCCAGAAGATAGATAATAGAATGAGTATACACAAATTTAGTTGACAGTTAATCGCTACAAGACTTACCGAACGTGGTTATCTTCCTCTTTCTCTTCTTTTTCCTGCTTCTCTTTCTCTTTCGGTTTCTTTTTTTTTTCTTGTTTTACTAAGTTAGGTTTGCCCTTCTTCTTTGGCCATTTCATTTATTCCTCCCTTTTTTTTTCGTTAAGTCTTCGTCATATTTGACACCTCCATCGACAAGCATGTTCACCATCATATCTGCAGCACGCTTGCTGCCTTGATACAGACGGAATCTTGTTTCCTCCATACCGGACCCTTAGAATGAGAACAGAGTCTCTAAATGTTGCAGTATATAAGTAGTATATATTTCATACTGTTCAGGCGAGCCTGTTTTGCAACTCGGTATATTGCTTTCTATATCTTTTATCGTACAATTAGCTTTTTTTCCTTTCTAATTCTGCACTGACTCTAGTGCTACCCGTCATGTGATAATATTCTTTTGTCGATCAGCGTCGTATCTTATAGTATTATGTAATAAACCAAGAGTAATATGCTGTTGGATACAGCAATTTAGCAGATCAAACATCTCATGTCTTTCTGTTTCCAACCCGATCGCTGCTGTAAATACGGTCTTTCGACCAGGATCACCAAATGCGGGTCTGTAGTTTGCCGTGATCCCTTCATATGAGAAGTCTTCTAACGTCAATCATGATGATCAATGATGGCGTCTTCTTTTGGTTTCTTCTTACGATTAAAAAAAAAAGTCTACAGTGAAGCCATCAAATCGAATCAGATTGCGAAAGAGCACACTTGTGTTTGTCTTAAGCTCAACAATACTACGATAAAAGTGAAAGAATAATCATGAGAACAGGAACTTTTAGCAGAGTGTTATCTACTTTACCTTCTGAAGCCTAACTTTTTGAAGCTAAAGACTTTACAAAATTGTTCGAGTTGGGCTGTATAACCCTTGGCAACTTTTCCATTCGAGGGAACGAGAAGTAGAATGACCCTTTAAGTCTCAACTGATGCACTTGATATCTCCAGTTGTTTGCTTCTTCTTTCTCTTTGCTTGCTTCTTTCCTTCCTCGACTGTAGCTGAATGCTTACGTTTCTTGCCGCTACTTCCAACTAAATTTGCGTTAAGCAAACATAAACTTGTCTTGTAGTGAGAGCATGATACTTACCATCACGCGCAGAAACTGCTTTGTAAAACTTGCATTCATGGTGTGCCTTGTTGAAATGTCCGCGTGTTTTGCAATCCTTGCACTCGACGTTCACTAGTCATACGAAACATGATCTGAGGATTACCACTATAACCTATTTGTGGCAGCGCGATGATGTGTTACTTACGGAAGGACTCATCTTTGACTATATTCTCATGGGCTTCTGCCACCAATTTGATTTTTTGCCAGATTTTGGCTTTGTACATGGTAAGTAATAGCTTACAGGATGAGGAAAGAAAGTATAGAAGAAGAAGATGATGATGAGAAGTCAAAGAAAAGACATCTATATGCTTCGAAATTGAGAATATCTATTTTTTTTTATACGATTGACAACAACAACCGTTATCTACGTATATGGCGGAAGAGCGCGTAGATCAATTTATTTGATCCCAAAATAACGTCTCGTAAACCACAACCCTGTGTCTATTACTAATAAAACCTGTGTCGCGCTGAAAGTTTCAATACATCTCGTAGTACTTTAGACGTGGTGCCGCTATCGACTGAAAGATATCTAATAACCTTCTGAGTAATGTCTCCAATTAAAGTGTAAAGGTCTTAACAGGTATTTCAATTCGTATCCTGTATTACCCTAGAAACGTCTCCAAATAAAACTCAGATTGTCCAATAAAAAAATTCGAAAGTGTATCGTACGGAAGTAGAAATACTGTATTTCATGCTTGACAGAATATTTTCCTGGGGAGTTGATAACTTCTATTAGTTATTCGCTTTCATCAGCTAGTCAATATCATATCTCCCAAATGTCATTCTTTTCGTCACGACTTTTGACTGTTTCAAGACCATTAGCACAACCAGCATTACACAACGCTCGTCGTCAAATAGCCTCTTCCATTAAATCCAAAACAGTTGTGGTTGAGCGAGAGTTACCTCAAGTCAGTTCCCCTTTGAGAAAGCGTTGGATATGGACAGGTGCGGGTGTTGGTGCAGTTGTTTGGGCAGTAGGTCTAGGTGCTGCTATGAATCACCAGCGTTTATCTAGTAGTGTTGTGCATGGCACGCTGTTCATGGTACGTTATGATCCTCGAGTCATTGAGTTATTGGGCGATCACGTCGATTATGCACGATCGTGGCCCTGGATTAGCGGTTCTGTGAATCACTTGAAGGGTAAAATTGATATTGGGTTTGATGTAAAAGGTTCCTCGGGTAAGTAAAAAAGGAAGAAGCTATGGCAGTATTTGACGAAATCTAGGCCTTACTAAATCATTCTGTCATTATAGGCGAAACTGCTAGAGTTCATTTCATTTCGAGACGTACAGGTCATAAATGGACAACGGTAGAATTCACGGTCGCTCGCCATTCAGATAATAAATCAATAGACATTGGGCACCAACCTCTAACCGAAACAGGCGAGCCATCTTTGCTTACGACAACAGATTAGTTAAAATTGGTTCAAAGAACGCTATCATTTCATCATGTTTGTGCGTTAGGAAAGTTTTCTTTTTTTCGCATGGATGTAAAAGTACCTTGTTTATTATCATGTGTTTGACTATATCGACTCTCTTTGCAATACAAATGTGCAAAAGGAGCATTTGTTATAAACTCTAAAAAAAACCGCATCAGAACTGCTTTATATCGTATTTTTTATTCAAGGCTTCTGTCTTTATTGGTGCTTTGCCTAGCAAATCTGTAAATTACTGAGTTTTATGTATAATGTAGAACAAAATTATGAGACATTCTGATACCGATATGTCTAATACTTGAATCTATGCGGCGATAGTAATATTAGCTATTAGCTGCTACGACACGATTGAATACTGTGTACAACTCATTCTATTGAGACATCATAATCATTTCCTTCACCAATGCTTCTAATTTGAATATATGATCATCACGCGCTCCAGGGCTGATTTCACGGAGGGCATCAGCTAAATTCAGCAGATATTCTGCATTCCAACCGGAAGGGCCGTAAGTGTCATGTATCTGCTTCGCTATCTTAGATAGTGGTGCAGGTCCCACATAAGCTTCATTATCCGTCGTGCCAATATAAACCAGCGCCTAGTATACGTTTACATTGTTAAAATTGGAGTTTAGTTCTTTTAGAATTCTCAGATGTCCTACATTTTTAACTGCTGGTATTTTATCATTATCAGAACTATAGACATCTACTGCATGAACTGTATATCCATTCTAAACCGATTTACAAAAAAGAAAGCTGGCTTTAAAATGATATTGGACTGATGAAAATCTGCAAGCTTGTTTTACCTTTTCTCTATGATCTAAGTAAGCTCTTGTGGTTTCTACGTCATCTGAGGGGATTTTGAAAGCAACACCCCACGTTATTCCATCCGCGTCTTCCTACAAAATGGTAGTCGTCCGCTTTTGAAGTAAGCATATACGTTTGACATCGGCATTGTTACATGGCTTGAATCTCTACCGTATCGTCCGTCTTTTCCCATTCGTCATAGGGTATCAATGTGACCACTCTGCCTGGTTTCTCAGGAGTTCCTCTATGATCTTCACTATGCTATTAATGTGCATGTTATGCATATAAATTGTCAAATTAATTTCATAAAAGATTAAAACTGTTCACATTAAATTAAAGATATGAAAGCTTCTTATAGTCTTATGCACAAAGCTGTACATGATCCTCTTATTTTAAGCTGCCATTAATCTGTATATACCTGCCAAAACCGTCGAACATAATTTTTAATGTAGCCTACTTGCCTACATTAAAAGATAGAGAGAGATTCTGTCATTATTCATTCAATATAGTACTTATGATGAGTAGCGTTTACTTGTCATGACGAAAAATGAAATTGACTTTACTTTACTTTTTTTCGTAATGGATGGGTGGTTTCCAGATCAAAGAACCGTACCCGAAAACCCAAATACCATCAGGCTGTAAATTCGGGGCTATGTAATTGACGGCTTCAATACTATCTTTTGAATGCTCTACTGTATTTTTCAAGGTTTCGCTGTTTCCGTACAAAGTCATAGTAGTTTGCCGAAGACTGAATGATTTGAGAGATTAAAAAAAAGGGGTTAGATTTGTTGAGAGAAGTGTTTTACTTCCCTTTTCGGCTTTCAAAGTGTTAGCGGAGTTCCTTGCGCAGAAAGAATAATACTGATTGAAAGGGCTAGCAACTGTATACTAACTATTTATTTACTCTACTACCTGCGCACCGGGGCTCGGCATAGACTTCCTTTCGGCAAAGTAATCCTACATGTAAGTTAATTGGGACCCACTATGCGGTTTATGCCTTCTTCATAACTGCCTTCATACAGTTTTCTGCTTGGAAAAATCATTAGACGTCTTCTTGATGTACCTGAAACCATCATTAAAAGGTCCGCTTACAAGGTGCCAATCTCTGGGAATAGAACTGGAGTACCTTATCGGTTCAACTTAGATCAACTGAGCGATAAGCACAAAGTGACTCTGCTAAAAATTTGTAAAAAAAATTTTCATATATGATTGGTCAGTGTCCATCAAATCCTTGCAGACCGCAAAGGTACTCGTTCATTCTTTGTAGTTGTAACAATACTTTTTTTGTACTAAGGGTTTTCATCCTATTTTTCCAGCCTTTTATTTTCTTTTTTTTCTTCCCTTTTGTTTACATTTTAGACAGCATTATACCACGTCTTTTTATCTCATCATAAGACGATCTCCTTCCAGTTCCTTTTCCCTTTCTCTTTTTTCATTTATTTATTCATATTGATTACCTACTTGCAATGCCTCCTCCTATAACGAATTGGAAATATGCTGTACTATTCTTAATATTCATTCATCTTGTCAACGGTCATAATGAAGGTAGATAACTTGTTGACAGACTGTCACGTTTTTTTTCTTTAAGTTTAAGTTTTGACAATCAACGACTTATCTCGCGCAATTTCTCTTTTGAAAAGCCTTAGAAGCATCATTATCGACATCAAACACAGCAGACGCGGATGCTTGTGCTGCTGAATTTAACCAAGATTATAATATGCCCATGAGGGTTGGCGCTCTATTCATTGTCTTCGCAACCAGTTCAATAGGTAATACATTTTTTTGATCGTGAATTAGAGAATCAATCCCTTACCTCTCCCAAATTCGGCCCCCTTTTACTAACCGTTTTTTTTTTTTTCTATGAATTTTTTACATACACTGAAACAGGCGTATTTACTCCTATTATTCTACACAAGTTATCTCCTTATAGCAAAGGAAGTGGTCGAGACTGGGTATTAACAATAGGAAAATTTTGTAAGTTTCAACATGTCATTTTAGCAGCAACAAATTTTATATCTTTGATTCAAGTATTAAATCATTGTTGATTGTCTTTTTTGAACCATGATAGTTGGCACAGGCGTTATATTAGCCACTGCTTTTGTTCACATGCTACCCGAAGCATTAGAGAGTTTTCATAGCCCTTGTTTAAGCGAAGGATGGAAAAGCTATGGTGCTTTCGGTGGTGTTTTTTGTATGTTTTCTTCTTTCGCCCTTCAACTATTGGAATTAGCAGCTATTGCGAATATCGATCGCATACGTGCCAAGAAAGCAGCAAACAACAAAGCAGCAGCAGACGACATCGAAAAAGCTATTACAACACAACAAAGCAGCGTATCATTAGAGTCCGATTCTACAGACGCAACAGCAAACAACTCCCCTACAGCAACTAAGTGTAATGTATTTGATCAGGCACGAGGAGTTGAGGAATCAGGTGCAGGCCACCACCATCTTCACCATGATCATATACATAGTGCTGGACTTTTCGAGGACGAGGAATCATTCAAGCATATCGGTACTCTTATCTTGGAATTGGGCATCGTAATGCATTCCATCATTATTGGTATTACTTTGTCTAATGCAGGCAGCGATGAATTTATCACACTTTTAATCGCGCTTGTCTTTCATCAGGTAACTTATTGAATGATCTCCTGCAATTTTGTTTCATGTCAAGATAGCCGAAACTAACTTAATTTGGCTATTGAATTAGTTTTTCGAAGGCATTGCGCTAGGTACAAGAATCAATGATATGAATATGGAAGGCTGGAAGCGACCGACTCTAATGGGACTTTTATATATGGTCATGACACCATTCGGTTGTGCCATCGGTATTGGTATTCATTCCTCATTTAATCCCAACTCTTCGTCAGCTATCCTCTCCAGTGCTATTCTTGATTCATTGTCAGCAGGTATTCTTCTTTACAATGCGTATGTCTCTTTGATGAGTCAAGAAATGAATCAAAATCCTGATTTCCGCCGTGCGCCTGCTGCTCGAAAACTGGTTTGCTTTCTCTCTATGTATTGTGGTGCTGCTCTGATGGCGCTCATTGGCAAGTGGGCGTAGAATTTAAAGGCACGTTTTTAGCGATTCATTCACATGTTTCCAATATGTTAGCATATACATTATACCTCTTCATCAATTTTACCTTGTTGTCATAGCATACTGTTGTCTTTTCTTTTCATATATTTATTTATATTCATATCATTTATATATATTTGTATGCCCTTTCATTCTATTGCAAAAGCCTTACCCAGCGAAAAACGAAGATAGCAACTGAAGCGAAGAAGATTGAAAGTCATATATAATAGTAGATCAATTTGTATATATATATATATTTCTTATAAGGCATTCCATGTACTATATACCATTTCAAGCAATAAAGGCATCTCCATCTCGAAAAGAATGAATAATTTAACCTACTTCGGTGTAAGGTTATTCCTAGTAGACAAAATACAATAATTGAGCCTTCTGATGATCAAAGTATCTCAGGGTAATGTGTCTTTGAAACCATTTCTTCACTGTAACAAATGTTTTACTTTTTTTTTTCATTTTCCGGTGCAGCAGCTGGAAAGGCCCGTCGACGAGCCAAACCGCGTTTTTGCAATACACATCTTTTCCCTTCTTTTTTCTTTTCCCCGTCAAACTTTGCAAAATAATCTTTAAGGTTAGTAGCATTCAAAGCAGTCTATTTTGCCCCCAAACTGAAGTATTTTCTTTCCTGGAAAGCAGGGTCCACTCATTGCTCTTTTACAATCACTTTATTTCTTTTTTTGCTCTTCTACTGAAAACCAATCAGATTTATCCTACAATTTCAACAATAGAAGAATAACAGTATGGCCACACGGACTAGCGCAGATTCCCTTTTGCTGGGTAAAAAACTATTAAACGAAGGATATAGCAGCTTATCAACAATAAACAATGCCATGCGGGTCATGGAAAATGTCGAAGTGACCGAAGATTCAGTGTCGAAAGCCTTGGTAATAATAGTCAGAACACACACCAAGTCAGAAGATGGAAGTGGCCAATTTTGGAATGTCGAAAATTTTGTTAAAGCGGTTTTGAACAAAGTGAGTCAAACGTTGTCCTCTTTGAAGAAAGAGTAGTAGCAAAAATAACTGAACCAATTGCCTTTTTTTTCGTTTTCTGAGAAACAGAATTCACAAATAGATTGGAATACAACATTCAATAAACTTGATCAAGCTGATTTCATGTTATATGATCCAGTCGGATTAAAAATACTAGTAACAGTGTGGAACTGTGCAAAAAAGGTAACATTGTCAAAGAGGACAGCTGCTGTTCATTTTTGGGTGAGCAGTCATTAAAGAAGCCCTCTTCCCCTCTTCCCGTCTTTTCCTTCCTTTGTCTTTTAGGATGAACCGTTCCCTGTTCATATTTTTCTTCAGCCATGGATGCATGTTAAAGGACAGTTAAGTGTTTTATATCATTTGGTATACGCTCCATCAGAACTTTTGGATATGTCGCAAACAGCTACAAGGAAGATTATATCAGAGGAACTGGTGAATACTGTTCCTAACACCATGCGTACTGCTGCCGCCCACTTAGCGTCACAACAATTGAATTGCTTGGATCTGTTAGAGTCTGTCATGAACTTAGCGGGGACAGCTGCTTCTGAAGATGTCAGAGTATTCATGGATAGATTGGCTATTCAAGCACCTGAACTGTTACTTATCGGATTGGCTCAGATACAGGTAAGAGAGGGAAAGGCTCTATTTGGGCAAGGAGAAAAAACTGCAGGTTATTCACTCTTCTTCAATTCTTAGCCTATCAAAAACGAATTACACCGCTCACTTTTACCCAAACTGCTCAATATCTTCTTAATTGGTCATGTCAATTCGCCTTTGGTGATAAGATTATTATGGCATGTTCAACCTAATCTATTATTAGAGGGGTTCTTTGAAATGTACAAGAAAGATCCTACATCAGTATCCCGTGTTTTAGATTTGGCTCAAGAAGCAAAGGTAAATATGCTACTACAAAAGGATGGGGGGGGCATCTTAGAATTGAATCTTAATGATGGGATATTTCGTTCCGTACAAATAGATTGTAGTCGATATATTAAAAGCAGATATGCCCTTCTTCACCCTGGATTTGGCCTCTCTTGCCGCCCGCCGACAAAATTTGAATTTGGAGAAATGGTTATTGGAGAAGTTAGCAAAGGATGGATTTGCATTTTTTGGGGTTTGCATAGGTTTTCTTGAGAGAAAATGCGCTATTGAAATGGCTCGTCAATCAGGAGCCAACGTGATCCCAACCTTGCAACTCTCCTTTGATGTGATCCGTATCTTTTTTAGGATTTTATCTGAGAGGTCTGTACTGATATGTTATTTATGAAACAGAAGAGAGAATTTATTGACATTCTGTATATACTTTGTTAGACCTCTTCCACCTGCTGAAACAGCTAAATTATCCAAGTTGAGTCAACTTTACGCTCAACTGTTTCCTCAACTGCACGAGAATCAGCCTACACCAACCCAGCAGCATCAGCATATACAACAACAGCAGACAGTGGATAAAAGGTCAGTTGAAAATGCTGGAGCTTCAGCTGTAGGAACTTTCAAGGAGCCACTTTCTGTACCTACTAGTGCTACTAATGAAAACGAACGCAACTATCCTGAAGAAGTAGAAGAAATGGTTCGTTTGTATTTTGAGAGATTGTACACGCAAGATATTAGCCCAAGCCGATTTGCCTCTGTTCTCAAAGCTTGCCGTACATCTAATGATCAGAGACAAGTCAATTTTTTCTCTTGCACCACTCACACTCTATTAGATGAATCTCGATTTTTCAGCCAATATCCTGATAATGAATTAATGGCAACAGGCGAGTTGTTGGGTCTTTTGGTAGATCAACATCTTGTATCTTATGCCCAACTACGTTCAACATTGAAAATCGTTTTAGATGCTTTAAAATGTCCCGTGAGCTCAAAAATGTTTAAATTTGGCATCCAAGCACTAACTCAGTTCCGTGGTAGACTGAGCGAATGGCCGCAATACACTCTTCTTCTGTCTAAAATTGAAGGACTGCGTGGTTATCCTACAATTGTAGAAAGTATTGCATTAACATTGAAGCAACTAGCGCAGAAGGATCCAGAAGGCAAAATAAAAGAATTAACAGCATCCAACTCATCCTCAACCGCCACGTCATCAAGTTCACCCAAAACCAATGCTTCAGTTGCCCTGACCGACAATAACAAAACATTAGCGGCCATGACAGCTGATTCTGGAAAGAGCACGGCTGAGCGTTCTGCTGATGCAGCTATTAACGTTACTACATTATTGAAAAAGAGTTCCGAACGCCAATCTTATGAAATGCCTCCCGAAAAAGTACAAGAACGCGTTGCTTTCTTAATCAACAATTTGTCTGTCAGTAATATGGAAAGCAAAGTGAATGAATTGAAGCAACTTTTGCAAAAACCGACGTTTGGATGGTTTAGCCACTACCTCGTTGTTAGGCGTGTCAGTATTGAATCCAATAATCACGAGCTTTACTCAGCCTTATTGGACAGATTAGATTTGCAACCACTTATTGATGCTGTGATTGAGGAAACGTTTTCCAACATTTCTTTGTTGCTACAATCAGAAGGGACCGCTCAATCGTCCTCAGATAGGAATTTGCTCAAAAATTTGGGTAGTTGGTTAGGTCGTCTGACCATCGGTAAAAACAAGCCCATTCGTCACAAAGATATGTCATTCAAGAATCTTTTGGTCTCTTCTTACTCGAAGCAACAATTAATGGTGGCCGTACCTTTTGTTTGCAAAGTCCTGCAACATGCTGCTGACAGTAAAATCTTCAAACCACCAAATCCTTGGCTAATGAGTTCTTTGAAGGTGTTGGCCGAACTGTATTGGACTGAAGGCCTGAAGTTGAACCTCAAATTTGAAATTGAGATCCTTTTCAAGACATTGAATGTCGATTTGAATGAAATTGAGCCTACGTCAGTCTTGAACAAAGAGAACATTGTCCCACCTAGAATCAACTATGCTCGTGAAAGCAAGCAACAGCAAGCTCCTGCAGCAAATTCGCCCACTACTTATTCAAAGCCCGTTTTACCAGCAAAGGAAGAGGTAGCAGAGGAGGCACAGACGCCGCGCCCACCTCCAGTGAAAAACATTGCTCCTATTAATCCACCAAACCCTCAAGGTAAAAGAATCATAATATTTTTACGTCTTTTCTGATTCTTTCATCCAGAATATATCTTAACTAATGTTGTATTATTAGAATTCCGTCAAAGCATCGATGTCACCCCAATGCTGGCAAAACTTCAAATTAATCCTGCTATTGCTCAGTTAATGATCCAATATCCGATCATAAAAAACACAGTTTATGCTGGCGTGTCTGAAGCTTTTCTCGAAGTAGTTCCACCAATCATTCTCACTTCTGCTAATGTAGCTGCTGTTTCAACCAAGGAGATGGTTTTGAAGGATTTCCAGACTGAGCCTGACGAAAGCCGTTTACAAAGAGCTGCGCATGCTATGGTGCAACCTTTAGCCTGTAGTTTGTCCGTTGTCAGCTGCAAGGAGCCTCTTTGTAGTGGTATTATTTCAGTCATCATTACCCATTTGACACAACAGGGGCTTCCTGAGCAACTTGCTGATGAAATTGCTACAACAATTGCTGATGAGAACATCGAATTGCTTTGCTTATTTATAGACCAGTTGACAAAGATCAAGGCTTTAGAAGATGTTGATCGTGGTTTAGCAGCTGCATATGCAAGCCGTCTTGCATTTCGTAAACAGCAACAACATCTACAGCATCAAGGTGAGCGCTTCTTTGATGTGTTGAGTTTAACAGGTGCTCCTCATTCCATCCGTTTACCGGAGCCTTTGAGACCTACTAATGGTGTCAGCCCCGAGCAATTCCGCGTTTACGAAAGCTTCGATCAGAAACTATTTCTTGCTATGCAGCAGCAACCACAGCAACAACAACAGCTTCAGCACCAATTACCCCAACAGATCCAACAACAATTACCACTTGGCAACAGCAATAGTAACTATTACTCGCCTGAACTTTCATTGATGGGACAACCCCGTCAATTGGCTCAACCACAGCATCATCTTTCTTATCAACCTCCTCCACCTCCTCCACCCTTCATGAATTCCCCAAATAATATGCCTGCTACACAAAATAATAATACTTTGCTCAATGCGAAATTAGAACAAATGCTTCTAGAATTAGATCGACTCATCCGTCACTGTGGTATTACCAACATCTCACAGCTACCTCCCAATCACGACATCTGTTTGCTGATACGTCAAATTCCTTTGATTGTTTCTCAAAGCGCTACTCTGCTACAAACTATGATCATCTTTGTTGAAAAAGTTATGCTTATGTTCTATCAAAACACTAGTCCTTTCGCTTTGGAAGTGTATGCTACATTCCTTCAGTCGCTTTTCGAGATATCGAGCGAAGTCACCAAAGAGACCCTTTCTTGGCTCATTTATGCAGATGATGAACGTAAATATAATTCTCAGGCCATTGCTATGTTAATCCGTTATGAATTGTTACCGCTCGAGGAATACGATATTCAATTAGCGAAACTAATTAACGAAAAAGCTGATAGCGTTATCGAGTTCGCGGCTGAGTTGATGCGTCTTTGTTTATTGTCATTGCCTCGTCCTATCAGTTATTTGGAAGACCATATTTTGACTTTATCTGCACTTCACAAGCTTGTCAAGAACAAAGAAGCCCCTACGAATGTGTTGTCCTTATTTGACGATCTTCGCGCCTCAGTAGAGCAGCCCTATAAGACTCTTATTAGCAAAGAGCAAGAAAAAGATAGCGTCGGTAGAGCAGCACCAGACTGTTTACAATATCGAATGCTGTTGGCTGAATGGGTGCGTTTATGTCAACATCCAATGGCAGCCGGTGATATCTTCAATGCTGTTGCTCAAAAAGCTATTTACATGACCAAAGAAAGTGATGACCGTTGCTTCTTTTTCAGGTTCTGTACTGAAGTATGCGTCAATCACTATCTGACTTTCCGATCTGTAAGCACCGTACACCATCGCCGCATGATTCATTTGATTGATTCATTCTCCAAATTGATAACTGCTATGATTATGGTAAAGGAAGACGAAGGAAAGATAATTAAACAAGATGAAGAGGAGGACGGAGGCAAGGCTAAAAAGCAGAAAAAGAGCAAAAAGGAAAATACAAAGGTTAAAAAGGATGACAGCAATGTCAATAATATGGCCAAGATTAAAATGCTCAATGATGCTTTGTCTGTCATCATTCTGGTGTTATCGCAGCAACATGAAAAGAGGGGCGTGGAGTTCAATCAGAAGCCATTTTTAAGATTATTCTCGTCTATCTTTAATGAGATTTCTAAACTTAATGATAAATCTTTGGATGCTTGTGCCTTGATTACCTTTAGGTAAGCCGTTGTACATGATACGGGTAAAGAAAGAAAAAAGAGAGGCGGATTTATTAACATGTGCATTTACTGTAGTGACGCATTATATACACTTCAGCCTTGTAACTTCCCTGGATTTGCTTTCTCATGGCTCCAACTTATCTCTTGCCGTTCTTTCTTACCTCAACTCCTTGCGACTAATGATCATTATGGCTCTTTATTGTGTCAAAAGCTCATCCATGCCTTATTAAAGTTCTTAGGCCCACTTTTGGGAAGTTCAGAAGTCCCCCATGCTACCAAGATCTTCTATCGTGGTACACTTCGTGTTTTGGTCCTTTTGTTACATGATTTCCCTGAATTCTTGTGTCATAATTACATGCTATTCACTCAAGCCATTCCACACTCCTGTGTTCAATTGCGTAATTTGATATTGAGTGCATTCCCTCGCATCATGCATTTACCTGACCCTTTTACACCTGACTTGAAATTGGAAACCTTGCCTGAATCTAGTGAAGAACCCATTTTTGACCAAAGCTATGTGGATGTTTTAGAAGAAGGAAGTTCCAGCGATGACTTCAAGTCCTGTATCGATCAATTCATGGCCAGTAACGATAAGAATGCTGCTGAGGCGTTCAATGCCGTATTGGATGAACAATATAACAAGCTACAAAAATTACAATTGGAAAACGAAGGCAATTCGGATACTGAGGAGTGCTATACAAAGTACAATACCATGTTATCTGCCTTTGTACTGTATATTGGTGCTCACTCTGCGCAATTGAAGGATGAGCCTATAGAGAGTAGACCAGCTATGCTGGCTTATAAGCATTTGTTGTCGATTCTGAGCTCAGAAGGTAAGATTCGATATCGAGAATTTCTTCTGTTAATCTGTACAGTAATCTTACTTGCATTTCATTGATTTATTGTATAGGACGATACGTTTTGTTGAGTACCATGGCTGATAATCTGCGCTATCCTAATAGCCATACATGCTTTTTTAACGCTGCTCTATTGTACTTATTCTCTACTCAATCGGAAATTGTCAAAGAACAAATCACAAGAGTCTTACTAGAACGTTTAATTGTAAACCGTCCTCATCCTTGGGGCTTATTGGCAACCTTTATAGAATTGATTAAAGATCCTAAATTCTGGGACCACGAGTTTATTCGATGCTCCCCTGATATTGAGCGTCTTTTTGATAATGTGTCGAGGTAAGCTTAACAAACCAACTGTATCCCATTTCGAATTAACTATTCATTGACATAATGGCTTGTTCGAAACTACTTTATAGATCTGTCAAGCGCACTGCTACTATCAACGCATAAGATTTTTTGGTCTTTCAAAAAAAGTTTTGTTTTAAATTTCTCAGTCCGCTTATCAAATAAACAAATCTTTCTCCCAATTTTCTTTTTCCTTTCCCTTTTTGAGTGAATTTTTATGCCCAAGTTAAAATACAAAGAGCATAGAAAAGATGTAGAACACACTGACAAATATAGACGTCATAAAAGGAAAAAGAAGCACAAAAGTAAAAATGAAGGGGTTAACAGCCCTCCTCACCTGTTAGAAGAAGAAAGTGGTTGGATACCGCCTTCGCACGCCTCGAAAGAAGACCAAGAATGGCGAGAGCATTTATTCGATGTCATGTTGGAAGATGAAGGTCAAGATCCTTTCTATACCAATTATAATCATACCCCGACATCGTCTAAATGGGAAATGACTGATGAGGAATATCGCCAGTATATTGTCGATGGCATGTATAAAAAAAAGAATGCAGAAAAGATTGAAGCCGAAGAAAAGCTACGCAGAAAGAAAAATAAAGAGCAAAAAGAAAAAGATAGGATAAGACGCGAACAAGGGAAGCAACATGCTGAACAGATTCGGCTGCAAAATGTTTATCGACAAGTAGAACGAACTCGAAATGCAGAAAGGGCACGTTTGGAATATGATGCCAAATGGACGAAATTAGAGCAATTATCTGTGATAACAAGTTCAAAAGATATCCCTTGGCCTGTTATAAGCAAGCCTTACAATTTAGAGTCTGTGCGCTCCTTCTTGATATTAGAAAATGCGACTTTAGAGGAAACAAAGAAAAGAGTGAGAAAAGAACAAACAAGGTATCACCCAGACAAGTTTATTTCCAAATACATGAAGAAATTTGAAGGATCAGATAAAGAGAAGGAGCTTATCATAGCACGTATTAATGATATATCCGGTTGGCTTAACGAGTTATGGACGCAAGTGAATGTACCGTAGCTTATAGGTTTGCCTTAAAGCAAAATTGCAGACTGTTCAGTCATAATGCTCTTACTTCTAAAGACAGAAAATCGATTTAATAAAGTAATTCAACCAATCACGCTTTTAGCCTTTTGAGTTCTTGTTTTTACACACAAATCATATGCGATAGGTACTATTCAGCTGGTGGCTGACTATCGTTACTGATCAATTATTCAAGCCTACGATAGAGTAATGAAACTAACTCTTTTATCACTACATTACTTTATCATTTTCCTCCATTTATCAACATCAGCCGACAAATGATTTAAAGCCTACTTTTACATAATTACATTCAGTCTTGACTGATATACAATGGGTACTCTCCTGCTTGTTGGTTCTTAATTGCTTTTACCTTCTTCAGAAATTCTTCGAATACCTGTCCTGTTGAGGGTAATTAGTAGCTTTCTTCGACATACATTTCCCAAAATCCAAATATAGAAACATGAGTATCGAACTATAATTCAAATCCTTGCTATACTCACAGAGATAACCAGTTACAAATGTTAAATTTAATAATATTTTGTATCTTTCATTATCACTTTCAGGCTTTCTTCCTCGACCTTGGTCCTACTTCCACTAGACTATTTGTGAACAGCACCCGTTCAACCTCACTTATTGGCGTACGTACTATTTAACAATGTCTGTCTGAATCTTGTACCCGTCTACCTATGTACTTTAAGTATCTGCTCGTTCGATTGCTTCTTCACTAACACTTATGCAGGCTCTCCTAAATTAGATTGTCTCTGCGAGAAATTGCTCCTCTTTTCGCCTCTTTGAAAATCGATTTTTGTGAGCAGCTGTTCGAATCCATCAATACTTTCAGCACCGTTAAGTGACGAGATGAACGATCAAATTCCATTTCGATGCTTCGACTGGCTTCATTTAGACATTGAACTACTTTTCTCGTATTCTTCATTGTCAGTCTATTTCATATTCTATATCTTACATCCTGCAAATTAGCAACCATGTTATTTTTTGTATGGTGTCTTTTCATGTCTGGCAGAGTTCACCGACTTTCAATTAGTTTTTTGACTTAAGTTACAGAAAACAGAAGGATGATGTCCTTCTTTCTGACGTTTTATTCCTAACATATGCGACACTTTTATTTCTCAATTCAATATGGAATATTTGAAACGCTTGATCTGCGTTCATATTTTGAATGAGAAAGGGTGTATAATATTTTAAGCATATACAATAGATAGAGAAATCTTTCCAAAGATCTAGTTCAATATACATAAGTAGGATTGAGCTTATTTCTATAACAAACAAGCAGCAATTTTGATAACGCGAGGTAGAATTGTGTAGTTCTTATTCATCTCTAACAAACTTCCAAATACGGACCAAATTATCATCACCTACGGTTGATAGTAAATCACCATGACTCTCTGTTGGGAACCAAGAAACACAATTGATATCATAGTCACCATGAGCGTCTGTTATTGTTGCAATATTCTTATAAATCGGCGAATCCTCATCTTTCGAAGCTTCCTTATCCTATTTATGTGTTTCAGTTGGTGAAAACCTTGGGACATCCGTCTAACTCAACAAGCAGATAAACATACCTCTTCAAATATATGGATTGTATTATCACCGCCAACTGTTGCGATACAACCATTCACTTTAGACCATGAAACTGAGTAGATACATCTACTGTGATATCCCGACAACGTACAAATTGTTCTCCAAGTTGCTTCTCCATTGTGTGTAGGAATGCCTTGAGAATTATTCGGTTTGTACATCTTCCATATACGTATTGTTTGATCATCCGAAACAGAAACTATGAAACGAAAACGTATTTACTAAGTCTTTACTGTTCCTAATCATCTAACGAAAACCTCCTTGTTCATTTTATTATTCGTGATTTTTACCTATTTGATCTCCTTTTTTATTAAAATCTATTGCCCAGACTGTTGATTCGTGTCCTTCTAATGTATCAGCACAATACCAATCATCTTCATCCTCTTTCCAAATCTTAATGGTATCATCGTAACTTGCTGACGCAAGCAATTCCAGTTGAGGATGCCACGCCACCATTTTGACATCTTGTGTATGCTCTTGTAGCACGCTCAAACATTCAAAATCATTATCTGCTTCTACTTCCCATATCCACACACTTTTATCTCTACTACAGGTGGCTAAAAGAGCGCCTGTAGAGGACCATGACACCGATTTAATCTCATTTTCATGGCCTTCTAATGTGGCAACACATTCCCAATCGTTGTCTCTGGGGTCGTTTTCCCAAATGCCTGTGGTGGCGTCAAAACTGGCAGTCGCGAGCTCGTTACCTGTCGGTGACCAAGCAACGCTACGGATGGTACGCTTGTGTGCACCTTCTAAAGTTTCGACGCAGTGCCATTTTGTAAAGTTTGTTTGTGTGCTCGGTGCCCATAACCTTACTGTTTTGTCGCCTGAGCAAGTCGCAAGTATTGCTTTTGAAGGATGCCATGAGGCCTGCCAAACACGATCTCGGTGGCCTTTTCGTTTCGAATGACGATGAAGAAAATAGAAACAACCCAGCAATATGTATTAGGAGCTACTTTTTACTTTTTGTGCTAATCAGCTCTGCGTCCTCTTATTGTAGATCGTTATATACCTTCAAGTGTTTCTATTAGCTCAAGTCGTACCATATGAAAAATATATTCTTATCCTAAGCAGGAAAAACTGTCCAAGATGAGGAAGTGCATTATCAATCTTTTGGATGTCGGAATTGGAACGACGTAAATCGAGGAGTTTTCTGTCAAACTGCTCATTGTACACCCTCAGTTCCCGAACCCAACACGAGTAGTTAGTGATTGATGTTACAGTACACTGCTAACATAATGACTTTAAAGGCGACGAACAAAATTGTTACAGCTCTTTTTTTAGTAAGGATCATGATGATAAAGGACAATTGAAATATGACAATATGTTATTATTATAAGATGGTAATATACGTGCTTGAGCTCGATATTCAACATCTTTCAAGTATAGCTATATATCCGCAAAGTTACAAAAGCAGTATTTATACTCCTAACGCTAATGCTGTATTTGATGCAAAGGATGTATTTATTATTCATCTAATTCCTTGTGATGTCTCTAAAACATAAGTATCAAAAAAAAAAAATTACTATACGCGTATTTGATTCAAATATTTTCTTCATTTTAACAGCGATAATGGGTCTCGATCGGCTTCAAAGAGAGCTGAAATCACACAGACTTCAGGCCAATAAAGAACCTTTTTTTTTTTGGCAGATCTAGGTTTCACATTTTCTTTTCCTTACTCTTTCTTTACAGTACTACAGTACTATGTGCTATTCTATAATTGATAACGAATTATTAAAAACAAAAGCATATTCCATATAGATATAATCGTCCTGTTAACTTCGTTATTGGGAATAGTGAGCTTTATACCGTCAGTGCCAACGATTCAAACAATGAATCTGCAAGGTCATCTGGCAAAAAAGTTGACAAGGTGAACAACGTAGAGTGACTATTTAATTGTGAATTCATCAAAACAGCATCTTTACCGTTGACTGTTTGAGTTAAACTGGTCGCTAGCAATTGAATGGAACTTGTTAAAATTTGCCTGCTAGAGCAAAGTGAAGAAAGATGATTTTGCTATAAAAATTGATCCAAGCAAAGAAAGAAACGCTGTGCACACGACTGATAGACAGAATGAACTTGCCAAAAAAGCCAGAAAAAGCAATTTTTTTTTTATATGTATATGCGGAAATAGCAAAAAAAAAAAAAAAAAAAAAAAAAAAAAAAAAAAAAAATGTTGAAAGAATCGTTAATCTTATGTTAGAAAAATTGCCTCGAAACATGTGAAAAACAAACAGACAGTTAATAATGTCCACACTGAAACCTTGCTTTTCTAAAGTACAATCAGCTACTTGATACTATTTGCAACCTTGCAGATGAGCTGTTTATACTATTGTAACTTTGTAAAAGCCTGTTTCGAGTCTCGAAGTCTGTTTTATGAATCCATTATTACATTGGAAGTCTAGTACAGCAGTCTTAAAGACAGTGTTCTAACAAATTTACACCAGCTGTGATACATTGTCTAGCTTTCTGTTCGCTAACATTTATAATTTTCTGCATTGATACATATACAACTACACTTCTTCCCATGTAAGGGGCTCATAACAGAGGAAGGCAAAGTCGTAAAGGTATCAAATTATAGTAGAGCCTTCATGAAGACTAATTCGTACTTGTACTTGACAAAGCAGAAATTAACTCCATTAGATAAACTTTTAGGGCAAAGAGTGTGGACGAGATGTGGGACATCAAATGTTATTGAGCGACCAAAGGGCAGTTTTTTTTTTGGTTTTTTTTTTTCTTTTCAAAAACTTACATTCTTGCAAAAAAGCTCATTTCTTCAGGAAAAATTTTATAGATAACGTTGCCATTAATGGTTGCCCACCGAAGTTACGCGCGGGCTGCACTCTCAAAGGAATCTCAGTCTGGCATTAAGGAGTGAGTCTTCTACTTTTTAATAGAATATGTGTAGCTTAGTAACTGAAATAAAGTGCATCGAGTTTATTATTTTTTATGGGTATTCCTAAGATTTCCTTATTGCAACTGTATGATTTGTACTGACTGAAACAATAAAAGCAACAGTTTGTTCTCAAAGGTAGGAAAATGTTAACGGAGTAAACGAAAGAAGTAGCTTGTAGCACCGTCTTGAATTCTACCTTCCTTCGGGTTGTCACAGCAAAATTTAAGCAATCAGCCTCTTGACTTCGTTACTGAGCCTAACAAATCAAACCCTTTGAAATATGGCTAGGAAATAATGAATCTAGGTTGTCAAGAACAGATGTTATTTATTGATTGCCAACTTACAGGTTGCTAATTTTGTTTCCCAGGTAAAGTCCTAAGTTGTTCTGATCTTTTAACGGACTTTATAATGCTTGGTTTAATTGGTCATTGCTCAGATAATTTACGATGCAGTTTAGGCTATTCAAGGTAAAATATTTGCTTTACTATTTGAGTGTCTTGTATGATGAAGATAGAATATTTCTGATGGTGGAAGAGATAGATAAAAGGGCAGTCTGGGAGCAGATATTGTTGCATTCTCCCTCTGATTACGATTTAATTTATTCTGAAATAAAGCCATTATTCTTCTACAGTTAGTTTTTTGTTTCATATTTCTTTTTCCTTGAATCTGTTATATTGTTATCTTCTTATCGTTTTGATGAAGTACTTTGGAAGTAATGAAACATATTATTGCGCTTCCTTCCCCCCCCCACATATTATGTCATTTTTCCAGACTACTATCAATCCGATTTCAACAGTTCTAGCAACTGTTAGTAGGAATCAAAGGAAAGGCAGCGGCGAGATTGAAACAACTAAAGAGTGAAGCAGTAATTCAATGCATAAGATGAAAAAAATTTCAAGTGAAATGCCAAATCAGAAGTGGGAGGGGTAATCGCCTGTCAAATATATACAATAATTTTGTCGTTTTGATTTAATTGACTCTTTGCAAAGAATGTAAGATAGTGTAAATCAATTTATCTGAAATGATTGTTTTAATGCAAACTCCGTAATGATTCCATTAATTCTAGGAAAAGAATCGTTATAAGAGTTAAAGGTGTTATCTCGATTTCGATATCGATGATGCCTATGTATGGCATATATGCAATAATAACAAAGAAACATAAATAGATTATTATACGTCAATATATGTATATTTTAGATTACAAACATAGACGAGTTTAAATAACAAAAGATGAGAATATGAAAAAAGAAATAAATCCTGTAGCAGCTTGCATGCATATATGTAATTGTTGTACGGAAACTGATAGAAGTTCAAAGATGGATTTAGGTCAGAGTAATAATAGTAATATAGTGAAAATGGTTAAATGTATTACAATTTAAGATAAATTTGGTATTTTAGGTGAAAAAGATAGACATTCAGGTCCAACTTTGTGATGGATGTGCTTGATGACTTAAAGCGGTTGCGCTATGATGATGCTGTTGGACAAAAGGATGATGGTGATGGTGATGGATACGATTTGTGCTAGCAACGTCTAATAGACCTGTCATACTATGGTTAACTGATGATCTAGTATGTAAAGGTAACTGATGATTATCTAGTGTTGGTTGATCGTATCCTTGCTGTTGATATAAGTAACGCTGTGATGGAATTGTAGTAGAAATTTTTGTGTTATTGTCTCTAGTAGACATTGCTGAGAAATATCCCAAAGATGCAGCAGCAGCAGCTGCTGCTGCTGCTGCGGAAGTTGTATTAGAAGAGTAACAACTGTTCAATCGATCCGCTGTGCTAGGTGTCGTGGCCATATTGGTCGAGGATTGTTGTTCTTGGCGATGTTGCTGAACAGTCACAGCAGCGGCAGCGGCAGCGGCAGCGACAGCATTTGTTTGAGAAACCTGTGCATAAGATGGCGTTGTCGCAGTTGTGGTACAATTTAAAATACCATCAGCGGTGTTGAAAGGGTAGCCTATGTCTTCAGGCGCAGTACTGGCCGATCCCGTGAAATGCATTTGCTGTGACTGATGATTGGGTTGTGTGTAGGGTGAATAAGAATTCAAAGGGTACATAGCAGAATATTGATTCTGATGTTGACTTCCAATTGTATTATTGCCGCAACTGCTACCGTTACTTGTTACTGTACTGTCATAACTAGGTGTGATTATCATACTGGTTGAATCTGTAATAGGAGGTGAGTGGAAAATACCACCATTGCTAGCACCGCCACCATTACCAAGGCCTGTAGATTGACTTCTGTAAGTCACCTGTGAATGGTAGTCCAATCTTTGTTGAGTCGAGGAAGTAGATGATGTAGATGATATAGGTGAGGTTAGGTGGAAAACTGGGTTTATATTGAAAGGTGCAGCAGTAGCCGTTGTGTTAGATGTGTTTATCATTTGCGGATAAGAGGGAATGGGCTGATAATGCGGTTGTTGTGCCTGAAGCATCATATCAGGGAAAACTTGTCTTCTACCGCTTCCGCTGCTATTACCATGCATAGGGGTATCGGAAACTGACCTTAAAGGCTGAGAGCGGACAAATAGGGCGCAACTTGGAATGTTCATCACATGAAAACCTTGTTTTTGCAGTAGTTTTGCATTACTATTTTTTCTACTACTATTCATTATTGTAACAGAAGCAAAGGCTTTGCGTTTCTTTGATTTCAATAAGCCACTATCGTCGTTATCATGTTTTTGTTGTTGACGTCGTGATCTGGTTTCTATCTCTGAATAGATCATTTCCATTTGAAGATCAACCATACTGTCAAGTAAAGAATTTGGTATTCCGGAAAGATGCTTGTAGTTTTGAAGCATTTTCGATAAGTCGCCTTCCACGCAAGTTGCCCAATCTTCGTTAGCTGCCACAACAGAACATAAGCGTGTTGTAGCAGTTATGAGCCGTTGCACTCGTTCGACTGTTTCTTGTTGTCGGTTTTTCCTTCGCTCCTCCGTTAAATAATTGTAAAATAGACGGTTGTTCCAGGTGATTTCCTTGGAAAACTGCATTTTGATAATTTGACTAATATCATTAGATGAAAGGTCTTTCTGTTGCCTGGCCAGCTCAATAATTTTGTCTTGCACTTTCTGCGGCCATTTCTCGCCTTCCATGGATAACACTTTATGGTTGTGTTCTGAAGCCATAGGGTTCAATGAATTTCGAAAGACCCACTCATTGTTTTCGTTTTCAACGAGAACAATCTTCCATTGACATTCCGAAGACGTTAAAGCTGAGCTACGCTTGGCCGAGGGTGGCGTATCTAAATTGCTTGATTGCTGATTCATATGAGTACAGTAGATATAAATATTCTATAACAGTAAATAATGGTTTGTTAACCGTCATTGCATAATTCTAGTGTAGTGTGAGCTGAAGTACTTACTCTGTTGATGTTCGGTTCTTGCTTGATGGTGAATCCATATTCCGCGCAGGCTTCTTTGCAATATTCGTATGCCTCTGTGCTCGTTGCAAATTTCTGATCAAGCAATTGTTCAAATAAAGGATCCATCTGTAATGTAGTATTTTTATTTTAAGAGAGAATCAAAAAAATGATAGCATGAATGAATAGTGTTTTAAAGTTTGTCAGTTGATTCGATAAAAGGAACCCTTTTGGACATGGAAAAAAGTTTAACAAAAAGAGACTTACGGACACTAAGTTATCATCAGTTAAACTGCCTTGTTGTGTAATAAAACCCATATTGCTTTAAACTTATCAGCCTATTTTAAAATGTTGTGCTTGTAGACAAGACAAGTGAGTTTTATATGAAAACGAAAATGTAAATGTAGAATAAACTGAAAGAAGAGGTTCAGAAGTTGAGAAAAATCGTTTAGAATCCTTTTAATCTCAAAACTGTTCTTGTTTTGTAGTATGATTGACTACTGTAAGGAAAAGAGAAGGAAGAAGAGAAAGACTAATAAATAATGAAAGAAGGAATAATTTTCTCTTTATTTTGTGGTTTTTTTTTTTTTTCTCTATTGTTTTAATTGACTGAAAATACTAAACATAAAAGGGTCCTCTCATCTCACCCCTTTAATCTCCAGCAGAGAACAAAAAAATAAAGGGGAATGATGTTGTATAAACAGAAAAGCAAGGAGATTCCGGACGAGAAAGACTGAAGGGCTTCCTCTTTAAAGCACATAATGTATCTAGATTTATTGGATCATTATTTGCTGTATTTATATACGTTGCTTACATAGATGAAAATATTTGACGTCAATTTGTAGAAGAAGGATTATTAACAATAAGCAAAGTATATACGTACTGGAAACATATCCGGCTTTAGAAATTTAACAATTAGCCGTAGTACAATGTTTGACAAAAAGTAACTGTCAATAAAACAGATTTCAGAGAAGAAAATCGCTTCGTGGATTCATGGCGGGCAAATTCGATTTTTTATATATAGTAAAAAGGATGGGGGTAAGCTTAGGAAGTCAATAACGCGTTTTCTTTTTCTTTATTGTTTTATGCACTCCTTACAGCTTTTAATGATTGACAGACAGAGAAGAAAAGAAAATGATCAAATGACACAGGCCTTTCAGGGGGGCAATCATATTATAAAAGAAGGGGCTTTAAAACTTTAATAGCATTGTTTTGGCGGGCTTTTTCATCATCATTATCATTAATAAAGAAGTGGACTATTTAGAAGCATTGTCATTTGAATTGAGGGCCCTTTAAAAAAAACCAAGTCGAAAGGTGACTTTAACAATTCTATCAATGAAGACGAAGTTTATTCAACTTTGTCAGCTTAAAAGTTTTCCTTGAGAAATATACGGTCAATAATCGACACTCATAAGCCTTTTCACTGAATGATTCAGGATGCACTTCTAAAACCATGAGCGAGAATACATAGTGTACCTATTTTTGGGCCTCATTCACGCAATGTATAATACAGGAGGCCTTTGAGCAATAGTTAGCTACAGGTTTATTGAAGCTCATGATAGATACAAGGATTGGTATACATATAAATAAAATCTAGAACTATGTACAATGTCTTTTGACTGTGTTATAGACACGCTTGAGCGAATCCATCTTTATCACAAATCCGCTTTCATCTAGCTTTTGAACAATCTTCCCGCCTATATTCCATTCTCTTTTTGCCACACAAAAGTCTAACAGTATCTTCCAGGTGTCTTTTGTAGGATTCAAATTCAAAGAAATCATATGTTCTAAACAGTTAAAAGCATCATGTAAACGCCCTCCATCGATAAAGCCTATGATCATAAAGTTATAAGTAGCCCTATCAGGTTTGATGCCATGACGCACCATCATTTGAAATGTTTCAATCGCCTTCTTCAAATCTAACTGCTCCACATAGCCTTGAATCAAGTTGGTATAAGTGTGAACAGTTGGTTGCAAGTTGAATTTATCTGTACGCATCAAATTTAACGTTTTCTCCGCTTCAGACATTTTACCATTTCTGATCCAACTATTAATTACAGCGTTAAACGTGTAGATGTTCGGTTTAAAGCCTAGCTCATTCATAACCGCTATCATTTCCATCGCTGTTGTTGGTGAAGTTGATTTAAAGATAGAGTCAATTAGCGTGGTGAATGTTACTACATCAGGTTCCATACCAAGATTAAACATATCACTAATAATTTCTGCTGCCGCTTTCATATCTTTTGCTTTAATATAGCCTTTCAGCATCGTGTTACAAGTGATAATATTAGGCTTGAAATCAGAGCGTATCATTTGTTTGTACAAAATACCCGCTACTCTCATTTCCTTACTGATGACAAGCCCGTTGATCATGGTATTGAGAATTACATCGTTGATCTTAAGTGCAGGATTTTGCTGTAGTTCCTCAAACGCTTTGAAAGCTTTGTAAGGCTGCCGACCTTTGAAATAGACATTGATGAGTTGATTGTATAGATGTTCGTCGATTTTATAACCTCCTAAAATAGTTTCTCGTACTACTTCTTCGGCTGCTTCAATATCGCGAGTGTGTGCAAAGATAGTGAGCATACTATTACAAATGAAAATATTGGGTCGTATACGGTTGTTTCTCATATTATTGTAGATGTATGAAGCTTCTCGTATATATCGAGCGTCACACAAACTGGTAATCAAAATATTGTAAGTAGATAAATCCAGGACACGGTTCTTTTGCTGCTCATATATCCACTTTACATCATCAATACGTTTGTCACGTACAAGATGAAGAAGATTTGTATTCATCACTTCCGTATTGTCAAAAGCATGAAGTGTAATGAGTTGCTTGGCCGTTTCCATGACTCCAAAATTTGTGGGCATACATCGCTTCATTGTTCTATCAAAATTCCGAATATCAGGTTGTATATCATATTGTTCGATAGCTAATTTGATAAGCTTGACTGCCTCATCTAGCTTTTGTAATTGTATATAAGCTGCAAGAACAACATTAAATGCATTGCTACTGAGCTTCATAGTGGTATCAGGTGGGTTTTGAAAGTCTTCAAGATACATATCAATCACCTCTGTATATTTTGCTTGGAAGAGTTTCGCTTCAAAAAAATCGTCGTATTCAGCCGTCGTCCAGGCTACACCAGCCTTTTTCATATCGTTAAGTACCTCAAGTATCCGATCTTCGGTAGCCCAGCTGGTTTGTTTACGTAGATCAGCACGGATTTTGATGAAGTCATCGTGAGTTAGGTTTTGGAGATTATTATGAGACTGAAGCTCTTTGTATTTGCCCCAAGCAACAGCAGAAGAATTGCGATCCTTAGTTTTAGCAGCAGGGGTAGACGTAGTGGTAGTAGTGGATGCAGACAGAGCTACAATAGGTCTATTAGTTGCTGATTCGGGCTTTATAGCAACCTTTGCTGTAGTGTAGTATTTATTGTCATTATGGTGGCAAGAATGGAGAGACTGCATGTGTTTATTCGGGAAACTCCTTATCGTTGGCTTTCTCGTTTGAACTGCTTTGATTGTGATGTTGACGGCATGGTTATGCAATTTGAACAGTCGATGCATATTCCGAAGGAGCCTGTTACTGCTGCTGGAAAAATCATGGAAACAAACAGTATCAATCAGCAAATTGCCTTTGAAAATTAACCAGGGGCCAATTTTATGCCCTCTCTTTACGACCAATAGAAAATAGCTGTGAAACGCAAAACAGTTTAAAATACAAACGTACAGTAAGTAATAAATGTTTTACAGCAAAAGTTTGAAAGTAAAGTAACATAAACAATTGAATATTCGTTCACAAGTTCGATAGGATGTGATAAATCATTATAGATCAGATCGCCTGTATATTTGACCCTAATCAAGCAAGCTCTAATCAATGAAAACAATGTCATTTGCAAATTATATTCTATCCGAATAACCGCGACAAACAATGGAAATAAACAATTGTGCTTCTTTGAATCTGAAACTCAAGCACAGAGGAAATTTATATCTCTTGTCTGTGCGCGCTGCTTCGGTAACGTGTTCAGCAACAATGTGGGGTTGGTTCGATCTCAGACATGTAGTGTATATTCCACTTTTAAGACAAATAAGCATTCATCTTTGTTCTCTTTTCTCTTTTTTGGATCATTGAAATGTATCAATTTTGTTTCACATTGTAATATAGGAATCAAATCAGCAAATAATGGTTTCTTATCTCAAAAAGTCATTAGCAACCTTGGCAGGATTTGGTGATGTCAGTCTACTACCTCCTGAAGAATTTATATCTACAACAAAATATTCTACAAATGATGATGAGGATGATTGTACAGGTTGCCTCAATCCATGTGTGGAACACAAAGAATACCCTTCCTATCTCAACATTGACATGGACTTTCCTATCCTTGGCTCAGTTAAACCTTATGGACGACACATCATCATTGCAACTGGTGTATCTGACTGGCCAAAAAAAATTGAACACGTGGAGGGAACTTTTGCTCACAGTCTAATTGAAGCTGAAGCGTGTAGCAATAAAAATGCTTGGAAAAATCTTATAACCAATTCCTCTATGGTGTCCACTTTCTCCACACTTCCCAACAGTTGTGACGTGTTAATTTTCCCAGATAACATCATTGTCTCCAATGTGACAAACGAGAAAGCCTACGACTTTTACGGCCTTTTTCTAGCAAGCCCTTTGCCAACCAAAACCGAACCCGTTGATATTGATTTATTGATGAAGGATGATCGAATGGAGGAGATGACTGTGACTCGTTGTCCCTACAAAAACTTACTTTTGATATGTTCCCATAAGAAAAGAGATAAGCGATGTGGCATTACCGCACCTATCTTAGCACAAGAATTTGACCATGTGTTACGAGAGAAAAATGCTTCTGAATATGATGTTGCTGTTGCAATGGTGAGCCATATAGGCGGTAAAAACACAATATGATATATGTGCCATATACTGTACAGTGCCGTTCATTAATGGTTACTCTGTTACGATAGGCCATCAAGTTGCTGGCAATGTTATATGTTATGTTAACGATGGGTCTCGTGGTATATGGTACGGAAGAGTAAAGGCTTGCCACTGTCGCTCAATTGTTGAAGAAACAATTATGAAGGGAAAAGTTATAAAAGATATATACCGTGGGGCAATGGATAATAGTTTTGAAAAGCGACAACAAAAGAAAACCCTGTTGAAATGGTAACGTATATATACAAATAGTTACTATTTAGACCTTCAAAAAACCTATATTATTATCTCACTTGCCTTGCAATCTAACTTCATTGCTGAAAATCAATTTTAAAAATCACATATGTATATCGTATTATTTTATCTTTATTTTTTTGAAATTAATGTTGATGATAACACGATGCCTTTGTCGGACTATCTTTCTTATCAGATCCTTCTTTAACCGATTTAAAGGTAATTATATTGAAGCGCTTTGTCACTGTATATCGTTACACATTAAGTGTCATATGGTAGGCCACACTGTGAACAAGTCCTTGAAATGGAGTGCGAACCCTGACAATATATTAGAATTGTAAGGATCGCAGCTGTGTCAATCGTACACTATAAAACTGAAAGTTTCCCCGAACTACGAGTAGATACATCAAAAGGTGGGATAAAAATACCACTTTTGCTGTTGTCCTTCAACACGGGTGCTTTTACACTTGTTCGCTCTCTTAGTGAACTTTGACAAAAAGTAGAGAAACTCATGCGAGTATAATAACTTTTTTCTCCATAATTTACATCAGAGTACGCGTATGACTTAGTCCAAATACTGTTTACATTAGAATCGGCTATAATTAAAGCAGACTGCGAATTAATGCTTATGCAGAGCAGCCATTAAAGAAAAATTAGCAGCTCCAACGTCATCTTTCTATGCTCTAAATATCGCTGTTAGAAGGGCCGAGTTAAACAATTTTAGGCCGTCTCGAATTTTATAGTTCCTCTAACTGTTCTTAAATGTTAATCTCTCAGGTATTCTCATGAACACCAAAACAAGGCTTTATATGATCAATAGTTTAGTAGCTGATGCTAGTTAAGGCGAATCATACAGATTAACGTTGATAAAATTTAAAATCAGAGCGCGATATTGGCTTTCTTGAAACTAAAATTGAGAATATGTGAAATTGGTTTACTCACGCTATTGCTAAAATAGTATCACAGGGTATAGTATGAAGCAATGATTTATGCGTACCAATGTGTCATAAACAGTAAATCTTATGGCTTTTCTGTTAATGCTCAAGACTGTACAAGTCGTGTAGTTCTTTTCCCCCTTTCGCTGTTCAAACTCAGCAAACCCAGGGCATTAACCCCAGCTTCTGTTTAAATCAAAGCTATAAGCTATCTTTCATCGCACAATCTTATATACCTCTCAAAACCTTTCAATATGTCAAATAAACTATTGCAAGTATTTCGTCAGAATTATATGCACACGCAAAAGCTGCAAACTTTCGTATGGAGAGGTTTAAATACCAGCATCGTGAATAGATCTCTAGATACAACAGATGCCTTCAACACAAGCACAGAAACAGCCGGCATTTCTCCTCAAATGAACGATGAGCTACTTTTAGATGACAAACCAAAAGCAACCACTAGCTACAAACCAATAGTACCCAATAATGACACGATCAACCAATTGGTCAACATGATTATGAGAGATGGTAAAAAAATCAGAGCTCAGAAGTTGGTTTCTGATACTGCCAAACAGCTCTTAAAAAAGATTGGTGAAAAGGAAGACCCTTACACAGTACTTGCTGATGCCATCGAAACAGCTTCACCATTAGTAAAAATTATGAACAAAAAGAGACATGCTAAAGTGATTCACGTACCTAAGCCATTAAAAGATAGACAACGCCATCATCAAGCAATAGCTTGGTTGTTGGACGCAGCCAAGAAACGAGATGAAACCACATTTGAACAAAGATTTGCTGCTGAGATTTATGAAGTCATAACAGGCACAAGCTCTGTATTACAGAAAAAGCAACAAGTACATAAGCAAGCTTTAGCCAACCGTGCAAATGCCGCCGTCCCTTACAACACACAACGTTAAGTTTATAGAAAAAGCTTTTTCATATTTGTATTTATCTTATCCCATGTTCATCTCATCAATTTCTTGAACAAGTACTATATTCTCACAATTTTTTAATGTACGAACTACTCGCTTCAGCCGCCACGATTTCTGCTATCACTGTCAATTTAGAGGGTGTTAGTAATAAAATATCTTTTAATAAAGAAGTTCGCTCAAACTGTCAATAAAATTTTGTTTACGCCTTTTTGTTTTAAAAGAAAAAGACATTGCATATCTGTAAATAAGTTTATCATCTGATTCGCTTTAATATTCTATCTTCAAACTTATTATGGTTTATCTTCATTGAGATACAGAGATCTCATCAGATCACTTTTTCATCTAAAAAGATATTCCGGTCCTACAATGAGGGTATGGTCTTTTGATATGAATGATAAAAGCAACCCCGACTAATGTTAGTACAAAATGTGCATCAGATGATTCCCGTTTGTTAGATTTTTGTGGTCCTTTTTTTTAAAAAAAAAAAGGTATAAAATGGCCAAAGCGAATGCCTGTTAAAAAAAGCTCATCTTCAGCTTCTCTATATTTTAGAAAGGAAATTTTTATTGAAATGCAAAACGGTGACGGTAAATGTTGTGGGTAGGTCCTCATTTCTCTTATGGAAGTCAATTATTACGGCAGTAAAAAGTCGAAATAACACTATACCACTCACAAATAGTAACTGTGGCTCAAGCTGCACCTGCTCTTCCTGCGGTTGCAAGAAATAAGTGATACTTTCTGGTAGTGCCATTTGACGAATATTTCTGACTCTTCTATCTGGATATGGCCCTGAAATAATTCTACTTTATTCACATCTTTGGATTGTTATTATTCATATTCTTGCATGATGCCATTCTAATGCCCCAAATATGACAGTGATATACAACATACTTCAATAAAATTGCACAACCACACACGCGAAATGGCAAAGTTATTGAAGCGTAATCTTTATATAATTATTGTACAATATTTACAATTTCTACTAAGTGTTATTTTCATTGGCTTCCTCTGCTTTACTTTCTGCAAAACCAGCTTTTCTTCTCATGTGAATTCCCTTAAACTTTATGAAAACCAATAAGCTCATGCCTATTACGTTGAGTGACGCTAAAAGTATAGATACATAACCTATGGATAGCGCTGACCCCATAATAGGAGAGATGAAACTTAAAATAGCAGCCATAATCATTCTAAAGAAATTACAAGCTGCTGTCACGGATGCCCCTTTTCCCGGTACAGAGTCAACCAAGTAAGCAGATCCTGCTGTATACACTGTTAGAAACAAATAGAAAAAGAAGATAATACTCTGTCAGCAGCCAATCCAAAATGCAGACTTAATTAATCTTACCTTGACTCATTCCAAAACATAGTATACTAAATCCTATAATGGCCGGCCAGACAGAGAATTTAGCCATGATACTCCAACCAAACAGAAGAACGCCAAGTGGAATCAAAAAGAAACCTCCTGGCCTTTCGTTTTTTGGTTTTTTGTATAGAAAAAAAGAAAAAAGAATCAGAGAAATTATTTGCTGGACAGAGAAGGCTTACAAACAGATTTCTATTTTACCATGCGTTCAGTGTGAGTCTATCTTCAGCTTTTGAAATACCACCCCTTTTTCTGCTTGCTCTGATTAGCAGATAATCAGAAAGTTTTCCAGAAATAACTGACCCTAGAACATTTCCAATACCAGCACCGATAAAGCTCAGTCCTTGAGAAGAGTAAGTATGGTTTAATAATGTCAATTGAAACTCGATAATTAATTGAAATGATTACCTGTTTGCCAGGAATCAAATCCATAATGTATGTAGTACAAATCAGGAATAAGTGTTTCTAACGTGAACATCGTACCAAAACAGAAACCAATTTCTATAGCTACAAAGCAAACAAACGCATATTGCATCATAGCAAAGCTTCTAAATGGATTGAATGTGCTGTGGTCATCCGTTGCAGTTGTGGTAGCGGTCTGAAGTGCTTCTTTATTTTTATGAGTAAGCGTAACTTCCTTATATTCGGCATTGGAACTGTTGCTCATGGTAATTGACATGTCTATTTTCCTAACTGGCTGTTGTCGTTGATGAGCGATGTGATTACCTTCTGCTGTATTAGTCAAGGTAGTCTGACTCTCCAAGATGGTTGGGAGAGTTTGATCCCATTGATGATCTAAGCGATATGTCTCGGGGAAAAGGAAGAAAAAAAATACAAACAAGAAGAGTCCATAACCGGCACAGAGCCAAAAAACACTACGCCAATTTGTTGCCGTAATTAGCCCACCTCCAACAATAGGGCCTAAGAGTAGTGAAAGAATCATAAATCTGTTTAAGTGCTGAAAATATAGGAACATAGATAGAAGCAAACCAGCCAAAAGATGTTACCTATCAGTGGGCCAATAAACTGTCCAACGAATAGATAACTGAATGCTGATCCCCTTTCTGTAATTTGCCAACAATCAGCCACAGTTCCTGCACCAACAGACATAGTAACTAAATATTTCGTTGGCATAACATCATTAGAGGGCAATTGTCATCATATTGAGAATTTCTTATTACTACAATACCCGACGTTCCAACAGATTGAATACAGCGTAGTACGATCAAAACATAGATGTTATTAGCTAGTGCACATCCTATTGAAGCACCGAAAAATACAAGTAATGCTACCAAATATAAAAACCTTATGATTATATTTGAATTGCTTGTCCTCTGTACCCTAAAAGGCAAAGATTTCAGCTCGTTTTTACCTTCGTATATGATAGTATTCCGATATCGAAGCCCAGAATATTGGCTATTCAAGAGAACAAAATTTCAGTTTAGGCATAAAGGAGTGTTTGGTAGATTAAATTGGCACTCTTACCCCAATTCCACCAAACAAGATGAATAGGGAGGATACCACCGTGATTTGAATATCTGTAGCTGCCATATCTGTTTTTATTTCTGGGATTCCCGGGAACTATACAAAGATAGCAGCAATAATTTGTTAGTATGTAGGCTCATAGCCCTTATATTATGATTGCGAAATTATGTAATAGTACGGATAAAATCTTCCTTATTTACATAGACTGTAGAGCAAAATCCATTCAATGATGCGCCCAATGCTAAAGCAGCTAATATAAAGCGCTTATTTAGAGGAGATATTAGACGAGGATCACTATCGACAGGCTGTTTAAATGCCATCCGTCTTTTCATGGATCTAACTAGTTTTGCTGCTCTTTCTGAAAATATGTTTAATGTTTTGCCACTATTGCTACCGTTTACTGATAGAGCTGCCTGTTCAGTTCTTTGCTTTGAGCTGTTAGCGTGAATTGCTTCGTTCGTTGGAATATATGTATAGGAGCTATTGGCAAGAACAGAGTGTGTTATTGGAAATCGAATGTCATTTTGTGGCGTTGATAACAAAGTTTGCTGCGAGTAATCTTCGTTGAGATATGATGTTGAGAAGCTAGATGATGCGTTAATAAAGCGGTCACCGTAAGAAAAGCCAGATGTATTATTCTCTGTACTGAACTCTTCTGTTTCAGTTTTTTCCGGTATTGATGAAAAGTTCAAAGAGTTAATTATTGGCATGGTACGTTAGCTGTGGCTGTAACAACGTAATTGCTGAATGAATTTCGGAAATGAAAGAAAGCATGTAAATGCACCTTGAACATAGCTCTTTTATTATGATACTACCTGACTTCGATCGTCTTGAAAAAGTAAGCCAAATGTCAGCCTGATAAATTGTTGTAATAGCCAAAGTTGCATGTTGGTTGATTATCAGGTTTGGCTGCTGCTTTGAGTTTGAATAAAAGTTTGCTTTACAAAGTAAGCTATATTTAGAACTCCAAAACTTTAACGCTTAATCTAAGGTATGCCTTACAGTCTAATGTGTGGCATTACGAAGCTTAAACCTCAAAGCTGCATTTGCTTTTGATGAGTTGCTTAAAATACAAATTGTAGTACCAAACTAAGCAGCTAATACGAGAATTTAGCATCGAAAGAATATAATCCTCCTGAGTAACATACCATATCCTTTTATTAGAAACCGATAAGTAGGGCTGAATTCATTAAACGAGAATACAAATAAATAAAGAAATGAAATGTATAAATAGAAGGTTCATTAGTACAAAACAGGAATAATAATGCGTTGAGATTTATAAAAAAATGTCTTCTTATATGCACGATGTTAGCATTCTTTTGCTTTTTCTCTTTTAAAAAATTTGGTCGTTTCATGACCTTGGGCTACTGTCACCGATTTCGATACCGTCACCGATACTTTTGATATCAGACGACGCTTTAGCGCTATCAAGCATTCTGGTAAGTGTGGCTTCATTTAAAAAAGTTCCTTCATTGGCAGCTTTTCGCAAAATATTTGTTAGATGCCGGAGATATGTATTTGCTGCTGACATTTCTACTGTTCTCCGTCTATAAGCCTGTTTTTGAGCTTCATTTGCCTCTACCAGTTTTTTCTTCGCATCGACCGATGTCTTTATTCTCCTCTCTAATTGCTGAATTTCCTTTTCGTGAGCCAATGCTTTATCTGTCTGCATCTTTAGCTTTTTGCCCTGGCATTTTATCTCCAGTTTTAATGTTTCAATTTCAGTGCGAAGTTGTTGTATTGTACTTCTCGCCTTATTATTAGCTGTCTGTGCATTTTGTAAAGTTTGTGCATTCTTTTCGCGCAAATTTTTATTTTCGGCGTTAAGTTTCTGTAACTTCAGCTTGTATTCGAGTACTACATCTTGAATTGAACGAGCCTCACGTAACTCTAAAGAAATGTGTGACTCATTTCTAACAGCAGTAGTAATTGTCGCCAAACAAGGAGCTGACTGACGTTTACTGTAAAAGGACGGCATTTTTTTTTTATCTTTGGTAGTAGTAGAGACTTTCTGTGTTCCACAATCCCGCTGCTGTTGAAGATTGATTATATGGTTATTGAGTTCTGTTAACTTTTCCTCATAGACCTCCCTCATTTGAGTATACTGGCATTCACTTTTTTCAAAATGGTTGACTAGCTCACTTTTAACCAAGAGGTCGGCTTCTATTTGGTGTAGTAGCTTTAATGCATTCTTATCGGTACGAAGGCTTCCGGAATAAATTAAGTCTTTAGCATTGGTGTCGTTTTCTACCCCGTTATCGTCGTCCGTTACTGATGACAGCCTTAATTGTTGTTGTAGGCTAACTTCTGAACTGCCACTACTATGATTCGAAAGTGACTCTGTTGATGTCACTGATAGTTGTTTTTTCAAAGGCATTACCGTTTTTGGCGTCCAGGTGGGAATAGCCTACCAAAAAAGTGAAATAAAACGGATTAGAAATCACTAAGTAATACATAGACTCCTATTCAAGCTGTATCTAGAACTTACAAGGGCTTCTAGTTCATTGTTGACATTCATAGAATTGCTGTCAAAAGAGCAAATAACTACATTTGGTGGCATTGTGAACCTTTTTCCCAAACGCTTTTTAGGAGAAGAAAACTCCACATCAGGTGTTATCCTTAGAGCAGCAGGAGCAGTTTCTAAAGAAGGTATTGATGTTGTGTCAACGAAAGTGTCTTTCTCTTTGACATAAGGCCGTTGTAACACTGTTTCATCTATCAGCAACTGTGACCAAATAAATTTGAAAAATGGTTTGCATTGTTGCATTCGTTTAGTAGCGAGAGCCTGAATTAAAATCTATGATTTCTTCCACTGTTATTTACAACCCCCGTCCCCAGTTCCCTTTCATCATTGTCAAAAATATGCGCTCAACCTGCAGTCAAAGTAGGAATATAATTTACCTTTTGTGGAAAGGAGGTTTGTCCATTTTTGTCAGTATCATTACCAACATTGCGGTCGTTATGTTCATTTTCTGCCTCATTTATTATGTATCCGTTTCCCGAACGAAACATTTTTTCAAAACCACTTGCTGTCCTTTTTCTTTTCCAGTTGTGAGAGGGTTGCGAAGAGAGTGATTTCATACGTAACGCTAGTGGAACTTTATGGGACGCTGTCCTATCTTTCAATGATACTGTTTCCTTATAATATAATCTGTTGATAACTTGTCTGTAATCTTGGTTCTTTCTAGTCGCATTCGAAGAGGGTCCTACCATTTTGGTATTCTTTCCATGTTCAATAGGACCAGTACAGTCAAACAAGGACGATACAGTATACATTTTACCTAACGACTTTTGTTGTGACAAAAACTCCGAATCTGAAAGATCAGAACTATTTGTGGCATTAATAATGTTGTAGTATATATCAGTGGATTCTAGGTTTGAATCTTTCGAACATTGTGCATAGCTATCTCCAATCAACGGATACGCTATTTCCTTCGACAACTTCCCACCTGACTCTCCTTCTTCAACAGTAATACTATTCGAATGCAGCATAAGGGTGTTCTGTTCTTGTGCCTTTGACAGTTCCTTCATTAATTTATGTATATACTCTTTCATTGATCGTAATTTCTTCCTCATTTTAGTCATATCATCATCAATTTCTTTATTGAAATGATGTCCGTTAACTGCGATACGACTCATTTTCTTCAACATAGCCACTTGCAATTTCAGCTGAGCGATTTGTGAGCGTAAGAATTGCAGTTCTTCTGACGAGCCCTCCACAAATTCATGGTTAATCGCTACACGATTTTCAATGTTACGAGCACGATTTGCGTACTTTAGCGTATTCAACGTTTCTGCATAATCTAAGGAGGCAGGGCTTATGCATGCCAGCATAAGTGTGCAACTGTTACCTCCGAGGCTATCTTGCAATAATCTTGTCAGCTTGCTATCTCTGTAAGGGATATGTTGTTGTTGACCAGTCATTCGTCTTCTTGAATTGTCCCCTAGTGCCGATATGACTTTGCCTAGAGCCAAAAGTTCTCCATTAATTGAAATCCCTTCTTTTTGACGATCGCCTACAGCTAGAGTACGTTTAAGCTATGGAGATAAAATGTGAAGGACTTGAGTTATTGAATTTCCGGATTACAAAATCTTCAGTTCTTTTACCCTTTCAGACCCTGCAAGATCAACAAAATGAAACTTGGACACTAATTGTCGGTTTTCGCAAACCTTCGTTTCACATTCGACCACCTCTATTGAGTCATTAGTGCAAGCAGCACTATTAAGAGTTCTGTTGTTTAACTTTTGCTTGAGAACAACGGTAAAAATAGCATGCGATCGCGAAGAAGATTCATTCATTTCTGTTGTCCCTGTAGTGCGTTGCTGTAGTCCCTTTCTTAACAGCCTGAAAAATGTGCGAAAGGTATTAATCAACTGAACAGAGCAGCATATGCGTCATGGATAATATACATTTTGTACCTCAAAACATCTTCTGCTGACTCCACTTTTTCTTCTTTTATGCCAGGGCAATAAATATTGCCGTCAATATCTTCTCTGATTGACAAATGATTGTCTGTTTGCTGGCTATCATTCAAACTGTCGTTGCTTCCATTTGGCAATACCAGTAAATCTCTCAAATCTTCATTATACAATTCAAGAAATGTTACAGAAACTTGACATTCGCGTGCTTCTTCTTTAGTGCTCGTGGTCAAACCTAGCTCTGTCGTACTTTTCATTGATGATATTCTGTCAAACAAGGCATTTACAAATCTGGGTACAATGCCTTCCTCAATCAACCATGTAACGATTGAGTATGAGTACATCGAATTACAGCAAATCTTAGCAAAGAAGGTCTTTTTACCTTGTTCTTCTAAATTTACACATGGCTCCACTGTCATGCCCATGCTATATGATTTTCCAGATCCGGTTTGACTAAAGGCATAAAATTTAACAAGTAAATAATCTACATACTATCATTCAAGTATAAACTGAAATTGATATCGTTACCCATAAGCAAGGACAGTAGCATTTTTACTACATGAATGCATATAGCGATTATGCAGAACATCAACAAAAAAGTTCAATTCAGACTCCTTCATTATGCTAAATCCAGGAACAAAACAACTTTTAAAATAAAGGTAATGCTTACCCTTCCATATATTGTTCCAACAACGGAGTAACACTAAAGTTATATATTTCTTGCTGCGTACTTTTCGAGGGATAGACTGAATCAAAGGTAAACGATCGATTTTGTCCAATGAAGATTTGAGGCTCATTCGGAATGTAGCTAATGCAATTAGCTTTCGCCATCAACTCCACGTCCCCTACTTCTTTTCCCTCTGTAAGGGGTCTAACCCTCAATGCTACTCTTTAAAATGTGTTATAAAACGTGTATGTGTATATTTGAAGACGCTAAAATATTTGATTCTATACAATTCACGGTATACCTCACGGCTGTTGTTGTCATAGTTTGGTATAATGATAATGTTTGTGTTCTCGAAATTCGATCGAGGATTTATATGCGGAGAAGGCGGAGCTTTTCTCTTGAAAACGCGCCGACTCCTTTTCTTCGTTGAGATTTTCCAAACGCCTTTCCTTTTGAGTTGTTTTAAACTTCATATAATGCTTTCAATATTGAAGCCAAAGATATTCTACCTATGACTGTCGTCGCGATGTTGGAAGAAGGGAGGAAAGTGCCGTCATTTTTGAATAAAATCAATGATAAATTGCTATTGGAAGTTCCAAGATCACTCTGCTATACCTATTGTTTGAAAACATTGGTGGTCATTAGTTTTGAGTAAATCTTTGTTCTCTTCAAGAGCTGCCGTGAGTGCATTATTACCAGACAGTTTCGTATGATGAGGGAGTTAAAAAAGTATGCATTATGTTTCTTACCTTGAACGATTTTTTGGTTTTGTTTCTGAAGAGATATGTGACCCTTAACTCATTATCAACTTGCAATATCTTTCTATTTGAGCACTTTAAGTATACATATCTTCAGAACTTGAATGCATGCTTGATGTGAAGCGAAATATAGGCTTTACGTATTACAGTTTTGCCCTCCGTTAAATAGCCTAGTATTGTTACTTGCATTGATCCTTTTCAGTAAATGAATGTTCAGTTGATCTTTAGAAAAACATTTCATCAAAGATCACTAATGATATGCCCAATCATTTATTTGGGAAGCAGGTTTGTTGAAACATGGGGAAAAAAACAGGTAGTTTTGCTGCTGAATAACAAGCACAAGCTATCCAGGAGAAGCGTGATAACGATAGTATGAGTATTGATACCGAAGCGAGTACCTCGGGTAACAGTTCAGTAGTAGCAGTATTAAAAGAAATGAAGAATAGGTTATATACAAGAGAGATAAAGAAACAAAAAATATTTACTCTCGTTACAGTGAACTGCAAAGATGCACCGTATATGCGAGCATTGAAAAGCTTAGCAAAAGAAGATGTAGGGAAAAGAAAAGGCCCGTAGATGCCTTGTGAAAATGGTGTAATTTTCGTGGCCAATTTGGTCATTTGTCCAGCAGAGCACTTGCTTGTGAAGATCACCAGCTCATCCTATTAGAGACCATCAAAATACTTACTATATCGATCCATTATAATTGTTCATACGGCGTCCTGAAAGTTTTGAAACTTGTAGAGACAGGATAAGTCCTATATCATTGCTGGTGCGCGGAGACGTACCTTAAAGCTCAAAACATGATCGATCTCTCCATTTTATCGTACCTTATGAATGTAATAAACAATATATCCATGCTTGTCAAGTTGTAAGCTAGAAAAATTATTACCCCTCCGGAGATAATACAATGAATTGCGCGATTCGGCTACTGATTATGATACTTTGAGAAGATATTACGATACAAATTTTTCGGTGTACCTAGGTAAAATAACATATTACGGAACAAGTGCTATTAGCGGCTTGAGCATTTTGAGCAAGACAAATTGAACATACAGAGTGATAATACAAAGCCTTCAATACATACGCAACTCTCATGCTAGTCCTGATTACCAAACGCCATGGTCCTGCTATGTAAATTTGCTTTGTTCCTGTTTCCAAGAATGAAATAGAGATTCATAGAAGCAAGCCCACAAAACTTATTTCTAGTGAACATGTCCCACAACAAAAAAACAACAACAACATAGGCTACATAACCAGATGCTTCTATTGCTGTTACAGCTTCATTTTGTTCCTTCTGGACAGGTAGCTGGACGTTCTTGAATATTTATATACTGATGCGCACTAATTGTGAGTTAAATACTTATTGTCCTCTAACTTCGAAACTATTGTTGCTTCTAAAAATTTCCTAAACTTGCCTAGCGCCGAAAAAAAAAAGCAATTACTGTACGGGTGAATTATAGACACATCGTGTTCTCTTCGTAGAATAAAAGAGTGATGATCCCTTGAAAGATATTGAGGCTAGTCGTAGAATAATTGTTGAATAGAATATTCAAAGATGTTTCCGACCATGTGCTGTTGATCCAGGATGGAAAGACGCATACGTGCCCTGCTATGGCAGTGATCTAATAGAAAATCTGTCATTGGAGGTGTTTCATCAGTCGATGTTCGAAAGCGAGAGCGAAGCAGGAGGATGAACTGAGAACATTACCTATCAAAGAAAGAGAAACAAATACTCCGTCTGTAAAATCATTGTCTGATCGGTATCTTCAATATTTAATATACGTGGACTTACTGAGTGTGCTTCAAATTCTACGGATTCAGGGGCTGCCCCCCAAAAAAAAACTCATATAAGAGCAAGTGATTATTGAAAATGCTACTGGTAGTAGAAATAACAATTCAGTTAAAAGGCAATTAATGTAACCATGAGGAACCGTCCTAGAAGAAAAAAGGAACATAACAGAAGAAACTTTGAGATGACCCACCAATCAATGGAACTCAAGTAACCTTCAATACTATGATGAATAAAATGTGCCATTAGATAAAGTTATCGTGATATGCTTAGCCATAGCTGGTAAAACACTTTAAATTGGGCTATGGAGCGAAAGTGCCACTTGTATTGCTTGAAGATGGCTTAACCAATAAGACACAAGTTTGGCTTAAGACCTCGTCATTCCTTTGTTTTCAGATGTTTATAAACTTCATTTGACACATCGTGCCGTAAATCCTTTGAAATATCAATGATTTCGCACATCAAAGATCGGTATCTTATGATCATTGCCTAAACATTTAGATTATTTACTCCATTTTCTTTAATAATGTAACTTCTGTCGATTTAAGTAATACCCTACTGTTTTTTTGAAAGCGTTTGATATGGCGGCGCAATAAGTATAGGCTGGTGCTCAGAAATCAGTTAAAGATTTTGCCGTTAAATTACATGCGCGGCATAATATGTTTGATTTCCTTCTCGGCTATCTTGAAGATTACAAAAAGTAAAGTCCAGAATTTTAATAAGCTTTATCCAAAAATATTTACTGATTTGTTTGGTATTTTTTTGTATTAAAATTGATCTGATTCTGAAACGAAAAGAGTGTGAATCATGTAGAGCTTTGCCATAAACAAGTTAGTCACCAAGATACTATAAGCTGCAAGTCTTATTCGAATCCATTTGAACACTTCTGAAGTTTCTGATTGATATATGGTAAAAGAAATATAAAAGAAATTGGCATTTAAATGAAGAATGGTCTTAAACAGAATGAAGGTTTACCATGCTTTACATTAATTCTAAGGTTAGACTGTTGTTGGTTTTTATGAAGGTCATAGCTCAGCAGACACTTCAGGAGTTCCAGTAGGCAGCCCAGAATATTGTCTGTAGTAAAAAGGAGGGGTCGAGAATATCGGGAGTGGGTGTGTATTGTACAACAACAAGATGCAAGACTGACTAAGTGGTCCAGGCCCTTAAGCTTATTCTTCTGTATGATGCTTGAATGATGGGCTGTGATTGGATCGGGTCACTCTACGTTTTCGCTTTCACCAAAACCAAAGATGCCAGTTTGTGTTCACAAATACTTCCTTGTTTGGTTATATGATCAAGAGGATAATCCCAAAACAATTTAAATACCCTGGGCTAAATTCACACAATTCCATCTTTCTTTCCATTATCAACACTCAATACTTGAAACGTGCGCAATGACTTCTACTTCTACTACTTCTACTACTACAGCGCGCAGAAACTCGTTCTCCTCATTTGTGAAAAACCTATTATTAATGGTATCACCCAATGGTCCAAATGATGATGCCAGTGACAGTTTACAAACAGATTTAGCAACACCTACAACAAAAAGCCTGTTTGAGGATGTGTATTTTTCATTTCCTGCATTACCAGAAGAGCAAACAAGTTGTGCACATAACCAGCCAAGTCAGCAATTCTTTCACGAAACAAATCATATTGTGTGCTAAAGATCGCTCACTAACAAGAGAAGAAAAAAAGCAAAGGCTTATTGTGTTCTACAATGATCTCGGTCTTATACATCGAAGAGAAGCCCTAATTGTCTATATCAAAAATCGCATACATAATCATCATCAACATCATCATCTTTTCATCTGCTTCTGTACAATATCACCTTTTTACAGGTCACTAATAGCATCTTCTATGCCCAAATACCAATTGTAGATTTATACATCTTTATATCTTTTTCATGAAATTACACATATTTACCAAAATAATAATTAAAGCCTTAGAGCTCGGCTCTCGCTTATTATTAAATGCAAATGCGAATAAATCTTTCAATGATTGCTTGCTCTATTTTAATTGTACAAAAAGTAAACAGACTACAGTTTATTAACTTTAGATTTGGACAACACACACAAAATTTTTAGACGATAAGGAAATTAAGTTTAAGCGGATGTCAGATAATAGTAGACCGTTAAGAATATAATGTTAGACAGTTTGCACAACACTAGAAAGTATAAGGTTTTCATTCTTTTTACCTGTAATTATCAAACTGGGTTCGTTCCAGCGATGTTGAGGGAGAGGATGCTTTTATATTTTTGTCCGCGTGAATTCTTTTGGCCTTCCTAGAGCCTTCCAAATAGCACAACTGATTTTCATCATGTTCTTGGCAGCATTGACGTCTCGATTCCACAGTATATGGCAAGTTTTACATACAAGTATACTGCAGGTCTTAACGCCTTTCAACCTCTCCAAAGTATCGTTCGAACAGCAGGAGCATATCCTGGATGTCTTGTATTCATCGATTTCAAGTACTACCAGGTCTCCGCTTGCTTCACGTCGCTTGAGTGCACGCCACAAAACACCCACCGTTCCACATCGGTGACCCTTGAATGCGACATTGTCTTTAGCGAACATACCATTGCCAAATACAATGAGAGGTACTTTTTTGACATCACCGACATTGAAAGGTTGGGGCCTCCATTTGGCATTTGAACTACTATTACAAAAAACATATTACTTTCTATAAGTTGTTGATGATGATTGCTTATAACCTATCTTTCTTCTCCAATTCCACTTTAACTTTTGATGTCCCTTCTTCTATACTCTTTTTCTCTGGTGCTCCTTTCTTCTTCTTTTTTCGTCTTTTCTGAGAAGCCGCCTTGCCATTGTTCTTCTTCTTTGAGGCCTTCTTTTCTTTTTCTTCTCTCTTCTTCAATCTGAGATCCTCGTTATACTTTGTACTGCCATTAACTAGCATATTTACCATTTTGTCTGCTGCACGTTTCCGTCCTTGGTATACATGAAATCGATCTTTGGCAGTGTCATCACCGTAGAAAGAAAACAAGACTTCCAAGTGCTGTAGGATGTATGCTGCATAACAGTGATATTGGGCTTTGGAGCCTGTCTTGGCAGTTGGCATATCACTTTCGATGCCCTTGATTTTGTCTGCTTTCTTCTGTTCCAGCCTTGCTGAATACCTAGTGCTACCAGTCATATGGTAGTACTCTTTGGTAGAACAGCTTCGCACCTGGTGCTTCGTTACGTCTATCCCAAATGCTGCTGTGAAAACGTCTCTTCTACCAGGATCAATGAAGCAGGGTCTATAACCAGATTCGATTTCGGCATAATCAAAATCTTCCAAAGTCAACTGATGGTCTTCGATGGTTTTCTCTTCTTACTAAAAATAAAGTTGACAGTGAAGCCATCCGAGCGGACGATATTACGGAATAGGGTCTCTTGGCTTGTCTTGAGGTTATTCAAACTGTTGTCACAAAAAATGAAATTCAGTAAATACCAATGACAACATTTCTGCCAAACTTTTTTTTTCTTTTTTTACGTATCAAATCCCATCTTCTTAAAGCTGAACACTTGATAAAACTTTTCGAGTTGATCTGTATAGCCTTTTGGAGGTGTACCGGGAAACATGAATGGGAGGAGCGAGTTGATGCTTATGGTGATGAAACGCCAATGGAGCGAAGGCAGAGGGAAAGGGAAGAAGCGCTTGGGCAGCGGTAATCTACGGACATCGTAAGCTGCATGTTTGTCATGTTCCTTTTCATACGAGGATAGGATGTGCCATAATGCTTTGGTAAACTTGGCGGGATCGGATGATAAAGAAAGCAACGTAACCTTTTCCGTTATAAGTTTCTCAAAGCTTTTGCATAGCATCTCTATCTTGCTTTTGTCTTCTTTACTAAGCATGATTCTATCAGGCCAGTTGGGTTCGCCTTTGCAAATTACTTGGTAGCAGTATGCTTTTGATATTTCCACTGCGTCGGCCTTCTTCATGCTCTGATTATAATAAAGCAAATACAAATGGTTAGAAACTAAGAAATCGAAATTATAGTAGTGATAACAACACGCACAACAAACATGCTTTGCAGCTTATAGGTTAGATATTTAAGCACTCGTTGTTCAAAAAGCTCAACAATAGAGTTAGTATACGAAACGCTTATCTCCTTGGCGGCTTCTGTGAGACAGTGGCTGTAACCTTTAGTGAAGCTCTGACTGATTACTATTGTCGGATGCTTTTCCTTAAAGTCATCAAAATAATTTTTGATGTCGTCGTTCAGCGCCTTCTTGTGAGTAACCTTTTTGCCCGTAACGAGTTGTCCAACAGAATACCAAAATTGCTGTGTGAAGACTTCTGAAGGAATGGCATTCTTATTATGCACGAGATAGGCATTAACAAATAGCTGGCAGCGAAACACTATAGCTCTGATGTCCTTGCAGCAGGAGATGACCTTTTCCTTGAACTTTTCACGAAACTGTGGTAAAACGGCACTGTCGATAGGAAGCTTCCTAGTAAAAACAGTAGAATCATGGCCAAGGACAGATGAAATGGCCTCGTCCTTTGATTGTATGTGATTAGGACAAAGAGGCGAACGAGGAGAAGCATGGTCATCATTCCCACAACTGGAACACTCTACAGCCTGTGATGCTGTTCTCTTCTTTTTCACCGCTTTCTTCTCTGCTTTAACACTGGCGCTCTGTTTTCTCTTCTTATTGCGAGTCCCAACTATATGTGGAAGAGATGGTCTATTACTTGGCTTGTGTGGCTAAAGGCAGGTCGAGGCTCAACTTACCATCATCGGCGGATATAGCTTTATGGTACTTTCATCCCGGGTAATTTTTATTAAAGTGACCCAAATCATTACAGTCCTTACATTTGGTATGCTCTGAAAAGTGTACAATAAGGTTACTAATGTCTCAAACTACACACTGTATAGTGATATGCCATTACCGGACGGATTTTCCTTCTTGGTATAATTTTCTTTCACTGAATTGATTTTATCTATGATGATTGTCTTGTACATGTGTGTAGAAAATGACGTTGGTTTGAAGGTAATGAAGTGAAAGAAAAGAAGAAGAGAAGAAAATAATTGAAAAAGGTGAAAGATAAGAATGATCACTAAATTTTGGCAACATAACATTTCGTTTAACAACATTTATAATAACAGTATGATTTACGCGTTTAATGTCACATTTAAAAATACGCAGATATTGAAAAATTTGATCCGATACAGTAATTTAGCGTTGGATTTAAACAAAGCTGCCATATGAATGGACAGTACAAACCAGATTTTTGAGACGTCTACTCAAACCTTCAAATTTGGCACAGAGCTCCTGTCTTGCAGCTTCAATTGTTGTCAAAGGTCTCGCATCAAATAATGCTATAAGAAACTCAGTATGTTCTGCAAAAAGCTTCTTTGGTCGAGAGATGCCGGTTCTTGGCTTGCTACCAGGAAGGACTGTACCATCACTAACATTCCACTGATCTGAAAACTTATAAGCGGTGAACCTCGGAATGTCACACTCAACCGCAGTTTTGGGAACTGTAAGCCCAGCCTCTTGGATTAAGTGAATCAACCGTCTAATGCTGTGCTCACTATATTGCTTGCGCTTCTTGGACTTATCCGTTAATGCGACAGTGCTGAATTCTGTTGTTAATTCTTCAACAGTTTCTTCCATTTTCGCATCATCGACTACAGGGCGCCGCGCGCTGCATCTCATCATAGTCGACGATCTTCTCAATTTGCCCGAAAGTAACAGCAATTTCATCCAAGTCCATAGCAAAAGTATTTTCGGAAAGCATAGGCTCACTTGCAGGATTATAATTTATGTAATCCATGTTGCAGGGATGTGTTTATTTTAAAGCAAAAGAAATCTACTCAAAATATCTCGTCTACCATAAAAGCCTACTTCGTCTAAAATCAAAAATCTATAGTCCACTAAAAAAAAAAAAAAGAAACGTCCCAATTAAGGTACCGACTTCGTCCACAAAATTTTCGAAATCGTCTCTTATGAAACCTAGAGGTCCGTCTGCCGCCCAACAGTAAGTTTAGATCCCATACTATGGCTTCCAATGACAAGAGAAGAAAGAAGTCGATGTCTTCGTTGGCGACTTGGTTGGTTACCTAGTGGTAACACCACCTACTGCATCCGGCACCCTTCAGCATTGTTAACAAAGACACACTCAATCTAATGCCTGCATATGCACTCGCGTTTGCAGCAACCACAGCAAATAGAAGATCCCCTTTCGTATCTTCTAAATCAGCTACCTAACCACCCGCCAAGACAACCTATGATAAAACGTCAATGGGAACACCAATGGCCGATCCTCTGCTACATACTATATGAGCTAGACTATCTATTCCACGTCAAAGAACCCCCACCCTTGGATGTTGCTCTAGGATCTTTACTGCTCCAATGGATGTCTCCTCATAATCACTCAACCTTGTGATAAACTCGTTTTTACCCTTGATCTTGAAGGGCTTTTTAGATACTTTATAAACAGTCGGATCTGCCCCGGGCAATTTTATATAACATTGTGCCCACTGGGTTTTAAAGAAAATATTTTGTCAATAAAAACCTCTCTTTAAACGTAATACGTTTAAAGAAATCTTTTATTACAATTTAAAACCCAATGGGCACCAAAAATGCCCGGGCCAGTTCTATAGTTTCTATAGTATAGACTATATATTGCTAAAAACCCCTTTGGGAACAAGGGTAAAAAAGGATTTAATCAGTTGTTGTTGTGTGAGGGCTGGGCCAACCATTGTAATAGGGCGAAGCCCAGTGAGGGGTCTGGTGGGGGTGTATCAAATCCATGAAACAAATGATCGAGTTCATAGAAATTGTGACAAATGGCCACTCGTCCCCCTCGATCAGCCGTCACTCGCCAAACATGGACCGTCCGTTGGTCGGGAAGTTGATTCAAAAGATTAGACAATGGATCTAGAATTGATATTGGCATCATCAGACGTTGATGCATCTGTAAGCACTGTATGGTATGTTGTTTTGTCATGATGGTGGTGGGATGATGGAAGCAGAAGTTGGACTGACCACCAGGTAGCCATCCGAAACGCCATCGAATGCAGCGGCTACGCTCTTCGCTAGTCATCGGAAGCCAGAGTATAGGGTCTAAGCTTAGGGATGTCCGACACGCAGAGAGTAACTTTGAGTTCTGGTGTGGTTGTTGCAGTTCATATAGAGTTTCTGTTCGAAACTTACGAATGCATTTGTTGAGGACTTTATGATTGATAGACTGTTGTTATTGGACTCGGTTCCAAATAGGAGAGCGGCTTAGACGAATATAGGTTGATTTGCTGGATGGATCTTGGATGTAGGGGCGCAGTAAGGTGAGGAGAGCATCATTTGGTAAGTGGTGAGAAGGAAGTATGTATTTAGCTTGGAGAATCGCACAGCGTTCTTTCATGGATGGTAAATCAGCCATGTGGAGCATTACTTTTACAGATGAACGGGACGAACCATCAAAGATCCTTCGAATACAGGTGTTTTGGGCCTTCTTCAGTTTAAGGATGTTGGCGGAGGTGAAAGGCATATAGCTGCACCATACTCTAGTTGAGGCTGGATCATTTGAACGTTAAATCGAAGGGCCAAGAGTTTCTCAAAGCCATGGTTGTTTAAGCCAATAGAACTGGGGATATTCATCATAGCCAATGCTTTCGTGGTATTGATACGGATTAATTCGTTGGGATCCAATAGCCACCCGGGCGGAAAGGAACACCAAGGTAGGGAAATGAGTTAAATGACTTTAAGGGGGATTCATAAAGGCTATAGGTCATAGGGTCATTATGAGGGTCAAGAATAACACATTTATCAGGGTGCCAGCGATAACCAAGGGTGTAACTGTGATTTTCACATTGGTGTAATAGATATTGTAGATGGCGACGGTCTGCAATCAGTATCACATCATCAGTGTATAACAGGCAATTCAGCCGAGTGGCTAGCTCACAAAGAGGTAGATGATGTACAGGTTGATATGAGCGTAGGATAACTGGTAGTTCATTGATGTAGTATGAGTAGAGTAAAGGAGATAGGACGGAACCTTGCAGGACACCAGTGGTGGGGGTGGAATCGGGCTGATTTGGCATTATGCAGGATGACTTCAATTTGTACCTCGTCAAAAAGGTGATATTGAGACCTGATCCAGTACCGACGCCTCGCTTAATCAACTACTAAAAATTTTGATTGCCCAGTCCTTGCATCTTTTTAATCAACTTGATTGGGTTTAGGCCTCACTTTGGGTCTCCATAAAAATGCATAAAAATGATACTTTAAGAGCTTCTACAGTCTTATAAGATGTATAAATATATTTTTCTTGAAGTATATTGACATCTATAGGTTCGTTTATGTGAAAACGATAGTTCATTTCTCTTACCTTAAGGCAGGTAAAAGTTATTTGAGACAAAACACAAAAATTGAGATAAGATTTTTACATTTTATAAATTTTATGGTTTCAAGTAAATATCTTGTTTTTAGATATTATTTTCTCTTTTCCAGCTTTTTTTACACTTGATATTTAGGCCTGAGGAAACAAATTAGGAAGGTTACCTCCCTCCCCTCTCATTTCTTTATCCCTCCCCTCTTTACGTCGAGCATTAAGATTAAAGAAAAAAAATAATTTTTTTTTTCGCTGTTAAATCAATAAAAGAAGATTAAAGCAAACTGTAACCTTCTTAATTTGTTTCCATAGGCCTAAATATCAAAAATAATCTACAATATTTCTACATTACTTGTCGCATTTTTCGAAATCTGTGCGCACTTTTGAAAATCAGTTGTCGAGTTATCAAATCTGGGATGTCGCATTTTCGGTTTGGATTTGTCGGTAGCGTAGATGTCGCCTACAAAAATAGGTATATCGCAGAGTTCAAATGTAGAGAGCAAAACAAAGATAAGACAAAAACAATATTTTATTGGGTAAGATAATAACAAAAAATAATAATGGAATAAAGAATGACATAAATAAACTATACTAAATAGGGGCATTATTGAGACAATCATCGAAGCAGGAGATAGAGTGACGGATGTATCAATGGAGATCCTTGTGAGTAACCATATTGCAAGCTTCCGACATTCTTGAAAAGAGTGTGTCCACATCCAGCAGTTCTTCCCTCTTGATCGTATACTTCAACTTGGACCAAAATTGTTCAATGGGGTTCAGTTCTGGAGAGTACGGCGGGAGATAAACACAGTTGTAGTCACGTTCAGTAAGAGGCAGTTCAATGGTTTTTGATTGATGTGTTGGTGCGTGTTGTCCATAACCAGATAGTAGCATTTGAATTCAGGGTGCTTTTCCATGATGTTCATCGTATACGTTAGCTATTGTTCCTATAGCCTTACCATGTTGTTGTTTTTCCTTTTGCCGTAGCTGTTCCAGTACTCCGTTTTTTTCTTGGATTGTTTGACTGTTGATTTTTTGATCAAGATATGACAACACCAAAAGCACATATTGTTGTTGTGGTTCTTTTTGAGGTAGTCCAGACTCTCACCTCGCAAGAGAACCCAAGTCAAAGAACATGACTGACGAACAATCAGCTGCAATGGTTGGTATCAAGGACGTTCGTCCAGAGATTACTAGCCGCAAGCCTCTTGATTGTTGAGGTAGGTTATTCACCCTTTTTTCAGATGACTGCGAAATCAGGTCTAGCCCCAAACTCCGCGTTATATGAAGTGAACTCAATCTACCCTCGTCGTCTACCTCGTCGTCTATGTGGTATTTCCATACCTCCCATAGTATATAAAGACGAATTAGACACCTCTTCAAGCATTTGACTCGTTATTATGACCATAGAATCATAATAACACTTGTACACGTCGTCTTGTATTTCCAAAGATGCGCATATATAATGCTGCATTATTACTGGCTGAGAAATTAAGGAACGAGGACCTTTTTTATTTTTTCTTTTCTGAGAACAAACATTCAGTTTGCTGTGAACGCTCCCCTCTCTGATTTTCAGTGTATAATAAAAGAACTAACGGAGACTTATTTCACCTTGCAGTTTTTATCAATTATAAGTCGCGTTCACTAAGCATAAAACAACCACAAATATCACATTGCCAACCAAAACCGAAATGTAGCACTGCGATGGGCTAACAAATCATCATGTGAAGAAGAGTCTGATATCCGACCCGACGCAATTATCTCAACACTGATACAGCTGATTTTGGTTATCCTGTTGGTTTTGGTGAGGTCAAGCCTGGAAATAGCTCCACAACAAAACACTCTGTTTGTATGGACATTCTTCGCCTGGGAATCGCATCAAAAAGGGCAATCAAAAAATGATATTTGAAGTGGTTGTCTTGCGTTTATGATCAATGGCTTCTATATCTCCTTCTTCGTTGTCCGTAAGCAGCACAAACACTTGTACACAATGACCAAAATTGGCGCTATGACCGTTGCCTCTTTCCTGTTGGAGCTTCACTCGTTCGCCTCTCTCAAGCACCTTAATATGTTCTCCAACATTGTTCACTGCTTTTGAAACCATTGCAATGCTACTGACGCTACTCCCAATGTTGAATCAACTCGTATTGATGACGGTTTTGTGATTCCCATCTCCGACTTTTATGCTCTCATTGACAAGTCTCGCAACAAAGCTCGTGGTATGTCATCACGATATTGAAATAGAATCTGAATATAAGCATAATAAAAGTCTGATTTTCTTTATCGCAAAATCTGAAAAGCAACTTCTGTTCGAGATTGTCGGCGGTTGAAGAGAAAGGTTTTAGGCTGATTTTTTCGATCCTTAGTATTACCTTTAGAGGTAAGTAAATTACCTTTAGAGGTAGCTAGGTTGCTCTGTTCTCTCTCCACATGATAATCCCTTACCATAAACTGTAATATACACTCGAACTGGGCTTGGAATGATGTGAAAAAGATGGGGTAAAGCAACAATGGACCTCAGGAACGCAATCAGACTACTGCACTGCATCCCTTTTTTGCTAAAACTTCGGGTTTGCTCATACTACATATGCCCACTTACCCTTTTTTCCATTTTTGACGGAAAAATGGTTTTCTCAGCTTATATTCGCATCACAGCAAAGTGAGCCCAGAAAGATTAATAATCCACCTGTAATCACACACCCCGTAAAATTGAAGATCAATTCGATACCGCTTATTGCTGTTATCTATCCTTTTTACCATGGTAAGCAGGCAACAAAAAATACCAAAAGAGTCTTTTTTCTTGGAATTGATGGTTCCGTACCATTTCTTCTCAAAAAATATTCTAAAACTATTATTAAAAAAGGATGAATGCTGAAAAAGTTAATATCAGTAACTTTTTGGAACGTTTCCAGTCTATTCAAGTGTACAATTTATGCCTTCTTGTACTTAGCATAAATCGATATTAAAGTTATACATTTTGCTGATGAAGATTTCCTTTAGGATTAATCTTTCCTGCTACGATTGAGTTTTACTGTTTCAAGAAAGCAGACCCATTTCCGTTTCGCAATATCAGAATAAAAGGATTTACTAAGCTCTACGGTTACCCGCGGTTACAATCCGCTCTGATATTATTGTTGTATTATTTAAGGAAAGTAATGGAGATAGTTGTTATAGTGAACCACGGTGATTTTAACGCTATGTCAGTGATTGTCTCTCCTCACAAGGAAAGCTAAAAGTGATATTATCAAGAAGTAAATAACCCGAAAGACCTTAAACACGTGCATCGATTTGCTTTGTCTCCCTTTGTGGCGTGCAGCAAAACCGGTTGTCATAAGGCAAAATAAAAAGGATTAAATCTTCTTTGTTTTAATCAAGCCAATTGGTTTTAGCGGATTTGCTTTCGTCTGTGGTTTAACCGGATAGAAACACCGAAAGAATTCCAAATTTTCATCAACATTCTCTGTGAGCCTTGGGTCAGTGTTTGGTCAGTTAATGTCCTATGCGATACAGTTTAATACTGACTGACCATCCTATCTATTCCATCATCTTCTATAATCAGAAGTGTATTTGGCGGAAATTTTACATTCACTTGCTTTGAATCAAGTTTACGTAATCCTTTTCATGAAATACTCATTTTTGCAAACTCACTAACATTCCGTTTGATTCAAGAATCGTCGCAACGCACAGCTTTACTTTTGAATTCTACTTACATCAAAAACATAATGTATTGCAGTTATCAGATTGTAAACTGATAATTGCTTTTAGCGCAACCGTATTAAAGTAAATATTTGGTGTGTGGTTGAAAGGTCTTGCGGTGAGCCTTTTTAATAGAAAGCCCATATATCAATCTATATACCGAACGCCACCATGCTTCCAAATCTGATCCGAAAAACCGGTTGTTACACAAAGATCAGTTCAGATCACAGTTATTCAAGCTGTAATTGGCTCATAGTTAAGTTCGATATTGCTACACAGTGCTATCGTCTACTTTTACATAGATGAATTTGTAGAACAACCCTTATCTTTTGAGGCTTCTCTTACATCAAGGACAAAAGACGTGCCTTTAGCATTTAAGTGATATACCATTCTTCAGTTGCATAGTGGATATGGCTGTTCATTGCTATAATTAGGATTATTATTGATTTGCAACACTTCAAACAGCGATAACGGATCCAGAACGCGCCCAATAAATAATAGCAAAATTTATTTTTTTTTTAAAAAAAATTTTCAAATTGAACGTTTTCGAAAGAGAGCAGGTTTGATTTCAACCTTCTGATTGACAGGTAAGGCAAGCTTGTCTCAGAAAAAGCTATCATCGCCGCTTGTTTTCGATTTTTTTTTTTTTAAAAAAAAGATTATATAAAGGTCTCGGTTAATCCAATTTTGCTTCCCCTTCCCCTTTGTCATGAAAAACTAATAGCATTTTATAACATTATTTCTAGATTTTACCATCATATATATATATATACATATATATAAACCTTCCTACTATCACTTTTTTGTAACAGTTAACCTTATATCTAAATTTTAAAGGTCGATTCAGTTACCCAACCCAACAATATGGAAGGCAATAAGTTCCACAACGCGGGTACGCCTCCTCCAATTGACTTGGCTAGTTTACATCCTGTTTTCAGCCGGCAGCGTTCAGTCAGATCAACAAACTCGCAAACATCTAATAATACGGAAAAGACAGTTGGAAGAGATTTTGAAGAATGCCTTGACATGGATACTTCTGATGATAATGATAACTTTCACACAGCATCAGCACAAAGGAAAATGAGTCATCACGATCAAGCCTTTCAGCTTGTTGATTCGGTGACAAAATATGGAAATTATGGACCCCATCCGTCAAGGAGTCGTGGAGGTGTCCTGTCCAACCTACTAAGACTGGATATGTTCAATGAAAAGCAACGATCACAAACACGTAGTTCATGTCCTCCAGTGCACCCTCATTTTCGACCGATGCGGCGAATTCGCTCCGCAGCTTTGTTAAAAACAGTAGCAGCTACCATGGGCCATAACGATACATATGATGATCTTCAGAAGGCAGAACTAGGATACGCAGACGATGCTGAACAGGCCATTCACAGAATGCAAATTGCTTCAAATATTGCCAATATTCTAGCAAAACAGGAGCTCATTGCCAAACTGGGTAAAGCTCTTGTTATGACGGGTGCACCCGCACATAGAATTGTAAGTTCAAATAGTTACTCTCAAAATTGCATGGCGCACTTCCTCATGTTCTCTTGATTTATCTCTCCTTTTTTTTCAATTTCTGTATAGGATTCTGCCATGGATAAGCTCAGTCAGAGATTGGAAGTGGATGGCAGTTATGTCGTTCTGCCTGGTACAATTATCGCCACCTTCAATGATATCCATACACATACCTCCGATACACAAGTTATTCGTTGCCCCAGATCACTTGATATAGACAAGTTAGAAAAAGCAAATATAATTGCATACAAAACAGCTAAAGGTCAACTTGGTATTGAGGAAGCAAATCGCCAACTCGATGACATTATTGAGGGTCCACCTACATATGGTTTTTGGGTGACAGTTCTTGGTTATATAATGACTTCTGCTTTCAGTGCTTGCTTATTTTATAACGGCTCCTGGACTGACTGTTGGATTAGTGCCATTTTTGGTCTTGTCGGTAAGTTTAACTTTATATTCATTATTACATCTATGAACAGATCGCTGAACATCACTTGTTTCCCAATGTTTAGTCGGTGTTTTGACTTTCATTTCTGAAAAGATGCCCATGTTTGCTAACGTTTTCGAAATGCTGGTTACTATTCCTATTGCTATCGTTTGCCTGGCCATCCAACCTCATATATGTTTTGCTTCTGTTGCTATGGCGGCCATTATCATCCCATTACCTGGTTACTCGCTAACGTGTGCTGTAATGGAATTGGCAGCTAGAAATTTAACCAGTGGTGTGACGCATTTCGTGTACGCTCTTGTCTATTGTATGTTTTTGGGTTTTGGGCTTGGTTATGGTTGTGCTATCTGGAAATTAGCTCATCCTGACTTCGCTTTGGATGTATTGGGAGCTTGTCAACATCCTCTGAGCCCTTGGTGGATGTTCTTGAACACGCCATTGGCAACGATTGGCTACGGTTTTGTTTATGGTGCTAAAACAAGACACGTTTTGGAAATGTGTGCAAATAGTGCTATCTCTTACGCAGTTTATTATTTCGTTGGTCTCTATGTCGGTAGCAACTCTGTTATTACACCTAGTGCCGGCGCCTTTGCTGTCGGTATTGCTGGTAACTTGTATTCCCGTATCTGTAAGAAGCTTGCCTTCGTCCCTATTATGGGTGGCATTATTGTTCTGGTACCCGGTAGTCTTGGTGTGAAAGGCGTCATTCACATGTTTGATGGTTCGAGTCTGAATAGTGGTGCTGAATTTGCAAATCAAGTGTTTGTCGTTGCTTTGTCCTTGACGATGGGCCTGTTTACGGCCAACCTAATTGTTTATCCGAAGGGCAAAAAGAGGGCAGCTTTCCTCGGTTACTGAAAAAAGAAAGACTTCTTTGTCAAAGTCATTACTGATTTCCCTGTCTCATATAACCGCTTTTATTACTTTATTATACCCTCAGCACATGTTATGTCCGCTGTAATACATATTACCATGTAAATAATAGCTTTCGAATAATCACTTTGTCCATTCTCTCAGATCAAAGTAGAGCCTTGTCTGATATATATATATATATAATGTATACCTTCAATAAACTGTATTCATTTATTCTATGAATACTATGATGCCTGGAGTATTGATACCCGTGGAAATGCTGACACCAACCCAGAAAAAGATCGACAACTGTGGGATTGAGGCTACACCGTTGGTGCTTTGAGTAATGTTACATTTGACTTTAAAACAACGAATTTAAGCTTTGTTTTGCATAAGTTACTTCCATTGATTGAAAAGGCTGAGGGCTAATGTACCGTCGTGACAGTAGAATGTGCTTTCAATGGAAGACGATGGTTATTTTCTCAATTCAACCAGGATTCCTTTGAGAATCAATTGTCTGCGTTTTCTATGCAGAAAATGTATGTGGGGAAAAGTTGATAAATTATAGCGCTTTGACTGGATTTAGCATGATTTTTCTCTTTTCAGTATCGTGGAACGACGTCGGGGCCCTCCTTAATTGTTGTTGTATATAATGTACGTTAAAAAAAGCTTATTTTTTTCATTTTCAAGAAATGTTCGTTTATTCTTTCGTCTGTCTTTCTCTCTCTCTCTCTCTCATCTTTTTTTTCCTCTTGAACCTTTCACAATGGGTTACGTAATAAGTTTCGTTCAGACGCCTCTGTATATTTATTTAGTTTCACTGCTTATAACTCCTATGGAGATTATTGATCTCACTGTTCAACTTTTAGCTCTAATTTTTACACCACATGAAAAATTCTTGCCACACATAGCCAAATGTCTTGTTGCTATCGTTGGATTTGTAGTAGCCTATACCTTTCTCGGCTTTAAAGCTTTTTATGCCAATTTGACAGAGTACAAAAGACTTACAAAAAACAATACTTCCTCAGCAGACAATCCTGTTGAGCGTACATCAACAATTGCCGTTGGCAAAACCATAGTTGTTGCCCGGACTTCAGTGTCTGATTCTTTTGACTCGAAGATCTCTAAAGATACTGAAATGAAATTCGATATTAACTTGCCAATGACCGATGACAGCGATGCAGGAGGAAATACTGACATGTTCATGCAACCGACTGCCCAATCCATTGCCAATATAGTTTCTGCTAGAAAAAATACGAAGGCTACTGACGATAATGCGGACGAACTAGTAGAAGATATGAACAATGCAAGTCCACCTGTAAGCATGTTGGCTGAATCCACCAATAAAGATGATATAGTAAACGTTACGTTTTCCACTAAAAGCATGAATCAGCTACGTCCTTCCAGTCAAAGCGAGTTGCTTCATAATGAGCTAATCATGGCTGTTGATCAGATGATAGATGAAAATAGTGTTGACCATGTTGCACCAACTATTCCCAGAAAGGAAAACGATATAAACATAGATCAAGGAAAGGAGTCGCTGGAGAAAAGCAACGTTACGCCAATAAAAGAGCAAGCTATCTCACTGTCTGCTTTCCCTTCAACTCCACCACAGCAACAGCAACAGCAGCAACACCAACCTCTCGATGACCCTGATGTTCAGTTATCGCTCCAAAAGGAAAAAAATAACGATAAAGAAAATAATGGAATTGGCCCATTGATAACCGATGAGAAATCTTCAACTATAAATACTACGGTTAGTAGTAATATTGCCGACATCAATGAACGAGCACCAGAACAGCGAGAACAGCAGGAAAGGCCACATTTCCTAGTCGATATAATTGAGCCTACAAATGGCGCTTTCCTTTCTTCTTTAACAGAAAATTTGCAGCAAATTATGAACAGTAAACCGCCTACGCCTGACATATCACCTGATGAAGATGATAAACACAATAAGCCTTTCTTAGAACCAGCACGGCCCGTCAGACAAACAACAGAACTGGAATCTATCAGTCACAATATGGACCAATACCACCGTCCTGACTGCACGCCTTCCCTTACACCACCAGATCAACAATCCTCTGCGGCCAATTCATACTTCTCTCGGCGAAGCAGCACCATCAGTCAATTCTCCACAACAGCAGCAATACCTCCTGCAACTATCTTGAAAGGCAGTAGTAAGTTAGAATCAGCAGTATCAAAAGCTATCTCCCGGTCAGGAACAAAAGAATCATTTCATCAGCAACAACAGCAGCAGCAGGTACCTAATCAAGTTCAGCATTTAACAGCCGATGTCAAACATACAACCGCTCACAGCATTTCCGCAGAAACCCGTAAGAAAAAAAATCGTTTTTCATCGATCAGATTAACCAAAAAGAAGGGTAAAGAGGAGACCAACATTTGCAACGAAGAGAAGCCTGTGCATCCTTCAAGCGACATTATAATTCAAAAAGATCAATCGACAACAGTAGTCGTTCCTCATAAATCAGTTTCTACTCGATTGCAAAAGGGTTTCAAAAGCACAGGAAAGAGGCTTAGTAGAATTTTTTCTTGATTAGCTGCATCATTTTATGGTATGTGGCCCATGTATCCAATGAAATTTTGGAATGAATTGCACATATAAATTACTTTATCTATAACTTTTGATTATGAACAAAATCCTATGACCTGATGGCTCCTCTCTATTGCAGCAGTTATTTAACATTGAGAAGGAGCAAAAACCCTTTGAGTTCACTCAATCACTAGTTCATTGTTGTTATTTCACTTATATATACGTCGGTATCGGTCGCTTCATTGTTACTCAACTTATTAAAACTGTCGCAGTGAGCATAATGGATGAAGTGGTAAATTGGTAATTTGAGATTCAAAGCATATACAAAAAACTCCGCTCATGGCTCACTGTGTTAACTTTACAAAATGCGGTACCCTCTTTTAAAAGCCCACATGGGTGCCGAATAGTGTCAAATTCGATAAGTATATCAGCAATTGTATTTTTCTAATCCACACGTTCAGAGTTATTAATAAGAGCCGATGCGAAGCTTGCAATGTGTATGGTAATTGCACGTTACAAACGTGGTTGAGCAGTAATTTAATAGAGAATCGAATAATGCCCTTTTGAAGTACGGTTCAGCAGGGTTAATGTCATATTTATACATCTTTATATAAGAACAGGCGAACGGTTTCATTAGAAAGTGTACAAAATAGCATAAAATCATTATATCAAAGGTACAAAATACTATCCCAGCCGCATTGGTGCTAATTACGGGCCTCATTTGTTGATAATACATAAAACAGTTCGGATATGCAGTATGCTCTAAAATACAAAAAAAAAAAAAGGAAAAAAAGAAAAAAAGAAAAAAGGAAAATGGAAAAAGTGACTGCATAACACAAGGCGAACAGATCACAGAGGAAAATCAATGGGATACAGATTACCGCTGTTGACTGGTAGCCGAAAGCGTCGTTGACCGTTCCTTTTCTTTGTTCGAATTTGGAGTTTTGGAAACGAACTTTGACCTGCGTGCTGCCACTAGGTTAGGTTCTTCACTCCGTCGTCTTAAAACTCGAGCTCGTTCGCGTTCTTCATAAGAGGAAATGTCACTATGGCTCACACTACGTATACCCCAATACTTCCGTTTATGTTTTCCTGATCCAATAGTCTTTTCTTCTAATTCATCTGGAATCACGATCATGCCTGCAGCCACGCTTACTCTTCTACCTGAGGGATTCAAAATTGGTCTGTCAGGTAACATATTTGATGGCAAAGTTTGATTTTCTTCCTCCTCCTCTTCTTCATTTTGCTTCTCCTCGTTATGCTGCCCTGACTCTTTCTTCTCTTGTAAGTCCTTCTCTTCCAATTGCAACCATTGTACACGGTTGTCTGCAAGTGTTTGTAACATTTGTTCTGCTTTTGGAAAAAAGGCTGCAAAAATCTCGAAATAAGGGCTTACGACAAAATCACCGAACTGTAAGCCAATGGTCGACTGACTCACTTGGCTCCTATCCATATTGGGTGATACCTTTATGCCATGTTTTTTCTCTGCATCACCTTGTAAAAAGAACTCTTCGCACACTAAATTTGACCACTTGAAACATATGGGCCATGGTCGTAATGCATTACTGATATCTGCTGCATGTAATACTATCTGACATAATATTAAGCGCTGATGGTAGTCGACAATGAAATTAGGCGGTTTATGGATATGCTTATTGTTGGATTTCTTATCATTAGCGTCTGAGGAGCTGTTTTCTGGATTTGACAGTACCAGATCAATCCCTGAAGCGTGATGCCGCTCTGTTGCTACAAAAAATTTTCTATATTCTTCCCTACGATTCTCGTTTTCACTTTTATCATCTTCCTCTGGACTGTCTGGTAGTTCCGATATTGAATTCAGCGGTAAAGGAATAGCATCGTCGTCAAAGTATGACTTTCGTCGAAAATAGGATATGGCGCTTTTCGCTCCCTGATGGGAGAAGATATCTTTTACCTGCACGTCATGATTGTGTTGATGGTCCTTATTGTTAATGAGTGTAGGCTGATCCGAAGCCTTTGTAGCGATTTCTATATTTGCCTCGGCTTTGTCTGCATTATTGCCTGTTTCTTCTACAAGCTCCTCCTCAATCTCTTCGTTTGTCGGCGGCAATACTGGTTTATGTAAAGTCGATCGCCCATGACGACCGTTACCCCCGTTTCCATTTTCGTCAGTTATAATTTCCAATAGGTTAGTAAGATTTTCTTGTAGTTCGTAGTGGAAAATCATATCTGTCGCTAAGATCATTTTGATGATGGCTGTTCTCATTTCCGACTCTGTTGTTGGTAGACCAAAGGATTTACTTGACTTTTCCAAATGGCGTAATAGTTTGTGCTTTGTTAATAAGTCCATTGTGATGGTACACGAATAACTCTCTAAAACAGATTTATTACTATAACGAACTGCTAAATCTGTTTGTAAATTGACTTGAAAATTGTTATTTTTCCCCGGCTGTACAGAGCAAGTTTTCATGTTAGCTCAAAAAAAAAAAAAAAAAAACTCATGAAGCAATCAATCAGCGCTTTTCTTTCTCTTACATGTCCTATATCATGGCATAATCCTGCAATCAATAGCGCAGCTATATCAATTCGGGAGATATATCGTCCAATATCATAATTGCAAATCATATGGTATAGCACAATGGTGACGTCCACAGCATGGTAGAAAGAGTGATAAGCGTTGGTCAGGTAACCATGATCCACGTCCACTAAAAAATCGAGGAACTCAGACGGTGTAACGCCGAGAGATTCGCATAAACCGAGCCTTTCAAGAAAACCGAGTATGTAACCGTACAGTTCAGCCCGAGATTTTTCAAGTACGGTGAAGTCAGATAAATCCTTGACTTTATAGGTGGGATCAGCTATTTTGATCATTCGCTAGTAATAGTTTAATAGAAAAAGTGAAAGGCTCGTCAACCACAATGTTGCTTGTCTCCATCCTCGTCATTCGATTGTCGAAAAAAAAAATGCATCAAGGGAGACTGAATCTTACACATTCAATGACAAACAAATCTTCAGCTGAGAGTGTATTATGCCTCAATATAAGCATTATGTGAGATGCACAGCAGATATTTACAAGTTTGAAAGCTGGAACTTATACAACAAAGTGAGAAGAATGAAAGTCAAAAGGGAAAAAAGACAAAGAAATCAAAATAAGAAAGGCACTTTGATTATCTGCCAGCTTAAAAGGCTATAAATTTCGGAGTGATAAAATAGCTTTTTTAAGATTAATGCATGCGTGTTTGTACGTGCATTTGCAGTGGTTGAACGCAAGAAAACACTGCCACTAAAATCCTATTTTTATGCAATTTTTATGTTTTAAGAAATCCATTTTCGATTGTGTTTTCTTTTTTTTTAAACAAATAAATTTTTTTTAAATTTAGCAAGCACTTGATTTTTTTTGATTTTTTTTTTTTAATTAAATTGATACAGTTTATTTAGCTAGAAACGCTCTATAACTGATATCAGAACTTGTATGTGAAGGAGACTTATATAACGCAATAATCTTTCAAGCTGTAAGCATATTACGACTCTTTGCAGTAAAAGAATCGATTTTGGAGAGCTTATATGTTCCTGAAGTGAGCCTTTCGACTGATTTCAGTTTGTCACATCATGCTTCATAAGGTGGCAATTACCATACAAATATATTTTGTTAACAAAGATATACATTTTATTGTGTCTCAAAGGAATCTCTGAGAGATAACAACAAATGATTTATTGAGAAAGAGAGAATTGCATCATTGATATTCTGCTATGGGTTGTATTACTATTTTTCTTCTTCTAACATATTAAAGCTTTCCATTTCGTACAATACCGTCCTGCTCAGTTAATGCAGTGTTGTCAGGAGACCACATGTTTGCTTTGACAAAACTCAAGATACCCTCATTCTTATTGCGATTGGCTTCGAGCAACTCTTTAGAAGTGGCTAGCTTTTCCCTAATGGCTTGTTCACAAACGGCTGTTGCTACCTTGGCTGAGACTTCACGAATACGTTTCAAAGAAGGATATAGCCAACCCTGTGCTATTTCATCTTCTGTTAAAGAATTAGCCAAGGCTTTGGCGGCTTCGTATATCATGGTATTTGTAATAAACTTGGTCTTGGAAACAACTCCTCCCAAACCGAGTCCGGGGAAAATGTACATATTGTTACCTTGCCCAGGATATTTGATTTCATTAGTGGACTGGATGGTATATGGAGGGAAAGCGGTACCGGAAGCAAAGATAACTGTCTCTTTCGTAGCTTCCATAGCTTGTCTGAAGGAGCATTCAGCCTGCGTAGCAGGATTGGAAAGAGAAAAAACAATAGGCTGTTTATTGAATTCTGCTAAGCGGGAAAGAACCTCGTTATTGAAGGCTCCTGGGATGGAGGACAGACCAATCAAGCTATTGCATTCGTAGAAAAGAATTAGATCCGTGCACAATCAGTGAATTAGCGTTAAAATATCCAATATGGCTTACATGGTTGGCTTCACATAATCGACAATATCTTGCAACTCTTTGTACTGTTGTCCTTCTGTATCATCCCTTGCGTAATAAACCTTATGCTGTGCTAGTTTATCACCTCTTGTCGTGGTAATAAGACCCTTTCATGATTATCAGAAATATAAGAAAGAGCTAAGCTGAAGGAGCATAGGAGACAATGAGTATTAATTGTTTAAAGTGTTCATACCTTCGAATCAACAATCCAAAATGCCCTTCTAGCTTCTTCTTCTGTCATATCATGTTCTGTTTGAAAATAACCTTGGATTTGACGTGCTACTCCAATGGCTGCTGAGCCAGCACCATAGAAAACAATGCGATGATCTGTGGGAGATACATCGTTTTCCTTTTGTACCTTACGAATGGCATTGATAACGCCCGACAGAATAACCGCACCTGTACCTTGAATGTCATCGTTAAAGCACAATATTTTGTTTTGGTATTTCTCCAGCAGTTCAAAAGCATGCTCCGTTGACCAATCCTCAAATTGAATTAAAATACCAGGGTAAGCGGTACAAAGGGCGTTTAAAGCATTATCAACAGTTCTATAAAACTATTGTGTAAAAAAGTTCACCCAAATTTATTCGATGTTGAAAAACCAGATTGACCATTGTTTTACTATCATCAACCAGTCCAACCTACCTCTTCCTCATCAGGTCTCTTTTCCCGTAGACCGATGTACAATTCATCATTCAAAAGGCGTTCATTATTGGTTCCCATATCCAAGATTACAGGTAGTGTGCGTCGAGGGTCAATACCTGCACCGGCAACATACAATTGGAGTTTACCGATAGGAATACCAATGCCATTGACACCCAAGTCACCCAAGCCCAAGATACGCGAACCGTCAGAAATGACAGCAATCTCTGGCTTGTAACCTTCAACAGGAACATAGTTTGATATAGACTGAGACATAGCATCAACGCTATCCGTTTTGTTTAGATAAAGGCCATCCGGTACACCGGGAGGTGCTAAAAATGGGTAAATGGTCGAATATTCTAGGCAAGCTGTACCTACTGTCGGGGTATAAATGACAGGAGCCAGTTCCTGAAGAACCCAAAAAGTAATTTGTGATTTAGTAATAGAGTTCATGCTTTTCACATTCCCCTTCTTATACAAATAGTTATACTGTATGCATACCTCCAGTTCCTCTATCACAATCTTGTAGAAGAGGTTGATATTGGTTGTGCGCAGTTGTGCCATAAAGACATACTTTTCTAACATTGTTGATTTTGAACGAAGCATACGCATGGCACGAGATTTTTGGATATCAATTGTCTCAATCTGAGCAGGTAATAAACCAGTCAAGCCAAGTTTTTGACGCCTATTTTGGTCCATAGCAGTGCCTATCCAGATACAATTTATTCAGCAAAATTTACTATAAACGACATACAGATTTTCCAAAAGAAATAATAGTCGCTGTGCTTCGCTTAACTCTTCTTGTACCTTCGTTACAAAAGCCTGACCTAACAGCCATTAAGCGCTGAAAGTCATCTCTGCTGCTGGTTTCAATGGTAGCAGATGTGTCCATTTTTGCGGCGCCTTTATCGTCCTCTGCAATATTTGATGAGGACAATTTACGACGAACAAACTCAATGATAGGTGACATTTCTCGTTTGAATTGTGTTTATTTCGTGAGTAAGAAGTGAAACGGAAAGATAAAGTAAGAAAGAAGAAAAGGTATTAAGAAAGAACAAAGAATATAAAGACAGGTTTCAGCTTTTTTTTTACTTTATCCTGTATTCTTATTTTGGGAACCTGCATGTATTGTCAGGGCTTCTTTGTGTATAGCAGAGTTTTGGATTAGAATGGTATGATCTACAATGTTGTTTTTTTCCCTGCTTTCTCTATCACGGGCTTCAGCATGATAGCATGGTAAACATCGAGAAAAAACTTACTTGATTGGCGCAATTAATTGTTGAATCACAACTGCAAAAGTTGATCTTATCTAATGCTAGCTTTTCTATTCGCTGAGCACATAAAAAATTCCCGAAGATACAAAGTTACTAAAGAAGGGCAGCAATCAAACTCATGAACGCACATGCTTTTGTGAGCTATTATCTCTGCGAACAGCTATATATATCCCAGAATTTGAAATCTGGTCATACGGAAAGAAAATATCAATACAAAGAATTCTCGACTAAAACAGTATAATGCATTGACGATGCATTCGGTTAACAACATAGAAGCCTTGGCAACCCTTAATCTTCTGAGACAAGCATAAAAAGTAGGAGCTGCTGTATTCAAACGAATAATTCTTAGACATTGCTACTTTTCCTGCAAAATACACAAAATGTATGTGCTTCATAACAGAATTCATGAAGTTGCACTTTTCAAGCTGAAATAAAGATTTTTGCTTTAAACGAAGGGAAATGCATTAGCTTTATCGATTTGTAAAGATTTTTGAAGATTCCCTTGATGATTTAGTATATGGAGATTTAGTAGAGTTAATAATTGTCCAAATGTATTATTTACATGAGAGCAAAAGATAGCGTTCCCTGTGCTGTAAAAATTATTGAAAGGCGTAAATGGTAATTTTTCGTATGTACACATGCCATATTGGATGCTGCTTGTAAATCCAAGCAGATCTTATGCATTACTGCTTTTAAGGCAGTATAATTAGAAGGTGATAATGTAAGTGAAAGTTTAACCTGTTCTGTTTGCTGGAAATTCTACGTTCTGCTAGAGTTACTGATATGTTGGCGACTAAAACATACAATAAATGGAAGACAATCGGAAAATTGTACTTAAATACAGCAGTTATAGTATTCTTTGTTTGTGCTTATTGTCGAGCTTACCAGTAAGGACATCTTGGATTGATAGTACACCATTCAGATATACAAGCCAAATGATAGAGGTGGTTGCATGGCAAATAGCACGCATCTTCTTCCGTACCCATATCTTCGTGACAAATGCTGCAAGGCTCCGTCACATCTATTGGAAAAAGAGAAAGACAAATTAGTTTTTTACTTATAATCATTGATAAACAGGTAGTATCATTCCAATTGTTACCTCTGTCTGATGGTAGAAGGCGTTTGATAGTTGTTGCATAATGCATTAGTGAAGGAGCTTGAGTAGCTATTTCTTGCGGTATTTGTTCATGGCGTTCGTGGTGCTCCAGTGATCTATGAGATTAAGTTATTACTAAGACGTCAAGCTGGCATGCCTTTTTTTATATATATCCTCACCTAAACCATGAGGACATGCCTAGATTATACCCCAAATTTTGGCTTATCCTGCATGTGCCATAAAAACGGACGCAGATTAGAGTATAAGTATGACACAGTGAGACAAGCATAGCGCTGCAGGAGAGGATACTCACTCAGTATATTGCTGGTCATGGCGGTAAACAGTATTATAAAAGCGTGCCCTTCTCACAATTTGACCGATGTTCCTGTATGCTGGCCGTTGATGTATAAGAGCTGTAGGAGGTTCACTCCATACGTCGCCTTCAGAATCAGTCCAACCAATTCTAACATTCGACTCATGTGTAGTGTCGCGGTCGTCCTGTTCAATCGAAGAAGTGTTTTCTTCAATGAAAAGAGAAGGTTCACTATCCAAATCGCTTGAGGTAATCCAGTAATCTTGCTCATTTCTGAACGCATTTCCTTCATTTGTTGATGGTCGTTCGAGTTCAAGATGTGGTTCAATATTTCTTGGAAAGCGTTCTTCCAAGGAGCTATCCCAGCCATCCCAGGTTTGTGCAGTAGTAGATTCGGAACGATGATTTGTCTCTAGTGGCGCGTTAAGGGGTTCAGGAACAGTTGCTGGTCGTCGAAAAGCATTTGATAAAGGTAGGAGCACATTGTCATCAAATAGTAACATCATTGAATACAGTTCATTCTGGTCGTCATTTTCTTCTTCTTGTAACATTTCATTCACTATAAAGGCATTGTTAGAGATGTCATATACAATCTGGGCTCATTTACTATTTTATCACTCTTTTTACAAAGGAGAAGGTCGTTATCAGTGACTTGATCAAATGAGCCATCGTCGTCCACATTATTAAAAGATGTAAATGAATTGAACTCTTCGACTCTAAGGAATGATGTCAACTAATATTAAAAAGTTACAATCAATGGCTGCTGCCGGTATAAGTGGAGGTATAAAGCCAACTCTTAAGAATACCTCATTAATATCTTCGCATCCGCATTTGGTACACGCCGAAAGTACAGAATCACTTCCGGTTACGATTATTTCGTCGCAAGCGTTGCAATAATATTCGCTTCTTTCAGTATCCATTTATTTTTTAGCAGACTGCAAACGTTGGAAACAGATGCTGAAAATATATGCGGTAAGAAGAATAAAAAAAAGGGAAATAACAGCTTGAACGAAAGAAAAGTTGATAAAGAGAGTTGCAAGAATACGAAATCTATCAACTAAATGAACCATCATAGAGAACACCATAAAGCAAGAAAAAAGGAGTCTTCGTTCCGACAATTAGCAATTATGCCGACTATTCATTACTTATGGTATATCAGAAATAGGTTATTAGAGGCATGAAAGAAAGCCCAGCTCATTCATATCAACTTTGTCATTATGAGGCGGAGTAGTCTATCGCTATTGCTTGAAAAATTGTTCTAACAGCACTATTTGCACTGAAGTTATAGGCTCTGATACGACCGACATCTTCGTCTAGCTGAATGTATTGTCATTTACTTTAGACAGTGATTGGCTGTCATTTCTGTGAAGCTGTTACCATCCCCCTCCCCTTGTAAATTGTGAGTCGAAACCTTATCAATCCAATAAAATCGTTTCCGGAATGCAATATATGTACTTCCTTCCGAATTTTTTAACGCGTTCCTCATCCTGGAATTAAGAACAGACTTCGAGCAAAAACAATCTGCTCAACATCAATGCTGGCATCTTACTGAAAAATTAATTGCCTTGCGGGCTTTTTAGAATTATTTAAGATGCTGCTTGGTCAGACAAGGGGATAATGACTGTAGTGGAGTTGTAGTGAGCTGAAACGCGTTACTTTGATTAGGATGATCAGTGACACGCTTTAAGATCAGTTTCTTGATTTTCTTTGCTCCGCAAAACCTTTTTTTGCTTTTTCAAAATTTTTAATTTCCGTTGAAATCAATGACTCAAACTCTATTTATCTTTGTTTCTTCGTTGTTCGATTCCTGAAATATACGACTTTATTTTCATTAAATTATGCCGCGTATGAGGAGATTGAAGAGTGATACAACCTCTGATAAAGCGGTAGAGGCTATGGCTGAAAGGACTCTGCAACCACAACAGCCTATTTTGCCAAAGGCAGAAGAATTTACAGATCAAAAAGTGGTTGAAGACAGCAATGATTTAACCGAAGAAAGTTCAGTTGAAGTCCTCGACAAAAGAATAGGAAGGAATCGTAGAAAGTCGCCAACAGGAGGACAATCTGACGAACAACAAACACTTCTTATAGCCGACGAAAAAGAAATAGAATTGAAAATGAAAAAGCGAGGTGGGTCTCGTAAAAATCTTTCGGCGCCTTCACTATTACTTTTACAACAACAACAAGAGCACGTTAGTATGGATCTGTTGGAAAAACAAGCGGAACAGACAAAGCATTGCGAGCAACCAGTTGACGCCTTACCGTCGGAAAAGCGAGAACATAAAAAAAGAGTTCGATTCAGTGATAACTTGCAAATGTCTAAAGCGAAAAACAACTCCTTCGCAACAGATTCGGCAAAGCACAATATGGAGTCAAATGTCGAAACAACCTCGTCTAATGACAAAGAAGATGATTATATGACACTAGATAAATCGAATGTTGGTGTGGAACCAAAAGAGCCGTTGCCAGCAGGAGAAAACAATTTTGAGCTTGCTAATGAGACAGAGAGATCTGCAAATCCAAAAAAACGTGTTGCTGCCGATCCCGATTTGAATTCTTTCGACAATGAAGAGAGAAGAAAAACTCTCAAGAGATCTAAATTAGCACCTCGTTGGTACAATCAATCTTACATGCTCTTCTTAGCGCTTCGGCAACATCCTGAACGTTGTTTACCGAGAGGAGCATTATGTAGAGCTGCAGTAGAAATGGACAAAAAAATCAGTAAAGAGTTGAACTTACCTAGAGTTTTTTTGGGAAAGGTAATATAAAAGCGTCATTCCGTTTCAATATTGCAACTGTCTAAATTACTCTTTCTCCATCGATTAGACGCCTTTAAATTCTGCTTCTGCTAAATTGACAAACAATATAGATCATTATTTTGTTTCTTTCAGGCCTGAAGGTAGTAAATCGATGTTTTTTAAACTATCGTACGAGCCTGGTGATGTTAAAAAGGCTGTAGAAGAATATCAGAAATGGTGTAAAAAGTTAATAGAACATGATTGGCCTTATTGTTTCGGCGTGCCCAAACCTGAAGCAATTGAAATGCGTAAAGCAGAAAATAAATTGAACCAACAACAGCCAATAAACAACAGCATGTTTACAGACACAGATACTGTGCCTAAAATTGCAGTGAGGGATAAGATTCAGATTGGAGATGGTAAAGAGAACTATAGCAATGCTGAGAAATTGAAAGATAACGCAGAAGATGCGACAGAGCCAAACACACCAACGTCGCAGAACGGTATCATCAAAAATGCCATATCACTTGTCAAGACAGGGTTCGCTCCACAGAGCATCTCTGGCAATGATATGGAGCAGTCTTTCTCAACAGAAAAAACAGCAGTTTCTCTTACTGGAGTCAATAGTATAACGCTCGCAAGTTTAGCGGAAGAATATAACACTTTTTCTAAAGACAATTCCAGAGAGTATGCTATTGTCGAATCAACAAAGGGAAGAGCAGTCGATGATGTGACAAATACGCTAACAGAAATCGAAAGAAAGAAAATGAAAGGCGATGCTATTGAAAGGCACGAAAAGGCTACGACAAGAATTGAAGGAAATACAAATGGTGCAACTACTCATCAGATTTCAAATATCCCTCAGTCGGATAAAGAAGAGGGTTCAGCAAATGCTCTTTGTAATAATATAATGAACATAGATGAAACTGAAGCTGTATCAGTACCATCTTCATCACAATCAGCGAACTTTGCTGGAAATGTAAAATCTCAGTTGCAATCTTCATCCAACACACATGGAATGGGCACTGAAACAAATATACCCCTCCTTACCACAACTGATAGTTTGACTTCTACTCCATTAACAACAACAACAGCACTACCATCTTCATCCGCTGATAAACCCATGAATACCGAAGCATCTAATTCTCTGATGAAGAAAAACAATGCATCAAAAGACAGCAAAGCAATGGAGGAAGCGCCTTTATACACACTTGACGAGCTTGATCTGTCAAATATACCCACCTCGTGGCGTGATATAGTCTACATTGCTCCTTCTAAAATCCCCGGTGCAGGTAAAGGTCTTTTCGCCAAACGAAAGTTGCCCTATAACACTCCCATCGGATTTTATTTTGGCGTGCCTATGACAGAGGATGAGTTTGATGCCATCAAGGACCGTGTCGGACGCGCTTCCGAATATAGTATCATGTATCGACGTACAGTATTGGATGCCACTGACGATAATGGAGAACCTGTCACAGATGAAAATAGTGAACGTTTTTGTCCTTTCCATTTTATGAATGAAACGTACGAGAAAAATGCTTCAATATTATTTGTGGAAGGCGTTGTGGTTAATCAAGTAATCTGTTGGACAAGGAAAGAAATTGAGAAAGACGAAGAGCTATTAGTGTGGTATGGATCCGATGTGAATAGACATTGGTATGATGGCAGTATCATTGGTCCTGGTGATAATAGCAAGTATAGGAATGAAACCATAAGTAAGGATAACACACATCGCAAAAGAGCACGAACAAAGTAAAGTCGCGCTTAGAAACTAGAATTCTTAGAATACTTGTATTTCCTCTATATCATTTGCATTATTAATACATACTATCAAACATGCATGAATAAACTTCAATAACCCAATCTTAAAGTACTATTAGAGACTACTCAAGTAGTTTATCTACTAGTCAACAGCTTTGCGCCTCCTGTGAAATTCAGATTGCATTAAGCGCACATTTTCAATTTAATCCAACAATGACAAGATAACTTGAAACAACTTAAAACAGAATCTATGCATAAAGTTGAGTATATCTCAACTTTTGTCGAAAGAGGTTGCGCAATATATCAATTATGCGTGAATACCTACTACTTGCACGAATAATAGCTGCTAACAGACATGTTATGAGAGATAAACGGGGAAAAGATGTAGCTTACATATACCTTTTCAAAAAAAAAAGTAAATATAAGGATGTGGTTTGCTTTTTGTAGATTCACGTTTAGAAAATTGCACGCATAGGTAGAAATTGTTTAGCATCTTCAAATGCATTAAAAGGGAGGAAGAGGTATATACTGTTATAACAGATGATGTAGCTGAAACTACAAAGAAGTGCTTAAGGGTTGATTCTGATTTAAATCATAAGGAATGGTTATATGCGTGAAGTTTGTCATCTAACTTTGAAAAGGGTGGCTTTACACGTAAAGCTTTGGAGTAGCAATGATAAACTTCAATAGAAATATGCTAGCCAAGAATTTTTGAATGTACTCATTGATGAAGAAACTTCAAATTCCAAGCTTAATAGAACTGTTTCAGTTTGGCACTTCATTTTCAAGAAGTAGTTCAATAGCAAATGCTGAATATCTAGCATACGAAGAAGATCAACAGACAAACAAATCTCTTAATTCGCTCAATATATTACAGCTTTTTGTCTATTTGCTAGATGAAATACCTTAAGATCAATTTATTGCTACCCTTTGGATGAAGAACATCAATAGTTTGGACAGACGATCTTTTTTTCTTGATATTTTTAAGAAGGTCTAAGTTGTTCCTAACTACAAATCCTAACTACGATTGTAGTTAGGCGGTAGTTGAGAGTTTCTAAAAATGCTCAGAGAATAATTTCAAGCAGCTTTCGGCTTTTGCTCAAATTCTTCCTGCCATTGGACAATTGAATCCGTTTTTCAAAGTCACCGGGTGAAGAAAAAAAAAAGTTTATCACTGCAGTGGCCGCGCTTTAATAAACCTGTCATAAGCATATTGAACCAAACATAATACTCATTTCAAATGAGCGATTGGGGTAACGTTATTCGAGTTTTATGGCTGAATTGTGCTTATAATGCGAATTTAAGCTGATGAATACGAAATTATAGAAGAAGAAATCGAAGTTGAAATTGCAGTGCCCCTCAAAAAGAATAAATGGGAAGATGAAGATGTTGAAGAAGATTTAAAGGACGATTGGGAGCTGTCTGACGATGAAGAAGAAAAGAAAAAGAAAGAAGAGGAGGCTAAAAAGAGAGCTGCAGCTCCTATTAGAAAGAAAGTGGGGTTGAAGCAAAAGATTGCTGAAAAACAAGCAGCCGAAGAACAGAAAAAGAAAGAATTAGAAGCTAAGAAGGCAGCAGCACAAGAGGAAGCAGAGGAGGGAGACTATGAACGCCAACAACGCATGCGTCAATTAGAATTAGAAGCCGATATGGCGAATGCTACTGATCTTTTCTCTGGAGTTTCTTTGTGTAAGTTCTGACAGTTATACTGAGCTTTTCTTTTGACTTTGTGAAATCATATTTCTGACACTGGCTTGCGCTCTATAGCTGACATCACGGACAAGCCTCTTGAGGAAGTTAGACCCAAAAATCGTGTTGAATTTGATGCTTATCGTAAGCGTTTAGTTGAATTGATCACACCCTACTCTGTAAATATTCTCGGATCGCTAGAAACAAGCGTTTCTGTTCATAAAATATGTACTAACCATAATCTTTGTATTAGAAATCTATCAATTTTGGTTGGTTCATCGATGATTTACTGCGTGATATAGCATTCCCATTGAACCATCAAGAAGTGAAGAAGGTATCTTCCTCACTGACCGTGATTGCTAATGAAAAGCAAAGAGCTGCTAAGGAAGCCCAGAAGAAAACAAAGGGTAAATCCAGGCCCCAATTGGCTGCTGCTGGTAAAGTTGCCTCAAAAGACGCTTATGAAGACACTTATGACGATTATGATGATTTCATGTAAAAAAAGTATAAAAAAGCGCCCGATATTTTTATTACACAATTCACCATAATCACTACTCTTGGAAGTAGCTGATCAATCGTATTACTATCAGCAGAATATCAATAAAAGTTCATGCATAGCCATCCTTTTTCTTGTACTAAGAAATGCTTCTTTTTTATAAATGAAGTTTAATTGAGCTAATAGCTTTTTGTTACAATGTTGTGTGGCTTCACTGAATTTAGAAAAATACTAAATGTACTTGCATGAGCCAACAAAAGCGCTGTCTTGGCTATCATATAGTAAATCCATAGCTTTGCTCATGCCGAAAAACGATATTATGCAATGTACGTCATTCCTACAATCCAACCTCCATAAAACGGTAAAAACCTAGCGCTTATCATTGTTGCCGTTTGGGGTTAAATTTTCGAAATCAACATTTTTATTTTCAGGTTCGTTGAACTCTAGGCGGGTTATTTTTAAACGCTTTTTGATTGCAATTACTAATTTTGGTTATTTGAAATGGACGAGATTTCGATAGCGAATGAAGAGGTGAAAGTACCAACAAAGAGCAAATCGACAGTGGGAAGAATATCAAGGCTATTCCAAAAGAAAAATAAAAAGCCTTTGACTACATCTGCTTCAACGTTATCACTTTCGCCGTCAACGGTTGAATTACCTTTATCGAAACAATCTACTTATCAGAGTTTCGCAACAGGGTCACAGATTAGCTTTCAACAACAATATACTGATCAAGACGGAAATTCTTACTTGGAACCTCGACAAAGCGTTGCTACTGACAATAACAATATCAACAGTACCGACTCGAATATAAGTCTTGATGCAGGTAATGTGGATCTCAGAAAGTGAATTTGTTTCTGGAAGTCGCGCCAGATAGTAAGGTCGTACCTCGTTACTGACATAGGACAAAACTCTTGTGATGGTATAGTATCTATTCACTCTGCTCTAAATTTAACCAGAAATACATCTATTACGAGCCGGTTATCGTCAGCAGTAGCAGCAAGACCAACGCCACCAATAGATATAAAACAGAAAATACAACAACAGCGACAGTTATTACGGGATTTAGAAATACAAAAACGACATTATACCCACGAAGCCGAGAAACTAAAAGAACGACTTGAAAAAGCTCAGGAGAAACTAAAACAACGAACGCATGATATGGACATTTTGAAGAATAATTACAGAATGCATTTACGATCAGTACGTTGTTCGGATGATGAGCCTGCCTCTATCGGTCAAAAATTACTTATCCTCAGGCAACGAATACATGACCTAGCATCAGAAATCCTACCTTATGCCGATCCCTCTCTTGCAACAGAAAAACTATCTACCTTATGGATCAATCTGGGCCCTTTTATTGAGCGATTAGGAAAACCTTTATCGCCTCAGCGTATACAGATGCTCACAGAAAAGTTTATAATGGATGTATTAGTTCAAAATTTGAATATTCATACCTTTCCAGGGTTTTCGTGTAATTCTCAATTCGCAGAATTACAAACATGGTTTGATCAATATGACCCATCTTCATTTTTTTCAACGCGATTACGTCAAGAATTATCAATGGTCGTGGTGCAACAGAGGGATACAGCAGAAGATATTCATCGAGTATGGAAAAATTGTGTTGAACGGAACTGGCATCATCTTTATAAAGGTTTACAAAAGGTGTATCCGTGTTTTCTGACGCCGCCTACTAGGGCATCGACAGATAGCAATAGTACTATAATAACCGCACAGAGTAATGAAGGCAGAAGAGCTTCCACCACTATGACAGCAGATGAATATAGCAGAAAGTTATATGATCTCGTCAAATATACCATGAGTTTAGGGTCAGCCATAAAAGGTCAAGAAGTGCCCATCACAGCGATGGATGTCCGAGAAGGAGAACAGCTTTTTGATCCAAACTTCATGGAAGATGAAGATAAACGGATTGACGGTGTTATCGCATTCTGTGTTTCTCCCCCATTTGTTATGAAATTGGATAATAATCGATATGAGCCCTTATTGAAAGGGAGAGTGCTTTGTTTCCCAAGAGCCAGCACCACATCTTCAAATATACCAGTATCTGCGCCAGAAAAGCCTCTTCCAGCTATAATCATATCGAAAGATAAACAATAACATCACCATCCACCTTTTTAACTATTCTGCTATACTTGACTTTATTGACGCTTTTGTAAAGCATAATAAATACAGATTTACTAGTACGCGATTAGCCATACGACTACAAAAATATAGGGGGGTGATTGATTCATTTGCATACCCTAAAATGGGAAGTTCATGTATTGGAAATAGATCTTTGCTTTCTTCTTTGATGGAAGAACAGGTTGTATGAAGTTGATCGTATGCTACCCGATAACTTGAGAGTATAATCTTGGTACTAACTCGATCGGCACGGTTCACGCTTCCTGACCGAAATCCCAGAAACAGCTCAATCAAAATGACATGCTTGAGTTCATACGATGCTCTTCCTTTTTTTTTTTTTTTTTTTGCCTAAATGTTTATATGCGGTATAAAGAGGTTTGCTCGAACAAGATGTATATTTTGGACAAAGCAAGGTATTTGCTGGCCGCGGATGGCTGTTAACACATTGTTTCTATCGAGCAAAACCATATCCTATAGGTACATTCAGGCAACAACTTTTTTAGGCTCTACAGCATAGATCAAGGGCCTATGGCGTTTACGAGATCTGATCTTATTGTTATTATCCTATCCTATGAAGAATATTTGGCATAGACGGTAATGACATGATGTACAAAGCAGATACGAAATATATAAAGTAAAAACAGTAGTTGCAGAAGAGAAGGTATAATAAGAAAGACAACGACAAAAGTGAAGAAGACATCATCTCAAATCAGTTGACCTTCAAAGATGGCGGATGCTTCGAAAATTAAAGGAAGCCTGAGGAAAGATCGCCGTCCGTGAATTTTTTAGCTGCATTTGTGATTCAATAGGAGATACATTTTTATGACTTTTATTGGGTCAAAAAGCAGTCTTTAAAAGGAGTTTTAATGTTTATTGAAAAGTATATAAAGGCGCTCATTTTTCTGAATTTCCGCTTCTTTTTCTTCACTCAGAAATCAGCTCAGCACAAATGTTGCAGTAGCTTTGATTTCTAAATTGGTTTCCTCTGTGTAGATGGGCCTAGTACTCCTATTGTATCATAATGGTCCTTATATTCATGTGTAATGCTGGTTGTTGCCACTTGCCTGAAATAGGTGTCTGTCGGTTCCTCGTAAGCCGGTAGCATAAGGTTAATGTCAACCAGCCCCATGGGCAGCCATGTTGATGTCTCTCCTCGTGGGGGCTGCCTGGGCAACTACTCTCCTAGAGAGTAGGCTAGAACATCAACACCTTTTTTTTTCATATTATATAATTCAAAATAGAAAATGAAAATGAAAATAAAATAAAATAAAGTAAAAGTAAAAGTAAAAATAAAAATAAAATAAAGCAGTTTACTTATACTGAGTTTTATTAATGGATAACGAGGCAATTGGGTTATGTTGATTTATTATACGTCGACTCTGAAATAGTGGACCTTAATCAAATGGTTGCGTTGAAAAGAAAAAGTGACGATGACTATCAGTTTGTAGATATATAAGAAAACTATCAACAAAAGCTCACGCAACCATGGTCTGGGGCTTTATCACTTCAACTTGCGAGATGACTAAGTGTCGAAAAAGCAACTCTGAACAACACCGATACCCTGTTCAATCCCACTTTCTAACATTCTTCATAAAAATAGACAAATTGCTTTTTGCAGATTGCACTCTACAGAAATATTAAAACAAACGAAAAGAGACATGATTCAGTTTACACACAAATCGTTTCCATGATTTAGTAGCGAATTGGTATCCATTCTCATGTTGGGCTTGGCAAAATGATAAATGCAGGAGTCAGTTTCGCATGATGGAATATACAAGAGAAGTGTACGCAGAAAGTGTCACCCTATGAATTTTAGACCAGCACGAAATGCAATGCGGGCTATGGATCACAGATAGATTTCAATTTTATATGATTACTTGCGTTCTTGATTGTTCATATTTGCGAGAAAACGCGTTCATAAGGTAGTGTAACCCTGTGAAGACGACTTCAACAACCCTGATGTTGGTCGAAATCATATTATTTAAAGAGATCGAACTACGAGACAAGCTTGTCAAAGGCTTCGTTAAGTTTATTTGCTTTTCTAACTCATATTGATTGTTCAAACTAACAAAAATGGGCGTAGGAATAATTCCAAAACGGGCAGCTTTTTTTTTTTTTTTTTTTTTGCTTCAATTACCACTGAAAAGCAAAAAACAAAAACACAACGCTTTAAAAATGGCAAACCGTACGATATCCAAATAGCGTTAGTTGCTATCTGTAACAAAAATGTACAATTATTTTTCATTGCGTAGGCTCGAATTTCCGAGCTAGCAGGAGGGATGTTTGGCACTTAGATAGATGCATAAATGCATTTATATTCAACGATCCGTTCGATGGTCAATAGTGAAGTTGAACATGAATGATGATGAAATTATTGTATATTAAAAAATGCTCATAGTCCAACAAAAAGGGAAAAAGAATAGACATTGTGAGCTTTCTAGCCAATCAATTCGATTTATTTATGGATCTACTCACAACACGCACATCTCATGCTGTAAAGTGCATATGTCTAAACTTTATAAAAACGTCTGTTTCTTTTGGTATTCAAATTGAATGGATTTTCTTCTTTCTTTTATTTTTCCGTTTCTATCAAGATAATTCCAGCACATCCAATCCGGTCCATATCCATTCGATCAACCTATAGAGACTGGTTCACTCAGGTCAGCATTCTTAAAGACTTGATATGGGAAAAGACGAAATCAATCATTCCTGTTCTGTTGCAAAGGGCAAACATAGCTCCAAAAACTATGAATCGATAGATCAAACATCATCTATACCGATCCCTATCAGATGTGAGACAGAAGAAGACGTTAAAGAAACAAAGGAGCAGATAGAGCGAAGACTTGTTAGAAAGCTTGATTTCAGGTAATATATACAGCAATGTTTTCCCGTCCCATTCTTACTTGAAAACTGGAGTTGAACAGGAATTGAATGGTTACTTTATGGGGTCTTTTCTTTTTTTTTTTATTTTTTTTTTTTCCACAGGCTTATTCCGTGGGTGTCACTATTATACTTGTTACTTAGTCTTGATAGAAATAATATCGGCAACGCCCGTTTGGGATCTTTAGAAAAAGACTTGAACCTTGTAGGAAACGATTATTACACGGCTTTGACCATTTTCTTTGCTGGTAAAGTATCACCTCCTTCTTGATAAAATTCCATAGAATAGAATGATGCTTACACAGACGTATTTATGGATCAGGCTACGTTCTTTTCCATATTCCATCCAATTTATTGGTCAAATGGTTGAGGCCTTCTCGATGGATTTCAGGCACGATGATTTTATGGGGAGTATGTTCTCTCTGTCAAGCATTTACGCACAATGCTGCTGGTCTGATTGCTTGTCGGTTCTTTCTGGGCATTTTTGAAACAGGCGTTGGGCCTTCGACTCCCTTGTTTTTGTCGTTTTGGTATCAGCGAAACGAACTGGCCAGTAGAGTAGCGGTTTATTTCGGATCGGCGACTGTGGCGGGTGCATTTGCCGGTGCTGTTGCCTACGGTATTTTGGCGACATTGGAAGGCGCGCATGGAGTGGCAGGATGGAGGTAAGTAGAGGGGAGAGGGGAGGGGGGGGGTTGTCGTTGTGATACCTACCTATGGATGGCTGACTTGCTTTTTAGGTGGTTATTCATTTGTGAGGCCCTCCCGACCATTGTGTTGGGCTTTTTGAGTTTTATCGTATTGCCTGATATACCAGAGACAGCTGGGCGCTGGCTCACACCCGATGAAAAAGAAGTGGCCATTCAAAGAACACGACGCAGTGGTAATACAGATGACAAAGCGTTTGATAAGAAGCAGTTGGTGGCTGCTCTGATGGATTACAAAGTATGGTTATCCGGTAAAGACATTTGCTTTTTCATATCGAAAGGAAAACGTCAGTGTAGCGCTCACTCAACTTGCATTCACTGGGGGGGTGTGTACACATAGTTGTTATCTACATTGGTTTGAATGTTGCTCTCGCTAGCTTTGCCGTGTTCTTACCTACGATTATCCGTGACATGGGTTTTAGTTCTCTCCATGCTCAGCTTTTATCCATTCCACCTTATGTCGTAGCGTGCAGCCTTGTATTTGTAAGTTTTTCATTTCATTCCGTAAGGTTCCCGAGAAGACAACGATGGATCACCTGCTGATCACTCGCTTTCATTTCCCTTGTTTTCAGCTTGTGTCATGGAATTCTGACCGAACCCTACAGCGTGGTTATCCTATCATGGGGGTGTGTGGTATTGGTATGTTGGGTTATATCTTTTTGCTGGCAAATGATCATGTTGGTTTGCGCTACACAGGGGCTGTTTTGGTGGCGTGCGGTGTTTACCCGATCATTCCGTTGACACTTTCTTGGGTTTCCAACAACCAGTTGGGCCATACCAAACGCGGAGTGGCTATTGCTATGACAAGCATGATTGCGCAATGCTTTAGTATGTTGGGAACGCAAATTTACCGTACTGAAGATGCGCCACGTTATATCAAAGGCCATGCCATATGCCTTGTGTTTTTAGGCATAGCCGCTTGTTCAGCAGCCTTGTTGAGGTCTCTGTTAGCACGGGAGAATAGGAAACGAGATGAAGCGTATGGCGTCGTGGATGAGAGCGATATCAACTATGGTGAAATGATGACGGGAGCTCACTTGGATGGCCTTTATGATAAACATCCTCAATTCAGATACGCTTTGTGATAAATTGCATGTCATACCAAGAGATAGATATTCATCTATTATTGATTTTCTTTGTTTCCCACATTTTCTACAGAACATGAAATGAAATAGATGACTACTGACTCACTTTATGAACACTTTTATTAATTTATCCAATGAAGGGAATGATGCATTTTGCACCAAAGCATAGACGCGTCTTGACAGCTGCTGTTTTGCTGCTCTTTTGAAATAAACTATATCATTTGTTTCTGAACATTTGCAACCCAACCGCGGGAGTGTGCGTACCTGAACTTTAGATGAACATCAAAAAGGTCTTTCCTGTAAGGAACCATCTGAAACAAAGTAAAAAGAAAAATATAAAAATACACATACGATTGTCCGAATCAACCGAGGCGACACACCAATCGAAAGTCATAGGGATAAATGGATTTACAGTACAATGAAAAAAAGCACAATACAACATAGTGATTGTCTGTCGATAAGGCTTACTTCAGCCTGCTTGTACCTGTCCTTTGCTTTTTTTTTTTTTTTTTGAGAGAGAGAGAGAGAAGTCAAGAAGGCGTTGCGGAATCCATATAAAGGACGCGACGTAACACACTGACCTAATTTGGCCATTAAATTGAATGTTTTACACAAAGTGTTTGGTTTTTTATTGTGACAAACGCGCAATGAACATTTTTTTGTTAACTGAGTGTTTGATGACCAAAAAAAGTATAAAGCAGGTGTATAGAGTATCAAAAAAAGTTGCTGTATATATGTATGTATGTATGTATGTATGTATGTATGTATGTGTGTGTGTGTGTGTGTGTATATATGCATGTATATCGATAAGAAAGTAGAAAAATACAAAAATACAAAAATGAGGGCAATTAACAAAAAAAAAAAAAAAAAAAAAAAAAAGTAAAAACAAAAAAGTAAAGCATTAGGAAGGCGTAGTAAAGATGTGGAAATGGATCAAGTCAAGAACGCGCGAGAACTGACTTATAAATAATCGGATAAACATATGTGTAATGTATAAAAAAAGACGAGGAAATGGGAGGCCCTATTTAACCGGTGTCATGTAGTTGCCTGGAACAAGACCGCGTCTCTTTTTGACTGTATTCGAAGGATCCACAAGTTCAGCATACCACCAGCCATCCGGTTGCTTATTGATGATTGCCAAAGTATCGTTTGCTTTAAAGGTGAGTTCAGAAGGAATCTAATGAGAGAATGAAAGAGGGTAGGATGAGACATGAGCACATCTCTCTCATTGTGTTTGTCAATAGTAATACCTGTGCATTGTAACTCCATAACGCTCTACAAAACTCCAATACTGGAGCGCCATCTATTAAGCGATCTGGACGTGCTGATGGTTTCTGTTTGGCAGATACATCTCGTGGGCGTTGTTGTTGTTGTTGTTGTTGTTGTTGAGTTGAATGCTTTTGTGGTGGAGGATGAATCTGTTGCTGTTGTTGAGTTTGAAGTTTTTGTTGTTGTTGTTGTTGTTGTTGTGGTATTACTATTTCGAAAGGTTTGTTAGAGGTAGCATGAGGCATAGTAACAGATTGATTTCTAGGTGGTTCAGACGATGCTTTCAGAGTTTGTTGTTGTACGTGAGGCCTTGTCCTTGGCATTGGCTGGTGTTTGAGTGGGGTAGATGCTGTTGATCCATGGAGTGATGGTGTTGAAGGCATGTGAATGGAGCCTTGAGGTGGAGGCTGACCGTTTGAAGGATGCAATGGATGTTGCCCGCTTGTGGGTTGTGCTTGCTGCTGTGCTTTCTGCAACTTGGGTGGCTGAACCTTGCCATCCAGCAGGACCTTTGCAACCCCTTCTTTCCTTGGTTCTCGTTCGTTATGAGCGGTACCTTCAATCACCCGTTGCAGATGTTCAAAGGCTGAATGGGCATTGGCTGATTTTGATGGATCTAAATGAGCATAGCCAGGACTAGGCACATATTTCTCAGCTGCAAAGCCTTGTAATTGGGCAGGCGTCGGCTTATTTCCGGCTTCAACGGAATTCTCTGATTTGCCAAGTGAGATACTGTCGGTAGAAGACGTGGGTGAAGTAAGAGGTGAAAGGTGGAAGAGCGGATTGGGGACAGGTTTAAACTTTTCATTGTTCAGGTACTCTGGAGAGATCTTCTTTTGGAATTCCTCAATGAGTTTTTTATCTTTTTTGTCCTTTTTACCTCCAGCGTTTTTCTTGTCCTTCTTCACCTCCTTACTGTTCTTTTTGTCACCGCCTCCACCTTTGGCCTTTTTGCCATCGTCCTTCTTGACGTCCTCATTTTTCATCTTTTCTAGTTTTTGAATATCCGGCATGAGCTTTTAATGGAAACAGTAAGTAAACAGAAGATTAAAAAAAAGATAAGGGAAAAGAAAGGCAGAAAGAAAAAGGAAAAAAAAAAAAAAAAAAAGGGAAAGGTTTTAAAAAAATAGAGTCAATTAGAACACGTAGACAGAAACAGGTTTATAAAAATATAAATACAGATGATAAAAAGGCTGATTGATAACAATGCATGCCCTCATTTCAAGCGCAGACAGTGAGGTCAGTCAGTTACCGGTGGCAGGCTGGCTTAACATCCAATCTTGATTAAACAAAAGCAAAATCACATCCTCTTTAATGACACATGTTGATTTTCTTTTTTTTCTTTTTTTTTTTAAAAAAAAAAAATGGAATGATAGAGGAAATATTATAAGCTAGAAAAATGAAGAAAAAAAGAGTAATATACGTGTATTTATACTTTAAAAAATTGATATGTGTTGTTTTGATTTTTGTTTGGTAAAAGAAAAAAAAAAAAAAAAAGCGAGATAGGATGACAGAGGAAAAAAGAAAAGAATTCCTCTCAAAAGGGGAGGGGAAAAGGGAGATTCAAAAGTCAAGACGCCATGGTTTCCTATGAGTGGCCTACAATTTAATTCATAGGTGTGTCTTCACTATTGTTCATGTAACTATCCATATCAGCATCTAACTGATCTTCACTGGGCTTGGGACGGTTATCTCTTCTACGAGGACCACCACGACCACGAGTATTACCACCACGAAGATTTGTACGTCTACCAGTGTTGTTGTTGTTGTTGTTGTTGTTGAGACTAACGGGAGCAGAGGCAACGACGTTGGCGAATGTAATACGCATGGGTCGACCTAATGGCAAGGATATAAAACAGTGAGTTGGCTGTTGTCGTGAAGCTTTTTAACTAGAAAAGAATCACATACCATCTAATTCCACGTTATTGTATGTATTACGAGCTCTTTCAGCATCTTTACCATGAACAAACACGACATCAGCAACACCAGAAGATTTACCGTTGGGGGCTATATGGAGGAAGGCACGTTTCAAAGGACCAATTTGACCAAAAAGATCCTATAAAAGAAAATAGCCATGCTTAGAAACCGGGCCAGCACTGGAAAAAAAAAAAAAAGAAAAAAAAAAAAAAAAACGACAGAAAAGTATACTTACATAAAGGTCCTTTTCAGTCACGTTAAAATGCAGATTTGCGACGGTTAAAGTGTTGTTGCTGGAACGAGTGGTTGTTGCTGGTCTGACGTTTCTATTGGAAAGTGTGTTGTTGCGCATAGGTCTGGCTCCATTGTAAGGCTTTTTTGAAGAAGCAAACAAAAGGATACAGTAAAGAGAGAGAGTGTTTGTTGATTAGGAAAATGTTGTTCTAAGCAAACCCATTTTGACATGTAAAAAAAACAAAAAAAAACCAAAAAAAACCAAAAAAAAAAGGGCGAAGGGGAACAAAGGGAATATTTGAAATTGTGTGTGAGGTTAAAAAGAGAAAGAGACGTCATTAAAGACATTCCCCTTTGAACACAACCTGATTTCTGTTGAAAGTGAAAAGAAGGTGAATAAAAGAAGAGGAAAGCAGTCAAAGTTGATTTTTTTTTTTTCTTCGTAATGCAGATATCTTCAGCCGTTCCATCTCCAAAAAAGAAACAAGTAGTCAAATTGTTTGCTGTCATCCTTGTCATAGAGATTGAAAGCATCATCATCATCCAACTCTAATATCAACCGACCATTTTACCAATACCACCCTCTCTTTCTTACTTTCTTTCAACGTTTCTTTCTTTTCGCTGTCGTCATCAATTCAGGTGTGCGTATATGTCTCTTTTGCGTACGTGTGCGTAAGTGTGTGTGTGTATATAGATGTCTCTGTGTATGCGGTACATATATAAGTGTATGTGTGTGTGAAAAAAGTGCAAACAATAGAAATAAAACAAGTGTTTGTAAACCCCCTAGCAAATTTAGCAAGTAGCAAACACACTTATTTTTATCCTATTGCTACACTTTTTTGATTCCAACTGGGGCAACTATTCCGACAGCACCCATTTCCTTTTTTTTTACAAAGAAAAAAAAAAAAGGAGACGCCTCTTCAGATTGTTGTGGAGTGAATGTGTATAGGATGTGTAATGACAATGATATGAAGAGAGAGAGAGAGAGAGAGAGAGAGAGAGAGAGAATGTTGATTAACATACCGAAGAGCGAGCACCAGAGCGACCTTTGCCGGCACGATTGGAGCTTCCTGCTTTACGACGAAGATCATTGTTGGGACGACGTTGCTTGCGATTTTGAGAGATGACATCGTCAAGGGCCATATCAAGAACACCAGAACTCATTTTTGTATGCTGTATATTTTGTTGATGGTTGAGAAACAAAAAAAAAGTAGAATAGACGCTTTGTTGAGACAGAAGCGGAAAAGTTGCTGTTTTTCGGTAGTAAACAACAAAAAAGTAAAAAAGAAGAAAAATAGAAAAATCAGGCTTTCTTTTCTCTCAATAAACCTTTTTTTTTTGAGCGAGAATGAAATAAAAAAAAAATTTTCCAATAAAAGTTTGTCCTTTCTGTAATACGTCACCCCTCACTAACGAGTTGTCCTACGCTTTTTTTAAATGAACCAATCAGAATTGATGGATTAAAGCGTTGTACTTGTTATACGCATAAGGTAAGATAACCGTACTGATTTTGTTTATTTGTTAAACACGTCATTCACTCATTCACTCATGCACTATCATACTCATTATTTAGTCGGTTTTCTCTTTGTGCTTCGTATCTTGATATCCTGTATTCGCATCCCAGTTACTAATTGTAAAATCATCCATGGGACCGTGTTCTGGTTTGAGAGGAGAATGATCGTCTGGTATCGCATAACTTTTTCGTGTGTGTTCTATCGCATCGTTACGCTTATCATTCAACGTCTTTGCATATTCCTCCCAAGATACATCGTTAGAAGCTGTATGAGGCGGTGTCACGATGCTAGGTTCTTGGTCTACCAAATTGGGCACTTTATCTAGATTATCGAGCACTTTCTTTCCAGGATCCATAGTTTCGATCTTTGACTTTTTTTTTTTTTGATAATGAAAGAGAGAAAAAAAAAAGAAAAGCGTAGATAATGCTTCTTTACACTTTAAACGTGGAGAGATAGGCAAGCAGTACTTTCTTGTCCAATCAAAAACTCAAACAAAAGTTTTTTCAGACTGATGAGCAAACAACTCTATTCATCAAAAGTCAAAATACTTTTCAACAAACTTGGCACTCATTGAACTCACTGTTTAGCAAACGTTTTATAGGTCAATGCATTCATCATTGATCATCTATAAGGGAGAGGGTGTTGTGTGGTGAGGAGCAGAGAATGCTTCCTCATTCTATTAAAAAAAAAAAAAAAAAAAAAAACCAAATAAAAAACCCAAGTATTATAGAGTCCAAAGGTTTAGTGAAGTCATGATTCGTTCATACAGATGACCCAAGATGAGAATGTCCCCCGCTATATCATTTACAAGAGTGAAAAAAAAAAAGACACTACGGATAACTTGTTAGAGCTCATAACCCTCTACTTTGAACAATTCACCGTATTCAAAATAACGTCTCATCAACTTTTGAACAGGCTTTGGAAGATTCATGGACATCAAGATATTCTGCATTTTTGATAATCCAGCTTTTTCAATGAGCATATTCAAGTTACGAGCAATCTCTGTAGGATACTATCAAACAACAACAAGTTAAAAAGAATGAAACATCTCTCCTCAGTCGTTGGATGACGTTCACTCACGAGTGCTTACCACAATTTCGTGATACCACCTTTCATGATACACGGTAAGTTTCACAGCTGCTAAGAGTGATTTCTGAGTGTTTCCTTCCTTGGCATAGATTTGAAGTAACTTCATCCATGCTTTAGCGGAGAATTTCCAATCTAAACATGCTTCATAGGCCTCTTTGGCTTCTTTCTCATGCCATAATCGTGATGCTAAATCGCCCAAATGCTCAAATTCCGCGCCTGTCTTACGATACGTCCGCTTCTGCGCTTGACTATGGGCTACCTCTGCTCTCCAATACGTATACACTCTCAAATCTTCATAGAGTACCATGAACAAATTATCTAGCCAACGTTCGCATAATCGTTTGTTGCCAAATATAATCGTCACTTCAGATGACTGTTCTTGTTGTTGTTCTTGTTGTTGTTGTTGTTGTTGTTGTTGTTGATGATGATGCTCTGAACCTTTATCCTGGCTTGCCTCTTCAGCCGCTTGTTCAGGACGTTCGACATGAGCATCCGCAAGAGAAGACATGGTGCTCTCGCTCGCCTCTTTTTCCCGACTGGAAAGGGTCCTATGTTTTACCTTTTCGTCAAGCTCCTCTTTCGTACTGTCTTTCGCAGCTTTGTGTTTACGATATTCCTCTTCCATCACAAATACTTCGGATCGATATCGAAGTAGCTCATCCCAAGGGAGGGCCTCTGCGAGTCGTGTCAATAAGGAATAAGCTTTCACAAATGTGCCGTGTAGTGCTGGTGCTGGAAGTCGCGAAAGTGTAGAGTTCACCTAATACAAGAAGCATGGGGATTCGGTTCATTCCTCAAATCATCTGTATAATTTGGGGAATGAAACATGGGGGTAAAGGGGGAGGGCGGGGGGGGGGCGGAAGGAACTTACTTCGGATTCTGCTGGAGACATGTCTTCATCTAGTATACCAGAATGGATGATATCAGGCTTTATAGGCAGATGAGTTTTCATGGGTGCAGGCATACGATGCATATCCCTTTCATTGTAGGTGAACATTGGGCAAGAGTTCAAAGTTAATAAAGCCTATATGGATCATTGTAGTTGATTTCTAATGAGTAAAAAAAGACCCATCCCTATTTCCCACATAGACTCAACCCATATTCTACACTCACATTTTTATAATCCTTCAAATCAATATAAACTATTGATTTTTTTTTTTATTCAAAACCCCATCATGAGTTATGCTGGTAATCCCGCAGGTTTGCTTTTTGTTTCTTGCTTATCAAAAATGCCTTCATGTACGTACCTTCGGTCAATTTAGCCCAGGTCAGATATTCAGATGGCGTTGTGTTGACTGCGTATTTTGCCAATGTCAATGCTATATCGTATTTGCCCTAATCATACCGTGTTACAAAAATAATAAAAAGCCAATCTATGTGAGTTTCCCTCTAGCACTACCCTTGACTCCCTCTTTATGTACAATGGACGCACCCCTTTGCTCTTTCTTTTACCTTGTCCCTCAAAAAGTCAATTTGTGCATGTAGCAATGGATAGCTCATGGGACACTGCTTCAATCCATCATGCAACACCCTGACTGCTTTGATTTCCTCATGTTGCCCAAGATAAGCTCTGGCAAGCAACGCTCCTACTTCAGGATCCTGCGTATATAATCTCTGAAACATGTCAATCGCTGGAGAGAATCGAGAGCTATCACTAAAATACTTCATCACACCGTCTGTTAAATGATTGTGGACAGCTGTAGCCACCTGAATTTCGGGTCGACTGCCTAGTCGCCATCCGTTCCAGAATAAGGCTTCCACTGCTTCCAAAAACTTTTCCTCTGCTGCGAGAGTGTTGATGGGATCTACTTTTCGATAGCCTGCCAACCGATAGTAAGTATCGTCAGAATAGAGAATAGCTCTTAGAATAGCTGACACATAGGTTTCCTGCCATATGTCACTCGTAGCTTCGTGTCTAGCTTAAAATAGTCCTTAGAGATGCTTTCTCTTTTTCTTGTTTTTCGTTTTAAAAGGGGGTCATAGAAAGGGTGTAAATACCTCTCTCCACGCACGTCGACATAGTAACTTTCCACACCTCCCGGAATCTTTACTTCCACTCGAACATCCACTTTAGCAAATGCATTGAAGCAGCTATGGATAGTCATCAGTTGAATCATCTTTCTCTCGCTCTCTCTCTCTCTTTCTCTAAAGATAGACAAGTTTCTGCTTACCAATAGATGCCGGATCGAATGCGCCAAGCATTTGATTTTGTAAACCATTTTTGTGTTTCATCCTAAAAGAGAAGCGTATCTCCTTCAGCTTATGTCCCTCTTTGTTGATTATTCTGACAAGCAATAGCAGAAAGAACGTATCATCTTACCATGGAATAGGTCAGCGAGTTTAAATAGACAGCTAAGGACGCCGACGAAGAAGCATCCACGCCGGAGATATAATGATAACTGCCAATCTATAATCCTGTTAGCTCTTCTAATGCTTCCTTCCCTCTTCCCATCCACAAAACAAACTGATTCTTTTGCTCTTTTTACAGTACTTCTTTCACTCCAGGTTTGGCATTGGCTTTTATAATGTGACAGAGATCCGGCGGGCCCAATTCACGAAATGTGCCTGAGACAAAATCGTTAGGGTTTCTGTTTTATTCAGCGGGGTAAAAATAGCAACGAATTCATTCGAATAGAAAAAAAAGTAAGATCCCGTTACCTAATGCATTGGTACGGGCAATGATGGATTCGCCAAGCTCAGTCTCAAAAAACTCTGGAATGTCTTTCAAAGTGTCGGCCATTCCCTTCTTTTGTTTTGATATTTGATCAAGTAAAAGAAAAAACTAGAAGAAAATACAAAATGCTTTAATTCATTTAGACTTCTTTCTCAGCTTGAATGGAAAAATGGACGTTCGGTGTCGTACCATCTTCAAAGAGTAACATTCTAGATCCTCCACAAGTGACGAGTTATTACTGACAATGAGCTATCAACAACCCAAATTGTTCAGTAAAAGCTTGAGATCCTTGTGAAAAAGCAATGATGAGCTATTTGAATAGATGAAATCAGTTTAAATAAACACAAGAGCGCATAGACGGATTGCAACATGTATCTTTTGTGCTTCAAGCAAAACCACATAGAATGGTTATCCCTATTTCTTACACAAGTGCATGACTCGATCCATTCTCTGACAAGACTTGTTCTATGCTAAACCAGCCGTGTTGTTTGTTACTTTTCTTGTTCATCGGGCTTTTCACGTGCAAATCGAATACTTCAGTAACTATACCTCATCATGTCATCACAGTCACGTAGTCAACTTGTCCCTATTTAGTTTAACTTATTCACTGGTTGTCTATACTAGAGTAACAAAAAACCGATCACTAACATAAAAGCAGTTTTCAGATCAATGATTAAAAAACACAAACAACATAAAGTTTTTCCAAAACGACGTAACTTCCGTTTAAATCGTTACACCATTCTTGTTTCGCTCTTTGAATCTCAGACAAGTAACGCAAACGCATAAAAACAAAAAAAAAAAAAAATAAAATAAAAAAACGACATGAAAGATATACGCAGCATTCTCTCTCCTTTTTCTTCCTCTTGAATAAAACAACGAAAAACGGCTAAAAAGGAGCTGCGATACTTTTTCTAATACGCAACGACCTATCGTTTGAACATAACAAGAGCATCAACGTGTTTGCTATGGAAGAGCTAGGGTTTTCTAGCAGCAGCAACAACAACAACAGCAACAACAACAACAACAACAGATTGACTCTCCAAAGCAATGCCCCTTTTCCATGCTTTTGGATCTTTAAATTCCTATGCGAAGAGGAGGAACCTTTACCTGGTTCACCAGCACAAACCTCAAAATCACCAACAGGTTTTCAAACACAGCTTATTTTATGTACAAGTGTAGGATTGTTATGTTTTCTTCTCTTCTGTTTCTTGCGTGTGAGGTAAAAAAAGCAAAGCAAATCAGAGCCTGTTCGTTTTATAATTTTTGCCCTTAAGACAGATAACTGAGCATCATTTGATATTTGACAGATGGAGTGCTATTTACTCGCCTCGGTTAAGGATGAGAAAGTAAGGTCTCCCACAACCAAAGCGAAACATCCAAAGCTCTTAACCTCTGCCTTTTTCATTTCAAATAGACATGCACCCAACCGATTACCTACATCCTTCTTTGGTTGGATTATACCCCTTCTGAAAACACCCAATTCGGTAGTGATGGAAAAAGTAGGACTTGACGCGGTTGTGGTAAAGTAGATAAACCCCTCCCCCCCCCCTTTCACAAAGCTTTATTGATCCTTGATGCAACTTTACTCATCTGTGCAGTATAAACGATTAGATGTTGCAATTTTTATTGATGAGTGTCAAGCTGTTTAGTTTTTGTGGTTTTTTTGGTACCGTTGTATTATATCCTATCAGTAAGATGGGCGGTGATATTGCCAACGGAACTTATCCTGAAACCCCTTCTCTGCCACCACCGTCAAGCAACGGTACACAACAACAGCTAGGAGTCCTTCGTCAGTTCGCACTCCAACACGAACACTTTTTTGCCAGCCTCTCTACGACGACTAATGATAACAGCAGCAATAGTAGTTACCTGTCCTATTCCAATTCGTTTTTGTGGGTCTACTTGTTCTTCACCTACCTGTTCGTATTTGCTACCTTCTACTTTACCTTTTTGAATTATCGAGATTATGTGCGCATTCGACGCGAATTCCTGTTAAGGAAAGCAAAGACAGTCTCTGCCCGGACACTGCTCGTCACAGGTATTCCACCTCCATTGCGACACGATCGAAAACTAGCTGAATATTTCGAAAAGTTGGGCATTGGCGTCGTGGAATCGGTTCATACCATTCGTCATGTCGGTCGTTTATTGGAATACATTAAAGAGAGAGCACAGTATTTACGATCGTTAGAGACGGCTTATACAAACTATTTGGGCAATCCTTGTGACGATCCCCATTACGATCCAGACGATTTTCTATCCGCTACAGAAGACAATCCGCATCAAGCCATGCTATTACACGATACAGCTTCAATGCATTCCTCTTCGTCAGCTTCTTCACAACACCTGTTACCGACCCATCAACAGTCTCGACAACGGCCGATGATTCGACAAGGATATCTCTGCAGTGGACCCAAGATCGATGCGATTGATTATTATACACAAAGGTTCAAACGAGCCGATACCATCGTCCTTGATGGTCGTAAGAGGGGCTATTATACACCCACAAGCGTAGGCTTTGTTACTTTTGAAGAAACCATGAGTGCCGTAAGTAGACAGACACTATCTACAATTGTCTGTAGAGATCTACGTTAAACCTGTTTTTCCTGTTCTTGCTAGTATATTGCTTCTCAGGTTCTCATTGATTCCACACCCTTTCGTTTACGTGCACAATTGGCTCCCGAGCCCAGAGACGTCTTGTGGGAAAATATATCGATGCACGGAAGAGAGAGAGTGATTCGCAGAGCACTGGTTCTGTTTATTTTACTCTTCCTTGTCTTTTCTTGGTCTATTCCTTGTAGCTTTTTGTCAGCCCTCACTTCGCAAAAATCATTGAAAGCCTACTTTCCCTGGTTGCTGGATTTGGCAGAGAAAAACAAGATTTTGAAGCAAATTGTCGCTGGTTTTATTCCAACGTTGGGTGTTGTGATCTTTTTTTCTATTCTGCCCATGGTATTCAACAGTAAAGTACTGACTTTGTTTGTTTTTTTCTCAACTGTACACCATCATTAAAACAATTTCTATGCGCGGAATAGGTTTGAGTGTCATTGAAGGCTTCACAACGAGAAGTGAAGCTGAAGAATCATGCTTTGCCAAGCAGTTTTTTTTTCTCTTTGCCAACGTATTATTCTTCATCACTGTGGCAAGCACATTGTTCAAATCGCAAAAGGATATCTTTGAAGATCCCACAAAAATCGCCAACATTTTCGCCTCCAAACTCCCTGAAGTCGCGCCATTTTACATCAATTATACAGTGCTGCAAGGCATCATGTTATGTCCTATTCAGTTACTACAAATAGGTCCTATTATTGTCCAGCAATTTTATCGTTGGTTCCTGTGCAAAACGCCTCGAGATTATGCAGAAGTGTTTGCACCTCGTTTGTATAATTTTGGTTGGGGATATCCTGTGCCTGTCTTTATGTTTGTCGTTATTCTTGTCTACTCGACCATCTCCCCTTTGATCCTTGTCTTTGGGGTGATCTATTTCGCCATGTCTTATTTGGTTTGTAAATACCAATTACTGTACGGTAAGTGGGCTCCATCATCCTGTGTAAGATCAACCAAGAAGCTTGTATTCAATGAACAGTCCCTTCCATACATTTAGTTTATTTTCATTCTTACGAAGTGGCAGGCAGAATGTGGCCATTGGTATTTTCGCGTATCATCATTGCTTTATTGATCTTTGAATTAACATCCGCTGGTTTGTTCATCTTGAACAAATCTTATCCTTTGTCCGCTCTGTGCGTCCCGCTTATCGTACTAACGGTGGCCTACAAGTTCATGATGGATAAAGCTTATCAAAGAAGCACCCAATTTCTACCTCTCAAATTGTTATCGGAAAAATTAGGTCCTATGACCACTGTCGCGTCACAACCCTCTTTGAATCAAGCCATTTTGCAAGACCCATCATCACCACCACCACCACCACCGCAAGAAAGAGAACATCTGAAGGAGGACGATGACGAGGAGGAGGAGGAGGAGGAAGAGGAAGAGGAAAGAGAAGAAGCAGTAAAAGATGGAAGAAGTAGTAGTCCTTCGACTGTTGTATATGACGACGCTGCTAATGGTAATCTTCATCCATTAATAAATGCAAAGAAAGAACAGCTGCGACAATCCATTCTTGACATTAAAGAAGCAAATGTAGAAGAACAAGAAGAAAGTACAAAGCCAACTGCATCTGCAACAGATCGAGTCATAGCCGATTGCACTACAGTGATTGAAAATGAACAACAACAACAACAGCAACAACAACAACAACAGCAACGACAACGACGACGACGTACGGTTTTAGATGAGGATGATTATGTAGCCGAGCCTAGACGACATACAGACTTTAGAGAACCTCCCATGACTATTTTGACCGGTATTCTAAATACCGGCATGAAGCAATATGGGCATCCTGCCCTTTTAGGTGTTTTGCCTCAGCTCTGGTTACCTGTGAAAGCAGGTTACCATAAGCATCATCAGCATCATTTGGATATAAATGGAAGAGACATGAGTCGTAGTCACGGCTCTTCTGCTGCCTCTTTTACTTCGTCCTCTTCAGGTTCAGCGGCTTCTCCTCCTTTCTATAAAAGGCGGCAATTAGCTCAACAACAACTGCAGCAGCAACAACATCAAAGAGAGGGTAAGTAGTATTTGAGTCAAATGCATATACTTGCTCATTCAATGTTTACCTTATCCTACTATTATCTACAGCGTTAGATTCGAACGAAAACCAGCCTCTGTTAAGTCAACAATCCGTTAAACCCAATACCGTACATGATAATACCAAGGTGAATAGTAAGAGAAAAAGTTTGGGTTATCCTATTTCGGATGAAGGTCATGAAGAAGAACAGGATAATACTCGAACATACTATCATCACCCTGAAAGAAGGCTGTCGAGGCTGCTAAGTAGAAGCTATGGAGCCACTTCAAATATACCAAACGCTGGTACTGCTGCATCTCCAAAATAATAAAATAGGTACTAGGACTATCTCTGTATCAAAATGTCCAACGATACGATACGATATGTTATGTTATACTATACTATATTATGTTGTATTATCCTATGATAGTGTACTTTTTTACAATATACCCTGATTACACATACGCATACATGCATGGTTTATTAATCTGGAATCAAAAATAAGGAGTTTCATGTTTACACAGTGCTTTTAACAGGCATTGTTTGCCACAAACTCAAATGAACGTCAAAGGGTAATGTCAAATCCAAATGGCACATTTCACTTGGGAACATTTACATTTGTAACGCGAGTCTTTTGGTCCTGATTATTTGTGCTCGACAAAAGTATCTCACACTTCCCGTGAGTTCTAAATAATACACCGAATGCACACGACTATCTTTGTATCGAGGCTATTGACCTAACCTGTTCCCACTCAAACAAATGTTGTTAATCAACCGACATCCGTCTTAATTGGTGGTAGATTGCAATGCCAATACACGGCTCAAACATAAGCTTTCAATGGTTGTAAAAATACACTTATAAGACGATTTTGAGGTATTCCTAAAGAAAGTCTATGCTGGAGAATGCCGTCCGTTCAACCAGTCCTTTTGAATTCAAACGTGCGTTTCTGCACAATTTCTCAAAGGCTGAAAAGGTCCAGTGTAGATGATGTCTGCCGATTTTTCGTACGAGTTTTCACTGTTATACTTGACAATGATACATGACAAATACGGATAACATTTTAAAGTGTGTACGAGCAGCAAAATCGTATTTACTAAAATGCGCGCCTAATGTGTTCAATGTGCTTGATCATCCTGAAAATTACGAAGCTTGATTTTTGATTGGCTGTGATATTGATTGTTTGGAAGCACTGTAAAGTGTACATAAAAACTGTTGAAAACGTTGTTCCCTGTCCCCCGCGCGCCTTGCTTCAGCTTCTCCTTGAATTTTTCAAAATGAAAAGCAAGAGCAATTTTTCTAATTTTTGGGTAATGATGTGCAACTGTTTTATATCGATGTTTCCCCTTTCCCTTTAATACGCGTATTCTTCTTGTTGTTCTTCTTTTTTTGCGTACATATATGGCCCCTTAATGTTGAAATTACTGAAGGGAGATATAAACATATGAATGGCCCTTATTGGGTTTTTTTTTTTTTTTTTTATTTCTTACTGTAAAGCTTCCAATCTTTGTTTGTGTTTCTTCCTTTCTCTTGCATTCTGCTCTCTTTCCTCTTTCTTTTGTTATTTTGGATACGTTCCGACATTTACTTAAATTATTCACTTTTTCCTACATAGCCCACCACTTCATCTTATACATAACAAGAAAAAAAAAAAAAAATTAAAGAAAAAGTACTCTTCAAATCTATATTTATCTGTCCTCTCTCCCCTGGATATCATATAATAGCGCTCCCCCTACTTTAATTTTTTATATTGTGTTGACATACACTCACATCTTTTGAAGCTTTACTATTATGGCTTATTATTCAGAGAAACTAAAAGAAATTAACGAAGAAGAAAGCGTCAACAGCAATCATAGCGATAATTATCCGCAGGATGATGGCTTCATGGCAACAGCAGAAGACGAAGATAGTGAAGATGACGATTTATTGATAGAAGACGCCTCATCCATGTCTTCTTCGCCTAGTATCCCTGATGAAAATATCAATTTTGATCTCGTCTATGCTCTACATACTTTTGTAGCTACTGTAGACGGACAAGCATCTGTTGTCAAAGGAGATGCTTTGATTTTAATGGAAGATACCAATATATATTGGTGGTTAGTAGAAGTTTTGAAAACACGAGAAGTAGGTTATATTCCTGCCGAAAATATCGAGGTAAGCTCATCCACAGTGTCGCCATAGTTTCTGTATAGAACCCTTGGCTCACTCTTTTCATTGGACGGTTCATCATAGACACCTTATGAACGGTTGGCTCGATTAAATAAACATCGAAATGTTGAAATTACATCACCCTCAATTCATGATACGGCTGCACATGTCACTCCTGTTTCTCATAATCCTTCAACTATGACACGTAGAGTCACTGTAAGTGATGAATCGAAAATATTTACTTACGAAGTGGAATCCGAAATTGACGAAGATGCAGAAGATGAGGATGAAGAGGTATATGACGACAATCATTATAACAAAGACGAGGAAGAAATAGATGCAGTGCATCAAAGTCAGCAACAAGAGAATAGAGATGATTCTACGTCAACAATGGAAGAGGAAATATATCTACAGCAACAACAACGTACTACTAATGCATCCTACAACAACAACAGCCCATATCAACAGCAACACTACCAGCAATATGATTATCATGAGATGATGATGGATACTGTAGAAGAAGAGGAAGAGGTTGTCGTCTCAGACGGACTACAACCACAACAGTACTATCAACAAACGTCTTCATTACCAAATGATGCTCATCATGGACAGTGGGAGTCCTCTACTGAGAATGCTTATGATCATCATCAACAGCAGCAGCAACCCATAAGAAAGTCAACTTCCGCTTCCTCTTTATCTGCAGCAACAGCAGACGACGAAAACAAAAGGATGGATTTAAGAGTATTTGCGGGTAATATTGGCCAGGGGCCTTTGTTTCATACGTTTACAATTGCCATGTCAACCACTGCTGAAGAATTACTGGAGATTGCAGCTAATAAATTTGGTGTAATGAATGAGGAAGATACAGAAGACACAACCATTGAATTCTACATAGCTGTACAAGGCATGGATGGAGGTAATATAAAAGATAAACAAAAACAAAAGAGCTATGACAATTATTGCGTCTATGCCGGAAAATCGCTTTTAAACGTAAATTTTCGTTAGACGAATATATTCTAGCCGCTCAAGATAAACCTTTATCCATCTTCAAAACATTAACCGATTCTTTAACGACACCAATGCCTTCCACTACTCATATTCGTCGCATATCTCAGCAATCCTTATCTTCTGTTCAATCACGCAATAAAGGACGGCCAAGATCAAGCAGTTTTAGCAATTATGAGCAGACTTCATTTGATGAAGACTCTGTCATCCGCTTCTATCTACATCGTCGAATTAAACGTGCCCACGAACGAGAAGGCCTGCTCTATATCAAAGTATCTCTCTACCCAGATGATAATACTGTCACGTCTACTTACACCATGTCAGAAGAAGCTGCAGCCTATATACAAAATCCAATGATCACTTCCATGTACAATTCTGATAAAAAGAAAAAGAAGAAGAAGAACAACAGCAGTAGTACGAGAAAACAACAAAAGCAGCAACAAAGTAATAGCGTGTCATCGTCAACAAGATCTGAAATTGATCGTATAGACAAAATTATATCTGTGCGTGAAGAGTATCCTATAGGAGTGGTGATCAACCTTGCTTTGGAGAAGTTTCATGTTCCTGATGCCGAAGCAGAAGATTATTATCCTGATACGAAAGAACATTTAAAAGCTTCAAGGCAACTTGCAAAATATAGAATGTCAGTACGGAGTAATACTGGCGGAGGACAAGGTAAAGAAAAGAATATTTGAGGGAGGTGGGAGCGGTAAGGAGGTGGTTGTGTGCGTATATCAGGAGAGTGTTGGTTGTTTTTTGGTTTTATTTTTGTTATATATAGTATATTTACTAAATATAACTTACAAAAATAGAGATCAACCTAAACCCTTATGAGCTTATGTCAAATGTGCTTCATCGGCAAAAATCCTATTCATCCCCTAACCAGACAGGTCCAATAACTAGTGATTTACTATTTGTCTTGCGCAAAGCTGGTTCTGTTTATTACCAGCAACTTCATCATCAGCAGCAACAAAAACAAAAAAATTCATCAAAAAGCAATGGTTCTACGACTTCAATGATGGCAGAAGAAGGCAGTCGAAGACCAAGCATCCTTGATATTTTAATGGATGCAACTCCTCGAATGGGCGAACGCCGTCCTAGTGCAATGAGTGATATTTTGTTGCAAGAAGCAGCTTCTTCTTCAGCACGTTCACTTTTATTGCAAACGGAGGAAAATAGTACAGCTAATAATAACAGGAGGCCATCCGGTTCTTCTTCGACATCTTCTGCAGCACAAGCAGCAGTAAATCATTTAATGGTTACTCAGGAACGCAAATCATCTCTAGTAAATCAGCTACTGCAGCATCAACAACAGCCGTCTTCTTCTTCCTCTTCTTCTTTCACATCTTTTTCTCCTTCTTCTCAACCAGCAGGAACAACAACAACAACAACAAAAAATTCTACTTTTGGTTTTACTCGAAGAACTTCTTCTGCGCAATCTTCATCCATCACCATAACTTCTTCAATTGAAGACACAGCTAACTATTATCATCACCCACCTACTTCACCATCAGACTTGGATATCATAGCTTCTGTAAGCAATTCATCGACCCTTATGCGACACATCAGCAATGATAATGAAAATAAAAAAAAGGAGAGTTTTAAGCAACAATTAAAAAGATTTGTAGGCTGGGGCTCCTCTTCCAATAAGACAAACAGTAATCATCAACATCTTCCAACGTTGATGACAACTGCTCGTCAACAGCAACAACTGCACTCTGCGTCTTCTTTGTCCCCTCCCTCGGATATGGCATTTGTATCCGCACCTTCTTCACCCTTACCGCCCACTATTAATATACCCCATGATAATAAAACACGTCAAGCAAGTTTTAGTCACCTCACAACATTAAGCACAATGCCTGCTGCTTCTCATATCATGTCTCGTAGACCTAGTGAGATTGCCGCCAACGCTATTAGTAATAGTAGTAACAGTACTCACACTGATCATTCGGCGGCAGCTATTGCAGCAGCTGTAGCAGTTAACTCAGCGAATGGAAACAGATTGTCTACTGTATCTTCTATGAGCTCTGCAACTACTACCACATCCTCGGTAACCTCAGAAGAAATTGCTCAAGCAAGAAGTAAAAGTTTGGAAGGCGTGGAAAATGATGATGATGACATGGACGAAATCGTCGGAACGAGCAATGAGACGAATTCTGCTACAAGTAATGAACCATTTACGCCCTTACCGACTAACGATTCCAGTATAACTACGAATAATGCACTTGTAGTCAAAGATAATACCGCTAATTCGGATTATACCATTTGGGCGAGTAGCCAACAGCAACAGGTATTGGATAGTAACGTAGAAGAAAGTCAAGCGCCTATTCCACCTAGCAAATCGCCCTCAGTCATAAGCTCATCTAATACTGCAGTCAACTCTTCCATTGTGACAAAGGCCTTACCACCTGTAACTCCTGCTAAAAATCCCCTTAGAAATAACAATAATCAGTCCGCTTCGACTATAATATCCACTACTTCTATTACTACAAATAGTCCTGGTGCTGCAGCCCTGGATTCTTCCTCTCAATCCCTTGCATCTACTGTGGCTACTGACACAACTGCTGCTGTCACTGCAAGAAGTAAACGTGGCTCTTCGAATGCAAATGAATATGATGAGTTATATTTACTGGTAGCTCATGGTGTTGACTTCTTGACTTCGAAAGAGCAGAGTAATTGGGAAGAGGATAACGGATACGATTTTCACCCTTGCAATAGACCTCCAAGCTCCTTCTCTGTCCATCAGCAACAACAGCAACAACAACAACCAGAGCAGAAATGTACTGTTAGAGATAAAGCAAGTGCTGCTAAATCATTATTACTCGCTTCTGCACCTTCTGAAGCACATCAACAGCAGTTACAACAGCAGTTACAACAACAGCAGCAACGGCAAGATGAGCAACAACAGGAAACAAATACACCTATTTCTCCTCCTTTAACCCCTTCTTTATTACAACAACAGCATGAGGAAACGGATATTAGTGCTACAAATAAGACAAGTAATACGAATAGTAACGGTAGCGTACAGCAAAAAGAATCTCCTGATGCCTTGGCGAAACGAATTTTGGCTTCCAAGTCCGAAGCTCCAACCACACCATTGTCACAACAACAACCGCAACAGATGGGCATGGAAACTAATTCACAACAACCACAATCCCAACAAAAGCAACACGTATCACTTGATGATGAGGTAAGTGTTTGAATGCTGTCATCTTACACTTGCGTTCGTATTACTGATGATTCTCTTTTTTTGCAGGAATTACAACGCATTGTTGCTGCTCATATTGTGTTTTAAAGCAAATCAAAAACAAAAACAAAAAGTATATACTAGTTTCTTCCTGCTAACATTGAATAATAAAGCTATTAATATATATCATGTTTGAGTTGTGCTCATTTTGATTGTATTGCCCCTTCCAAATGCCTCTATATCACTATCGTTTTCGTCTTCTTCTATATCACTGAAGTCGTCCATTAGCGCACTTTGATATTCAGCTTCTCGTCTACCGCCAAACCTTCTTTTATTCTCTCTTCTCCGTTGAATCAGAAACTCTGTCAACGAAGAAATTCCGATACCCGCTGCTCCTCCTAGTAGATTAGCCATTATATCCTGTGCGTCAAAAGTGCGATACTAGTATAGGTTATATGTGTAAGTTCTAAATTCTTCTCTTTCCTGTCCTATATCGTTTTTACGGCTATTCTTTACCGGTAGTAAGCCTTGTAAAAACTCACTCCCAATAGCTAATATAAGGAATACACCAGTCGCCAATAAAATATTCCGTTTTATTGAAAGGTTCCATAAGAAGTATAAAAAGGTAGCTAAGATGAAAAACATGACAAAATGAAGAATCTTGTCATTTACGTTGTATAATTGAATTGGTGTAAATCCTAATACTCCCAATACAATAAAGAATAAGAAAAGCGCCACCAAGATCTTAAGCCTCATGTTGGGTAACGATTGGGATTATTATAGGTGGTAGAAGAAGCAATACGCTTTTGCGCAATTCAATTCAGCTGTTGCTTGTGCCTTAAAAATCCCCGAACACTGTCTTTCATGCGTTGAAAATATCACCTTTTCTTTTTGATCTTAATTCAAATTCTCCAACCTTTCTTGATCGATGACAATTTGACCAATTGTAAATCTTTTTTACCACGTTTGTGATATAATTATAAGTACAATATGGATGACGATGCCGACTTCACAAGCCGATTGAGTAGTTTCTCCATTTCAACAAGTGAGGAAAAATTGACTCAACAGTTAGATACCACACATATTACACCCACTTCAACTATGCCATCTATATTTGCTACAAATTCCTTGAACAATAATAATCTAGGATCATTACAACAACAACAGCAACAGCGAAATCATTTTCCCAATAACTCAACCAATGTTAATAGTACTCAAGTTGATAACGACAATAAATGGGATATTCAAAAACAATCGGAAGGGAATAACGAAGAGGAAGATGGCTGGGGAGATGCGCCTGCTGTAACTGCTGTTAATCAAGATACCCTTTTTGGCTTTAACTCTATAATGGAAACACCAGAGTTCGTCCGTAAAGCCCAATTGGCAAATACTACAACTTACGATAAAAACTGTTATGCTGCCCAGCATGCATTTCAACAATACAGAAATAAGCCTGTAAGCTTTACCTCTGCAGCGGCAGAAATTCTTGGCAAAAATCAACAGCAACAGCACCAAAAGCAGTGAAATGATCATTTAGCGAATACCTCTGTAAATACAGTACATAGCCATATGTTGCTTTATTGAGTACAAAATGATTTGGCTTTTATGATGAAATGAATAAATGAAAGAAATGTATGAAATATGGAAGAGCTTAAACTTTAATTATTATGCTTTTTCATTTCTTCTTGAATTTTACGGTGTAGTACACACATGTAATCAACATAAGTCTGTACTTCAGCATTTCTGTCTTCTGACATCCATGTAGCGAATAGGAATTCGGAAGCATCCTTCTCTTGTCGAACTACACGTAAGGCCAAGTATTTTGAGCGGGAAGCTTGTATTTGCGTCATGATACCGTGTACTTCTTCTGACAAGATAGTAGAATGTGCTGGTAAAGTGATCATATTGGGATCTATCTCGTCCAACGTCTTCACATTAAACAAGTTCTCAATAAACTCACTGGATACTGATTTACCCATCCACAAATACAATTCTGAACCGGTGTCTAGTAAATAACAACCCTTGCTGTCTAACCTATCATACGAACAGCGGATCATATTGGGCAGCTTCCTTTCTCCTCGAAGATCAGCTGTATTTTCTGTTAAACTGAGTCCGGTAAGAGGATATAAACGAGGGTATAGCGTCCATACCAGCTCTGCCACACTTAATGTATTGAACATACTCATACCAGCTGCTCTGGCATCAATGTTCATATCTGGTCCCACTGAAACATTAATAATACCAATTAGGTAAGTGATTCTGTTTAAGGAAACATTAACAACATAGTCTTATACTTGTTTCCTGTCTTACCTCCTCTCAATACAGAAGATCGAATGGCACCATGCACATAAACAGGTAATAATTTAAATGCTTCTGGTAAAATAAGCTGTCCCGGTGATGTCGCCGCTGCGCAATTAATTCTGTAGGCTGTTAAAATATCTACACATGCGTCTGTCAGTGATCGATGTAAATCTTTTCTATTCTTGTGATGCAATTCAAATATCGTCTTTCTCAGCATCACACTGATGGTCGTATCCACATCACCATATCTGAAAACATCTGCAATCTGAGATGTAGCAGATAAATGCAAATTATGAACACGGACACGACGCTGTCCTTCTCTAGTCGTATACAAAAGGGCACATTGGAATGATACGCCACGGTTCGCATCCAGTTTACCATCATGCTTCAAGACCGCAGCAATTGCTTTATCTTCATCCACGCCAGCCAAATCGCATTCGGTATAAACACTCATATGACAATTACCATAATGATCCATGACTTGTAATCCGTCAGAACAACGGATACGTAAAATACCATCAAAACCTGTTTCGCGATGCAAATCGTGATTGAGTTGGTGAATGATGCGGTATTTGTCAGCAAGGGTGAAATTGGGGAAATAACGGAAATCACCGCCTGTCAAACGACACAGTACATCCAGCGTAGCCACGTCCATGTATTGATGAGGGAAACCCCATGTATTAACACAGACGCCTGACTTGACACAAACGTCGGCGAGTTCCTTATACTTGTCATTCTGAGAAATGAGAAGAGTCTTTTCCTTATCAGTACCGTATAAAGCTTTATCGTCACGAGATTTCAACATATCACCACCAAAATTAGGAAGACAGGTTTGGAAGACAAAAAGTTGACCGCCTGTGTTTTTCAAGGCTTCCAAACCACCACGGATAGCAGATGTATATACAGATTCAGGTCGAGTGGTATCTTTAAACATGTGAGGCAGATTGTTCAATAATTCTAAAATGACGTGCTTGGACTCAGATAGATCTGCTAAAAAGCCGTGTTGAAGGGGCAAAAACATATCGTTGATATCGGATACAACTAGCATCTGTGCAGTACTCAAATCAGGCTATCATAATAAAGAAAACAAGTCAGTTGAAAATCGTCGTATTTTCTTATAACATTAAGATAGAATTCTAACTCACAGCAAGGTTGTAAAAATGAACATCTCTGTTATATGTAATAATACCAATGCGGTTTTTCAATTTAGGATTGCCTTCCGTATCATAAATGGCATTTTTCAGGCCCTCACATACTGAAGGGAGCATTCCACTTTGAATTGCTTGTACCGATACATCAATCGCAAAAACGTAACTTAATGGAGCAGGCAGTCTATTTTCTGCAAAATAATCCTTGGTAACCTCGAACTCCACAGATCCGTAACGCAGCTCGGGTCTCTCATTCGCATCCACTCTTCTACCTGACATATCTACATTGGCAAAATACCAACTGGGCACTTCATTCGAATGGAAACAAATATTACATTCAAATTTAGAACCGCCATGTGTAAAGACACAGCAAGGGTTGATATAGGCACGACAACGACTGCAACGCACAGGTCCCTCTTCTCCATGATTTACTACCTGAATAGCCACTTCATCTGAGCGTTGTTTGGCAAGCGGTTGTACAATCAATCCCATAGGTAATTTGGAACGGTCAGCTAGCTCTTTGGTTGCGGGTATACGATCCAATGTGGAACGCATGAAGCGTGGATTGCTATTGCCTTGATCTAAACCAATAAAATCAGTAGTGGCAAATGGTACACGTTCACTTCTTTCTAGCGTGCCGAAAAATTTGTTGGCGAAAAGTTCCTGATCTTGTTCACGCACTTGAACCGGAGCAGGCATTTGATCAGGATCAATACGAGGGCGTGGTTGAGTAGGAGGACGAAGTTCGGGAGGTAATTGTTGACCGGTATGTGCATAAGGAGCGTTGGTATAACCAATACCGGCGGCTGCAGAATGATGGTGACGAGGAGTGGATTTACCAGTGGAGGTAGGAGAAGGGGTTATAGGTGCTGCCGCTGGTGAGAATTGTTGCTGAGGTTGATTGAAGGGTTGTTGATGATTTTGAAGGCTATTTGGCCATGGGCCCTGTGGTTGCTGTGGTTGCGGTTGTTGAGATTGTAATGTTGGCTGTTGATAATTACCGATTTCAGGGTTTACATATACACGTCTTGGCTTACTTGAATGGTGAAGCTGTGGTTGAGGCGGTTGAGGCGATAATGGTTGTTGCTATATACAATTAAACAATGAGATAAATTTTCTTCAAGATTGTACGAGCACACCGATTGCCGCCTTTCTAACTTAAATTGATATAACTTACCGTTTGTAAAGGCGAAGCTGCGGGCATTGCTGGTGATGAGATTTCTGGCCGTTGGTGTTGTTGTTGGTGAGATGCTGGCTGTTGAATGTGCATGTTTTGCATAGAAGACACCAAATTAGCTTGTTGTAAACCTGGAGATGGTGAAGCAAAGCCAACTGGCCTAATGTTGGGTGACATAGCCTGATTAGCAGGTCTCATAGGAGCATTAACTGGTGGGAAGCCAGGTCTTAATGGCGGCTTTCCGCTAGGTGTAGTTTGTGGTAATGACATTGTAGTTCCTATAGGGGCATTTAAATTCGATCTCACTGGTGGACGAGCTACTGGAGGGCCCATTGGACGAATAGGTTGATTTTGCATAATAGGACGCACGGGAGCTGTTCGTCGCGTTCAGCAATGAAATTAATCAAATGGTCAAAATAAGCAGATGTCAAAAATTAAACTTTACCTGCACCATTCACTACTTGAACAGGTCGAATGTTCGGTGTGTTTCCACCTATTCGTTGCTGTTGAGTAGGATAGGGTCTCATCTGAGGTTGTTGACCATAATTAGGCCTTTGTTGCTCGGCATTCATCCTCTCGTAACTTTCTAGACCTGTTATTGTTATCTATAATGCGGGAGGAAAAGAAGAGGAGTAGTTATAGGTGAAACGTCTGATGTTAAATTATTCTTGGTTTGAATTTCCCCTTCCCAAAATGGAGGCACTGTTCTTACATGTAAATTATTCAGACTAAGAATTCCTTTCCTATATTTTTACCCTGCTATTATACAAGGCCTACTGTCTCCATTTCAAAATACAATATTCTATAATGCATTCTATTGTAGTTATACACCATTAATACGCTTCGGGAGATACAGTGCATCATCCAAAAAGTAATAGTGCTTGTAGCAGTCTGGGTCTTTTTTTTTTTTTCTTCCTTTCCTGGTGTGCATAAATTTCTCCCCTGAATGACTCGTGCAACATATATAATTTGATTTTTCACGGAAAGTCGTTATATTCTAATTGTTACAGATTGTTAGATATTGTTCAATGACAGTAGTTGTTGTCCAGTTGGAAAGTTTTTCAGTAATCAACTAAAAGAATTTGAGTAATTGTGTTCAGGACTCTTTCCGATGTATATTCAGGTCCAAACAATTTCTTATACGTTGCTGAAATTAGTTAATAGTACATGGAAAAGAGCAAAAAACCCAATTAGAATATTGTTATTGCAGAATAATTTGAAGAAAATAGGCTCAACTTTCTTTTATCGGAACATATTGAAGGTCCAAGAGGCAAGTAACTATACTAGTTCATACGTGTGTAATATGGTGACAACTTTCAATGTTGCTCTCATAAAGACGAAGCACATCTAATTTACAATAGTCTAAATGCGGTTCGCTTGACTTTCTGTTTCTACATACTAACTCACTCTGATCCCATACTTTTCGGTCTGCATATCAAAGCCTTCACTTCCCTCGTCGTAGCAGTTAAGGATTAAGGATACGTAGCTCTTCGATTTAGCCACATGATTCAAACCGATAGTATCGGTTTCTCCGTATAAATATGCGGCTTGAAGAGCAACCCGACTGAATAGACGATGTATTGTCACGAGCGAAGATACCCGCAATATCAACGAATTCAGCTTTAACGAGCATTCAACAAATCATTCGTCGTTATTATCGATCGATCCAGGAAGACGGGATCTCTTGTACTTACATACGCAAGCAAATAACTAATAACACCTTAATCGAGAGCTTATAGGCGGACTTCACTGTAAATGGAGAAGAGACGAGTAGCCACGCTTCTGTATTCACGGCTTATTACGGTGAGTCATACTAAGGAGCTGTTTCGTTCAGAGGAAACGAATAGAGTATTTTCTTTACTGTTCTTACATGTGTACAAACCAAAATTGCCGAGCCATGAACCTTTACCTGCAGGCTGTTGAACGCCTCTGGAACTGTGATGTGTCTGCGTCTGAACCTGATCCACGTAATCCTCCATATACGCCGGCATGACACCATTCGCGCCATTTTCCGCCGCTAGCAACAAAACGGCCTTGGTGCCGGCGTCTTGGTGTTGTTGGTAGCGAAGAATGGCGAATGCATCGGAGGATAGATCCTCGAGCTTGAAATACGAATACTCCAGGCCAGTTATCGCTGTGCCCATCAGATGCAGCCGTTCGCGGTTATGTGAGTACGGTCAGTAATTTCTGCTTCATAATATCATATATTACAATAACATGTATTTTTCAGATAGTTGGAGCTAGAATAAAATAAAGTTGAAGCATGCTGCTTTAATATGTCATTTATGATAATGGTGACAATGAATACTAGCTATGAGAGATGAAGAAACTTACAATAGTTTTTCATACTAGTAGTAATGATGTAAGTATCATTTATTCAAAATGACGTAGCCTCAAAAATATCACTAAGTTAGCATCTAATTGCTGATATTAGTTAGAAAACTTGCCTGATTGGACCTCACTATTTGAATCGTTTAAATGTTGGTATATGCCCAAAAATCTATACAAACATTGCTGTAGTACATTGGCTGCATGCAATCGATAGCTTGAAAATACTCACCCATAGGTAACTTCCATACTGAACCTCTCTGAATGACAGTATGACGCTAAATTGTTAAAGTAAGTACAATGCCGTGTAATATAAGGTGCTCGCCACAATGATCGTACCGCAGTGCATTGACTATAAATAAATAAAGTAATTATCTATTGACCCAAATCTCATATAAATTCTGGTAGGCTAGCATAAATAGAATATGAAAGGAAATAGCATATACTATAAGGTATTGAATCGAACTTTTACTGTTACAAGATATCAATAAACTGATCAATCCTGAGAGGCCTTAATTGCTTTTTACAATATAGGGCTAAAGGCCCACATTTCAATCTCAGAATTTGCTTACTTATCAATCCTTCCTGCTACTGTACTTTATCGTTGGAAGTATTTTTCTGTCATCAACTGAAAAATTATTGCTGTCTTTTTTTTTGACAGTATGATGAAGAAAATTGTGAACTGAGGGCTTTGCTGCATACATGACCACCTGTTTTCTCTTCGCATCACGAACAGTGTAGATTGATCTGTGTTACCAAGGCACTTCCGTAATGCAAATTGAGTGTATAGTGTATTAAGAGTTACACTTTCCATGTCAAGTTTGAGGTAGGAAATGGGCTTTTTGAGATATACACCTTTACCAACATAGACGAAAGAATAGAAGCCTAATTTGGTGATATTTCCTGATCTTTTCACTACGATTAATCTTGTGTCCATAACTACAAATCTGGAAGTGGAGTCCACACGAAATTGGATGTAGGCTTCTTAACAATATTCCTCCCGTGGGATAGAGATGATAAAGGCTTTGGGTTTTTATGTTGAATCAAAAGGAGTAGAAAATAACCCCCTCAGCAAAGAGCAAACGTCACTGTCGATAATTGAAATCGCCGACGTGAAATCGTTTTTTAATTTTTAGAAGCTTTGTTCATCCTATTTCTCTGCCTCTCTCTCTTTACAATTGTAGGCAATAAACATGGCTGGTATGTCATCGGCTTACTTTCTCAACACATTCACAACGACAATATATTACAATAAAAAAACGGCAGCTAATCTTTTTTAAAATAAAATTGGATGCTTTTATTTACCACAGATCCTCTCGAAACCGTTACTTTGAAACTTGGAGATCTCGCTACAAGCAATCCGCCCTCACAACGTAAATATATACAAGATATTGTGAAAATTTATTTCCAATTATCTCTTATAGCTAATTTCAATATGATCTCCATAATCTATACGATCAACAGCCTCTAGTGTTCCACCACCAGCACCCGCTGGAGGCCCACCACCTCAATCCAATAACTCAACACCAAAGCCAACTTCTGAAGGTGAGAAAGACATGTACAAAACACTTATGGAATAATGCTTAAAAACATCTTCTTTCTAAACTGTTAGGCGATGATTCAAATTTGATTAAAAGCACACACACTGTTCAAGTCAAATTAGCCGATCAACAAGCTGATCCTAATTCACCACTCTACTCAGTTAAATCTTTTGAACAACTCGGTTTGAGCCCTGAGCTGTTGAAGGGTTTATACTCTATGAAATTCTCGAAACCCTCCAAGATTCAAGAACGTGCTCTTCCTCTATTGATCAGTAATCCGTAAGTTATTGCCACAAAAAGTAAAAAAATCTCTGGTCTATCACTGCGAAGAACTTCCGAAGTGACAGAGAGAGAGCGACACGCACCTGAACGAATTGTTTCCTCGTACTAACAATTCTTGCTCGATATGATTAGTCCTAAAAATATGATCGGTCAATCTCAAAGTGGTACTGGTAAAACCGCTGCTTTTGTTCTTACCATGCTGACACGAGTGAATGAAGGCATGAACGTTCCTCAGGTAATTTGGCCTCGCTGACCGTATGTGAGGTATCTCCTTTTTTTTTTTCCTTCCTTGCATGAAGCGTTAATTATTTAATTACTGTTTTTGTAGGCTATTTGCTTAGCCCCATCTCGTGAATTAGCCCGTCAAATTATGGATGTTGTAGAGGCAATGAGTAAATTTACCAATATCACAAAGAAATTAGTCGTTAAAGATAGTTTAAGAAGAGGTGAACCAGTTCAAGCTCAAATTATTGTCGGTACACCAGGTACCGTCATGGATGCCATTAGAAAGAGACAATTGCCTGTTGGACAAATCAAAATTTTTGTCTTGGACGAAGCCGATAATATGTTGGATCAAGATGGATTGGGTGATCAAAGTATCCGTGTTAAAAAGTAAGAATGGTTGACTCACCACACCGTTTGCAACTAGGGAATGACTTTCTTCTCTCCCGTCTTTATTAATAATACATTATGTTCTGTATATAGCATGATTAAATCTACTCCACTGCAAGTCGTACTTTTCTCAGCTACATTCCCTGAGCACGTTCGTATCTTTGCCGAAAAATTCGCACCCAATGCGAATGAAATTTCTTTGAGACGTGAAGATCTGAGTGTCGACGCCATCAAGCAACTTTACATGGATTGTGATAGTCAAGAACACAAATATGAAACTCTTTGCAACATTTACGATTTACTGACTGTCAGTCAAAGTATCATTTTCTGTAAGCGACGAGAGAACGCTGATGAAATTGCTAGACGCATGAAAGCTCAAGGACACTCTGTGGGTTCTCTTCATGGCGGTATGGATCCCTCTGAACGTGATCGTGTCATGGATGAATTCCGTCGCGGTGTATTCAAGGTCCTCATTACCACTAACGTGCTTGCGCGTGGTATCGATATTTCACAGGTGTCTTTAGTTATCAACTACGATTTACCCTTGGATCAACGTGGACAAGTTGATTTTGAGGCTTACTTGCATAGAATTGGTCGTACTGGTCGTTTCGGTCGTACCGGTGTCAGTATCATTTTAATTGATAATAAGCGCGACTGGGAGCAGATGCGCGAAATAGAGGATCATTTCCAACGAGAAATCATTAATGTTCCAACTGATGATTGGGAGAAGGTGGAGAAGCAATTGAAGGCTCTCATTTAAAAAAACCCTTTTTGCTATTTTGAATAAAAGCAATATTTCTCATTGAATACAGTCTGATGTTTCAAATTGAAGATACCATCTGAAGAATACTGTATATGAGTTGCTTAGGAACAACCATTTATAATGAGATTTGTGTATAATTGGAATTTTTGATTTGTGAGTTCACGTGTAGAATTATCTTTCATTTTACCACATACGGTTGAGGAAGGATTAAATCTTATCAATGGGAGAGCAGCAGTCATGGGATCCTGATTTAAACAATTTATGCAGCGTTTTTTTTTTTTTTTTTTTTTTTTTTTTTTTTTTTTTTTTTTTTTTTTGGGTTGGAACTATTTTTCTTTAGTGGTCCCTTTTTCTGCTTTCTCTACCCCATTTGCCAATAATGGCATTTAAATATATTGCAAGAAAAGCTTCCTTGATTAAAGAGAACGCACAAGTAAGCTATAGTTATTGAATCAAATTAATGTGAAGACAGCCCTTGTTGACTGGGAATAAACCACAGTTGCACCTGCGGCATAAGTTTGGTTTTTTTTTGTTGATTTACTAATCTGACTGTTCTATGTCTCTTTCTCATTCCTTTATTCTTCAAAACTGTTGACACAGTTTTTCGATTTAATGACAAGTCCTTCAAGAATTAAATTGATTACTTTTGATGCTTATCATACGCTGTTCAAACCAAAGGGTAGTCTATCTGCCCAATATGTAAGGATTCAACGAACTTCTACAAGGACGATAAAATAAGGCATTAGACAACAACAATACATAACACATAAGTAATATGGTTTTGTTTAAGAAAAGGTAGAGGAAGCTGCCAAATTTGGGTATAAAGTAACAAAAGAAGCCGTACATCAAAGCTTTGGTAATGCATGGAAAGCACAAGTCAAGAAAGCACCGTTTTATGGGTTGAATCATGGCATGACCGCCGAGGCCTGGTGGAGAGAAGTAGGTGATAAAGATAAATTCGGCTTCAAAACAGATTAGAATTTTGTGCTCGAAAAAGTTGCAGGATTTCGATTCAATGAGTAACTCATATCTGTCGCCTATTATTACGCATAGTTGGTTTACTCAACGTATACATTGTCAGGCGTAGAACCAAAAGGTAGTGGAAATATGCTTTATCTGTTCACTGTGCTTATCCTGCCCTAATCAACAATCTTTATTCTTTTGGTAGAACTCGATAAGAATTATGATCAACTTTTCACTTCAGTCTACAATAGATTTAATGCAGGCGACGCTTATACAATTTTCCCTGACGTCTTACCGACTCTAGAAGAACTAAAAAATCAAGGATTTAGAATGGGTGTGATCAGTAATGCAGATGAAAGGTTAGGTAACCAATAGACATTTTCTGCTGACAAAAATTATAAACACTGATATAGAAAGCTGAACTAGCATGCTGACGGTCAATTATCCATGACTTTTTTAAAGCAACAATTATTGATAATTTGGAATTAGGGAAGTATTTTGACTTTGTGTTGGCAAGCGCAGATGTGGGTGTAGTAAAGCCTAATAAGGCGATATATGATAAAGCACTTAAAGCTGCAGGTAGAGAGGTGAAACCGCAAGAAGCTTTACATGTGGGTGATGATGTAGAAACGTAAGTTGACTATGCGCATTTTCGAAAGATAACAACGCTTTAGTGAAGGGTTACATTAATGACGCCTTTCGTATTCCAGAGATTATTTCGGTGCTTTAAAAGCAGGATGGAACTCTGTTTTATTAGAAAGAGGTAACAGAGACAAGATCAGGTTTTAGTCGTTTAATTGTTTGGACCTCTTGGAAAAAATTGATCACTCATTCAAAATAATAGCTACACCATCGGTTGAAGATTTCTCGCCCGCAATGCTGGCAGATTTGAGCATGACCAAGGATCACCGTCCAAAAGAGATCCTTACGCTCCATGACTTGTTACCTTTCTTGAAGAATATCGAAGAAGCATCAACAAGAGAGAGAGACGATATCAATAATCCTTCTTTGAAAGAATCAAAAATAGCTCAAGCTTCTAACTAATGTCAGGCATTAATAAACAATATCAGATGGATATGACTGTAGTAATGTGGAATAATGCTGTTTAATAGTTATCATTACGCAACGAAGTATATGAGCAATTGTATGTACCAGAGAATCATATGCTGCCTACGTCTTCTGGGATCCAATGCTTCAATATATGCAAGTTACAGACATTGTTTCACTCTTAAGATATGTATGTATCGCGTCTTGAGATGATGCAAATAGCAAGAGTGTCAAATACATGCAGACAACTTTTGGTGCTTATTTGATTGTAACGATAAAAATTCAGAAGGCAGCGTATGCAATTGAATTTTCGCTTTTTATTTGTTTGGTTTCGAACTATGCCAGCACGATTTTTCGGCTCTACATAGTACTTCTAAATTGTATTTTGCAATGCACTCACTGTTGTAATACTCCGTACAATTCATTTGTACTAGTACTGCTAGCTTACATACAAATTATAATTAGCTTCGGCCTTAAGGCATTTGCCAGTTTGAAGTCAGTTATTGCCTCCCTTCCCGGTGCATTAAGAAATTCGAAAAGAGAGAGAAAAACTGTGGTTTTATCTAACAGCAGAAAACATCGAGAAAAAAGTAGATAAAGTAAGAAACAGCATCTGGTCCAGTTTGAGACTTGTTAGGTTATTCCTTTTCAAACAATTTGAAGAAGTAATAGTATTTTGTATTCAGGGGAACAATACCTCTCAATTTTACTTGTAACTATTGCAGCCTTTTCTTAATCATCATTTATATGTATTTGTTTGACAGTGCTATTGTGCATCTTGATCCTGCTTTGCTTAGATGTGCAACAGACTACCGATCTTTAATAATTGTGCCATTTTGATTAACTGTTAGAGGTTACATACACATTGTCCAAGAAATACAATTACTGCTTAATAATGAGTATATATTATGTCCTGCTGAGCTATTTATCGTGTGAACGAATTGCATCCTTATTCACATAGTTCAGTCAAAATAAAGCTGCGTAACTCGTCTCTTGCGTGCTATAACACCGAACCTGACTATTATCTATGTTTGCAAACTCTATAATATACATCGAAATGTATAGACATACGCGAATGTTTTCTTGAGACAATTTTATAACAATGCAACTGTAGCGCTTTTGACTTCCCGTTTCGCAAGGAAGCATCACTGTATGTGTAACAATTGCATGAGCTTTTGGCATTCAATAAAAATCGTATTTAATGGGTCTATTTTCCCTGTCTCACCTTCACCTATTTATCTCCAGCAAGTCGAATTTTAAAAAAAGTGAGCAATATGTCAGCTCCTTCAAGGTAAGTTTCCCTTTACACGATCCCTTTCCTTGACATCCAATTATTGACAGCACGGCTAATACAGCATAAAAAAAGAAGCATCTTCACTCACAACAGAATCAGAAACGTCGCTATCTTTGGATAAAACTGTCAAAATGTCTGGAGGGGCAGCTATATTTTTACGCTCAAAACGAAAGGTCATTTTAACTGGTTTAGAAACAGAAGCAGATGCCAGAGCAGCTGAGAAAGCACCCGTTATTATTCCTACGTTTCCTACGTTCAAAGATGTTCATACTCAACGGATGCATATGAAGCAGAAACTAGCAGCAGGTTTTCGTTTATTAGCAAAGTTCGGTTGGGATGAGGGGGTGGCTGGTCATATGACCTTCAGAGATCCTGAATACCCTGATCTATTTTGGTAACAACATTTAGCCTACAAATGTAGAAAGACATAGTAAACTAAGCACTGTAAATATATCTGGTAAATAGGGTCAATGCATTTGGCCAGTATTTCGGTCACATTAAGGCCAGCGATTTAATTCTAATTGACCATGAAGGTTCTATTGTACGTGGTACAAGGACAGTGAATAAAGCTGCGTTTGTCATTCATGCAGCAATTCATAAAGCACGACCTGAAGTATTTTGCGCAGTCCATACGTAGGTTGAATACTTCCTTGGTCAATATATACATATCCTTTCCTTCTGATGCATAACGGTCAATTTATTGACATCAACACTGTTCTATCTAGTCATTCTATTTATGGCAGAACCTTTTCTACTTTTGGTCGTAAACTATTGCCTATCACGCAAGATGCATGTGCTTTCTTTGAAGCCCACTCGGTCTATGAAGATTTTGGCGGCGTTGTATTTGATGAAGCAGAAGCTCAGCGCTTGACTACTGCTTTGGGACCTACAAACAAATGTTTAATTCTGCAAAACCATGGTTTGCTCACAACAGGTAAAACCATCGATGAAGCTATTTGGGCTTTTATTTCAATGGAAAGATGCTGTCAGTCACAACTATTGGCAGAAGCTGCTTTACCTAATGGATATAAAGACTTGAAGCTTATTTCAGATGAGGTGGCTCGAAGTGTCTTCCGTAACATAGGCAACGCACAGGCAGGTTATGCTCAGTTCCAACCAATGTATGACATGATCATTAGAGAACAGCCTGATTGCTTAGAATAAAATATTCGTTTTATTGACATGATAATAAAATATTAAAATCTGTATTAACATTAAATAGTAGCTATTAAAGGATATCATATATACAAAGCACGTGTAGTTTGTATATCTTCAGCTCAGAAAATTTGCCGTTATAAATGGTAAAATTAGGTGATAACATGCTCATTTCGCATTAAGAACTTGTTATAAGGCTGTACGCTACAGGTTGACAGGCTAATATTTTAGAATAATGTAAAGCGCATGAACTGATTGTATAAAGTTCATATTAGTACACATTTGCCTTTTATCCGACCCATTGCTTATTTGGCAGTGAAGAAGCTATTGCTTACCAATTCCAGGAATGTAACCGAGACATGTCAGTAAAATATTGATTAAGAGATCGCAAGTACAGCCTCTCTCGAGTAAAACGCCAAGAGGAGGAAGGATGACGGCTATTCCAGTAGATATGTAAAGTACATGTTTGAGTAAACAGTGTTCAACAGTCCTCAACCGCACGTCAGTACATTATTCTGATGAAGAATACTTACCAAAGACAATTTTGCAAATATCAGAACAAGTGAAAGCCATTATAAGCTTGTGTGGTTAGGTATGGTTTTTGTTGATAAAAATTAGACAAAAATGCAACGAAAAGAGATCCATGACCTCCTGCTTAAATATTTTTTTCATTATGCCGCTCTTAACAATGCTTGCATTTGATTGGACAAATAAACGTCATTCTTTTATTTCTTTTTGTGGTTAAGACGCACCATGAAGTTTATATTACCAAAGCCTCCCAAGCACTTACACGCCAAGGCGCTGTCATGACAGCTCTTTGAGCAAGTTTTTTTGATAGAGTAGGATCCTTTTCGGCGACAGCAGCATATTGATAAGCCTCGGATTGTGAATTCGCTGTTCGTGATTTACTGGACATAGTGAGTGAATCTGTGGTAATGATTGTTTTACTGCTATCGTTTGTTATTGATTCGTTTGATCTTTTGATGATAGTTTTGCTTAACTGCCTCCACACATCAGCTAACCAAGGTGTTTGATGGACACTCTTAACCAAGGCACGAGTAGCTGATAGCCTATCATTCTGTTGTTCATACGTCATTTCAGGACAATAATGTGAAAAATAGATAAAATATTAGAATTTTCTACATAAAAAGGAATATTAACCTATTACAAATGTTACCTTAAGTTCGAAGAATTTAGAAAATAGCCATGGTATATACTGTTCCCTGTCAGATTCATCTATTTTTAGCAATAAAAAAAGTTTATGTCAGAGCAACTTAATTCTGATCCAAACAAATGAATTGTAAGAAAAATTCGACGCTTTCTGTTTGATGTACTTACAAGCAACACTGGCTGGCACTTTGGCTAACTCTTGTAATGCTGCTGCTGTCAACGTCTCATCATTCTCAAGCATTCCCATTGCACATAACGAAAAGATAGCTGGCAAGTAATTTGGATTTTCAGAAATGCTAAGCGGAATATAAAAGCATTAGAGACAAACTACCAAAAGCAGTAATTTCATAGAATGTTTCCGTTTTTCCAACTAAATTACCTAGAAAATAATTGATCCTTGGCAACAGATCTTTGTTCTTCACCTTCCAAGGCCCAGAGAACTTTACTCAGTAGAACAATGACATCCTGACGTAGTACTATATCATTTTGAGTAGCTTCTAATGCCATTTCAAACATTGACAATGATTCTTCCAATTGATCCATGAAGTAATACGCAAGACCTGCGTTAAGCCGAGCATAGACATCGGTTGTACTAGCCGTAGCGTTGATAGCGCCTTCGAAATCGCCGCTGGCGCACAATGTTCTTCCCAAATTAGTATGAACCTTTGCTAAGCGAGATTGACCTTCCTCTTCTGTTATAATTGATTGCTCCATCTGTGCTTCTAAGGCCAAAATGGCCGAGGCGAATGCTTCGGAAGCACGATCATATTGTCCCAATCTTTCTAATAGCAAGCCTAGCAAGTTGAAACCGAGTGCAAGCTGTGGCTTCTTTTCTGTCAATTTCTCAAGGGCAAATACAGGTGTTACGACTATATCAGTCGTTACGCGTTGACCATCGTGGTTGTTCGTTATTTTGTTGTGTTGGTTTGAAGACGAAAACAATGTGTTAGTGAGTTTTTGATAGACGCTGTTTGCATAGCCATAGTTCGGTTCTAAAACAGATCCATCATTATTAGATTCAAAGGCGTGTTCAAAAATGGTAGCTGCGTAAGCTGCATCACCCCAGAGAGAGGCTACATAAGCTTGACCCATCCAAGCTGATATCCATTCTGGATCCAATGCATGAGCTGTTTCAAATGCCTGGTTCGCCAGCTCATAATCTTTTTGCGCCAAGCATAGAAAGCCATAGTTCGTCCATGGAATAGCGCTCCGGTTATTAAATTCTATCGCTTTCACAAATGCGTATTGCGCCAACTTGGGCAAATGAGCTACAGTCATAGCAATTACACCCAACGTGTTCCAATACATATATTGTGTGGGCTCCAATTTTAAGGCAAGTTTCGCACATTGAATAGCCATTGCTGCTTCTTTCTGTTCTGCGACAACTTTCTTTTTGTCATACAATGAATTCAAGCTGATATGATAATAAGTAACGGCAAGATCATGCCAGAAAGAAGGTGCTATAGATGGGTGGTTTTTACTCAACGCAATGGCCTGTTTATAGGCCTGAGTGGCACACGATAACAAAATATCCATTGCTGTTGTTGTTGGTAAGCTGAAATCAGCTTGGATGTCTTCCAGTGCTAAAAATTCACTGATCCAATGGTGTGCCATATCATCTGCAGGAAAATGGAGTTGTTCATGAATCGTTTGGTCCGTTAATGTCATCAAAGATTGAAGAATATCATAAGCGCAGTTGTTCAAGTATTTGGGAATATGGCGATAAAATGCACAAGCATCGCCTACCCATTTCCAAAAGGCGATCATGGTGTTATCTTGCTGCAGAGCTTTTAAGCTGCTTCTAAAAACATTATTACAACTATCTGAAGCGCGGCCCGTAAAGCCGGCTTGAAGATCTTCTTTAGCATGCTCTAAATATGTTTCGGCTAAACCTGCAAGAGCGGGGATGTATTGTTGATTTTTTTGTTCAGCCGCTAAGTCAAGAGTGTGCTGGAAACCTGCAATGGCATCATCAAGCAACCCGACCTTTTGCTGAACGTAGGCTTGTTCGTTATGAGCATGAACAGAATGAGGATTTAGCTGAGTCGCGCGACCAAACGCTCTAAGAGCAGCGACATAGCGGCCCACTTTGGAATATGCCTCGGCAAGCCCTTCCCAACAATGCACATCACCAGTATCGATTCGCAACGCTTTTTGGAAACAACTAATAGCATCATTGTAATTTTGCGTGTTCTTGTTTCAATTCAAGGAAAATGTTAGAGTAAGTTTGGACAATAGGTAAATTTTAAGACCTTACCAAATTGTGATAACCCAATCGTCGCCACGCCCATGCTGCCCTGGGACATAATTTTGTTACTTGTCTAAATATAGTTTCTGCTTCTTCTAAATCACTGTCTTCTGTAATCAAATAATCTGACAAGTGTAAGGCAGCATCGTCATCCAGCGGATCTAACATATAGGCTTTCTGATAACATTTTCTGGCTCGTGCATGGTCATATTTAATCTCCCGATAGTAATGACCCAAATAAGTAAATCCATTAGCAAGATAAGGGTTTGATTTCACGGCCTGCATGAAATACTGAACAGCTTCATCGACTTGCTGCATGTCCCAATACAGACGACCCAAACGATATTGGTATTCGGCTACGCCTCCTGTTGATATTGCTCCATACTGCTGGTTTTCCTTCTCAGCTACAACTGTAGTTTCTTCTTCAGCCATCATCAAAGCTTTCGATATGTACTCTATAGCCTTCTCATAGTCCTTCTTTTCGCGATAGATCCAACCGATTGCCGCTACAGATGTATGGTTCTTCTCGTCCAACTTTGTTACTTTTTCAAAATTCTGTAATGCTTCGTCTAATCTCTTTTCATCCATTAAGATTAATCCCATTCCTTCTAAAGCCCCAGTCTGATTGGCATTGTAATTTTGTAGAATATTCTTGTAGATCGTCATCGCATCCATATGATATTTTTTATCCATTAATTGATAGCAATGCGCCATACAAAGCTCTAATGAACATAGTGCCTTACGCATTGAAATACCGTATTCCATTTTGATCTTCTTTACCAAATCTTTACCGCGAGTTGCATATTCTAGCCCTGTTTCGTATTCTTTTGATTGATAATAGATCCAGCTGAGACATAAGTATGCCAACAGACTGTTAGGGCAAAGGTCAATTCCTTCGCTAAATAATTCAAACGCTTGATCGACATTGTCATTTTGATTGAGCTCATACCCCTGAGCGAGCTTTGCTAACCCGTGATCAGGAAATCGGTCCATCATTTCCTTGATAAGATGCCAATCATAGTCATCAACAGAAGCTGCATCTGTTGATTCGATTAAAAGTTGAAGAGGTAAAGGGTCATCAGTATTTTTCAATTCGTGAGCCATATCTATAATCTCTTGATAGAGAGCATGTTTTTCATCACTATCTTTAGTGCCTAATATTTGCTTAGTGCTGAACTTTAAGAGCTTTAGTTTCCAAACTTGTTGTTCTTGACTGGCATCGGCTGGTATGAGATCCAAAATGTTCCTATAAACGGTACCTAATTTGGATATGCTGTAGACGTCTCCTTCAACACCTGTGAGTATCTGTGCCGGCGTGCCGGCGTTCATGCGGAATCGTCTGGACGCAACTTCGTTTTCAACTGTTTGCTTTAATTCCTTTTCCATTTTTTGGACAATACGTTTCCATATATCAATTTGTGATGGTAGATCGGGTTGGTCTTTGATGAGGTCGTAATAGCTGCTTTGCGGCAAAAACTCTTTTAATGTTTCCAAATAGTTGTCCTGGTCGTTTTGTTCTTGATAGGCGTGGAGTAGTTTCTTCAAGTAATCCGCAACTTTTGCACCGTCTCCGCTATAGCAATCGCAATGTATGTTTATGAGAACTGGATGCCCCTTTTGTCGTATATCAATTAACCCCTTTGTTATGTCGGTTTTACCTTTCCACTAGTCGAGGTAGTAGTTGATCAATCGTTTTTGTCAATTGCTGATATCTCTTCCTTTTCTCATAGAAAGACACTAGACCATGCCAACCAAGCATATTATTTGAATTTATTTCAATAGCTCGTTTATAAGCCTCTTCTGCTTCGTCGTCATTTTCCAAATTTGTGTGCGCTACACCTAAAAATACCCAACTACGTAATGGTTGTAGTTTGTTGGCCCACTCATTGCTTGTGAGTATAGTGCACTGCTCTTCAACATTTACAATGTCACAAATAGATTTTTCTTACGCGTTGTAGTTTTCTCCTTCCCACAATAGGACTCTTTTACACGCTTTTATCGCTTCAGTATATTCTTTTTTGCCAATAGCCTCTCTTGCAGCTTTGAGATCTGCTTTTGAATTCATGCGATGTCGAAGAATTTGTTAATGGAGAGATATGCTATTAAGTTTTTTTTTCTTGAAACTTAAAATTCTCGGAAACTGATAGCATGAAGCGGGTCACAAAACTTCCAATCAACCCATTGCCAACCGCAAAATTTAGTGGTGTACGAGGTGATCCATCGAGTTTATCCTTATCCCAATTGTTCCTTCCTCAGCTAGCAACGCACGGATCAATAATGAAGCCAGTATACTCTATATTGGTCTTGGTCATTACATTTATCACCTTCTGTAAAGCTGCTATTGTTCAACTTACCGATGAGAATTTCTCCGATTTGGTGAAAAAGGAAGATGAATGGTTAATCGATTTGTAAGTTGCTCTCGTTTTAAACGATGTCTTCTTTAAATATGTAAAGCAGAACAATTATTGATGCAAAGGAACAAATTAAACGGAAAAAAAAAAACGAAAACGAAATAAAAATAGCTATGCAGACTGGTGTGGTTACTGTAAACGTCTAGAGCCGAAGTTTCAAGCTGCAGACCGTATGCTCAAATTTGACAAAACACACTCTCATGTGCAACTGGGGAAAGTCAACGTGGATAACAACCCGGGCTTAGCAGCACGCTTTTTTATTTCTCGATTGCCCACATTGGTTCATATTAAGGACAGAGAAGTACGCCAAGTCCAATCCACGCGAACAGACAATGATATTATCTCCTTTGTCACATTGGAACAATGGCGTGACGTTAAGCCCAAGAATGGATTGTTATCGCCTTTTAGTTTATTGTAAGTAAATTCTAAATGTTACCTTTGTGATCAAGAGCACTACTAAATGCGCATAATTTACAGTGGACACTTAGTGGGATTCACTGGAAAGTTAGTTAAAAAGGTTTCCAGTTATTCACCATGGACATTGATTGGATTGCTGACTGGCTTTTTGATCTTATCTTTCGGTTTACTTGTCCTTTCGAATAAGAAGACGGCCTCACCAACAATGGCTGCAGACAATACTGAACAACAAGGATCGAAAGATACCGAAGATATACCAAAACAAATTGCAAATAGGGCGTCTTTACGTGAAAGAAAATCAAAGCGCGTTGATTAAAAAAAGGCAAAATAAAGAAGAGGGGCAATTTATTTATTGTGCTTGATCGTAAAACATGAGTGTATCAAAATAAGTTAAAGAATAAAAATTATATTTAAGGATATAGATTAATGTAGATTAGTTCTGGTTTGTTTTTTTTGTTAAATGTGGTTAAACTTCATTAAAGGCTTATTCCTTCTGCTTGCCTTTCTCCTTGTCTTCAAGTGAGCTACAGGTATTAGTTGCTGCTGCTGCTGCTATTGCTTGAGCTTCTTTATCTTTCGCTTTCTGCTGCTCTAACTGTAACTGTTGTTGTTTACGTCTCGCTTCTCTTCGCTCTCTAATATCTTTTAACTCACGTTCCCTTTCAAGCTTCTCATCTTCTGTCACTTCTGGTAAACCTAACTGCTTCCGTAACAATCTCAATTCGTCTACTGCTCTTTTCAATTTTTCATCTTTCCGCTTCTTATCGTTTTTGAGTCGCAATATATATTCGTAAGAGTGCTGTAATAAGACCACTTTACTCATTTGCTTGACTTCTTTTTCCTTCTCCAATCTTTGCTCTTCAATAGTTAACTTTTTCTTCTTCGTAACAGGCTGGGGGTCTTCTTTGTTGCCGTCTTCTTCAGTGCCATCATCATTGACGATAGTAACTGTTGCTTCAATCTTATCGATTTCAGTAACTTTCTTCTCCTTGTTATTTGAGTTGTCTTTCAGTCTACTTCCTTCATTCTTATTCCCTTGTTCTTCTTCTTCCTTCTTCTCCTCAAACTCATCAGCTTCATCTTCATCATTTTTGCCAATTCCTATTTGTTCGTCTACATCCTCAGTCAAATCATCCTCGAGAAAAGCATCAATGAGTTCCACTCTTAATGAATCAAAACTCTGCTTCAAAGTATCTCTTCTCTTCTGCTCAGCTGCCTTATGCGCTGACCTTCTATTTTCGATGCCCGATTGGATAGTCGTATTGAAGTCGATGCCTAAATGTTTCGCTGTACCTTCCTTCAAGTTTTCGTAGTTCGATTTAGTTGTCAGAAGCGCACGAGCCGTCTCTTCTTCTATCGTTGACAAGCGTTTGCCGTTTGGTTGCAAAGAGGGAGATATGAGTGGTTTCAAAGTACGAGGTGAATGATGCATGTTAGTAACATTACTACCAGTAGGTCGAGGACCTAATGGTGAAAACTGAACATGAGAAGGATTGGGAGATAAACCAGGAGAGGAGAAAGTGGCAGTTGATGCTGGTATTTTACTGATGGATGTATTGGAAGAAATGCGTCGACGTTTTGTCGTTGTTGCATTTGATTTTTGTTTGGGTATCTTTGGGTTCGTGGGTAGTAAAGGCGCAGATTTAGGTGGTTCAGACAACATAGCAGCCGGTAGCGAAGACATGTTGTCTACTGCGGCAGATGAAGACATTACATTGGCAGGAAGAGCTGAAGTGGGTGTAGAGGAAGGTAAAGACATGGGCGAGGTAACAGTGGTGGGCATTGTGATTGCAGATTGAGCTAAGGGAGACAGGGAATTAGATGCGGCATGGTTGATCGTATTGGCTACTCCTCCTCCTCCAGAACCTAATTTCATCAATAAAGAAGGTGTAGCAGGTGCAATGGCAGCTGATTTGTTACTCATAGCATTGCGTGGTTTTAAAGCTAGCGGACTAGATGCCAATTGTTTATTGTTGCTGGGAGCAGTAAAAGATCTTGGACTATTATGCATCGATTTCCTTTTATTGTTGTTGGTAGCAGTACCACTCCCAGTTGGAACTGTAGGTGTAGACGTATTAGCAGTAGTAGTATCCGCAACAGTAGCAGAACTAACACTTGATTGTCGGATTTGTTGGTGCATGCTTCTTAATTGTTGTTGCTGCCTTTCAATAAATGCTAATTTCTGTTGTAACGTATTTTGATCCAATAAAGTACTATTAACATTCTGATTCAAGAAGTTATGGCTTTGAATATTTGTGTTGGAAGGGTTTAACGCAGGTGAGGAAAGTGGTGAAAACACATTAATAGCGGCGGCAGCAGCGGCAGGCGTTGTTGCCGTCATGTTGGGAGTGTTTACGAATTGAAATTGATGGTCATAAGAAGGTGCAATAGCTGGTGAAACGAGCGGTGTGAAAAACTCATCATCATCCAAAAGATCATCGAAGGTTGTTGGTGTATGTGAGATGGGATTACTCAAAGGATGCTGCAAAGGAGTATGGAACTGATGTTGAAATGTTTGCTCTTCTGATGGTGTCTGTATTTGCTGTTGCTGTACAACGATGCTATTCTGTTGTGTTGCTATCTGCAGAGGAGACATTGTATACTCTGGATTATGTCCCGATAATACACTGCTATCAGTATAAGTGCCAATATTGCCATCTTGTTGTGCATCTGGACTTAATTGAGGTACACTGCTAAAAGCAGTAATCATATTCTGATTATTAATACTGTTATTACCGTCAGAAGTAGCTGTAGCATCAAGAAAATTGAAGAAGTCTACTGAGCTAGAATGACTTTCAGAAGTAGTAGATGAATGAGGCTGATTCACGAAATTCACATTGGCTGTACTATCTATGTTGTTCGTGTCGTTATTGACGGTATCAGTATTCAGTTTGAAAAGATCTCCATTATCTTCGAAATTAAAAGAGGTGTAATCCATCACTTAGTAGTCTGAACACAGAAAACAATAAGTTGCTGTGAAGATAAAAAGCCTAAGCTTATTTCTTGGTTTCAGAAGTTGTGTTTGATAAAGGTGATGGTAAGAAAAACCCTCACTTTACGATCTACACAGCCAAAACCAGATGACAGCCTCAAAAAAAAACCCAGATTTAAGGTTTACTCAGTAAAAAAGAAAGATAATTGGTCGTCGTAGGTTTAGGTAATCAGAATGGTAGCTCTTCCATCAGCTGCAGTAAAAGCATACACTCCATAAGATATAATTCTTTATTGAATTTTTTCTTGATTGAAATTGATACTAGCAATAAAACGACCGTTATAATACTCAACTATATACGGGATTCAAGTATACAACTTATCAATGGGTTAAACGAATCTATACAGAATAAAATTCAGATCATTTAAATGAGATGCTGTGTTTGAAATATAACTTGATGTTACGTTTAAACAAAAGATTTTTATTCAAACTCAACGGTCACAAAGATAAACTGCAGATCAAATGTGTTATGGATTAAAAAAACCCTAAAAGGGGCATAATTCAAAGTTACAGTGTTGTAACGTCCACTTTAGATGACTTACAATCTTTATTGCATTTTGATTTTAAACACACTTACAACCTTAATGGAACAGTCGCGTATAAACTTTTAAACGATTTAATTTATAATTCATAAGAAGTTCTTTCTGTAAGCATTTTTTCCAAAAAGTTTCTGAATGCCTAATCCAACTAGGCAATCAACTACTCCATTGTTGAGCTTTTTGAGGGGCGAATGCTTACGTATTTAATGTATGATTGTGTGTCTCGTTCACATTACTCTAGTTTTGATTTCTTTCTTTCTAATTATGTGTACTTGTATTACTGCTATACATATAACAGGAAGGCCGATGCAGCGAAACAGCAGAAGCACATTGCTACCAAGTGATTTGCAAAGTCGAACGCAAGTGGCCCAATAAGTTTACAGCTTAGTAATGAAGACAGAAGCAAGATAAAGATATTGTAAAAAAGCTTTGAAAATCTTGTAACGGAGAAGGTTACGCTGCTTTCCTTGACTTTCAATCCCACCAAGTTTATCAAAGCCTTGTGGTACATTCAATCCTCGTTTGAAAACGAATTTGACGAACATGTAGCTTACGATGTCCCTAAATTACCGTTGTCTAAGCGCTTCTTGCCTTTCCCTCTGCCTTATTGGCGTTTATTTACGACAAGCATCAATTCGCTTCCTACATTCATTGTTCTCGGTAAACCTTCAAAAGCTATACCAATCAGTTCGAGAAGTTTCATCAACTATTCAAGTTCCATGAAAATGGGATATGGAAGGTAAACAAAAACAGTTTTGGCAGAAATTTCGCCATTAGAATTTATATTGAATACTGTTTTTGTGAATAGTTTAAATGACCCTCAATACAACCCAGAAAATGCTAGTCTGTAATAACGTCCGTTCGGATGGTTTCCCTGTCGACTTTGTTTTCAGTAAGAATGAGAAAGCAAAAGACAAGAAAGCCATCGAAGACCATCGGTTGACTCTGGAAGACTTTAAATATGCCGAAATTGAGGCTGGTTATAGACGCTGCTTCACTGATCCCGGGAGAAGAAATGTCTCACAGCAGCGATCGGACTGGACATGAAGAAGCACCAAGTGGTAGCTGTTCTAACAAAGAGTACTAATACATGACTGGTAGCACCAGGTACTCAGCCAGTCTTGAGAAGAAAGAAGCTGGTGCCATCAAGGATATACCGACTGCCAAAACAGGCTCTAATGCACGATATCATTATCACAGCATATATCCTGTAACACTTGGAAGGTCTGTTTCCTTTCTGAGTGCATCAAAATCCAAATAGAAGCCTTAACCCTTCAGTATGGACGATCTCAGAAAAGTTCGCCTCATTGTAATCGGTAATGGCATGTCTGAAAGGACAATGGCACGCCGAAGGTCACCGAAGCGGAATGGTGGATGTTCTGTGGCGTGCGCTTAAGCGACGTGAAGTAGTCGAAAGCCTACTAGTACTAGAAATCGATGAATTCAAGACGCTTAGAATATGCTCGTGCTGTTCAAACGATACTTTGGGGAAGTGAAAGGCGTCCAGACCTACAGTATACTTTTTTACAAGACTTGTCATTCTACTGTGGAACCGAGACGTCAACGACTTAAGGAACATGATGAAGATTAGTAGTACCCATTGAAAAATCCAGGGAGACCGAAAGAGTTTAGGCGACCAAAATTATAAAACTCCCCTCTACTCAATGTCGGTGGAATGCATCCAGTTTGCGTGCCAATTGTCTAACATATATTCTTAGCGGACTACTACTATATTACATTCGTTCAAATGTAATCGATTTATTGTCTTCAAATTATGCGTGTGTTGTCCAAATCAGAAGGCAATAAACTGTAGATGATATCGATCTGCAACTTGTCGCTTGTTGAATTTCTCCACTAACTTGGTGCTCGCGGTGTGAAGCTTTTTATTATAGAAATGTTTTGAAGGGTTTTCTCCCAAATACATAATCAGCTTGATGGTTTCACGCATTCTGCACTATGTAGACACAATGTGGAGAAGTTTACGATAGTTGGGAATGATTCGCAAATGTGTACCAGCTTATGCTGAACAGTACGTTTGATAATTATAACATTCAGGGCTAGAAGAAAACAGCATTCTTCCTTATGAACGTGATTTTGTCCAATGGCCATTGCAAGAACGGGGTATAATTTAGCTATAATTAAACTAATTAAGAAACAATCCAAGCTTGGAACATCTACAACAAATGTGTTCGCAAAATCTTTGGTGGTTCTCTTCGCTCGCCAGCAAGGTAACTTTATCTTATGCCGCCTCAGCCTTTGTATTAAACCTCTTATGTGGATCCTATGAATAAGACCAAACGCAACCGATGTATCCGAATGACGACTGGTCTGGCTCCCAAGCAACTATTCAGCCCTTGTCTCTATCACTCCTTGCGCACTCTCATCAAAGTCCACACCATTGAATGCCTACGAATGCACAACCGACTGCAATTTCCGACAACTGTTGCTGACCCCATTGCTCACTTGTTGAACGAGCTCCCCACTCATTAAATAGCGTGCCAATGCACCAGCTATCTGGAGTACATCTTAGTCAATTGTCTAAATGCTCTTTATGAGGTCGATTACCTTCAGCACGAGAAAATGACCCCTACCTCCTCAGAAACATAAGGACAGCCCTTGCTGTGCTGTATGCGCTCACCACTATCAATGCTTGATTGCCCGTTGTTTATAATCATTATTATACTACTTTCTCCCTTGTCTCTTTTGAAGTTCTTTAATTCTATAGCATTTTTGATCTGCCCAGGATAATTTTGTGTTGTGTAGTTTATCACGAAGCCCATCGGGTTTAAAATTATTTGTCAATAAAAATCTTTGTTCAATCATAGCAGCAGATCAAAAACCCATTTACGCACAACCCAGAATTGCAACTCAGTTCTTTAGACCTACTATGCTGCTGTTTTTTCAACGTCCGACATCCAATGAGAACCTCCTTCAAGCATAAGATGATTTCATAACCACTTATCCTTTCTTTTGCATATGCTGTATTTTACTGTTTTTCTTCCATTTAAAGCAATCTTACTTTTCTCCCCTCTATACTTATAAGGGCGAGAAAGCTTTTCTAAATGTTCTTCGAAACAACATACGTACCTTCTCCTACCTTATCAGCAAGCCCAGTAGGTTAGTGTCAATGTTCTCATCTCTTTATATTCATGTGATATATTTACTCATTTCTTAATGTATTTGTCAAAAAAGACGATAACATTGACAACTTATCGGCAGAATTTGACCAAACAACAACTCAAACTGACATATCAACTTCACCACCCTCAGAGCAGACAGAGCCGGTGCAAAATCTTGCAGACATTGAGCCTGATTCTGATCGACCAGTCGACCATTTAATATTTGTCATTCATGTAAGTTGAACAATATTATCATTTTAGTATTGGTGCCATGATTACAAACGAAATCGCTCATCAACAAGTGTTATATCGTCATGCAAAATATTCATATAGGGCATTGGACAGGTAACGCAAAGAAAGCGCTATATATGATTTGAATGTGGTGACACATAGTTATTGACATATGATATTACAAAACCACTCATTTTGCGTGTCTTATGGCTGTTCAGCAAACAGAACAATACGGCCATTTTTACGAACATAGTAAGGTTACAACGTCGGAACCAAGTATATTAATTTAAGGATAGAGAGACCTAACAAAAATATTGTCATATTTTGCTTCCATAAAAATAGTTGAAAACCTGCAGGAAACAACGCGGCAAGTCTTACAAGTCAAAGTACCAGACCAAAATATTCGTATTGAATTGATACCTATTGAATGGCACAGACACATTCATGACCAAGTGGATCCTATTCTCAATAAAATCACTCTCAAATCTATACCCACAATTCGGCTGATCGAGAACCATTACTTGGCCGATGTCTTGTTCTATTTCTCTAAAGATAGAGGACAGGCCATCATTGACAATATAACTCATCTATTCAACACTTCGTATGAGAGTTTTGTTGAAAAGCATCCAGACTTCAATGGCAAGATTATTATTTTAGGGTATTCCCTTGGTGGTATCATTACTTGGGATATTCTTTCACATCAACGGGAGGAAGAAGCAGAAACTTTTACTGCGGAAGAGCGGGCCAATTATGATAAACTCGACATTAAGTATCCAAGACTGAAATTCAAGCCTCATTATTTCTTCAGCTTGGGTTCACCGATAAGCGCTGTACTTACATTTAGAGGACAAGATCCAAAATTTTACCATCCTAATTTTGATACCCTTCAATTTGAGAATATTTTCCATCCATTTGACCCACTAGTAAGGAACCAAATTATAAGCAATACTCACAGAACTTGCGATTCACTCTTACTTATTGATCTTTCAACCAGGGATACCGATTTGAGCCACTGTTCAATGATTATTTTATTGATAAACCAGCCGTATTAGTAGAAAGATCTGTACCTATTGGACCTTCCTTTTCTTTTCCCTCCATGTGGTCTTCATTTCCACTAAGCTCGGCAGGTTTTTTCTCCTTCTTTTCTTGGAAACAACAGTCGGAGGACAAAGCAGCTAAAACGTTATACAATGCTACATCAGATGTAGTTGAAGGGATGGAACAACAACTGGATGAGACTAATAATTCATATAAGGAAGTCAACAATTCGACAAGTGGTGAGGAGGAGTTAAGTCGGCAATCTTCAGCAGGATTTATGACCTCTTTACTGCAATATTTTACTAAAGGAGGCGGAGTCCGGTCGAAGAAGAATGCTCACAAAACAACCAATGACATGTCCGTTTCTTCACCAATTCCTACCGTATACACGAGAGAACGAGAACGATCACTTCATAGTAAAAACAGTCCTTCTGATACCGTTGAAGACACTGACAATATCCCATGGGATTCCCTTTCACGCGAACAAGCAAGGCAGCAATTACTGGCCCTTCGCGATGATTTAGATAGAACGTTAAAATCAATATCTGAACCTTCTCCTGCTACCTCTACAATAGCTTCTTCAACTTCCACATCGTCTAATGTGAGTAGACGTCCTTCTTTAAATATGAGGTCCAAATCTTCAATAGCGGCGACCAGATTATATCCCTCTTCGTTAGATCCGAAATCTGAAGGATCCATGCTATTATCAGACAGATTTTCTGATGGGAATACAAGTGATAACAATAATAACCTCACGATGGAAGATGATAACGACGGTTCTTTGGAACGAACAAATGACGGTAGTAATCTCTTCAGGGATGGAATCAGTGACAGTATTAAGCGGCTGCCATTAAAAAAAACTTTCACGACTGGATTTAATGATCATCCTTTAAAGCGTCAGCAACAGCTTGTGGAGATTATAGGCACGGATGGCATGAAACTTCATTTACATTATGATAGGGAACTTGTCGAAAAAGATGCAATTAAGAAGAAAAGTACAATACCACCGGCGGCTACAGACAAAGCGAAACCGGATCGAGAAAGAGGTGCTCTTACTGTTATTCATGCCTATGATCAACAACACGAATTACGGGAGAAGGGTAAAACCACACATGGGGAGGTTGCTGTTGGAACCAATAGTAATCAAGATAAAGATGACAAGGATTCGAAGTCTCTCTATGATGGGAAGTCAAACGCAGCCGATGACATGACCAAGAATAGAAATGGCAGTCATACAGACGAACATAGTGGTACTGGCAATATTTGGAACGATTTAGAAATAGAAATGAACAAGCCAGGTCCTGCCATCACTAACCCGGGTGAGTCCAAAGCAGATGTTGCTCAAGATGCTACTTTACCTAAAAGCAACCCTGATACGAAAGCTAAAAAAGAACAAAAAGAAACGGATACAGATGAAGACGACATATATACGGCTTCCTTTTTACCAGGAGGCTGCCGTATAGATTACGTTCTGCAGCCGGAGAGCGTTATGTCTATGATAGCCAATGAGTACTTGATTGGATTGCGGGCACATTTTTCGTATTGGACGAATAAGGATTTTATCTGGCATATGTTGCGTCGAATTGATGAGCAGCTACATGAAATAGCAATCGAGGTAGAGGCAGAGAAAAAAATTAGCAAGAAAGAGAAGCAACGGCGGACGAAGCAAAAAGCGAACACAGCTGCGTCTGATACTGCTACCGCATCTGCTTCTTCTAGCTCACCAGCAATGACTCTTGTAGCAACAGATGAGGCTGAAGATGCAAATGGATTTAGCGGTAATAATGATAGTAGCGACGTTAAGAGAACAACAGCTGTAATAAATAGCAGCCCATCAATTAAATCTATCAATAATAACAGCAATAAAAGTATACCTAAGTCAGCAAGCAACAATATCAATTCGAAAAAGAAAGGAACTGATTCGCCATCTCTTATCATAAATATGGATGATACTCATCTACAAAAGAGAATCAAATAAAATGTGTTTTCATCTGAGCTTTAATTGTACTGTCCTTGTACGGATGTTTATAAAAGTGGGGAAGGGGGTTGATGCCTGTGTCAATGCAAGATAAAATGCTTTATTAAATAATTGATCATTATACAAACATAATGTAATTACTGCTTTTTCAAATCAAAGTCGAGGCCGGCTTTTTGTCTAAGTTCTATGATACGTAAAAAGAATATTAATATAAACCGAATCACAAGCGGCCAAAACAATTTACTACATTAAACACTTACTTCCGACGACAGCAGACAAATCAAGATCGCCTTGCTCTGCTTGCACTTGGTTTAAGTGGTCCAAAAACACTTCGGTAATGGGGACAGACGCCTTCACATCCTTTGCCATCTCCATAATATGGTTAACATCTTTCTTGGCAGCAGACATGGAGAATGCAACTTGATCACGATATGTGTTATTTAACATACGGCCAGCATAGACACCCAACAGCGTATTAGGAAATACACAATCCAACAATTCTTTGACATGTTGTTGACCTACACCGGCTGCTTCACCCAATGTCATACCTTCTGCAATCAATTCCACCAAACCAGTAATGTAATAGTTACCGCACAACTTAAGTCGTAACGACTCAGCGACATCATCCATTCCCAACTCAATCGCTTTCTTACCAATAACGGGGATTAGAAGAGACTTAACCTTCTCACGTGTTTCAGGATTTCCACCAGCCATTAAAACAGTTAAATCGCCGGAAGCGGCTTTCACAGGTGGGCCCATGACGGGACAAGCAATATAAGTGACATCTTTCTCTTTTAATTGCTTGGCCAAATCTTGGGCAATAGCGGGAGCAATAGTAGAAGATTCAACAAGAATAGCACCAGATTTCAAATGGGGCTTAAGAGCTTTGACAGTTTCTTGGACAGCAGCATCATTGAGTAAACAGGAGAAGATGATATCGGCCTTCTTAGCAATTTCTTCAAGTGATGAAGCAGCTTTGCTTATCTGAGGATTTTCTTTCTGGAAATCTTCAGCGCGTGCTTGTGTACGATTGTATACTAAAAGAGGTGGATAATTCAATGAAGTGATTTTTCGAGCTATGTGGCCGGCCATACTTTTGCCCATGGCACCTAACCCAATATAAGCACATTGAACAGCAGTAGAAGACATATTTGTTAAACTTTTCGCAAAGAAAAGATAAGCAATTGACTCTGACTGCATAAATATACCGTGGCGGAAAATAAATATCCCACAATTGCAAGACAAAACTGACGACTTGCTGACTAAATGCTGATAAATAGCCTTTTGTGTTCTGTTTGACATTGCTGATAAAGGCTTGAGGTAAAAGGCAGAGTTTCATACAGCATATGACAAATTCATTAGAGCTATTAGGACTCATGATTATGTAATTTGTTCTTATTTATTTAACCTCGCTGACAAAGGTAGGTTACAAAAAAGATATTCTTGAGAATTTAAGCCTACCACTCAGAATGTTTTAACAATCTTATAATGGGATGTTTTGTGCATATTTAACGATGTATTGTGCAATAAGCAGAATAAATAAGCTAGCTCTTAGAGTGGGTATTATGAAGACTAAATAGGTTAGCATAGTACAGATGGAAAATTGACAGGGTAAAGGGGATGTGTCAACGTTTTGTCATAGCATAGAAAAGTAGTAAAATACGTAGAAAGGGAATCATATTGTTTGTGCAAGGCATATTTACAAAGCCCCAACTCTGGAGTTGCTTCGCCTCGATATTAGTTTTTTGAAACCTTCTAAAACCTTGCCAATTGTTGTTGTAGATGATGTACTCAAGCTGCATTCTAAGCTTGACTTGATGCCAGGTTGTTGAACTTGCCCCACATTATTAGGCGCCTGTTTGTTTCGGGAAATTGGTGAGATGTCTGGAGTTTTCTGTTGGCGTTTGAAAATAGAAAAGATACTTCTTTTATTCTCCTGCGGTTTGGAGGAAAGAAGTACATTTTCAGTATGAGTGTCATTCCCTGATGGCGTCTTCAGAGTAGAGCTAACTTTTTGTGACATGATCACTACTCGTTCTTTCAGTGTTTTGATACCATTTTTGAACCTATTTTCATTATCAGAAGCTATTTTTGGTGTTGCATCAGGCCCGTTGTGTACATGCGAAGTTTCCAATGGCGGTTCTGGTTTTTTTTGGTTAAAAATTGTCGATATACAGTTATTGATTGACTTTCTGAACGATTTGTTTGTTTTAGTTGTTGTTCTTTGTATAGCTGTTATGTCTGAATTTTCAATTTGCATAGTAGGTTGATACATTGATTCGAATTGGTTCATAGTATTCATAGTGTTTGAGGCAGTCAATTGAAACCCCTTTTTAGATGTTGAAGTAATTTGCTGTTGCTGGGCAAAACGCTCCCTCTTCTTCGAAAACATGTCTTTTAATGATTGGACGGTACCTTTTTTGATTTCTAATTTCTGAACAGAAATCGTCGTGGAATTCTTATTGCTAGAAATACTGAAAGAATAATTTGGAAGTTGGAATAAAGAGCGCAATGAACGAACTGTGCCTTGTTGAATGGAACCCAATAAAGACGACCGTTGGCTGTATGTTGAACTGGCTGCAGAAGGGTCTAAAACCGTTTGTTTACTATTTCGCACTTTATGTTTAGTAGAGTTATTATAGCTATAGCTGTCAAACATTCTTGTTGAGCCTACTGTAGATGCTAATAGTGACGTTTTATGGGTTTCATTTGATTGCAAAGAGGATGCTCTATGCATTAAATTCTTTGTGGACGGTGATAGTCTTGCAACATCGCGCGGATCGGCTTCCGCAATGGGCAAAAATTGGTCGTCATTGTGAAACGGAAAGGTGAGAGGTCTCGGACAAGCGTAAACCAAATCAGGTTGCCGCGGCTTTGTTCTTTTCTTCTTGGTATTTATCGTTGAAGCGGTAGTATTCGTAGTCGAGGATGAGCTAGTATGGAGGGATATAGATGCAGCATTTTTTGTTTCTTTAGTTGATCTATTAACTGAAATTTCATTGTTGTCATCAACTGTCTCTATCACATGATTTGTAATTGAAGGGTTTACATTTTTTTCTCCGTTTGTTCGAACTATGGAAGGAACTGATGAAGTCGTTGAGGCATAACCGCTGTCAGTGCCAGAATTGTTAGATTCTATAGAGCTTCTTTTTTTCGTTTGCAAGACTGCTTTCGAACTTTTTAATTTTGTACGTATCAAATACTGTTCATGTCGTAAGCCAGAGGAATGAAACATTGCTTAGAGTCTGTAAATACAGGCTTGTTTCTTATGGCTCAAAGTAATAACAACTGACGACGAATATTGAAGATTCACAGATTGCAACTTTGTCCTTAAACTTCGCAAAAAGCAGATGAAGTTCGAAGTTGTTTACGTTGTAAAGGAGAAGAGAGATGTTGCAAAAATTTTGGTTAAAAGTTAAAAACAAAAAAAAAAAAGTTCAAGTTAATGTAGATTGCTGACCGAGTCCTCCTCTATGGTTGCAGCAAGTCAGTAATGGAAGTTTGTGTTCACCTAATTTCTATTTCTAATTGTTTAAAGGTAATACAAAGGTAATTGCAGAGTAGACGGCATAGCATCCCAACAGAAACTATGCATTATCAATATTTAATGTCAAAAGCAGCAATAGTGAGCAGTTAACTATTCAACCCCATATCGTAAATGTAGATGGCCAATATTTGTTCAACATTCAATATCATACTGTGAAAGAATCGTTAGAACCTGCCCTCATAGGTGCTTCAAATCATATGAGATTGCCTACAACAATTATCCTTCAAACTACTTTTACCTACTGTTAACATACTGAAAGGATAAAATAAATTAAAAATGCTTATACGTATCTTAGCATCGCAACATAGCATTCAAGAATATGTACCCGCAAAGCTTTTCATTATTTATTATGTACCGCTTGAACTTAATAAGACTGAAATGGTTGATTAAAAATGCAAGGCTCAGAGGCAATACATTTATTTTGATTCGCAATCGGCATCTATTCATAAAACATCATTTTACTTAATTGAAAGAAACGTTAATATACAGTTTAACTTTACTTTTCTAAGTTTCATGGTTTTCTAATTCAAAATCCCCTCGACCTTTTGCCTTTGAAATGCATCACAATATGAGTAACTAATTCGGCGTAAATCTGCTCTACGATGCGGTCTGTTATATTTGGAGACTGTCAACAATACAAGTGAGTAAAGCCAAATATCATTATTGACAGTTTATCGCTGTACCGCGTAGAGATAAATTCTGGAACTTGGTATTAATTTACATACGCTGAATTTCTCGCAATCACGAACAAACTCCTATTGAGAATCAATGTCGAAAAAAAAAAGACCGCATCAAAAAATACAATTTGAAAAGCTCTTCAGTTCTAAGAGCCCCATAGGGTTTCTATCCATGCTACAATCAAACAATTGCATGTTTATATGGATTAGCATATGGTTTTGTATATAGGAAAGCAATATAGCAGTGTTTTGGTTAAGAAATGAAGTCATGGAAGCATTTTTACATCATTCTATCTATGTTTACGTGCGCACATACAGGAAGAAAAAAATAGAAAGTATTTTTGATAAACACATCGTTAAAACTGCTTATTCGATATGTTTCTGGTTCCTGTCAAAATATGCAACTCCGAATTTAAATCAAATCAAATTATGCAGAGATTCCCTCCTTTAACATACTTCGTCCAGATGCATAATCTACTGTAAGTGGCATCAATGACGATTTCAATTAGAATTGTCAGCATCGATCACTACATGGCTACACCAGGGCCACTTGATCGCGCCTATTCTCCATTTACAGATCAGAAATTGGCAAATGTTCCTGTGCTGCGTATTTTCGGATCTACTAAAGCAGGTCAAAAAGCATGCGTGCACATTCATCAAGTAATGTTGCCATTTGAAATTCACTGGTTTCGATCATCCAACTATTCTAACTTTTAAATAATCATTGTTGACTTTTCGTAATACTTTTGCTCAATAAAGGTGTATCCTTACTTTTATGTACCTTTTTCTATTCCAGCAGAGTGTACTACCGAAGAAGAAATTCAAAAGCATATTTTTCAATTCGGCGCCAGTTTAAACGAAGCAATGAATGTAGCAAGGCCGAAAGCAGAGAAAGATCAACATGTGGCAGCAGTTGTACTTATCAGAGGGGTGCCATTCTATGGGTACCATATAGGTTATCAAACGTTTTTGAAAATATATATAACAAATCCGAACGAAAAGCTGCAAATGCTTGATGTATTACAATCAGGAGCATTGGAAAACACGCATTTTCAACCGCATGAAGCCCATTTAAACTTTGAGTTACAATTTCTTATTGATCACAACTTATATGGTATGGATTGGTTACATATAGAGGAGCAAGGGTTGGATTCAGTATCCTCTTCTTTTGGTATCAAGTTTCGTTTGCCTTTATCAGATGAGCCGAAATCAAGCTATGCCAGTATTTCACAATCGTCAAGCAGTGGTGCTTCTCGTATATCGCCTCCTTCAATCAACAGTGACGGGTCAGTTCAGCTTGAAAGCTCTATCTATACTTCTAAAACTGTACCTTTGCAGCTTCAGTCAGATCTTGTTCCTCAAGAAAGCTATTGCGAACTAGAGATAGACATAACCGGTATGGCCATCTTGAATCGGCATGATTTGCAAGAGAGAAATATTCATACAAGCCTTAAAAAGGAGAAAGAAATTCAGCAAATATTTTTAGCTAAAATGAATGACGAAAGGAAAGAAAGGCTAGTGAAGTCACTACAAGTTATATGGGATGATGAAGTTGCTAGGCGAAGAGCAAAAGGTGTTACAACACCTATTCCTCCGATTACTCAGATCGAGGATAGAGCACCACATCATCCATGGTCTGTAGAAAAAGATCTTCGTCGGTTAATGGAGAAGATGATGACACACGCGCCCTTTGATGAAGTGAGCGAATCACAACAGCCTTCACCGCTTATACCTCGTCTTTTAACTCTTTTTCAATCTGTCGAAGCCCTATACCCAGATGCATACTTCGAATATCGGAAGCAACAAGAAAAACAGGAGCAACCCATAGCTCCTGATGAGATACATAATAGAAACTCACCACAAGACAATACCATTGATAAGATTCTGGGTCCAATTGGCGGTAATGGTGAACTTCAGTTGCCGTCATCATCCATGCCATCACCTGTCAATAATAATGAAGCAATTGATTTCATTAGAAGAAATACATCAGAGCAGCATCGTACACCACTACTTAACCAATTTGGCATATCTGCCACGCCATCACGTTACCGTGCTTGGGACGTTCATTCTCAAGTTGACAAGTCTGTTCTCCAATCATTCCTTGCAGATAAAATACTGTCCAATAGTAATACCAGCATAGAAGAAGAGGAGAAGGAAGAAGGAATAGATGATCAAGAAGAGGATCTTTATGCAACGGATGCAAGTGATAATTTTTATGATATGGGTGATAGCGACGAATTTGCTCGACTAGTAGTTGAGGCCGAAAAAAAGCAGCAAATTGTCAGCGAGCCAACAACTAGTCTTCAAACTGAGCAAGAAATAGTTTATCATTATCGACCAAGGAAGCTAGATCTCATTGAGGAAGCCAAAAAAATGGATACTTTAAGATCACCATTAACTCGAAAGGGTATCAATGAACTATTTGACGACGCGGATGAGGAAGAAAATGATGACGAGGAAGAAAAACAAATCGACATTAGTGATATTCCCCCAGATCCAAGGTATCTCCATTTGCATTATCGATAGCTCAGTTTAGCATATTATTTCTGTTGGTCTTATTGTCGTTTTTACTGTAGGTCGCATGTTACAAAGAAACGGGGGCAGCAAAGCAGGCGAATTGACCAAATGGATGGAGCTAGCGATAAGAGAGAAGAAAGAAGATCGAAAAGGGTGAAAACTCCAGCGGAAAGGTGGGAAGAAGAGGCAAAGTTTTTGAAACGTATGCGAACGAAAAAAACCGCTGCTCAGCGTGCACTTAAAGCGAAAAATTTTAAGCATGCTGCCTCAGCACCACCAGAAGATCGACCTTATCCGAAGTTCAGCATATCAAATGACATGTCAGGGAAGCGCCGGGTTAAAAGTACTAATGATATTCATCCGGAGGGGTTTCAGAAGGTTACAGTAGTTATTCCTCTTCATATGAGAAGGAAGAGAGGAGCTGCAAAAAAAGAAGTATCTAACAGTAGTTACTCTGCGTCGCAGCCAGTGAAACCAGCATTATTTGCAAGCAAAGAAGGTCATAATCCTTCTATGACGCAGCCAGCTGGTCATATCGATGAGCAGGAGACTACTAGTTTTCTTCAGCCGAACGACACACTTGAAGGTTCGGCTACAGTAAATACAGCTTACAATAATACGCCGATATCAAAAGTACATTCATACGACACCGATAAAGTCAAGGTCATGAATATCAGTTCGAGTGATACTGAACATAGTCAACAAATCGATATCAATTTTTTAAACTCTTCGACCATTAACAGGCAACAAAGTCCATCCTTTCAAAGTAAAAGGAATTTTATCAGCAGCATTGATGCTTTATGGTCGTCTTCTGATGAAGAACAACTGCTGCAAACATCGGGTATATCAACACAAAAACCTTCACTCAACTCACCGACTCAACCATTAGTTCCAGAAAAGGTAAATTTTATACACTCTGTAGGAATTATACAAAATGGTGAAGAGACTTCTTTGTCTGTAGCAGAATTAAGGAAGGAAAATGCAGCGGACGATCCTGTAATAAGCTTCTCCATGACGTCTTCTGGAAATGATACTGTGAGGTATAAATCTACGTTGGATACCTCTTCATTTCCATCTGTGCAAAATAGGGATGTTTACCAGCAAACATTCTCCTCTTCCTCATCGGACATACGCGACAAAAATCGACAGAAGCAACATTATTCTGCGCTATCTTCAGCAACTTCACCTCCACATAATGAGTCGAATAAAATAGAAGACCACGATATACAAGAAGACAGTCAATATCATAAACAATCTGGCAGAGAAGAAAAAATAAGAGATGTAAGCAGCGGAAACTCTTCACTGCAGCATATGGGAAATAGCAGATCGCCTCAAGAATATATATATAACCATGTTCCCCCTACTTTGGACGAAAAAGATGTACCAAGAAAACGTGTCATTTACCAAGAACCATTCTATAGTAGAGCATCTGATGTACCCCGATTTGCGCCTGTTTTTGCCGGTAAAGAATTCAAATTGACCACGAATGGTATTCAATCCTTAAAAGAGTTCGAATCAACTTATGGAGAGGATACCAAGAAACCGACTTTGAGAGATAAAACACGAATCAAAATTTGGCAACCTAGTCGAGATCCTCCAAGATTAAAAGAAGTTCAACAATGGATGGAAACAAATTTGAAAGCTGGAAAGCTCGCTAAACATACATATTCGGGAACACAGGTAAATTAAGTTGTAAAAGTGTGTTGCTCTACAAAATATTTAACCTTATAGGTTCGTATTTAGCTACAACAACCCACAGCTCAGAATACGTACAACTTTAAGTTCAGTGCAAGTAAACCACAAGCCAAAGTTAAACGAATACGAGACTATATAGATTATTTGAGCTTGGAAATACACGGTAATATAGAGAAAATAGAAATTAAAGTTACCTTACATACTCATATTTACATTATTATGATTTAAGTCAATACAAGAGAGAAACTGCTTCCTGATCCGCAGCATGATCCAGTTCAATTGATTTTCTGGTGCTTACAAACTGAAGATCGTCATATACCATGGAACGGTTATCAAGAAGGATACCTTGTTGGTTTAATAGCAATGAAAGACTTTGATATTGCAAGGGTTGGTATTGATAATGATCGTATGTGCCTAACAGATTTAAGGTTTTCTCTTTTTTTTTTTTTTTTTTTTTTTTTCTGTGCATCGAGGATTATCTATTCAAATCTTGCATTTTAGGTTTAAAAATTGACTATGCTGATACCGAAGAAGAGCTCTTCAGTATTTTGATTCATAAAATACGATCATATGACCCTGATATGTTGGTTGGCTATGAAGTAGCAAATGCATCGTGGGGATATTTGGTTGACCGCGGCGCTGAGCTTGGTAAGGAAAACTTCAAAACATCAATAAACAACATAATTCCAATCGGTGTAAAATCTCGATATAGGATTCCATTTGTTGGACGAGCTATCTCGTGTGAAGATGTCTTCAGACTCAATCAAACGAGACACATGGGGCTATCAGAAAGCATCTGTCTATCGAGTTGTTGGGAGGCATATGCTTAATGTGTGGCGGCTTATGCGGAGTGAGCTTACATTGACCAGTTACAGTTTCGAAAATGTAGCATATCATTTATTACATGATAGGTAATGTTTAACAAGTACTAACCCATTCTCGCGCTATATGACCACATGGATATTCACAACTGTTGTCGTAGGATTCCGCATTATTCTTACGAGACTTTGACTGCTTGGTACAAAAAAGGTATTCCTGTGCTCAAATATCGCCTCATCAAATACTTTATGAAACGTGTACAGCTCAATCTAGACATGTTGGATGCCTCACAAGTTGTTCAACGTACCTGTGAATCGGCCAGGGTGTATGGTATCGATTTTTATGCTGTCCTAACAAGAGGCTCCCAATATGATGTTGAGTCTGTTCTCTTCCGGATTGCCAAACCTGAAAACTTTGTTCTTATTACACCTAGTAGGAAACAGGTGGCTGAGCAGCGATCACTGGAAATATTACCTTTGGTTATGGAGCCAGTTTCTCAATTTTATAGCAGCCCCATGGTAGTATTGGATTTTCAAAGTCTATATCCGTCTATAATGATTGCGTATAATTTCTGGTAAAGTAATTGGGCTGCTAATGCTATGCACTTCTACTTTATTGATCCAATCATGCTATGACTGAACCGAAACGTTTAGCTACTCTACATGCTTAGGAAGAATAAGAATTTCAGAACAGGATTCTCGGTTTGGTGTTCTTCCTTGCTTTGAACTACCTGATGGTTTGTTAGATACTTTAAAAGAGTATATAAACGGTACTAAATAGCACTTTGAGATAAAATGTGCGTAAATATATTTCTATGGAAGTGTTTGACGTAGAATATTTCTACCTTGACAACTATTAGTGACACCAAATGGAATCATGTTTGTGAAGCCAGAGATACGTAAAAGTACGCTAGCAAAAATGTTGGAAGATTTATTAGATACCCGAGTTATGGTGAAGCGTGCAATGAAGGATTACAAAGAGGACTCTGTATGTACATAATGAATGCAGGTTTGAATATTTGGGCTCTTTCAAACTCACTCTTGTACTTTCTGGAACCATCCTGTCTTTGCTTTAGGGACTTCTACGTTTGTTAGATGCTAAACAGCTTACTTTAAAGTTGTTGGCCAATGTAACTTATGGTTATACTTCCGCTTCATTTTCGGGCAGAATGCCTTCTGTTGAAATTGCTGATAGTATTGTTGCCACCGGTCGAGAAACTCTTGAAAGGGTAAATTCTGCATAATATATGTGTCTTTATGAAAATGGAAGAGAAATTATTGCTATGCAGACCGACATTTAATGTACCTTGTAAGGTTAGGCTATTCGCTTGATTAATGAAACTGAAGAGTGGGGGGCTCGTGTAGTGTATGGCGATACCGACAGTCTATTCATTTACTTTCCTGGCAAAACAAAAGAAGAAGCATTTACGCTAGGCAGCGTCATAGCAAACACTGTGACAAAATTAAATCCTGCACCTATCAAACTAAAGTTAGAAAAAGTCTATCACCCTGCTGTTTTACTGGCAAAGAAGAGATATGTGGGCTATAAATACGAGAGCCCTGGAGATGAACCAAAATTTGAAGCGAAGGGCATTGAAACAGTAAGACGAGACGGTACCGCCGCGACACAGAAAATAATGGAATCATGTTTGAAGTAAGCCTACGAACATGTCACGAAAGAAAATGAGAGACAAGGGACTGACTTTTTAAATGCATATGGATTGTGCATTACTTTTAATACAGAATTTTATTCCGCTCTCAGGATATGTCCCAGCTCAAGGATTTCTTATACAAAGAATGGACAAAGATACTATCAAATCGGGTTATTCTCCAAGACTTTATTATCGCTAAAGAAGTTCGCATAGGCAGTTACCGAGGTGAGGGACCCAATGGAGCAGCTATAGCACAAGCACAAATGAAAGTCGATGCTAGAGCTGAACCTCAGTATGGTGAACGCGTCCCTTATGTTGTTGTTTATCGCGGCCCAAATGCGAGACTTAAAGATAAAGTGGTGCGGCCTGAACAGCTGCTCAATGATACTCGTGGTTCGCTAAGACTCGATGCTGAATATTATATTCGGAAACAAATTATACCTCCATTGAGTAGAATCTTCAACTTGGTGGGCGTGGACATTTTATCTTGGTACGAGGCCATGCCGAGGCATGTGAAAGTTGATGCAATGAACCTGGCAGCACAACAGCAATTCAATGCCACATCAAGCCAAAAAAAAAACGCTTTATCTCGGATTGATCAATATTATGCTAGTTCTCATTGCATTATATGCAGAAAGCTTTCAGATCAAGGTAAGAGATGGGCAACAACAGCCTTAAAAGATTGCTGCATGGAGACTCCTAACTTTTTACTTCTTCCTCAACATATTAGCTATCTGTATACAATGCAAACAGAATTCGGTCAGAACGACATTGACCATAGTTACCAGACAGAAATTGATACGGGAAAGGCTTAGGAATGTCATGCAGACTTGTCAAAACTGCTCAAAACTATCAGCTTTAGATGCCATGACAGTTGTGCCCTTAACACAGGTCGCAAAAGCAGCGTCTACGACCAATCCAATAGCTTCATCCTCTTTAAAAGCGCCTATAGCCGATATACCTTGTGATTCATTGGATTGCCCCATCTTTTATGAACGGTTAAAAGCGAAACAGGATACGAAATTGGCTAATCATTATGACCTCCTTCTAGATGAATTTTAATGTAGTCTCTGCTCCTTTTTTCTCTCACTTTCTAAACTCTCTTTAGCACGAATCTAACTCACTGAGATGCATTTTTTCTTAAAATAGAGTAATAAACTTTAGAGATAGACTTTTTAAGTATCGCCAGAATGGTGTACATTTATTTGCATAAATAAAAAGCAGATAGAACTCACGAATTGTATATGTTTTGTTTCATTGTGAAGTAAAACTGTAGTCTTTTGTGTGTATATACATCAGCAGTTGCTGTTGTAGTTTATAGTCAATGGTTGTATATTGAGAATCAACTATTTGTATAAATTCGAATGTATTACTCTTTCTCTATATCAAATCAGTCGATTTCAGTTGTAAGAAGTTGTTATAGGCTTAGTCGGCTTTTTGAGGAACAACGAATTTCTGGCAGAGTTTGTAGAGAATAATATGGTTAGCAATGACTAACATCGTCGTCACTCAAGGCGTGCGCATTCAACTTTTCTACATTACTTGTTCCTTTTGAACACCATTTTCCCACTTAGCATACTTAAGACCATTTTGACTACGACGAGCAGCAGCAGCACGAAACTCATCCTTCAAAGAATTGCGGACAGCACGAGCGCAAATGTTGGCGTATTGGAGGTAACTATTTGCAATTTAGGTTTAAAAAGCATGACATTTAGTAATGATGCTATTAAACATTTTGGTACATATTCACCGCCAAATAAGAGTTGGAAACGAGTATATATTACGTGATACCGGCAGACTTCCAGGCAGACATTGTTTAGTTGGTTATTGATGAAGAGAGACAAAAAAGAAATGGACCTGAATTTTTTGTTTTACTTTACGGGGTGGAGGGGTGGGCTGTGAATTTCCCCCACCTTTCTGAAGAAGAAAGGGCTCGCGACGAGGCTCATGATCGGAGCCTTAAATATGGTGAACGGCATTTCAACCTTTCCAGCTGTAGGTGGAGCTTTTGATGACGTTGAAGAATGTTTTTTTTTTTTTTTTTTTTTTTTAACAAAAAGTACGGTTAGGTAAAAAAGAAACCCACTGTATATATTTTTTAGCATGTCGATAAAGGGAAAAGTGGGGGTAGGAAGCCATAATTTTCTCTCAGTCTCAATAGTCAAAGTATAAAAAGGGTTCTTTTTAGAGTCGCAAAGGAAAGTGAAGAAATCAACTCAGGAGATACATCGCTCGACAATGAGTGTCCATGATAAGTAAGCACCAGCAGCATAAATATTATGTCGTGTTGGGGAAAATGTACACGAAGATAAAGATCCTTATAAAGAACAAGTGTGGTCTGCTTCTTAAAAATACCTTTCAATGCTAATAGTTCCAGAATTGCTGTAAGTATATGATCGGACATAATCTTGCTATTGTTGCTTCGTTAGCGTTTATTCTGCATCATTAAAAGGCGATTTAGTGTTGGAAAAAATTGGGTTTCGTTTAAGAAGAATAGCAACAAATAAAATTGTAACTTATTTTATATAAGAACACTATGCCAAATCAGTAGTTATTCTGCTTTTGAAAAAAGTCGACATGACTCTTGTAGAAGCTTTGGTATTCCGTTTCTATATAGACGGTAACTACTCTTAAGGACAAATAACGTGTGCTGTTTGAATATTATAGTAATACCAGACTGCAAAATCATATCTCCATTCTTTGTTAACATGCAATCTATATAACTTATAATACATTAATCTGTACCCGTTTCATTAACTTAAAAAAATGAAGGATTTGAGAAGCTAAAAGTTAACTGATAAATTTGATCTCTTCTCACCCACTAATATCTTTTTTAAGTGACGGAACATCATCGTCATCAAACAACAATGCAAAGCAGAGGGTCAATTTAGTATGTATAGATCATAGAATGAAAGATACTTTTATTAGTTTTAAGCATTTATATAAGCGCCAAAGAAGAAAAAGAGACAATTAAAAGTTGCGATTTTGTTCATAAGAGATATAACTAAATTTTTCTTGCCACTACACTAATCAATTATACTTTTTTTTAAAAAAATTTATCAAAGAGCTTTTCAAAGTTTTGTCAAAAGAGGAGCTGCGTAATAAGTGCGTGGGGTCTCTCTCTGTAGGTGTGTGTTTGTGTATTTGTGTATGCAAAAGAATTTTACCAACCACCGGCAGCACCATCATCTTGCTTATTAGGACAATCACGAGAAATATGACCTTCTCCACCACAGTTATAACAAGATCTAGCCTTAGGGGGTTGAGAACATTCTCTAGACATATGGCCAACATTACCACAGTTATAGCACTTGGCAAAGCTGCTGCCACCGCTACCGCCATTAGGACAATCACGAGAGATATGGCCAGTTTCACCACACTTGTAGCAAGATCTTCCACCGGAGGAATAATCGCCACCGTAACCACCAGAACGTTCAGGACAATCACGAGACATGTGACCAGTTTGGCCACAGTTGTAGCAGCTACGACCACCAGAAGAGTAACCAGCACCATAAGAATCACCAGTGGATTCAGGACAATCACGACTTATGTGACCAGTTTGGTTGCATTTGTAGCAAGTCTTTTCAGCACGGGGTTCGGGACAGTCCTTTGACATATGGCCAGTTTGCTTACAATTATAACTAGAGGATGTGGAGGAGGGAAGAAAAAGAAAGGAAAAAAATTTTTTTTGAATGAGTACACGTTTTTTGAAGGCCCTATTATTATTATACACACACAGATGCCTACTCCCACATACACATACACACACACGCACACACAATGCTTAATTCTCTGCTTACCAAAGAGATTCGGATTCAGTACAATCTCTAGCTTGATGGCCGGCTGTTAAAAATACAAAAGAGAAAGACATGTAAGCAAGAAAATAATATCCATACGTGTAGAGAATGAAAATATAGAAGGGAATAGGTCCATCAAAAAATTATAAATAATAGACATGGCCATGTTCTGCAAACTACTACAACTACTACCACCCATCTCCTTCTGCTACACCATCAACCACTACTACTACTACGATCAACTGCGACGATAAACAACCAAACTTCTACTACTTCCTGCTTCTTTCTTGTTTCCAAATCAACCTTCTTTATTTATTTGTTGAGAATAAAATAAAAACCAAATTATGGTGAAAGAGAGTGACAAGTGATAGATAGAAAGATAGATTGCGCGAAGGAGGGAGATGGAGGCAAGTGATCGAGTAGAATCTAGATACGCAAACAGATATCTGGCTTTCACAGTAAAAGGAGTATCTCATGATTAAGTGTAAATAGAAATACATTACACCCTCTCATTGAGAGTTCCCCTCCACTCATTCCAAAATGACGTGGCCGCCAAGAATCACAAACAAACAAATATACAAATCATTTTTTAATACTAACGTTGACCGCATTTGTAACAAGTTCTAGCAACAGTGTAAGACATCTTCAAAGATATTAAGATATTGGAAGAAGAAAAGCCGAGAAATTTTAAAACAAGGTCCTTTTATATGCGTTTTGGAGACAGACAAAAGCAAGAGGACCTTTGAAAATTTTTGATCCAATCAAATAATAATAATCAGCCTCTTTTTTCTTAAAAAAAGGAAAAAAGAAAAAACTCGCCCACATCATCACGGGCATTGGCTATGGATAAAGAAAAGACAAGGCTTGGCGATATTTTCGGGTAAAAAGAAAGACAAATACAAATAATGAATAAAGCAACAGAAAAAAAAAAAAAACCAAAAAAGAAAAACAAGCAATTGGTATACAGAAAGGAATAGAAATATTTAGATTGATTTGGCAGTAGTTAATTGAACTCTTGGAACAGCAACGGGTATAAGGGAAGCTGTCGTTGTTGCCGCAGTAGCAACTGATTTGCTCGTAGCAGAAGACAGAGAAGGATGATATTGATAACCATATCGTTTGTTAGAAGCAGTTGTCGCTTGCGTTAGACCGAATCTTGAATGACGGATATACTCTTCTTCTTCAGATGTCCTTTTAGTTGTTGAAGAGGCTGGTGTAGCCGTCTTTATCTTTTTATTGGTTATCGTGGTTCGCTGTTCTTTCTTTGTTATGAACGTTGTTGTCGACTGTCGGTGAGGTTGAGGTGGAGTTAATGTTAGCTGCCTCTTTTGAGCCAAGCCCAATCTCCTTTTAGTATTCTGTTGGTGGTTTAATGGTACAGAATGAGAAGGGTGCAATGATGCTGCGACAGTTGTTGACGAAGATGATTGTAGAATTGCAGATTTAGCTCTGCTTTTTAATAATGCAGCATGTGGTGATAATTGCTGTTGCACGACAGTATTTAAGCTACTTACAGATGCAGGTCTTGCTTTACCAGCACTGTTTCCTTTGTTGTTATTGCTGTTGCCACGTTTGTGTGTAACTTGTACTGTTGCTTGATGTTGTGCTTGTGGTATAGGGTCAGAATTCAAAAAGCCAAAAAATGTTTGATTGGCTTCCCTGTCAGCAATTTCATCTAGCAAAGTATTCAAATATCTTTGATTACTACCAGCGCACAGAATAGGTTTGCCAGCCAACTTTTCATACTCCAAAATAGCTTGAATTAATTTTTCGTCTAAATGAAGGAGACGAGGTAAGCAAGTATTACGCCATCGTTCCTCTTCCAATAATTGAAAGGAGGCTTGAAATAATCGGCGAGGATCTGAAGCAGTTTTTTCAAAATCAATCATTTTTCGAATAAGGTCTTTGCGTTCTTGCATCAATCTTTGTACCTGCTTGCCTTCGATGTGGATTTTGTTTAGATATGCTATGTGTGTATTAACCAATTGTTCTATTTCTGCTTTGGAGTCTAAGTAACAAAGTGGATTGATAAAACGATATGTATCTTTAATTGCATTGTATTGCAGTTTATTACCATGTGTGCGGATCCGTAACTTACTTCGTTGATAAAGGGATGCTATAAACTGAGTTCTCTCAATTTCAGATAGGAGGCAATCATCCCATAAGGATGTTAACTGACCCTTGAACTTTATTATAGAAAGATATACATACAATGTGTTAACGATGTAGATCATTGCATTAAAAAAAAGAAAAAAAAAAAGTGTGGTTACCTTTTGTATGTAAGTGTCGAAAGTAGATCGAATAAGCGGCTCTAGTTCATCCGTCAATTTCTGTAGATAGATCATATCTTTCGTTGCAAGTGTATTGGGTAAAGACGGTCTCTCAAGTACAGGCAAGTTTAACTCATTCCATACAGTCTTTATTTTAGTTGTCGATTGAACGAATATTTTATGTCTTTCAGTATAGATAGCCTTAATTTCGTCGTGCTTTTGCTCAAGCATGGTAATAAGATCTGTTGTTAAAGTAGTGAAGGGATTCGAAGGATGATTGTAATAGTCATTTATAGTGCTGATCTCCTCTTTTTCATTTGTGATAGGTATCGTTATATTTTTGCAACCGGGTAAAAAACCATCCAATAACTGTGCAATATCTTTGTAATCATTTCTGTCATTGTTCACATCAATGTTATAATCGAGCAATTGCCAATAATACTGAATCGAACACATCATCCTGTTGAAGTCAGATATGCGAGTTGCTTTCAATTCTGATAAATCGCGTAATTCGCAGCTAACAGATTGAACTGTGGCCCAAGACAAATCGCTCTGAATATAGTCTTCGATCAATTTGAATTTGAAAGGCTGATCTAATTCTTTACAAAGAGATTGAATAGCCAAAAGCCATTCATGTAAATGTTGAGTTCTCACATTTATTTCCTATAAATAGCAGAAGAGAGAGATCATGTGCATTTTTGTTGATTTAGTTTAAATGTACACCTATGCAGATTTGCATATATTGATTTCATATTTATTTACCTTGATTAACCTTCTGTTTAATTCGAATAGTACCTTTTCTGCAGAATAGGTCGGATTCAAAGCAGTATACATGGATGTGATTGCGAGCGAGTTTAACTGTAATTGCTGTTCCTGTTGTATTATGAATGTGGGTTCAGTCGCGGCGACAGCAGAGTTTAAAACGCTCTCTAGAGAAACTCCCAATAACATTGATGCATACTCGATGTTACTCTACGATAAGTACATATTACAGATTGTTAACAGATGTGGGCACTTTAATTGAATATCTAATATTGTCAATTACCATCAAATCCTCGATATTAGCAGATAGTAATTGCTTTTCTCTTCTTTCACTATGAATCAAATCCTCGACGGCTTTAATGATAGTCTATAATAGACAAGTTTTTAGTTCATTCGCTGTCTTTGAACCAAGTGTATAGAAATTGATTGTGTTACGTCAAGTTTTTTGTTCATGGTGAATGCATCAACATCAAGCGATGTCCATAACTGTAACAATGTTGAAAGGCGTGAATAAAGTATGTCCATGTTTCTTATTCAATGTAAAAGCGGACTTTTTCTGCGTGCAATGAAATGCTTAATGTTATAGTTGGTAATGTGCAAAAAGTGAATGACAGAGTTCTTGAAGAAGTGAAAGGAAGGAAGAAAAAGAGATACAAACACGCATACACACATACACAGAAAATAAAAAAAAAAGCTGTTTGTATCAGGAAGCGGGTTCCTTCACAGAAAGGGGGAAGTTTTTATTATATGTACAAGAAGTGCAAACAACAAGATTTTTTTTTTCTTTTTTTTGCACACCCTTAAAAAATATGATTTTTGTGTGTCGCTTCGCTTAACCATCCCCTTCAACCCCTTTTTTTTTCAATTCTTTTGGTCTGACTTGTTTAAACTTGAAACACGTTATTTACTATAAATAAAACGCGCACAAAGCTTTATTTTTTATGTCATAAGCAATTCTTGAATTAATTGTTCTAATTGTGCCACAGTCAATCTCTTTTCCTCGACCATAATCCCAGGCAAGGTTAATGACTCGGCAATCTGCTGCTTCTCCTCTCTAGTCAGATAATGGTATTGTTTCAATAAATCACCGTCTAGAAACAAATCATTATTACTTTTACTGTTTAACTTCGACTTTTGCTCTCCTTCTTCAACATCACTCATCATTTTGTATCGTGAATTAATGTAGTATTCTTGAGAGTCTTCAACCCCCATCTTGGGTCGATAAGCTCTGTAAGCGTTGTAGTCCAGCTTGCCGATATTTCTGCGTTCTTGTAATATGAGATTTTGTAGATTGTAAAAAAACTCAAAGCATTCGGTTGTAATTGTTTTCACACTGCCAATTATACCAGAAACAGTGGCGAAACTGAAGGATGGTGATTTTAAGGCTGGTTCCGATTTGGTTACCGCCAATAAACTGCCAAAGGCAGTATCGTCTTCGTTATTGGTGTTATGACGGAATTGTGTTGATAGTATGTCTGATAATGTACCTGCCAAATACAACGAGGATGTGAGCTTACTATCTGTTACGGAGAGATTAATCAATCACAGAGCTGATATTTCTTACCTTCTTTAATTGTATTTACTAGAGAACCAAGATGATATCCGCCTTGCAGATCCAAAGGGGCGACTTTACCATCATTATCTTCACTGTTGCGATTGAATGACATTGCAAACAAGTTCATTTCACCATCAGCTCCCATATAATGCGCTGCATTAATAAATTTAACCGCTGTTACCCATTTTGGGTTAAAATCTAATGCCAATGTGTCCATTTTAATCAATTTGCCTCCTATTCTAGTAGGACTTGTACTTCTTGGAGTAATTGTGAGCAATTCCATTTGTTGACTGCTCACTTCATCCGTACTTTGCTGTTGCTGTTGGTCCGTTGAACCTTCCCGATCAAGACCAAAAGGTTCTGACTGCATTTCTCTTTCTCTGCCGCGCGGTTGCTGATATGCGCCGATTGAGCTATCCTCCGTTTCAACATTCAACAAAGAGATAGACCTCATCATATCACCCACAATTACTTTATTTGCCAAAACATCCATCTTAAGCGCCAAAACATTCCTGTGCAATTTGATCGAAAAGCTCATCCTTTCTCCTTCAAGTTCACTGGGTCTAAAGTAATCCATAGCATAAATAGCTCCATTGACACAAGCAAGCATAGTACGGTACAGTGGGAAATAACGTAAATCATACACAACGCCATTCATTTTGTATTCTTCTAAGAATTCTAATTTATGCTGTTGGTTGTTACTGTAGTGTTTTTCCATACGGAAGGCTAAGACACGACCATAGCAAGCTTCGGGGTCATTTAGGTCTTCAATTGCTGTACCGATGAATAAAAGTTCCTCGCCACATTGTTGCTGTTGCAGTTGTGAATCAAGATAGTCGTTGTCAATGAGAGCGTCAAATGGTGCTACAGCCATACATTCCACAACCTCATTTTCGAGTAAGTTGAACTTGTCATATACTAATCTCAACCACACAAAAGAAGGAGGAGGGGTCAACAAATGCAAAGATGTAAAGTAGTGCATAATGAACATACAATAAAAAGCGTACCTTGGAAAGTTTGAGCATCCATTAACTGTAAGCTACCTTTTTGAATTACTGAATTATTCAGATCCTTTTCTCCTGAATGTAAAGTTCCTACTGCCAACGATTTGATACTCTTCAGGTATTGTACGCGAATAGGCGCTTCACCTTCATTCAATCGTATCTTTTGATGATGTAACCGCTGATTCAAATCTATATCACCCATCAGCAAACCCTCATTTGTCCACAAAATAAACATCTGATTTGTTGCTATTAGCCCATACACTCTATCGTGATAAGATTTCTGTTGTTGTTGCTGTTGTTGTTGCTGTATGATGGGTTTTTTGGTAAAATTCATCGCTGCAAAGTAAAGTTGGCCATGTGTACTGGAAATGATGGTAGGACGACCACCTGCGATCATTACTCTTGGCTCATTCTGATATGTATATGGATAGAGTCCTGTTGCATGGCTGCCAATCATTGTTCGCGTTGCTCCTGACATAACAATACCTTTTTCACTGCGGTAGGTGACTTTATAGCTGAGAAGTTGTCCATCGCCAAATACGATCAACAGATATTTTATCGTGGGTTCCATTTCAGTCACCAAAATATCTCTAGGTGCTACAAATGTACTGCCCACGGCATGTATCGTGGTTGTATCATCCGCAGTAGCTGATATGACGTCTGATGATATTGATGCCACATTTACTTCGTGAATCTTTTCAAAGTTGTTTAGGCTAAGGAACTTGATAGTCGCACTTGACCAGAAACCCAAAATTGCATATCTGTCATTTGATTCAATATAAATACAAGCCACATCGAACATTGTCGTAATACTACAAATACCACAAGATTTCTTAGAATTTCTCTGATTATCTCAATCGTCCCCTTATGTCCCTATTTGAATACTGCAGCTTACCATTTTCGTTGAATTGTATTATTTGAACAATGCAGATAAACCAGCATACCGTGAACTGCATCATAGACAATACAGTCTCCATCACTAGTCGTCCGAGCTAAACTTATTGCACCATTGTTTATGCCTACATCATTTAGTTTCCATTCGCTTAATAGACTTTGCGCATCGAATAATCGTACTGTAGAAGGCGTAACTTGCAATACTGGTCCTTTCTTCATTACCGATAAACTTAATGTAACTTCATCCTGTAAAAGCGATCCTAATTCTGGTAATTCTGTTAATGTTGGATACAGTTGTTGTTGTTGTTGTTGTTGCTGTTTATTAAAAAAAGTCGAAAAGAAAGTGGACGAGTGTTGTTGCTGTTGCTGTTGAGGTTGTATAGTAGATAATTGTTGTTTTATGGCAAAGGTTCTATCAAAGGAAGAAATAACATAGAAAAGGGTATGTTTCTCGTTTCGAGAGGGTATTGTCCAGAGATTTTGAATCATTGGTATATTGACTGCGAGCTTTTCTATGAATCCTATTCCATTTTCAACCATACACAAACTACCGTCTTTATAAGAGCCTGTGCAACACACCATGGTTTTCTTGCCTTGTCGCGTCTCATCGTAATTGTACAAACAAAAGTCGACAATAGGCCCTAAATTCACGAAGGAACTCATGATTTCCAATTTGTACCTGTCGACAACTGCTGCTGCACTACTAGTAGCAGCATTGGAAGCCGATGAACCTGACGGAAAAAGTGGCTGCATTGCACATTGCGTCAAACGAATCACCATAGCATCTCCTTGTGTCGAGCCGATATAAAACATGTTATTCACACCTAAATCGATAATGGTGCTAGGGGCACAAACTCTATCTCCCTCTACCAATGTGGTATTTACTTCTGTGACACCTTGATAACCATACGATAGTGTTAATATGTATAGTTGTCCTTCGCTATCTCCTAATACACATTGCCAAGCAGAGTCTTTCAAAAATGTATAAGCAGTAATCACAACAGGATCAATACTGACTTCTTTGGGTGAGCTGTTAGAGGAGTGTACATTATGATACGCAATGATGTATTCGCCTACAGATAAGACGCCACCCAACGGTGGAGGAACGGCAATCAAGGTATGTGTCGTAGCGTCGACATTGGCTGTATACTGATTCGTTTCGCTCAGCACTTCTAGTTCGCGCGTGAATAGTTTATTTGTTGTTTGACTGTCTTGACTATTATTGTTGGTTAATTTAGGATACGATGTTTGTTGATATGGTTTCTGCGTAGGGGCAATAAATGTTTTAATCGTCTTGAGCTCGTCCTGCACGCCTACAAGTGTTGCAATGGCGGAATTACGTGAATCTACGGGTTGACCTCGTATTGAAACCATAGATAGGATATCATATTCATTGGTTCTAAAGTACCAAAAGAAAGAAGAAAAATGTATATATAGCTGTAGAGTGAGTTTTTACCAATTTGCTATGGTATCAAATGAATCCATATCATTATGCCCTTTTTTCTAATCTTACTTTATCAAGATAGGCTGGTATTTCTTAAACTTGGGTGGCCTAGATGATGATCCGCCTGTAGAGGCATAATAATAGGGTATAGAGAATAAGTATCCTGTAAACATACTGATTAGAATAGAGTAGGTGGGCTCATGCACTTCGACAATATAGGGTGCATCTGCTACTCGAGCACTTGGCTCATGTAGCATGCCACTCGCCTCGGTGACAATGGTTTTAGTCTTTTGAGAATAGTGAACGATTGTATAGCAACTTTGATTAGTGAGAATAAATAATGAACAAGTTTCGCTGCCCTGAATAAAAGGATAGTTAATGAGAGTCAGTCATAGCTGTCGCTGTTGTTACTTAAAGATTTTTGCGTTGGCGTTTTACCGGTGCGCTGAAAGGCTTGATCGCAGCGATCGTGCCATATATACTGAATTTGGTAACTAGACTAATACCGTCCTTCAGAATATAATAGACTTCGACTATTGAACCTTTGCTATTCCATTACGGTAGAGCAAAGATTTGAGATGAGGTAAAGATCGCGTTAACGACAGCTCGAAAATCTGTTCACGATTCAAGGGCACAGAATCGCTCTTCTCTTCGAAAATGAAGTATTTCTCCTTTCTTTTACCATATAATCAAATTGTCTTCTGTAGGACTGACAAATTTGCCTTTGGTCGCAGCATTTACAGCAGTAGCTTCATTTATAGTAGTAACTACATAGTGCTGTTTCTCCATAATAAAGTTACAATGATAATAATATTTTTATTTACAGTTAAAAGAAATGGTTAAACAACGCACAGAACTGACAACTGACAACTGGATTTAATTTTTTTTTTCAACAGTAAGATTTATCAACGTTTTTTGATTGGCAAATTTATTGACTAAAAGGCTTATGCAATAAGCACATCCTTAAGAGAAGAATGGAAGCAAGTAAATAAATCAGAATCAACGAGGTGAAGGCAAAAGGTGGCAATAAAGTACTTCCATTACAACCAAAATTGAATGAGTGATCTAAGAGCTCCTTCACCAGAGCTATAAGTATAAAGAACGGCTTACCTGCTTGTCTTCTTTTTACACTATTGTTCTACTTTCCAAAATGCACGTAACGACATATAAGTCTTATTGCTGTTAGTCAGAAAAGAAGGGAATAAGGATTAGATATGGAACATTTAAGTTGATATATATGTATACGCGATCAAGTTAATAATTATTGTTAAAATCGTACAGTCATCGAAGCTACGACTATTCCAGTGGAGGGGTATTCGAACATGCCTAGTATAGAACCAGTTTATTCAACGATTTTGATGAAGCAGGATTCTCACAATAGATATAGTGGCATACAAACTTTCGTTGACAGATTATGTAGCGAGACGCCGCTATTATGCTCAATTGCAGGAAAAGTTTTTGCTTAAGAGAAAATTCCTGTAATTTTCGAGTAAACTGTACTTCAAAAGAAAAAAAGAATCCTGACTTCAGCTGTCATTGCTATAGGCCTCAAAGCGAGTATAAAGGTAATGACCGCAATAACAACGGCTAGGACTAATTTAAATCAGAGGCGCATCATAATCAACCAGACAACAACTACAGCTTGAGTCAAGTATAATGTTCTAAAATCAGAAAAGAAGCAAAGGTATATATATTTTATGAATTATTTTCTGATCCACAATAATCCTCACTGCTCGGTCAACCGGAAAACCATATACGGGCTAGCGAACTAATTCAGTTCAAGGCTTTACAGTATTTTAACTAATATTTTAGATGAAATACTTTTTTTTGGACAATTGATATATTCATTTTAGGCGAATTGCAATTGTGTTGTAGACGGTAGACGAAAATATAAACCGTTCAAACAATGATTCAAATTCAAAAACTTGTCAGTAGTGCGAAACAAAAAAAAAAAACAAGAAAAAAATACCGTAATATTCCTCACCTGTAATGATCTAAATCCTTAAAATATAAGGAAAACCGTGTTTATTACGGCGATACTTTTTTCTTCTTCGCTGGCTTGAAAACGTCAGGTCTTCCAGCTCCGGACCAAACTGCTTGAGATAGGGTCATCATGTTAATAGCGGCGTTAATGTCTCTCTGCCATAGCTTTAGACATTGCTTGCAATGAAGAACGCCGGTACCCTTGAATCCAAGAGTATCAACAATTTGCATATCATCGTAGAAACAGAGGCTGCATGTTTTAGAGGTTTTAAATTCATCAATTGTGACAACCATCAATTGACCTTCAGCTTCACGTTTCTTCAGAGTTGCAAAAGGTTTACCGACGACACCTCATCTTTGCCCTTTCAACTTGACTACATCTTTTCCAAATATACCAGCACCAAACACAATCAGTGGTACCCTTCTAGGGAATTCGAGTACTTATCAGCCTTCCACTTCTGAACGCATCGATTTATGTCCTGGTTGCTTGCATTTGGTACAATATGCATTGTCTTTATCTAGTTCTTCATTCTTCTCTTTCCTTGCTTTTTTCTTTTCTTTCTTGATTTCAAAATTCTGTTTGCGTTTTCTGCCTGTCGCACCATCGATAGGTACAATAAGGTCGCTTACTAATGATGAATTAACCAACTTTTGAAGCCACCTGAGCTGCTTACCTTGATCTGCAGTTTCTGGCTCATATAAGTCACATTTAAAGTATTGTTTGGTGTAATGACTCCCTTTACCGCAATCAATACACGTTACATCTAACAGTACACGATGATTAATCTATACGTATATATGATCAGGTATGTAGGCTTTCAAAAGGCAAGTTACCATGAACAGCACTTGATTTTTTCTTTTCAGATTTGCTTTTTCTTTTCAAAAATTATTGTTTTGAACATGGGTCATAGTATGTATCATAAAACGTGAGATAAAAGTGAAAGAGACAACATTTGACTATAAGAGAGCAATATATTTTATAGTGCTTATCTTTGAAAGTCACCCATGAACGCACACAAAAACATTGACAACAGATATTATAACCATCCCATTCCGCTATGATGTCTGCTATACTATGACCCTCATCCCTCTATCAATGGTTTGATGTTAATCAAATTCAAAGTTGACTTTTTTTTTTCGGGAACTCAGGCACCGACGAATATCGGTTGGTCTCGGAATACATCGTCATTTAATAAAAAAGTTGTCAAGCTTTTTGTAATCTGGCCTATTGCAAGATAACGTCAATAAAACCATTATTGGCGACTTTCTTACTGAAAGAGACTCATTTCTAGGGTTTGACTGTATGTCATCCTTAATGCTGTTTGGATAGCATTGAATAATTGAGTTTTTAAATTGATATCCAAAATACTATGAACTTTATCCTAAAAATGTTTTAAAATAGTAAATTGTCTAAAATATAAGGTAAAGTACTTTTTTAATCTTAACGTTGTTTAAACTGTATTGGTGATGGAGGAAAGAATCGGTATCATCGCTTGGTACGCTACGGCTATACTGGCATCCTAATTATTCCGTTTTTAGTGACCCTCCTCGGATTCCTCAAGTGTTTCCTCTTGAGTATCGGACTCCGGCTCAGTGAAAACGGTTCTGGTCATTCTCGATCCCTCATGCAGTGCTAACTCCATGGTGGCGTTTATGGCATAATTGCATTGGGTACAGAGCTTGGCTGTTTTCCATCAATCCTGTCATAGCCGACTCTCCCCTTTACCACCATTGCAGAGACTCCCCTGAGGATGGTTTTCATTTTCTCGTTGGTTGTCCACGTATTTGGCAATTTGGATCACGGCACTGCAGGAAAATCGAATTATATCTTTTCCTGCCACACCTACCGGCATTTGGCATATATTGTTAACACTCTGTTCCCCGTTAGACAATTCTCTTCTGCCTGACCACACAATCGTCCAGGTTAGTATGATACTTTTAAGTATCTGGAAATATCATTGGCGTTGCCATTTTGACCGCATCTCTTGGTTCCTAGCAGGAGTTCGTGCCGTCTACCAAGACGAGGTTCGCTTCAGAACACTCCGTACGAGCTCGTAGTATACATTTAATGGTTTTTTTTTTAGTAGTTTTACAGTTTATGCCTTTTTCATTTCTTTTATTGCCATATATCATCTAAATTTCTTTTCTAGTCACTTCTAATAAAGTTCGTGAATTAAATACAAAAAAAAAAAAAAAAAAAAAAAGAATCGGTATCACCTTGGCTCGCATTGTAGGAACCACATGAATAGAGACCAAGGGTACATTATACGTTCTCAAAGTACAGTTATTTTTCTTCGCTCTGATGATGAATATATGTTATTCCTCCTTCTTAGCAACACGCTTCTCTCCTTTTTTCCAATAGACCTATTCATACGCTCTTTTTGTGCTATAATAAACATAAGTCTGAACCCCTCTTGATTTTCCTCTTCGTTGACCCTTTATAATGCCCACAACAACTACCAGCACTAATAGTCGGTAGACAGAATTATGGCAGATTGCAAACGCGTACTTGCGCAAAATAGAAGGGTGATAAAAAAAGATTGCAGCAGGTTCATCAGTGCAGTAAAGTGCTTCAGGGTATTTTTTTCTGCTTCTTCATTTGATAAGCGCTTCATAAGCATACATATACTAAACGATATGAACTGGCATTTATTGATCAGATTCAAGAGTAAAAAAGGACGAATATATTCAAAAAGCAAAGTTGAATAGTTGTGCTCATCTCAAGTGTAAGAATGATCATTGATAGATAAACAAATGGGTAGTGAAAGACACAAACCTCCGTTAGTAAACCTTTTAACAACTGACAATAACAGCCCAACAGAATCTTACAGAAGCAGAAACAAGCTGGTGACCAAATATACAAGTCAACGGTTTCTGTTGTTTCGACACGACGGGCAGCGCGGTTAAAAGGTTTCTGAAAGTGATCCCACAGCCACCCATTTATTTACATAACGTACTATCTATCTTGAGGTTCAATTTTAATCATGGCACAGAATGATATTCAATAAAGAGTTTTTGTGTTTCTTTGCTTTTGGAAATGAGATTTGGGAATTGGTTGTGTGATGAAAAAAGAGATTCTTTTGACATTTTGACACTAGGATTATTTTTTTTTTTTTTTTGATGGGATTTCCTCGGGTTTGTCGGACTGCTGTCAACTTTTTTTTTTTCAATCTGGGCTCATCCGCTATGGAAAATTCATTGTTCGTTGTAGGGAGGAGGGGCAAAGGAAGGCGCAAGATAGTTATTCAAAGTCAGGCACTCGCCTAACAGAACCTCTCCCTTCTTTCTCATTTATAAGCAAAAGGTATGAAGATGGATGGAAGGGAGGATGCAAAGATAGAAAGAGAGATAGGATGTATGATGAGATTCTACGATAGATGGATGAATATCAGTCATCTCATAGTTTATACGATACAGTATGAGAAAGTGTTCCGATACCAGCATGTTGATTGTCACATTTACAATAAATTGAAGTCATCCTTCAGTGATGCACTGTTTAATTCCCAATGCCACACTCAGCACCATAGGAAGTTTCGTATACCCTCATTTCACAATTACTTGACAGCAATATGTAAGTTTTTTTCGCAAAGTTGCGGGCGCGTCAACCAAGAATAAGTAACGCCATTCACTTTTACCTGTCTTTCCCGCAACAAACAAAGAGATACTGGCTACTCCTGTCTATCTTTCTCTTTCATCCTTTCACCCTGTAGAAAAGCATGTAGCTTTTATTTGAAATTTGACGAGTAACCGAGAATAACACGCTCGCCTTTATATAATTACAATAGATGTCCACTGAAGCTTCTATCCAATCCCGTGGTGAACAAAAGGCCCGTAAGGCTATCCTTTCTCTCGGTTTAAAGCCCGTTAACGGTGTCAACCGTGTCACCTTCACCCGTGGCAGAGGTGTAAGTAAATGAAAGACGATAAATTATTGGACAAGTTTGTAGAGGAGCAGGGCGAAAGGGTGGGGAAGAGACATCATTTGAAAATAGCTTACGTCAACTAACCTTTAATAACGATATCGTTTAAAGTTGGTCTATGCTATTAGCAACCCTGAAGTCTACAAGTCTACCAACTCTGATACTCACATCGTTTTCGGTGTTATGGAAATGGAAGATTTGGCTGCTCGTGCTCAACAAGCTGCTATGGAACAACAATTAGCTGCTGATGCTGAAAAGTCTGCCGAAGGTGAGGACAAGACCGAAGAAGCTTCTGCTGCTGCCGTCGCTGATGAAGATGATGGCGAAGAAGTCGATGCCACTGGTGTCGAAGAAAAGGATATTGAAATGGTTGTCAGCCAAGCCAACGTCTCCCGTAACAAGGCTATTAAGGCTCTTAAGAACAATGACAACGATGTTGTCAATGCCATCATGGTAACGTCTCACTCATAATGTGATTTTTTATGATTTAACGACTAATTTTCATCTTTATTTATCAATTTTCTGTTATAGGAACTTACTATGTAATTAAAATACTAATTTCCCAATCACCGTATAGTCTCCTTTTATTTACCTTGATGTGATTTCAACATCAATCTGAAATAAACATATACACATATTACATCAATCCGAGCTTTAATGTAAGATGGACAATGCTGTATGTTGATATGGCGATGATATACAGGCAGCTTTGTTTATACCGTTTTTCGGCTTGTCTCGGTTGATGCACCTTTTTATCAAAAAGGTTCATACATCTCGCCTTTTTCAAAATTTCAATATGCTGATGGAAGGTATATTACTCATTTTCTTGTAAGTTAGCGTAAGTTAGCGTATGTTATGATGACTGCTGCACACCTCTTTGCTGTTGATTGTTTCCAAATAGCATGTTACAATTGTCCTAAGGTTTACACATTTTACACATAGAATCATATAACAAATAAAACAATCGAAATTTTTAATTCCAATCGTGAGAAACAATGAATTAACACATTATTTATAAGGTAGTTGTTTATGTTGTATATATTTTTGCATATACAGCGAGAAGATGAAATGGTATTTTTGATAAATGGTAAAATATAAATATTACTATATACAAGCATATATACTATACATATACAGTCCAGCTGGTTGGGTTACTAATGCTATTTTGGAAAAAAGAAGAAGAGGCAGATTGGAAAGTTTCTAAGCCTTGATTGGATCCTTATCGACGTTATATTTCTTCGCCAACCATGTATGAACAGGACCAATAACGACAAGTTTCTCGTAAAGAATGGTGGCAAGACAATTACCCATACATAGACCCCAAAGTCTCCAACGGAAGTCCCAAGGCATAACATTGTGACCCAAAGGAACATTATAAGGTTCGATGTAGGCAGAAGGAACAGGATAACCAACCTGCGCAAGAACAGATTTGGTACCACAATTGATACGGAACAAGCAACCAAAGTTATTAGGATCAGCTAAAAGCCAAGCAGAAACAATGGCAAGGTAGAGTAACCATAAGAAGGAAAGTATATAATTTTTGTAAAAGCTTTGACGAAACTTGTAACCAAAGTTGAAGACAGCCGCATTGTTAATGAATTGGAAGACACAAACGACAGCCAAAACAGAGGCTTCGTAGTTGTCAGCCAATAACCACCATTTAGAAATATCAACAGCTGAGGCATCAAATTCGTGACAACGGAAGAAGTCTTGCTTGTAAAGCATACCGAAAGCACCACATAAGAAAGCCCAGTTTATGGCAACGACGCCCAAACCAGAAGCAAGAGTTTGAGGACCGAGTAATTTGGCCGTAGGACGTGTGTCAGCAAGACGAGGAGCCGCTTTGGATTGTGAGACAGCCCACGTGAGAATGACAGTGATAAAAACATCAATCAAGATCCAAATATTGGCACTCATGGTGACAGAGAAGTAGAAAGTGAAGATCTTCAATGCCATCATAACTTGGCCATACATTACTAAATACTTGTAGTTGGTTATAGAAGTAGCAAGAGCACCACGACCTTGGCGAACTAATTCAACACAAGAGCGAACACTACGAACACTAGTACTGAAAGGAGAAACGATGGAAGCCTCGGCATCAGACATAGCAATACCAACGTGAGCAGCACGAAGAGCACCACAATCGTTACCACCATCACCCGTCATTGCAGTAATACCACGCTCCATATGAAGTTGAACACATTTAACCTTACCGGTGGGAGTCATACGAGCAAAGACACGAGTATCCATAAGGTATTTTCTGATTAAATCATTTTCACAGAGCCAGTCGAAAGCCTTACCAGTAACAGCCAACTCACAAGGAGTATGGGCTTGGTTCATTAATGCATCGTCCACATTGACATCAGGGAAAGTTTCAGGCTCATCAACATCAGTCCATACGATACGGTTCATTGTCTTGCTATAATCACCCAAATAGACGCGAGCGCCTTCCTGTACCATACCACATTGACGAGCGATGTACACACCAGTAAGAGCAGTATCACCAGTGATCATGATAGTACGGGTACCACCACGCTTCAATTCCTTGATATTTTCAGTGGTATCTTCCTTCAATTGATTCTTAAAGATAATTAAACCACAGAAATTAATGTGTTCTTCCATTTGGTCACGGTTCCAGTTACGGAAACCTTCAATACCGCCAACTTGCTCGAGATCAAGCTCACGATGAGCAAGAGCAAGAACATAACAGCCTTCACGAGCCAGGTTGCTAGTGACAGCATCATAATCAGAAGGAATAGAATCAGGACTACATAAATCTCTAATTTTTTCGTAAGCGCCCTTAACAAAGATATGAACCTTGTTAGTGTGGGTGTCGAGAATAGCAACAGACATGGACATTCTAGCATGAACAAATTCGAAACGTTTCAAGACATGGACTGGTGCTTTGATATCACTGGTAGAAGGAGGTGTTAAGCTGTCGACATATTCTTCAGAAGCAGGTTCGTCACATAGAGTCCATTTAGACGAGCGGAACATTTCAATATCGACAGGGTTACCAATAAATTGACCGTTTAAAGTAGTGACAGCATGGCAAGTGGCGATAGCCATTTGCATTAACCTGGGCACTTCGTCAATATCGCCAATATGTCTGTCAAAGTTGGGCTCCAGTTGTTTGGTTCGTTGATCGACAATGTTGTTGATGTCAGTAATAGGTTTTGCGCCGTAAAATTCAAGACCTTCTTTGGTCAAGGTGCCAGTCTTATCGAAACAAAAAAGTCGTACTGTATAAACAGAATAAGATCAAAAATTAGAGAAAATTGTTTTAGAGTTCACAATAAGGTATCTCAAAAATACATACCTTTGCCTGCCATTAAGATACGAGGGAGGTCAACACAGAAGATACTCTTTTTACGTAAACGACCAGCAGCAACAGATTGACCAACAACTAATGCAGCAGGAAGTAATGGAGATACTAGTTGACAGATGGCAAACATGGCATAGAACCAAGCACTAGTGCCCTTTGCATACAGCCAAATAGCTAAACCTAAACAAACAAGACCACAGCAGAGTAGAATCAAGATAACGATCTTAATCTGCTCATCAAAAATGAAGGAAACACGAGTTGGGAAAAGAATTTTCTTGACCAATTCACCCTTATCAGTTTGAGTACCAGTGCTTGTAACCAACGCAGTGACAGGAACGTCTTGTTCAGTGCGTTGAGCTTGAGAAATGATAGTACCCGCAAAAAGAGTAGAAATTTTACCAGCACCCATCTTTTCATAGGGAGTAGGATCATTAACACGAAGAGGGAACTTACGAATAGGTAAAGGTTCACCAGTAAGAGAACTTTCGTCAGCAACAATGTTACCACTTAAAACAACTGCATCACAAGGTGAAGTCTTGCCTTCAACTACTTCAAAGACATCACCAGGAACTAAGTCAGCGGTAGAAACGTTCTTCCATTGACCGTCACGCAGAATTCTACACTCGTCAGTAAATTCAGCCATACGTTTTATACGCAATTCAGATCTGAGACGTACAAACACCTTAACGAAAGCAGAAACAAGAATAACTGCGAGGTCAGCGATACCTACTTGCCAGTAGGCGAAGTAGAAGAACAACCAAAGTGCATTGAATTGATAAATATAGAAGAAAGTTGAGAATTCACGAACAATAGCCATAGGAATGTTGGGAACATAAACTGATATAAAATTAGGACCAACAAGTTCTTCACGCTCTAAGGCTTCTTGAGTAGTCAAGCCTTGGTTTAAAACAGCTAATTCAGCATTGGTTTCGCCAAGCTCAAAAGAGTGAGGTTTGAAGAGTTGTGTTTCAGGGCGGTAGACATAACGAGTACATTGATAAATGAAATATTTCGTGCCTTTACCAGTCTTTTCCAAAGGAGCAGTAGCGACGATAACATCAAGACCAAACAGTCTCTTGAGATAGCTTTCAGTCCTGCGAACGTAGCTCATGAGCTTATTGTTATCTTCGAGAAGAATGACAGCAGGTTCACGACGTTCAACTTGAACGAACTGGCCTTCAGAATAAATACATTGAATACGGAAGAAATTGGCAAGACGGTTCTTGAAAATAACCAGCACAGCAAACCAGATGAAATTGAAGTACCACATTCCAATAAAAGTACTGGATTCAACAAGAGCGTTACCACGAAAATATAAGAAGGCTTCATAATAATCGTAAACAACAACAATTATGTAGGCCAAGAGAGCCAAGGTCAATAAGAAATACATGATTCTGGTAAAAGTGCCAAAGAAATCACGCTTGTAAGCCTTGATAACCATTTCTTCTTGATCTTCTTGATCAATAGAAGATGAAGTATCTGATCTACTACTGTCATCCAAACCTTTCTTTTCGTCATCAACTAAAAATTCATCACGCTTGGTTTCACGGACCTTATTGTAGCGAGTCTTGAAAAGTCTTTCTCTCAAGAACTTGGAGACTGCCCAAACAAGAAGGAAAAAGACACAAGAGCCATAGATAACATAAGCAGTAACAAAGATAGGTTCATGAAAGTTGAGAGGCCCGTAATCAGGAGCGGGACACTCGCCCCACATAATGGATTGAGGGTTTGAAGACCAGCTAGAAACCTTAGACAGTCCCAAATAGTTTGCACATTCGCTGTGGGTTTGCTCGTCTTTGTTTTTGGAGTTGAAGCTTTGTATGTTGGGTCTAGCAGTATCGGCACATTGGTACATGGGTACTTGAAGATCAGGTGCTCCAGGACACGAACAAGCAGATTTTAAATCAGGAGGGCAAGATGAACGACAAGTTCCGTCAATACAGTATGTCTGACCAGCAGGACAAGAAGGACGAACCTTTTCAGGGCAATCATTGATATTGCGGACACAAAGAACAGGACAAGGGTAAGAATTATAGGTAGGTAAAGGACATTGATTTCCATGGACATCAAAACCATTCACTAATAGTAGGGTATTTCTTATTCAGTATCTAATCCTAAACTGACCTTCAGTGTTATTCCCAGAAAAAGTGTATATAGTTACCTGTATTAAAAGCAGGAGTAGCTTTAACTACCATTGGTAGTAGTGCAATTATGCAACACACTAACCAAAAGTAAAATGTCTTTTGTGTGTTTGTCATAATAGATATATTTTATCCTTCCTTCTGCTCAAACAATCGGATGTATTTTTTTATAAGCGTCAATGAGAAATATATGTACTTTACAGCAATTCTTTATGACAGGTATAATAGCGATCTCGAAACAATTGAAGCAAATATGCGCAAGGTAGAAGAAGCTGTACGTAGGAACAAATTATGATCAAAATGGAAACAAGACGTCAGGAAAAAGAGCTTCTTTCCAGGCAAACACTGCTAGTGAAGGACATGTATATATATTTTTTCTGTCTTTTTGACATTTCAGATCCGAAAGCTATGTTCTAACACAGGAGAAATCAAAAAAGTTCCCTGAATTGGAAAAGAAAAAGTTACCGAAAGTCAGCCAGCGTTTCGGACTTTCTTGTTCTCCAGATAATGTTTATAACCCCGAAAAGCCAAATCATTGCCTCCACCCGCGCATATGCTCTAATACGAAGTCAACACTTTTCTCTCTTTCAGCGAGATATGGAACAAAAGAAGGTTTGACAAGTTTCAATACCAAAAAAGGCAATCGGTTCCTGTTTAAGTTAAGCAGTGTTAAGGATTACAATAACCAAGCATTGCCACTAAGAAAATGCTCCAGGCTAATTTGACGTCATAACCTTAATATAAATGCAATTCAGCAGCTTGACCACTAATGTTGACTGAGCTTGTATTGTTCTAAACCATAGAAGCATGATTTTTTACATTTAATGGTCGTAAGGTACTGACATATGAATCTTGCGTTTGAATCTCTTATGTAGCCCTGAAAGGCCGAAAGGGTCTAAAATATAGTAGTTAATTGGCTGCTTTTCGTAAAGAAATCCAAATGTGTCAAAAAGAAAGATTTAAAACTTTATTCTTGGTGATGTCTCAAATTCCATAAAACTATGTGTGTTCTGTTGAGGGACCCACATTATAGTCTGAGCTTGCTTTTTGATCTCAACACCACATTATAGTCTGAGCTTGCTTTTTGATCTCAACAGTTTAAAGGAACCGTTCAGTTCAGTTAACGATAAGCCAATAAAAAAGTCTGACTTCAAAATCTCAGCAAAACTCTATAACCATATACGAAATGTTACTTAATAACAAGGATGCCAGTCAGGACCTGCATAGGATAATTTTACAAGCAAAGCTCTAGTGGAACGTCTACCCTATGCACCGAATAGCTAATGAACTGAACATCACTGATTTTGTATATTTTGTTAATGAAAGTTAGAATACCTGATTTACTATCTTGCATGGGCATTGCCTAATTCAGGAACCATCAAGTAATGCTTGCAAAATGAGCGGTTTTTTCACGAAATCACTACTTATGCCTTAAATTGAAGCAGAACTGGTTTTATTACCAATTTGCCCATTTCTTTATCTATACTATTGCCATCTCTGAGCTAAATTACCTCAGCTGTTTGTTTTTGCCTAAGAACAAGAGCCTAAACGGTCTCAGCCATCATAGAAAACTTTCCATAGACCGTGATTTGTCAACTAATCTTTAGTCTTTATCGCGTCTATTTATCCTTCGGAGCATTCTTGTTATAGCGTACTGAATTTATGTAGAACACCTATTATTACAACCATGGTTTCTCGGATCTGACTCGTCAATTATTGGAGCTAATGGCTGAATAAACTGGGAAGTTTTCAAAAGCTCCTTTTCTTCGGCGCACTTCTTGCATGTTCATTTACAATTGTAAACAATTTTATAATCCGCTTGTATAAAAGCGAACGGCATGATTCCTTTTTCGGCGGGTAAACATTCTAGTTCCCAGCTTTCTGCAGAAAGGTAGAAGCTTAGCATTGGTATTGTTGAACAGATTTTAGTGCTGTACATTCTGTGCAATTACGAAATCGTCCGACGTAATCTACGTATGTGAAGTATAACAATAATATACTAGTTGGAAAGTTATTGGTATACTTTCAGCAGCTTTCAAAAAGAGCAATTCAAAAAGGGGTTTACCAAAATAAGTTACAGTTATTTTAGATTAGGTATTACAGTTTTTTTCGATTATAATCGGAAATACTACTAGGCATCTTTGGAAAAATGGAGTATATTATGAGAAAATAAATTTATATATTTTAGATAAATTTTGTTGTAAGTTCAGACGTACTTACCAGAAATTATCCAAATTGTTATCGAATTGTGAGTTGAGTAAATAAGGTCGAAACAGTAAGCATTCGGCCTTTGGTTATACTTTATAAATATATTACAACTTACACTGTAGGGATGTGTGAAGGAATGATATCAATCACACATGTAGGTCTCGTTAGAAAGATGTTTTTGGCAGCATTGACTTCGCGATTCTAAATTGTATTACAGTTTTATACTGCAATACAGCATGTACTCTTCGCTTTGATGTCGCTGTCGTTACATTCTCCAAATGTCGAATGCTTGCATTTATTACAGCTAGTCATATATTCATTGATGAAGCAGATTTCCACCTTTTCATCTTCACCATCAATAGGTACTTTTGCCTTCTTGTTCGGACACAGATTGCTTGTAGGCCATGCATGTGTGGCTTGCTTACAGGACGGATACGTAATCATTTTCGTTGTTTTATTATCAGCTTTGAATTCTTGGAGAGCTTCTTTTTTACACCTTTTTTGACAACACTGGCTTAGACGATGAAGCACTCGAAGAATGATTGTATGACATTGGTATTAGTGTGTGGGTAACTGAGGCAACGTAGATGATTTCTTGATAGAGTCGTAAATAAGATATTCTTACCTATGTGCAGCGTGGGCCTTTATGAGGGCCGTTCTGAGCTAGGAGGCGTTGTTTGCCTTTCCACTTTTGTTTAAAAGAAAGAAAGCAAAAAGGAAAAGAACACTGTGTGTTCTATTGTATATCGCATTCCTTTTTTTTTGAGAACATCACGATCAACTGACTCAATAATGATGGCTCTTATCAACATGCACCAAAGTTCTGAAAAATTATTGCTATATACAGACAGTAGCGTATCTTTGCTCCTCAGCTAGTTTTTTGATGTTATAGTATGCTTAATATATTACACAGGATAGTTAAGCGCGCTGGTTATTGCTCTTGTTTCCTCGTCACCCTTCCGTTTTAATAGTGCCCTGAGTTCAAACTCTAAAAGATTATCTCAAACAAAAATTGTTAAATCTAAAAAATATTATGGAATTTCTTAATCCAATATTCTGTTCGTCTGAAGCAAACAGTATGAAAGTCCGACTCATAAGTTAAAAAAACTGTATTTGTCTGTAAAAAAGTTCGAACCTTATAAGCTCTGCGGAATTTCAATTTACTGCTTTAGTTTTTTGTTTACACTTGGAAACGTGCACCACACTTTTTTGCTGAATCCGGAGTTTGAAGGTAAGTAAAGATACAGCCTACGAACAGCCTTGACGTCATAGGCATTATATGAAATGTCACACCTGGGTCGTAAATACGGTTTTCTGATTCAGATTTATACAAACATCTGATTTTTTAGACAAAATACAAAAATATGTTCAAATTATTTGGAGCCCTTTTTTTATACAAAATAGGAAAAATTTTCTAATCGCATTTTTTTTTGTCGTTCTTTTAGATTACCCTTTTTGAATAAGCGAAAAAGGTGATTTACAATGCTTGTGACATGTCTTTCAGCAACACTTTTATCGCGTTTTTGTTATTAAAGTTATATTATAATGAAGAACTTCTAAACGAGGAAAAGATATCTTCTTTTTCATTTCGCATTTTTTATAACTTTCAGCCCTAAACTTGTACAAAAGTTATTATGCAGAAAATTAGACTTACAGAGAAGCATAAGTATCAGGTTTCATCCGGTAAAATGCTTTAGAACTGTTGGAGGACCATCAGATCAAGATACAAGGATTCGGATACTTGTTGTAACTTTTTAGACATATTAAGTTTTGAAACTGCTTTGAACTAGATAGTACTAGTGTCAGTGCAAAAATAGAATGGGTTTGGTAACTCTTGTAGCAATAACTGTCAATTGAGTTACATATATCTTTCTTCAACAAGACGATAGGCTGTGATGTCCTCTATAATTACCTAGGCCAAATATATGTAATAATTATTCACCTAAACAACACTACATGTATTTTCCTATCTGCCTATATTTATTTACAAGGTCTCAGACATGCCTTTCTCTAAACAAACTACTTATTTCAAAAGATATAAAAGAGACCCAAATGTTAACTCGAAATAAAGACATTCAACACTTTTTATAGTCTCGCTACTTTTAATTTAGTCCACTATAATCCTAATTGATAAGATTTTCATAGGCCTCTAATAAATTCAGGTTGAGTGATAGCAAAATGGCTCCTCTTATCGTATTTGGTGATGGCATGTTCAGCAAATCTGCTGTTCATAGGCACTTTGTGGCGTGCCTTGAGAACAAGAGAAGCAGGTGACGATCTCCTCGCTATAATAGTTGATAAATATCTAACATCGCGTATATGCGATTGCTGTTGCTCAGACACATTACAAGCATTAACACCGTCCGTGGTTATAGTATCCTTGTTTACAGAACTTGAAAGAATTACGGAACCGCGATGCCAATGCAGCAAACAAAAAAAATGATGGCTATCAGCATTTCAATTTGAAAAGACAAGGAAGGTCCGACGAAGTTCAACCAAAAGACAGCATCTTCATGCTTTTCTTATTATTGCCAGAACGAAACTGACTCGATTTTTACAAGTAAACGTCTCCAGTTTACTTTAGTTCGGTCTTCAAACACCAATTTAAACGTCTCAAAACTTTGGTTCGTTTTGCCCAGTTATATCACAGCTTCGTCTAAACTCGAAGTTAAAAAGCTGGAAGTATTAAATTATACAGTTATTCTACAGCACCATCCTATCTTGTTGTTACTGAAGTACTACATGCATCGAAAGTTGAAGACTTCACTCTGCAAATTTATGCGTTCAGATTTCTTCCAGATGTAAGTTATACAATTAGAATGCCCGGTATGTTTCTGCTCAAAAAAAAGTTCATGATTGATATGCTGCTGAGATAGAAATGGTGTTTCCATATATGAAAAAATAAAGTTTAGCCTAAATTCATCTTAAACATGCATTGTGCTTTTTGTAGTTGATCTAACGCGAAAGGACGGCCAGAACAAATTATACAACGGGCTATGAATATCAAAAGGCGGGCCTTTAAAGGGCGGTTAATTCGAAGCTTGACATCTTCAACAATCTTTATTTATCGACTTATTGATGCAAATATTCTCCTCACTAAACACTTTTCAAAAATATTCACAAAATGCTGACAAACGCATGGAAAGTGAATGGGAGGGACAGAATCACATGCTTCAGTAATTCGTGTAGTTAGGTTCCCTCTGCTCTTAAACTTACTACGCTTGACTTCGTTCTCCATTAATGCCCAAAAATGCTTCGATTGGGTCAAGCTCTGGGGAATAGTGTTGAAGGTCAATAAGCTTATCGCCTCGCCTAGTTATAATTCCATCTCTTCCTTTAGCCGTATGATTAGGCGCATTATTGGCTACTATATAATGACCCTTCATCTCATAGGAACAATCCATCTTACCCATACTTTCTCGAATAATACAAGCTATTGCCACTAACAGTATCTTTAGGCATCGGCTTTTTGCTATTAGATGGTTGTAAAAACCGATCCTGATGCGTGTGGACTATTCCTCTTGGAGCTTCAAAGCCTCAAGAATGCAACAGATTTAGGAACGTCTAAAATTGTATGAGATTACTACTCTCGTAGAGGGAGTAGTTACAATAGCTGATTTACTTTCTCAGCCCAACATTTAAAGGTGGCTGCATGTTGATGTTGGAAGCAAATTCGTTATACAAAAACGCAGTTATCAAAATAATCAATATATTTGTTGCAGTCTCCTGTTTGACTTAAGCCATTTGTTTACCAACCTTGGTATTATTGTCCCCAAAAAGCGATTGAAGTATTACTTTTTGGAAACGAAAGGTTGCATGAGGCCTACAAGACTTTATGAACAGCAATGCTTTCAATCTTTAAGTTTGCAAAATTGTGAGTGAGAAACACAATTGTGTCAGTCAATCGTGCTTGCGGGTTATCATTGCAATAAATTTGCTCGTTGTATGTTTATTAACCAAGTCTATCTGTTTTTTTTTAAAAAAATATTCCAGTACTTATCTTCTTAAAGTGGTTTAGCCCAACTTTGAGCCGTTCATTCGACAATACCGCTAACTACAGAGTCAGCCTTCGCAACATTAAAAAGTTTAAGTCTGTTCATATATACAAACAAAAGCTTTTGTTTAGTTGAATATTTATTTTTAACGTTTCTCTGCAATTTAACTGTACTTACAATCTCCTCTATGTTTTCATCTAACTTCACGTCAGACTACTGCTCACTTCTTTGCATTTCGTAGTGTTTTATACTTGGTATTCGTACATCTTGGAAGAGATTTTGTGCATCGGAAAGAGTAACTTCATACGCTCTAGTCAAATAGTTTATCAACTCGGTACCAAGAGGCTGAGAGTCTGGAGGGATCTCTCGGTGATGGTAGTAATTAAGTTCTAAAAGAAAAAAAAAAAAAAGAATATGACAGATGGAGACATTTGATAGCGCGGAAGCGAGCAAACATTTTTTATGGATGGTAGATGCACGATTTAGGGACACCACCAATAGCTAGCCAAGATGCCAGCGTAGGCATCTGTTTGCACTCAGTAGGGAGCTCGTATACCTTTAAAGTGGTTGCGTTCGAAAATTAATAGTTAATTAGACCCTTCAGTGTCTATAATAAAAATTTTATGGACATTCAGTATACCTCTTAAAGAGCTTGATAAATTTCAGTTGACCGAGAAGTGATGGTCAGATATATTATTTATGTAAGCAGTATTGAGTAATCTTGTGTAAAATACTACGAGCCTATGGCTTAGCGCCTGTCATGAGTATTACCTTCAAACGTAAACATAATTTAGTAGTGATGAGAGGGCATCCATTTTTTATATAAATGAAGCTATCAAATGAGAAAAGTAAAAGCAGGCTCAAACTCCAGGGAAAGCACAAAAGAAGGCGAATTTCATCGTCCTTGACAATTGATAAGATTTATACGTTCAAACATAGATTTTATTACATAATATTAATTTATTTATTTTTTAAAAAAAGCCCAATGGATACGAGATATTAAGCTTATTTAAATTGCCCGGGGCAGATCCAAAGGCTGAAAAGAATCTAAAAACCCCCTTAGGGCTCAAGGGTAAAAAGGATTATGGACTAAAGGGTTGGAAGAGAGAAGAGGGTAACCAGTCGAATAATAGATGCCCTAACCGAGGAGTTGTAGGTGGCTCTTGAGAGTGGTGTAAGTAGTCGAGTTCAAACAAAATGTGACAAAGTGCTGGCCATAGAAAATGCCAGTTTTGTTTTTGGGATGGGTTGTTGATCAGATGTGTAGGAAGACGGTCGAGGACATAGGATATGGGATCACAGACTGATGTGGGGAGACGTAGGCGGTGATAAGATTTATAGAATGATTAATAATTAATTTAGTCTACCAATAAGTAAAGAAATCAAAACGTTAGAGTTTTGGATTTCAAATAGTAGCATTTATATCATTATCAGCGTCGTCGGAATCATCCTCTTCATCCTTCATTAATGGGCGTCTTCGCTTAACACGGTTGTTCCTAGGCGTAAAAAATAGAAACGGCTCATATAGAGATATTTCGTTTAAGGGCTGTGAAAATAACAATAGCAGTGGAGAAATCGATGCAGAGTCAGTAGGTGACGATGGGAAATGTTCAACTGGAGTTGTGGAGGCTTCTGCGGTGTCAGCTATATCTTGATTAGTCTTTTTCTGCTTCTGTATTTGTAGCGAGGTTTTGATAATCTTAGCATCATAGGTTAAAGAAAGCTAAAGGGAATTATTAATATTAGCTCTCTTCATCTCGAAAGTCTTCAACATACCTTAAGTCTAAAAAGTGATTCTAATGTCGATTTCACTTCAAGTAATAGCAACGGGCTTGTCGGTAGATGAACTACTGCAAGAGTACTTGCAAAATAAACCCCTTGATCTTGACACCACACTAGTTGGTATATATAAGCAGAATTACCTAAAAGAGTAGTAAATAAACTAGCTTTTCATTGCTACAGTACTTATATTATTACCGAATTTTTTCAAGTTTTTAGGAATGGATGTATTGACTCTTAAATTCTTGCATTGTTACGCAAGTTGGATATTCTTGGTTACAGAAGCACGTTTCCATTCATTTGATGACATCTCAATAGTAGCCTTAGCTTCACTGCATTTCAGAAGTAAATCAATTTTTCTTGTGTAAGTGGGTGATATATCCATGGCTTGAAAAATAGCCTTATTTGTTTCACATGTGATATTTGTAGTTGTTTTATGTTTAGTGAACGCGACTTATAACTTTGATATAAACTGTAAGGTGAAATGAGTCTCCTTTAGTCCTTTTATTATACACTGAAAATCAGAGAGGGAAGCGTTCATAGCGAACTGAATGTTTATATTGACAACAAAAGAAAGAAGGAAAGGAAAGAGGTACAAAAAAAAAAGGAGCTAAATACTCGTTCTTAACCAGTAGGAATGCAGCATTATGTATGCGTATGTCTTTAGAGTACACGATGACGTGTGCAAGTTATTCTGATTCTATGATCATATAACGAGTCAAATGCTTGAAAGTGTGTCTAATTCGTCTTTATATATTATAGGAGGTATGGAAAATACCACATCACGTTGTAGTTTTGTTGACCTTGACCCTGTATCACCGCTGAAACAATAGCGTAAATGATAGAACGATTAACGCAATCCACAACATTTTTATCATGAATATTAATTAAAAGCTTACTCGTATAGCTTTATGTCACTTTTTTTTAAAAATAATGTCCAAAAGCGACGCAAATCTGCGATAGTGTGCAGTCTCGCTCGTTTTATCATTATCATCCCATAAATCAAATGACTTAACTCTATCAAGTAAGAGAATAAGTAATTGAACAATAAATAACTTATACTGATGGTTTCAGTCTTACCTTTCTTCCATACAACTTAAAGCTTGATACAGCTGTGTATCTCGTTGCTTGTTCTTACTGCACTCAGCCTCCTTTGTTTGAATTTGCTCCAACAATTCATCCATATCTTCGATTGAATATGATTTATGTTCGCTAGATTCATCAACTTTGATGATTCTGTCAATTACAGCGGAGACCCCTGGCTCTAAACTTGTACAAGCTGATACAACGTTTTTCGAAGCGAAAACTTAGTTTCTCATTATCATTCAAGTTACTATAAATAAGACTTCTGATTGTTGGATTGATGGCATTTACAATCCTTGATATTCCAAGTCTAGAAAAAAGCAAAAAAAAAAAAAGACACGGTGGTGAGATAAATAAACATACACAACTGTTCCTCTTAAGACCTACTTGACAATGGAGGTCGTTCGAACCACATGGACGAGAGCCTACTACGGGAACAGGGTGTGGTATTTGACGACTTGTAGAGTTAAATATCACTTAATTAAAAACAGTAAAAAGTTAACGAGATCAAACTAGTAGGTCTTTATTTTGAATCAAGTTAAGTTCAAAGAGAAGAAAAATATCTACTGCAAAAATTTAAATATCTTCTTCATATTGTGGAACCTAGAAACTGACAGCTGAGTTATTCTACTCAAAGAAGACGTACGTCTTCTGAACCGTAAAAGAATAGAATTCTCCCTTGAGGAGATTACGCATCTACCCGGAGCGGGTGGACTTGTAAACGTGTCCATGGCTTGATCTAGTGATCATGCAACTAACCTATTTTCCCGTGCTAACCATTATGTAGCACTGCTTGCAGGAAAATAGAATTAATTAGGAAAATAGTATTCGTGCGTGGTGTTTGAGTTGAGTGAACAGTTATTGTAAAGGATGATCCCAAACTATTATCTTGTAATCATTCTTTATGCCGAAGGCAGAGAATAGTACTTATAACCTATTATACCTTGGTGTTGAATCAATATATCCTGCATGTCCATATATTAATTCTACTATATATCCCATGTCATATAGTAACGTATTATAGCAAAATAAGTAAACTATATATCCTAAATGACAACCTGTTCAGCCTTATACGAGGTAGCTAATCTCGTATAAGAATCATCACTTATTCTATATTCGTTTCCTACTCTACTTTATATTATTTCAGCAGTAATGAGGTGTGAGGATCTTGTAAAATTTGTATACGAGTTCTCCACATCTCATATGATGCTGTCAACTAAACACAACACTTAATTCACGGTACTCATATATTAGAGTTTATGTAGTTTCTAATTATTTCTGGTTTGCAATATTGTATAATTCATCTTTATCCTTCATAAAGTGAATTATATCTTTAATATTTGTATATCATCTACCCTCAAATACGACATAGGGGTCATGCCAGTGGGGACTGATATATTGGAAAGGCCTACGATTGCGTGCATCCTCAATATTTTAGACTGGTTTTGTCACGTTTCAACTTTCCTACCCATCTTATCCCAGCCCTGATATCCTTATTTTTCTCGACGGTCATTTCTGCTTTAATTATTGTTTTTTCAGAGAGCCTTTCTTACAAGGTCGTGGTCTACGCCAAGGAGACCTCCTGTCGCCTCTGCTCTTCAATTTGATGTTCGAGCCCTTTCTAAGTACTATTTCAGCCTCTTCTCTTAAGGGAGTGTCAATGTCGTCTCTCACTACGCAAATATCTGCATTGGGAAAGATTCCCATTATACATCATTTGCTTACGGGGAAAGATGACAATCCCATACCGTGGTATCAACCTCCTGTTTTTAAATTACTCAGTCATGCTGGTGATCTTAAGGTGTTTTTGGCCTTACATGAAGAGTGGACCCTTCTATGCAACCTCCTGTCATTGTACGGATCCGCTAGTAATCCTAAAGTCAATCTTCACAAGACAGAGATTGTTTCCTTATCCGGTGAGAGCTGTATTTTTTGAATCAATATCGCTAACTCTGCCAATATCAAATACCATATCAAACATAGTGGCACAGTTGTTCGCAATTTAGGTTATCCGCTCCACTCTTCGTCCAAGTAATTGAAAGGACATCTTAGTCATATAATGAACATTATTAAGCTACATTGTAGTAAGTTGAAAGACGGGTCTTTCTGTCCGTGAATTGTCCTTTGTGGTAAGCTCACAAATACTCAGCAAGATTTGGCATCTGTTGCGCGTAGTTCCAGTTCCCAAGACCTGGCTCATCGATATTCGTAAGGTCGAACAAACGTTTGTATCACCATTTCGCCCAGCTCCCCTCCTGACGATCCATCTGTCTGCGCAGATCTCTTAGTGGCCTAGGAGTCATTGATCTACGTCACCAGCATTCGACCCTCCTGCTTATCTACAACAACGGATTCTTCGCTCGAAAAGCAACAGTGATTTCGTTACTTCACTGATAGTTACTGTATCTATGAATGTACCGGCAATCACTCCTTTGTACCATGGCTGCAGCATTCACGAATTTTTTTGCCAATTTTCAAGTGAATTCCTACTTTATCTATCCTCACTGTTGTATCTAACAATAAACAGTATTAAAAAACAATTCAAAATAACAAGATACAATAATAATGATTTTATTGAATCATGAATGCAAAGTGTATTTATATTAGTTCAATTAAACACGGTGAAACTCTTGATAATGCCCGGAATAGCTATAACAAACGATCATGTACCTCGGGTTAAAGACTGGAACAGATCAAATGAAAGTACGCAAAGAACATACAAATTCATTTAACTCTGTTATCGTTTCAGTTCTTATTTATAACAAAATTTGAGATGTATTATCTGATGTCGTTGTTAGAGAGTCACTGTTTGTATCACGGATATAACACTCACACCGAACTTCCTACACTCCCCTCTCATGTTACTTGGCCAGGGCCGTTGGTATGCGGATACCCGTTTAAGATTTGCTCTTGCACCCGTCGCCTTGTTATCAGCTGATGAGCACTATGGTCTCACTCAAATACCTTTGTGCTATACTTTAGCAAACGCTGTGTCTTGGTCATATCCGTATAATATGTTCACCAATTTTCTGCGGATCGATAGTCCAAAATCGGATAAGGCAGGAGAGATACTAAAATTGCTTACGTCTGACTTTCCTCCCATTCAATGACGATATAGCATCAAGAAGTTCATGGCTCCTGATGTTCGTAACAATGGTCCACCGCTTGATAAGCGATTTCGAAATGCTTATCAGCGTTTGCTACAAATAGTTACTATCGATACATCTGTTTGAACTCCTTCATGTACTCATTGATGATTAAAATCAGTACCAATCAGACCGTTTTCTTTGACAAATTATCTCCCAGTATACTTTAGGCTAGTCGCAGCGCGATCTTCAGGAGAAGTTACCAGGTCCATTATCATTGCTAGGCATCATTCCTTATTATATGCCCACCGGGCTTTTGCCATGCTTGGATTTGGTGTTTTGGTCTTAAGACTATCACATAAAGTTACCACCTGTTGGCACGATTGCTACTCGATTCTCTTAGTACAGGCCTCATTGCATCATACGAGGCCGCGACGATGACCTTCGTCAGCTTGTAAGTTGTGTTCAGCACCCGTCGAAAATGAATATCACTCTTATCCTTGGCTGCCCTGAAAAATTGTCATACTGGGTAAACGCGCTAGATCACCTTTCTCTTTCCAATGTACTAAGAACTCCTGCAGATGTGATGCATAGTTTGCTCAATTTACAACTGCCAAATACTGATGAATATACATTAGAATTGTTGGGTATCATATTTGAAACTCGAAGGAAGCTTACGTTCATACAGATTCTTGTAATCGTAGTTGCTTATTGTTTTCAGATGACATTGACTGATAATTGCTAACACTGATCGCATATCACTCTCTTGAGTCTATCTTGCTATATATATATATATATATTTTATTTTATTTTATTTTTGGTATAGACTTCATATAGAACAAACTCCTTAATTTAATGAATGAAGAAAATAGAAAAATTTAAAGATGGCATTGGATAACGCAACTTAATTCAACACTAATAGTGTATTAACTTGACTGTAAAAGCTTTTTAATTGTACGGACAATATGAATCTATTAATGGCAGATTGCTAATTGCGTCCCCGAAAGTTACTTTTCGTATCTATGGATGTTTTTCGTAGAGAATGAACATCTTTCTGGCTTACACTTGTCCACGTAATTTCTAAGACAGCAGCAGAAAGGCCATGATGTTGATCCTGAGAGTTTAACGAATTGCTTTCAGACGAAGATCCATAGGACAAAAAGAAATTTATGTAATGTAACCTACAGGCTGTCGCATAAAGGTATAGAGCGCTGTTCTTATTTTTACATTCTATCGAACTTCTAGAATGTTTTTTGATCAGCTCAATGTATAAAACCTTTCGAACTCCTTATTGCTGAAACTCTCTCCTTTTTTTCCTATCACGTGTAAACGTTTCGTTAAGATGGATGTGATAAAGGCAATTCAGCATTATGCAGACAAGTTGATCAACGATGTACCTGGGATGAAGGCACTTCTGTTAGATACGGAGACAGTAAAGCTTTGTATAAACCCGCTTCCTATAGTTATGTTTTAATGTTGGTACTGAAGTTTAACAGTTTTATTGATGATTCCTTTAGACACCCATCATCTCTCTTGTGACAACCCAATCCCATCTACTTACGAAAGAGTGCTATCTAATCGACCGAATTGATAACAGAAATAGAGATAAAATGAATCATCTCAAATGTGTTTGTTTCTTGAGACCTACCCGTGAAACACTACAATATTTGATTGCTGAACTGAAAGAGCCCTCTTATGGCGATTACTATATTTGTAAGCTTGATTTACAGAAGAACAGAGTTTATGCAGTGTTGAAAATTAGACGTTAATGCATAGCACGTTATATAACCTTTCCTTTTTGTTTGCTTCGACAATTACTGATTAGATTTCAGCAATAGTATCAGAAAATCAGATATTGAACAATTAGCTGAAGTAGATGAACATGAAGTGATTCGAGAAGTTCAGGAGTATTTTGGGGATTATCTCGCCATCAACTCCGAGCTATTCTCCCTTGGTCAAGATGTTCGTTATATGTTTGGTAACAGTGTAAATGAATGGAACCATGATACGTTTGAACAGACTGTGAAAGGCATTTCGTCTGTTCTGCTAAGTTTGAAGAGGAAGCCTACTATTCGTTATGAACGAGGTTCAGCACTAGCGAAAAAATTAGCTTTGGAGATAACAAATACCATTCATTCAGAAGGGCAACTGTTCGATTTTAGAAGACCAGATACACCACCTATATTGCTAATTTTGGATAGAAAAAACGATCCAGTCACTCCATTATTGACGCAGTGGACATATCAAGCAATGGTACATGAATTGATTGGAATTCAGCATGGAAGAGTCGACATGAGTAATGTACCTGAAGTAAGAAATGAAATGAAGGTAGACAACTAAAGTAGATGCTAGAGAAGGATAAGAGAAAATATTGTTTGATCTCACAGTAAAGGTTGCTCATACAGGAAATAGTATTGTCCCCAGATCAAGATCCTTTCTTTAAAAAATCTATGTACCTGAATTTGGGCGATTTAGGTGCCACGATCAAACAGTATGTGGATGAATATCAAACAAAAACAAAATCAAATATGAATATAGAATCCATTGCAGATATGAAGCGATTTGTAGAGGAGTATCCAGAATTCAGAAAATTATCAGGGAATGTATCCAAGCATGTTGCCTTGGTGAGTGAACTCAGTAGGCGCGTGGCTCAAGACCATCTGTTGGAAATAAGTGAACTGGAACAAGATCTAGCCTGCAATGAAAATCATAGCAAAGATCTGAAGAGTATTCAAAGGTTGATTGAGTCGCCTACTATTGATGAAGATTCAAAGGTTCGACTCGTACTACTCTATGCTCTCAGATACGAACGAATGTCAAATAACATGATAAAGTCGTTGATTGGCTTATTGGATAAAGTAGGAGTGAACGAGCGAAAAAGCGCTGTAAGTAAAGAACTATTTTTTTTTTTTTGTGTGTGTGTGTTTTTCTTAAGTTTGTTAGACATACAAGACTGAAATTCTATCCCTTTGAAAAATCAGCTTGTACCTGCAATCTTATTTTATGCAGGTTACCAACAAAGACAAGATGATCTATTTTCCAACCAATCATTCCTATCTCGTGGTAAAAGTGCCTTGAAAGGCTTGAAAGGCGTTGAAAACGTTTATACTCAACATACACCACATCTTGGAGATACTTTAGATCTGCTTATCAAAGCAAGACTTAAAGAGACAGATTATCCGTTTGTGACAGATGATGGTAGTAATCTGGTTCGGGAAAGACCACAAGATATTATCGTGTTTGTTTGTGGTGGTGTTACGTTTGAAGAAGCAAAATATATAGCACAACTGAATGTATCAACTCCAGGTGTCCGTATTGTGATAGGTGGAAACAATATCTTGAATTCTAAGACTTTTTTACAGCAATTGAGCCAAGTTGGCGAGAAATTCATGTCACTCAAATAAAAATAAAAAAACTCCTAAAAATTGTGTATCCCTTCGAACAATTCATTTCCTTCTTTTTTCAATGTTTCTAAGTGTTTAGACATATAAAACTGATAATAACACATCTTCGTTCCTTTGGTATATTATTTCTATTTTCTTAATTTCTTTACGTTGTAAGAAGCAGCAGACATTTCACAACAATAAGTTCACAGAACAATTCAACAATTTATGCGCAGAGTGCTTCCTCAATCAGTTTAAGAAAGTATGTCAATGCCTTTACAAGCTTCTTTCTCATACAAACAACATTCTCCCACTTTCCCTTCCTTCAAAAAAACTCTACTGGATGAAGTAAAATATTGGTCAGAACAGAAAGTGACAGAATGGTTATCGAATCAGTCTTTAGGGCGATTCAGTCAGACATTTCTTGGTACACGTTTTTAAACTATAGGAAAACAAAACATCAATAATATTAATTTGTGCAATTTCGACTTTTTAGAACAGAAGATCTCGGGCTCAATTTTACTCGACTTGGATTATGAATCGTTGAAAGCGATGGATATTAAAACAGTAGGCGAACGTGTTCGCTTATTAGTCGCTATCAAAGCACTACGGCAAGAATGTTACTTGTCCGCGTCTTTAGCGGCAAGAAATAATCAACCAAAAGTAAAGTGGCAGTTGAGTGCCAAAACTTTGAGAAGGAACAAGGAATCATTGACTTTCTTCGATTGTTTTTTGTCTTTAGGTTCATAATGAAAGTTCCAATCACGAGAGCAAAAACTATCATCCCAGTAATAACGATTTGTTGGAGAATATGTTGAATACACCAATTATACCAGTAGTGTCAGCCTCTCTCTCTAAATCGACAAAGTCATCAGAAACTACAAATGCGAAAAGCTTACTCAATAGATCAAATTCGTTTTCCAGATTCCTCGGTCGATCTGATTCAAAGAAATCCCAAGCGGTGCAACAGCAGAATAATAGTAGTAGCAATTTAAGCAATAGCGGCCAGCAACTATCCAATTCAGATATCCATTCTTCATCTCCATCAAGCCCGCGAACAGTACAAAAGGTAAAAATGAAAGCGTGTATATATATATATATATATATGGAGCGACAAAAAGGAAGACACATGTTGACTCTTGTGCTGTTTTGTAGAGGAATTCATTAGAGGGTGGTATTATGTCAATGGAAAAGGTCAAGCAAACCTGTGTTAAAGTTTTTGGCGAAGATGGCCAAACGCGTATTGTCAATGTTCATACAGCTAACGAGGCAAAGCAAATTATGGGAAAAGTCTTGCATAAGTTTGGTATTGACGAAAGCAGTGCAGACAGTTATTGCATTTTTGTTGGCTCCAGCACAAATGGAGAAGCTAGAACATTATCTGACGCAGAATTAGTTGAGATTTGCCGATCTACAGATAGACCCGAAAAAGAGCGCCTAATTTTACGTAAACGACATCTGTACCCAACCCATGAAGAGTTCAAACGGAAAGGAACAATAAATGCCGCTTCACGCAGGCATATTGAACCGGATAACAATAAGGTCTCTCCAGCAGCTTATGTCAACTGGAATAATAACAGCAGTAGCAGCAATAGTGGCACTTCATACAACCTTTCTCCACCTCCTTTCTCAAATGCCATTAGCAGTAATAACACTTACAAAAAGCCTTTCAGATCCAATACTGTAACAAGCAATAACAGCATCAGTAGTAACAGTAACAGTTTGCAAGGGCAGCAACAATTACAATCACAACAACAGCAACAACATAATCAAAACGGACGAAGACGCTTTTTCGGTGAACGACCTCCATCAGAAATGATCACCTCTAATTTACAATCCTTTTTCCCTAATCACAATCGAGAAGTGTTAGAAACAGCTGGTATCAAAGCGCAACGATTGTCAATGACACGACGTAATTCTGCTTTGGGTCGAATGGAACCACGAAACTACCGTAACAGTGTATTACCAGAATTGGTGTCTGTTTTAGGTGTAGATTTAGATAAATTCCTAGAAGAAGAGGAACAACAGCAACAGCAACAGCAACAGCAACAACAACAACATTTAAATGATACTAACGACACTGAAGCAACAAACGCATCTACATCTACTGCATTTACCACCACTACCACTAATACCATTGAAACGTCTAATATTAATGATACCCGCCACTATTATGATCACAATAATCAACTCTTAAGAAAAAACAGTAATATCAATAATAACAATAATAATGATATCAAGAAAGAGGCTAACAAAGAGCCACAGCAACAATGCAAACAACAAGAAACAAACCCTCGAATTCAAAGAAGGACATCAAGTAGAAGATATAGAAAAGAACCTAAGCCATTGAAATTGGAAGACAGTAACAGTAAGTAGTGTGCAGGCATAACTGAAACGAGCAGGAAATCATAATCTTGATCAATTATTTCTTCTAGAGAAATTACTATCACAGGAAACCAACAACAATAACATACCTAGTGTTCGTGAGCCTGTCACAACTCCTGTATCTGCGACATCAACAAAGACGAGACAACTACCAGACACATGGATGAAAGGTTCTCTTATCGGCAGAGGTACCTTTGGTGACGTCTACTTAGGTCTTAACCCTATCAGTGGGGAGTTTATGGCTGTGAAGCAAGTCGAACTACCCGTCGAGAACTCCGCTAGTGAAGAACGTAAACGGTCTATGGTCGAAGCACTCCGTCATGAAATTGAGCTCTTGAAAGATCTGGAACATGAGAATATTGTGCAATATCTTGGCTCACAAACCGATGAGGCTTACTTCAGTATTTTTTTGGAATACGTGCCGGGTGGTTCAGTAGCAGGATTGTTGGCAAGTTACGGAGCATTTCAAGAACCCTTGGTCAAGAGTTTTGTACGACAGATTTTGAAGGGTTTAAGTTATTTGCATAATAAGGACATTGTTCACCGTGACATAAAAGGTGCAAACGTGCTAGTAAATGATAAAGGCGGTGTTAAGATATCGGATTTTGGCATTTCTAAAAAAGTAGAGGAAGGAATTATGTTACCAGGGCAAAGTAATGCTTCAACGGCTCACAGACCGAGTTTACAGGGTTCAATTTATTGGATGGCGCCTGAAGTTGTAAAGCAGACCCATTATACAAAAAAAGCAGATATATGGTCTCTTGGTTGCATGGTTGTGGAAATGTTTACTGGAGATCATCCATTTCCTGAGTTCTCACAAATGCAAGCCATATTTCAGGTAAGGTAGACTGAACCATTTTATTATAGGACGTACTGATTTCCTTTGCTTTCCGTAGATTGGTTGTTATACCGCACCCAATATTCCCCCTAATATTAGCGAAGATGCTCAAGATTTCTTGAAGTGTGCTTTCCAATTGTAAGTAAATTATTCAAGTACATGCAGCAAAACAGTTCGTTAAGCGTCATTTAATCTATACTTAGAAATTTTGAAGAGAGACCTTCTGCTCAAGAACTTCTTCAACATCCATTTATAGTCGAAATTGAAAATGATGGATTTGATGATTAATTTATACTTTGTAATAATACATAAACATAAAATATTGGAAAAATTATCTTGGTGTATGCTTTTTTGACATTAAATATAACTTTGACTTTTTTGAAGAACTCAACTATTCCGCAAGTCTAAGACTTTAAAATCGTATTGTAATATGTGACAGTGTCCTCCATCAAGAGCACCCTAACAAATAGTCAAAAATAGATTAGCAATCTTCATAATGGCCCTGCTAACGACAGAAACTTACTGTATAAATAGGTAAATCAGGATGTGGATGAAATGCGGGTTGCCTTTTACAATTACTAATTATATCCAAGCCAGGAGGATCTGTTAATCGGAATATACCAAAGCTGTTTTGTTATGAAAAGAAAGGTCAGTTCCAATTGCAGTACTTTAAAATAACGTCTAGTGGTCCTACTTTGGTCTGTGCAATGGAGCGCAAACAATAGCAATTGCTTCTGGGAGCATTAATTGATAAGAGCAGTGTGTATGTAGGTCAACAGAGCTCAAGAAGCAAGATTGTGTTGGATGTGTCTATTGAAATTAACATACAGTTTGTCAGATTTTATTACGAGACCTTATGTGAATTTTACAAATCATTACATGTATCCATCCGAAAGTGAGTAGATCATATCTATCTTGAATTTCAAATAGCTCTTCTTCATTTTCTGTTGTACATGTATCTGAAGTGCCTGTTTGTTTGGGTATGATCAATGTGGTTACTTTCAAAATGTTGTTTTTCTATTTCGACAGTGTTAGTGATAGTCAATAAATGTCCCTTATACTAATTGTACAGAGGTTACATACCAGTGTTCCTGCCAGAATTCCGCAGGTTTCAATTTTATTTAGCGTGTTAATTTTAGCGATAGATAGAAACTTTGCCTGAAGGTCTTTTGGTAAAAGCATTGTTCTCAGTGGTTCGCCTCTTTCTGAAGATGCTTTAGAGGAAAAATGGGTTATAACGTCACATTGCTATTATTAATATACGTAGGTTATTTCCCTTACCGTCTACTGTTGGCCCTGAACCAGAAGTTGTACTTTTATCCAAAGCTATCTTTGGTGGCAATATGGGCGCAATCACTGTTTGATCATTGCTTTTGTTCGCTTGGTCAATAGGTATTTTTGGCGGTAAAGACGGCTGATACTGAAGCGGCGGAACGGAAGACCGGTTGATACGGTTTGCTTGATAAGAGAAACTACAGCAGAAATGACAAAATTGTAAGAGATATTTGAGAGATTATCTAATTCATTGCACAAGGCTATCTTACCCATCACTTTTATTATACATTAACATGCTCGGATAACCGGTTGTAGATTTAAGGGGAGCAAAAGATCTAGTAAAACTGGATAAAACAATATTAGGGTTAATGAGAATCTTCAAAAAAATATAATATCCCACTTACTCCGGTCTTTCACTTCCATTGTAGCCTACACCCACAACGCCTTTCAAAGCATCTTGCAAATTCCAAGTATTCAATGTGTTTATCGGCGTCTTATCTGATTTTTTATCTCCATCGTTTTCGGTGGTAGCAATATGTTGACGATGTATTGCGTTGCTTTGCAATTGTTGTTGCTCCAATTTGTCAATATATACTCTATAAGCTTTATCTAATGCTGGTTTCATCTTTTCAAGCGTTTCAAGAGCCTCTGAACATTTCTATATATGCATACGATGCTAAATAACTCTACTCTATATTTGAAATGTATGGTTCGCTCTCTCTCTAATACCTTATTTAAAAGCTTCAAATTCTTTTTGTTCTCGGCGTCTCCATATGCAGGATGTTTCGGCAGCTCAACTAGACCTAGACTTGATAAAATTTCAGACAGGAGCTCTCGATATAAAAAACTAAATGAATAAAAAATTGTGGCTTTACTTTGTGAGCTTCATGAATAATACGTAGGCATGCTGTAAGTCCTGTTCTCGTTCGTAAACTCGAGCTTGTTTGTATAATAGATCGGCAGATCGTAAATAAAGTCTAATGGGTATATTGGAATCTACTAATACTGCAGCTAGTCTCTGAAGTTCTGCCGTTGACTTCGGTTCAGACGCCATGATACAGCAAAGTAAGTTGTTTATGTCAGGTTGATGGATTGAAAGTGGAGATTCTAAACAAAATGAAACTCTTTACAGTTGTGAGGTGGCATGAATTCGTTCAACGGAAATTGAAATCAGTTACATAACCACAACTACAAGCTGCCAGCTTGCCCGGCTAAATTTCGGACCGGAATTCGGATCATACGGAAATTCCCTCTACGACTTCGTTTCCAGAATCAATACATCTAACACTTGAATCTCTTTCATTTATTTTCATCCATAACATAACGATGGTAACTATCAATATATAGACAGCGTAATCTTCAACATCCATCAATGTCTGCCAGTTATTTTTCGGCGAAGTTACGACAAATTTCAAAATCGTGATTTTCTTGGAAAAATTGCGAAATTGCAATTCATCGATGCGATGTAGATGGCTTAATTCGTTCGTGACATTATTAACCATCTAATTCATTTGTACTTAGTCCGCTGCCAGACCTGTTATCAACGTTTATGCCGAATCCGGTAAGGAGATCATCTCCACTGTTCCTCTCCCCGCTGTCTTCAAGGCTCCTATTCGTCCTGATATTGTCAACTTTGTCCACACCAATATGGCCAAGAACAAGCGTCAACCTTATGCTGTTTCTGATAAGGCTGGTGAACAAACCTCCGCTGAATCTTGGGGTACTGGTCGTGCCGTTGCTCGTATTCCTCGTGTCAACGGTTCTGGTACTCACCGTGCCGGTCAAGCTGCCTTTGGTAACATGTGTCGTGGTGGTCGTATGTTTGCTCCTACTAAGACCTGGAGAAAGTGGCATGTTAAGACTAACTTGAATCAAAAGCGTTTCGCTACTGCTTCTGCCTTAGCTGCCTCTGCTCTTCCTTCTTTGGTTATGGCTCGTGGTCACCGTATTGAAAAGATTGAGGAGATTCCTCTTGTTGTCTCCGACTCCGTAGAGAAGTTGACCAAGACAAAGGAAGCTGTTGCATTGCTCAAGTCCCTTAATGCTTATGCTGACGTTGCCAAAGTAGCCAACTCTCGTAAGCTCCGTGCTGGTCAAGGTAAGCTTCGTAACCGTCGCCACAAGCAACGTCGTGGTCCCCTCGTTGTATATAATGAAGACAATGGTCTTGTGCAAGCTTTCCGTAACTTGCCTGGTCTTGAACTTGTTAACGTTCGTCGTCTAAATCTCTTGCAACTTGCTCCTGGCGGACATCTTGGACGTTTCATTATCTGGACACAATCCGCTTTCTCTCTTCTTGATGAGCTCTATGGTACATACGATTCTCCTTCTTCTATGAAGAAGGGTTATATGCTACCTGATAATATCATGACCAATCCTGATGTTGCTCGTCTCATCAACTCTGATGAAATTCAATCTGTTGTCCGTCCTGCCGGTAACAAGGTCCACAAGCGTCCTTTTACTCAAAAGAAGAACCCTCTTAAGAACCAAGGTGTCATGAACCGTCTTAACCCTTATGCTCAAGTTCTTCGTCGTGCTGAAATCCTTAAAGCCGAAAAGGTTGCTGCTGGTAAGGTCAACAAGACCGAAAAGAAGCGTGGTGCTTCCACTGCCGCCTCCAAGAAGTTCTTGGAAACCCTTCATTCTGCTTAAGTACTTCACTTTGTACAGCTTAGTGCTCAAATAAATTCCTAATAACACCATATATTTGGTTGGATTTATAAGTTTTATCAACTTTTGTATTTTAGCAGTTTTATAATTATCCGCTTGAAAGACTACCAAAAATTATGAAATTGGCAGTTTAAGTTTCTGATTGTTGCACGAATTTTGATATCCTGGTTTCGAGAAAGAGATCAAAAATTTCCACCTTTTTTATCTTCTGGTCCTGATTTATTCCAAAAATATCAATATTTGCAATTGAGTATTCTCAATGAAAGATACCCCATCTCAAGTGGCCGCTGTTCAAGTAGGTAATGACACTTCAGAAGAATGACTGTAAAGACATGGTTGTTAATTTCTTTTTTGCAATAATAAAACCTTCATTGAAAAAAAAAAAAGCGGTTCGTATCAGACCATTGACTGATAGAGACAGAGCACTACCACGTTTTGCCAATTCGACAAATCAAGATGTATTAAGAGCTAATGAGAACCACGTTCAGATAGTACCTCAAAACAGGTATTTTACGTATGACTATGTTTTTGGAACCGATACAGAACAGCAAACCATATTTTCTCGTCTTGGGGAAAAGCCCGTAGAAAGATTTATAGAAGGTAAGCAGTCTACCGAAGTACCTATACCATCAATAGGAAATGAAATTTCTAAATTATATCAATCACTGTCAATTAGGTTATAATGTCACGATACTAGCTTATGTAGAGAAAAAAAAAAATTATCATAGAAAAGTGATTATGAATGAAAAATTGTAACACTCACGCCTAATTATCTTTATTCAGGGCCAAACATCTTCAGGGAAGACATATACCATGGGCACAGCCCAGCATACAGATTCAACAGTTACTTTTGAAGAGGAAGGTATCATTCCTCGAGCAATGTCTTTATTATTTGACATGCTAAATAAGCAGCAGCAGCAACAAGTTAGCCAAACAGAACCTATTGAAAAATTAGTCAAAAGCATACGACCACCCTCATCACAAAGCGTCTCACAACGGAGGAATTCGCAACAGCAATTAAACAGTAATCATCGTTATACATTGAAAGTATCTTTTGTCGAAATATACAACGAGGAGTTGGTCGATCTATTGAATTCTTCATCAGCTTCTGAACGTCCTCCAATTACCATCCGAGAAGATACAAAAGGTCATATATATTGGACGGGGGTTAAGGAAATGATAGTACATAATACAAGTGATGTCTTAAAGTAAAGTATATTTTTGGCAGTATTTTATGTAAAATTCACTGACTTCAAGAACTAATTCCAGTATATTTGCATATGCATTTCAGCTTCCTTCAACAGGGTACCAACAATCGAGCAACAGGTTCAACAGATATGAATGAAAAATCGTCTCGCTCCCATGCTATTTTCTCAGTGACCTTAAAGCAAGAAAAGCGGGCACCGTCATCAACGCAATCAAGCCGATCGCAAAGCCCAGCTCCAATAAAAAACCAACAGTCCAAATCACAAAGAATATCTTTAGCTGCGCGCTACAGTAGTAGTAGCAATATTAACCACATGAATAATAATGACGATGGCGAATGGATCGTGACAACGTCAAAGTTCCATTTCGTCGATCTGGCTGGTAGTGAAAGAGTAAGTCGACACACACTTCTTATAATAACTTACGGATGATAACAATTAACGTAAACAACAAAATTTGCTTCGTCATAAATAGTTGAAAAGGACAGCAGCGGAAGGAGATAGGAGAAAAGAGGGAATAAATATTAACGCAGGCTTATTAGCATTAGGCAATGTTATATCAGCACTTGGTGATCCATCAAAAAGAAATACTCATGTACCATATCGAGACTCGAAGCTGACAAGGCTTTTACAGGATTCATTAGGTGGTTCAGCTATGACGCTTATGATTGCTTGTGTCAGTCCTGCCGAATCTAACTTGTCCGAAACGTTAAATACATTACAATATGCGAATCGAGCGAGAAATATAAAAAATAAGCTAGAGAAGAATGAAATGGAAGAGTGGATGGTTACGGACAATATTGACTTGCTACGAACAACAATTACGAAACTGAAAAACGAATTGCGACTACTTAAAAGCATGAATAATGCTAATAGTAATAATAATAACTTGAAGTTGGATAACTGCACAAGACACCTTTCCGATACGAGCGACGACTTTTCCTTAACAAGTAGCAGCCCTGTTGCTAACCCTGATCCGGACGATGCATATTATGGTCAACACATTCTGATACAAGATTTACAACATCAAGTGGAAGCATTACAGAATGAAGCTGAATTTGCAAAGGAGCGAAATATTGTTGTTGAGAGCGAGCTACGAAGGCTGCATGAAGAACGTGACGCACCAAATAAGTATGACTTTCAACATTTAGTTGAGCCAGTGATTGAAGAATACGAAAAGAGTATGTCCGCATTGGAATCCAAATTAGCATTAGCGCAAGCTGCTTTGAGCCATTCAGACCAAGTGCATGAGGAATTAATGACGAAAATCGCTTATTATGAAGATACGATTGAAAAATTGGAGAATGTTATTCAAGATTTGCAAAGAAGAATCGGCAAACTGTTAGAAAGAAGATTGAAAGACGAAAATTACATTACCGAATTAGAAAAAAAATTAATGGTTTCGGTAGAAGAAACTATTCATGATCGGGAACTGCTGAGTGAATTACGAGGGAAGATATTGAAATTCAAAGAGGTTGATGAAACTACGGAGCAATACATACAAGAACTGGAGAATCGGCTGAATATCAGTGAAGCTGAATGCAATAGTTTAAGAGAAGAAGTAAAAGCAATGAAAGCTACTGACAAAGATACCGATACATGCAAAAAGCCTATTACCAACCATGATACAGTTAGTAATTACAAAAAAGAGATGGATGTGCTCCAACAGAAAAACGCTGCAAGTGAACAAGAATGCCAGACATTGAGAGCTGAAGTAGATAAACTGCTACTCGAGTTAGAAAAAAGTACGTTACCAAGTCAGCAAATTGAAGCTAAGGCTACAGTAGCTGGAGAGGAGCAGTGTCAGAAAGATGTGCGTATACAACAGCTGGAATCTAATTTGATGCACTTGGAACAGGACCATCAAGACACACTTAAGGAATTAGATGAAGTATTAGCACGGTATGAAGAGGCGTTAGAACAGGTTGATCTTGCCAGCCATCGAAATGTGGAGAATACTGAAATGAACGTAGCGGCAAAAGAAGAAGAGCTGATTTCTTTACGCAACCTGGTTCAACATTTGAAGCATGAAGTGAACATTAAGAGTAAGCGCGAAAGTTTGTTCAGAGAATTAGCAGAGAAGTACATTGAACCTGACGAAATTGAACGAAAATTACGTGAAATCAATGCCATTGATGACGGATCGTTCAGTCATACCCTCATAGACAAGCTAGATAGTCTACAGAAAGATTATGAATGTTTGAGGAGTCAATTGAACACTCGCAACAAACCGGAAACCTCAGCAAAAAAGATTCATGAACTTAATGCTTTGGATGGGACAGATTTAGAAATGCATGTCCAACGTAACTACAATAATCAACTGTTATTGTTCAAGCAGGCGTTGAAAAATCTAACTCGGCTTTTGAAAGAGATCAAAAGAATTAAAGCAAATGAATCGAAACTGATGTCTAATAGTTCAACTAGGAATCAAGAACAGGTCATACTGATGAAGAGTATAGTTAGCGTGGACAAACAGCTTACTGAACAATATGAAAAGTTGAAGATTGACGCCAAACGTTTTTCGAATGACATGCAAGAGCTTCTATCGTTACGTACAGATGCACAAGAGCAGCAGCAAGAAGATTGCAACAGGAAGAGTATTAATGCCGACGTAACAGAGTCAAATCATTCTACTGAAGATCCTTTACGGAGCACAGCAGTAGTTCAAACGAGACACAGCATACAGCAGGCTATCCGTGCCAGACTTCTAATTGCAGAACAAGATTTATATTTATATCAAACTATTATTACTGGTTTAGAACATAAGTTCAGAATAGCACAGGTGTCAGTCAGCACTTCAAAAAGACATCTGGACGATAGTGAAGTTACGGATACTGATATTGAAGAACTGAGAACAAAAATGGATGCTATGAAACTTCAAATGGGGATCGATCAAAACATGTCGAATGCATAACAAACATTTATCAGTATCAATAAATTTTAATTCAGTAACCTTTTCACATATTACCTTTCTCTGTATTTGAAACGTTCAATGCCATACTGATTATTTTTACCGTATTATGCAATACTTTTCTGTTAATCTAAAAAAGTGTGTTAGATGTAGCAATTATTGAACCAATGTATACTAGAAAAGAATACCGCTTATGCTAAATTATCGAACATTCGTAGATTATTAACATCTATGCATAGTATAGATCGTGCTAAACTTTTTATAGATCGATTACATCCTATTTATTTCCAACATTAAAGGATTATCAAAGACGTGGGCGTGCTTACCAAGCAAGGCCTATTTTTTAAGTACCTGCTTTTCGTTTAGTTCCATTCAGGAATTTCTTACACCCACTGAAGGTTTCTGTAATTGATTGAAACCTTCTGCTTATATAAAAACGTGTTTTGAAACTTTCTTATGGAAAACGTTTCATTGGGTGTCAGTTTTATTCATGTAAAAAATTAACATTCGACAAATTCAAAGATGCCCCTTGCAAAAGTCCATGCATTGAATGGCACGTAAAATGACGGGTCAAGCTTAATTAGAAAAGTTTACATCCATCCATAACTTAGTTCGCGCATTGCGATTTACAGAGCATCGTCAGTTTCCATTAGATCCCTTGCTGTTCAATGTGATTGTAGTACACATGTTATACAGATCAACGAAACTAATAGTAATATTGAGCTCTGGTGCAACTAGAATTACACATGTAACTGTAATCTTGAGGAACCGACAATTAAACACGCATTTATGAAACTAAAGGAGGGATGAGGTCAATAAATTTTTTTATTTTTCATCTACGTTATACCTCACTTTTTTGTTAGTCTATTGATAACAGACATCGTATAGTAGACCAACCATTCTGAAGAGACTTGCATCAATTATGACTGATTATATTTCAAAATATGTGAGCTGAAAGCAATTCTTTTGTTGATATTATCTTCATTCATTTTTGGTTTGTGGTAAAAGTTGTAATAGAAAACTTAAGCAAGTATCTACCCGTATGGACATTAAAAGCTGCTATTGGCAAGAGATGGGTTGTGGTAAATCTTGCAGATCCGAAATGTCAGAACTAACTCCGAAGGGTTTTGGATTCCATATGTTTCAAATATAGTAAGTATATTTCATGTCAAAACCTATTAGCACGACTGTCAAATAGCTATGATAAGGCCTAATTAGTAGTAGAATCAAGTAAGAATCAATTTGCTTTGACGCGCAGGCACAATGCAACTGAGTTTTCTGAATTTCGTATCCTTGGAACGATCAAATAACAAAAATTATAATTTGGGGCTGTAAAGTTCTTAACATTTCATGGCAATGTATGCGAGCTTTTTTCTGCTATATAGAATCTGTACCTTTTGAAAGGTGAATCAGGAACATCTAGAATAATATCGCAAATAGTAATACCATACATAGACCCTTCCACTATATTTATGCAAACAGAACTACGTAAAGATCTGGTGCACTATGAAAGCCCACTTGAGCATGGACCGGGGTATAGGACACTATAATTAGCAGTTCCGTCTCCATGTAGTTTAGCTTATCTGTCGTTGTTTGGTTTATTCAAAAACTTTCAATGTTCTATGACTGCTAGCTTACGGACAGTGACGAAAAAATCATAGCCTCCATTTACCGGGTTCTTCATCCATCAAAATGAACCAAGTACCGAACTGATTCCCGTTCTCATAGTGATGTTTTACTCGTCAGTCCATGAGGTCAATAAAATTGAAACCCAAAGTTTGGGAGCACACAGTGAAGTAAGATGCTTATCTGATTGCTAATTTTAAGTTTTTCGAGCCTTTTTTTGGGGGGTTCCGGTAACTGTAGGGTATGAGACAGCACTAATGATCAAGCGTGCACTAATACAAGCTATCAGTCAAGAATAGTAGCTTTATTCAAGAACAACCTTTTTCGTTTTCTAAGTGTACAATATGGTTGTTTCTGTTCTATGTGCTTAACTAAGAGAAGTGAATGACGGTTTCTTCTGTTTATGGCACGATAAAGGATTTTTACTTTTTTCCTCAAATCTTTTTCACAGAATCTATTAGAATACCCTGCACTCACTTAGTTATATTTTCTCGAACTTCATTAGTGCTTACGACAATAATTTATTTTCATATGGAATTGTTTAGGTTAATTATATTTTTTCGAACATCATTAGTGCTTAAGACAATAATTTAGTCAGTATTTTCATATGGTATTGTTTAGGCCTAAACAACAACAATGTTAGAGGAAATGCAGATATAAGCAAGGATTAATTCAAGCCCAAAACTACCTTACAATGTTTATCAAACTGCATGCAATTCGCAAACTCCTCCGTTTAAATAGGGTAACAAAAATTACAATGACTGCCAATTATACATATTCATTTATATCCTTCACTGTAATAAAGACTATACAAATATCTTCATCGTGCACATACTTTTCAAATTGAAGAATAATAAACTGTGTCAATCAGCCAAGCACTGGGTTATTATCCGTCGTTCAACAACCACTAATTGACAAACACATATAACCGATAGTAAATCACAAGTAGAAAGCTGAAACGACGTCTCATGAACTGACCAGTGGACCCGCAATTTTTCCATGTGTTACGCTCTACAGCCTTTTGCTTTACGATGATGCTATAAATTTTCACTTTCAAATTATATTTGCCCAAACATTAATAAGCGGCTAAGGAAAATAAGATCGTCAATAAAAAGAATAAGCATATATTTTCTTACCGTGTCAAATCTAGATCATACAACAGAGCGGGAAGGTTGCGTACGTTTTTTAGTGCTCGATTCTGAATGGGTTCAATACGATCAAACATGAGCCCCGACTGGTTTTTCCTTCTCAACTTCTTTATAAGTAGCAATCGCGAGAAAAGTTACTTTAGAATTCCTTTTCTTTTCTTTTACTTTTTGTTGTTTGCCTAATTTTGATCTACAAAACCGCTCCTGCAATTATACGTAACAGATCGTAAAAAGATTCGATTCAAAAACACAGGGGAAGTATAGGTATTCTTTATATACTGCCATTCCGCAACAGTATCGGTAGAGAATGCATATACACTATTTTTACAATGTAAGAAACAATTTTAATATTTTAACACATAGATGGACTACGAAGAAACTCATAGATGTTAAGTGCTATTCGTTCCCATTTTATGTCTTCCGTCACTCAGAACAATGTATTTGAACCGTTAGTAACATTTATGAATCGCAAGTATCCTTCAAAAATTGTCGACACTTCATCTTATAAACAATATCGTTTAGATTCAAATGAAAAACACAGAATACAGATTGACAGGCTGCTTAACCATAATGCAGGTTTATTCGAACAAGAAAACCCTTCTGTCAGTTCAAACAGACCAAATATTATGCATTCACCAGGTATAAACATCAAATAGTAAAAGTTTCAAAGAAGAACTAAATACAATTCCATTCACACCAATCCGGGCTCGTGCCTAGTAAAACCATACTTGCCACTAGATTTGAATCAGACTTCTTCGAAAGCAACAGGTTACATTAATAGTGCTCTAATACAGCAAAAGAATTCAAAGAGAAGTTCAATTTCTATAGCCAGTCTGATATCAACTGATGATGCGGGGGTAGGCACCATTGTCAAAAGCCCACAATTACCTACACCACTTCCTCGGCCAGAAACAGAAATTTCAACTTTCGACCCTCGAAGGCAACGGTCAGCAGAGCAATTAGCATTAGACAGCAATATTATATATGGTCGTCAGCAAACAATCAATCAAACGGTAAACCCTTTAGATTCCCTGCATTCTTATACATATCTTGAGGGAAATATTTCTTCAAGGACTAATACAGATTCAGTTCTTGTTGAACCACCTGCCGAAACACCGAAAATATGCACAACTTTTATCACAGAGCCTCAACATTACTACACTTATGATCGGCCGATTCTTAACAAGAAGAGGCGACGTGGAAATCTTCCAAAGGAAGTAACAGAGCTGCTTAAACGTTGGTTAATTTTGCATAAAAGTTATCCATATCCTACAGAAAGAGAAAAGCAACAGCTTGCGGACCAGACAGGATTAATGGTGAGTCAAATTAGTAACTGGTTTATTAATGCTCGTCGACGCATTTTGCAGCCTTTACTTGAATCAGAAAAAAGTATGCATAATGCTTCCTCAGCTCAAGCCTCTCCATCAAAAGTAATGAACTTAAACAATAGTCATAATCTCGGGGGTAGGATCAACACTGCTGAAACATCCAGGTGTATTGTCAGCAACCTGGCTCGCAATACAACCAATAGACATCCATCAACTGATAGAACCGATTATCTTCCACTACATCCTCCAGCAACGGTATGTCTCTCAATGCCACATCAAATAAACGAAAGAAAGAGCCTCACACATGAACCACATACCATCCACAAGTGTCTTACGCAGCCTGCAGAAAACAGCAATACAGTAATTCCGTGCTCCATAGCCTTTGATGAAATTGAGGGACGAGATCGTATTGACCAATTCTCAAATTCAGATGAAACCACTTTATTGCCGCCGCCACAATCCTCTTCTTCTTCGCTTAGGTTACCACCTATCAAAATACTTGAAAAAGACCAAGACCTATTTCGTCTTACATTGAACTGAAATGCAGTAATTGTTTATTGTTCTCCCTTGTATACATTATTATTCAAAGACTATTTTATTCAATCTATACACTGCTTACTAAGCTACTAAGTATACCTACTATAACTTTTTTACTATTAATATTACCGTAATTAGTGATATGCATATATACATACTGTTACAAAATCTATTTATGGATAACTTTTTTAATACCGTATTTTGGCAAATCATTATCATTGAATACTTGCTTGTATATATATTACCTTCTGCATCCATTGTCGTTAGAGCTGAACACAAGTTATTCCTACCAGACTGTAGTTGGTTGTTACTATTCACAGCCTTATATTATGGCTACTGACTAATACTGAAATCCAATAGATATCGAATCTGTAAAATGTTACTTTTCTAAACCGTTTCAAGGGGTCACTTTAATGTTGAACGGTAGCAAAGTAAATGTATTAAAGGCTAAGAACATTGTTGTTCTGTGTTCTTAGGGTATATACATACTTGAGTCATCTATTGACATATCTTGTTTCGCGATAGGAATTCTTAAGACCATATATACATGGGTATCCCAAATGAGCAAACAATAGGAAACTGTAGCGGATATTCTGAGGTATACTGTATACACTGTTCTATGGTACAAGCAAATTGATATCATGCATGTCTTCATAAAAGTTTTTAACACATAGTATCAGTCAACTTCGAACCTGCCATGTAATATAGAACTCCATTCAGTTCACGCCTTTCTCGTTCGTGACCAATGAGATGGTTAGGCAAATAAGATCAAGTATCTGAAACCATTATGTAGTCCTTACTAACGCATGAGGTTAAATTGTATACTCAACGAATGGGCCTGCATTTCTACTGAGAACAAACTTGAAACTGTCACCAAATCTAGAACCTATATCTACAGAACTGCTTTTTCATTTGATTGTAAATATGCAGAACTATGATTTATTTTTAAAATATGGTAAGCCCATACGTTAAAGGTATGAGAGCTTATTATATTATGGTAATAAATGAGATAAATGATACGATTTTAATGAAGTAAACACCGTTTTTGCGACACTTCTGAGCGAAAGAACGCTCAAGGAACAATCTTGCTACTTCTTTTATCTCTTCCTTGTTGGCCAACGCTTGCCATTTTAATCATTTTTCTCATCAGTTTTCGCACATTATGAGTGTTTTCATTTAGACGCTGTTGCTGTTGATGTACACGACTATCCGCGAAGTATAATAAAGGCTTCTCAGACTCCTCTGTTACTTTTTTATTAGATACATGTCGTTGACTATCCTGTACTGATACAGTCAAGGTTTCCGAGTCGTCATTAATTGTGTTTTCTTCAAAAAGATGATTCAAATTCTGACTAGAGCGATATTTACGGTACTGCAACTTCAAGTTTGAAAGCGAATGGTTCAATTTCTTGAGAGGATTCTCTTTCTCTCCAGGTTCTTGCAAGGCCAAAATGGAATTAGTTTGAATACTATGGGTATGAAAGTCATTGAATGCTTCTTTTAATTGTTTTTCGGTTGACATTGTTGTTGCTGAAGAGGAAGAATTGTCGAAAAAATAGGAATTAGCAGAATCTGATATGGCTATCGTTTCGATATTTGGTTGGCAAGCATTCATTAGAATACGGTAAATAATGGGTGATGGCTCCTCTTTATCTGTATTGAACTTTTTCTGCTGCTGCAAAATAAGTTCTTCAGCAGATGTGAAGATTGAAATGTATGGAGTACCAGGCATTTCAGGGGCACTTTCGTATTCGCTCTCCAACATTGCTTGGATCCCAACTGCATTGTCAAACCAGTCTGAGCTGGAGCGCTTGATTTTCTCAATAATGCGGTCATAATATTTCGCTCTTGCTTTGGTTCCTTGCAGTTTACAGATGAACCCGTAACCGGTTCGTTCGGCGACAAAGGCATTATCAATAGGTGATAAAGTAAGGCTGATTGCGGAATCGATACTACTTCGGCTGTTGTTTGGGGTAGAGACTGCAACCACTTCTTTATCGATCGCTAATTTGTTCAGTTTTTGTTGTTGAGTTCTTTGAATCCTTGTATACTCTATAATCAAACGTGTCAGAAAATGGCCTGCTTTCTCTGCAATAATGGTACTGCAGTCCGCTGGACCCAAGACAACCTTTCCCAAGGCGTCGCCCAATTTGTAAGCGTCCATTTGGTTATATTTTTTGTGTTGCATTAACTCTACTAAAAAGCTTAGAATGTCAATAAGCAATTGTTCACTTTTTTTAGTGATCACAGAGGAAAGATTGGACAAGGTGCAAGCTAAAGGCCAATTTGTTGCGGAAGGGGAGCAAACAAAAAAGTTTTAATGGCTTTGAACATTAAGCTTCTTTTTTTTTTTTTTATTTGAGATATTCCCACTCACTTTCATAATTTATAGTTCTCCAGGCTCTCTTGGGTATTAACCTTTCTTGGCTACTCCAAAGAGCATCCTGCATTAATGTGGCGACTGAGTGAATGTCTACGTACGATAAATCTTCCTGCGTACAATTCTGTTTTGTGAAGACTTTTGCGAACAAGTCATTAATGGGCCCTAATTTATTATGACAACAGCAGTCAATTTTCATAGCTAGCACTAGTGGCCTCGGTCTATCGATTATGCTCCATACTTGATTTGCGGAATATTTTACGTTCACGTAGTCCTGATAATTAGACAACAGAATTTGAAAAGTTGAGATGAAGGCGTTGAAATTGTATTCGGGAATTGCATCTTTACCTCTTCTTCTTATTTCCTTCATACAAAGCCGTGTTACATTGGCTGCAAAATCAAATGAGTAATACATTTTTTAAAGTGGTTATTGTTAAACAGCCAGCAGTAGAGAAAAGGTAGAAGAAAAAGAAGCAAGCTATGCCCTATCTACATTTTATAAATGCCTGTAGGTATCTTTTATCTATTTTTTCTTGCTTCTCCAAAAGAAGGAGTCGAACATTTTACAAGAAAGGAACCTGAATGTAACAGTTACAACAGACGGAATGTCAGTTACTGTGCTGTACCTGTAATAGATGCAACAGAATTTTCATATTTTACCTTATTGATAATGCTATAGGCAAATTCCTTCCCCTGATCCTTCTTTACTTGAAATATTTGCACAAACCTTTACATTATTTTTTACACTTTTAAAACATCCGTTTATTTGCTTAACCAATGATATAATGAGAAAAAACCCCCCCCCCACTATATTTACAACAAGCTATACAAGTAAGATAAATTGACTATATACATTCGATCAGAGACTTTGATTAGCTAATGTGCCCACAAACAAGTGATTAAATGTCGATAATGGTAATATGTATGCATGTTCCTGCATGTATAAAATCCTTACAGGCGGTTTTACAGGAGTTATAATTGAATTACAAAGCAGCTATCGTAATGATCAATTTATCTTAGATGTGAAAGCAAGAAACAATCGATGTGAGCATACCTTTAACTTATGTACAATAATGCCGCTTTAAATAGAACCGTTAATGCCTGTCTGGCTTTACAATTTTTCTATTATTCAACAGCGGAAAAGCTGTTGTTGCTCTTATTATGCAAGAGAACAATTTTCCTTAAAGTCTTGAGAGGTCAAATGCCTGTGTTCTTTACCAGGCGTAATTTTTGTGGCAAACAACGCCTAAGAATTAATTTCAATGTGCTCAACAAACGATTCATTTTTTCAAAACAGACCCAAAGATTAACTCCATTCCACAAATAAAAGTAAACTTTCTGTTAATCTGCAACAGTCTGTGCATATTGTTTGAACTATAACTTGATATACTTAACAATTTGCAGTTCTTTCAGTAACTTCTCCGCCATTTGTTCGAAACGTCCATTTCGAAGAAGCCAAAGTTTATGGCTCGCAAGTACCCAAACTTCATCGCTTTTTTTCCAGTTTGCAGACACACCATCCCAAATTTCCGTTCACTGCACGCTTGGTCCATACCATTGGTGATAACCTACCCACGTTTTAACACAACTGAGGAAAGTGTCGCGAAAGGCTTGACATATTCAACCTTCAATTCAATAATGGCATTCAAGGAAGCTAAATTTGCCTCTGGGTTTTTTGCAAAATTGACCCCTTCACTTTTAGAACCCCTTTGAAAGAACCTCACATCCTTCACACTACAGAAAGAGCCGCTGAAGCGTATAAATGAATAAATAAAGAGAAGAAGAGAAGGGAAGAGAAAAGAACATTATTTGCACGGCAGTTAAGAACTGATCTTTGTCAGCTCTCTTTTTCTTTATGTATTACGTCTTTCCTTCGCTTCTCTTTTGTATCGCTGTTTCTTTTTGGATATTAGCATGTCTTTACAGTTGCCAGCAAACTCATTGACAAGAAAAATGGACCAGAATAACGAGGAAAATGAAAACCATCTGACAGCGCAGTATAGCAATTCTTTGAAGACGCAACAACGCAATTCGCACTACAAACGGAAAAGGATATACCGCTGTCATCTGCCTGCAATACCTCTTTCACTGCCTATAAATGTTTGTAATGTAAGAGATAGTTGACACTTATTTTACAGTTGTGAGCTCGTTCGCGTTGTCATGCTTGTAGGCTGGTTGGTCTTCTGTGGGTTCGTCGAGACTTTTTTGGCTCAGTTGAGTGAAATACGCTATGAAAATGCTTCTGTCATGAATAAGGTAAGTAGATGAAACCGTTTTTAGAAATTGAAGGGGGCAGGAGAGGTGCTAAAAAAGGATATGCCATCAAGAAGGTATTACAGTACGTTTCATGATGTGTCGATCATTGACTACTGACATATGCATTTTCAATCTTTGATCTATATTAGCACCCACTACCTGATTTATTATACGATGCATTTCCTAAAATTAACAATATGCAAATTGTAAACTACTTATTGACAACCACCGTATTATACACAGTCGGGCATTGGATTTTACGCAGATTCTTGGACTATGCGTTATACTATTTTATGAAGATGGATGTTTATCATGGGATGTCTTTATATTTTCCGAGGAATCACTTTACTGGTTACTACGCTGCCTTCATCTATGATAGATCAGTGTCGACCTCCAGAAACAGTGCGGTCAGGAACAGTTGTGGAGCGTTTTGGGTACATTTTCACTGTGATGGGTGGTACAGCATTAACATGTACTGATAATATATTCTCCGGACACACCTGTGTCATGATGTCTTGCGTAATGGTTTGGCATGTTCACTTTGCCGCATCAGCAGCAGCAAAAAAAATTCAAGCCTTTGAAAAGGTGGATAACTACAGCTGTTTGTAGTATACTTTACCTCGTTGCAACGGCAGGTATGCTTACGATTTTGTTCACTCGTTTTCATTACACTATAGACGTACTACTCGCTATATGTAAGTTTTTGTTTCATTTATTGCATATTTTTGTTATAAGGTTTATGTTAATCAATTGTCATTATTATCAGACGTAACTTACACTATTTGGATCGTATATCTCGATTACGTGCAAAAGCAACCATAGCTCAAGCACTCGAGACTGAACACTCGGTTTGTGATTTATTTGCTGACTACCATCGCAGACTTTATAAAAACAATGATGGTGCCAAAGTTTACAATTACCTCACTTACCAGTCTGGAAACTTGGTAACCAAATAGATCTTGAATATAGTTGCATTCATAATGGTGTAGACATTAGGTTGAAAACAATGAAAGTAGTTGGTAAATATGAAAAGAACTCGTGTGAGGAACAGAATGCAGAAATAGAATTGAAACAGGTTGTCATAGATGCAGAGTTGTAAAAATTGCACCATTACCACTATTACCATAACTAAGACTGTATTACAATATCATGCGCACTGCCCATTATTGCTCTAATTTTTATATGTATTAATGCTTAAATTTGGAAAATAAATATTATTCTAATTTGTCTGTATAATTATGCATCATTGCTTCATGCAACCTCTTCCTCTAGTCCTCCTCGTTCAAAGGCATCCCAATCAAAATCGTCATAATTCTCCTCATCCTCAAAGTCGCGGCTGACGTTTTTTCCTTTTGCTGGCTGATCTCTGCCTTCTTCTTTAGCAAGAATTTCATCATACCTACAGTTTTGCAAACCGTCAGTTTCATTCTGATATATAATGCAAAGAGGCAACTACTACCATTTCAATAACTGATTTTTTTGCTTTGTGGTGAAACAAGGAACCTTCAAAGCATCTTCAATTAGAGGAAAAGCAGATACATTATTTGCCAAACCACTTTGAGGAGTTGGAAAAATGAGCACACTGTTTATCAAGTATAAATTCTATCAGTAGATGCTAACCTTCTGTCAAACACTGTAAAATAAGTTTCTATGCATGCAAAAAGCTTATTTTTCTCTTTATCTGAAAATCTATAATCCTTTGCAATAAAAGCAAAGTCTTGAATGTTGAGCTTTACGTTCTTACTAAGTTACAAAACTTTAACGCCAATCTTTTATGTTGCCAATACCTGATTTTTGTAAATGAACTTTTTCAGAGTGTTCATTTGTTTTAAAGTTTTGGCAGTAGGTGGATTAGGAATGGACTTTGTGTCATCGTGAAATTGTTGAATTCGTTGCTCCATTTTATACCAAACAGAATCAAAGAGACGCAAATAAATTGAACAATTCGAGCATGACAGAAATTCTTTGCTTTGCGGTAATTGAATCATGCAAAAAAAATAGAAAGTGCATATTTGCTCTTCTTTTTATTCCTTTTCCAGACGCTTAAATAGAGGTGAAGCACTCACCGTCTTCCGGTTGTAACCAGTTATTTTTGGGATATTTAGCTTCACCATCTATGCAGTGGAAAGTATAGATATATCTCGATTTTTCTGATAAATTAGGACCAGATTTATGGACAACAGAACCATGAATCAAAACTAATGTGCCCGCTTTTACTTCAAGTTTAACAAATTCCTTCTCATCTTCGTTTTGGACGCTTTGTTGCAGCTCCTTTTGAGATGCACTATCAATAAATATAGTACCAGATCCGTTAGGATTCCTTACAAATCTTTTGTCAATCGGCGTTGTTTTGTGTGATCCAGGTATGAACCATAAGCAGCCATTTTCTACCGTAGCGTCCTCTAAAGCGAACCAGAACCCAACTGCAGACAAAGGTTCAGTGTATAAAAAAGAAGAGTCTTGATGAGAAGGGACTAATTATTGAAATTGTTGAATGTTAGCTGCTCGTACTCTTTATGTATTTTGCGAAGTACTATTTAATATTCTGTTCGTCGCTTATACAATACCTTGACCACCTATATAAGGCTGCTTAAATATCAACATTGATTGTAAAATTTGTGGTGACCGAAATCCTAACTGCTTTGCTATTGTTGAAATGGTTTTATTTGTTGAGAATTCTTTGAATAAAGGATGCAACATATGCAAACCTGGTAAATAATGCAGCAGATTTGAATATAGTAGTTCATTAGCCTCAATGATTTTGTGATACTCCATTGAGCGATGTTGAGCGAATCCTTTTCTTATCTACTCACCATGACCGATTTTATTGATAGCTCTTTCTTTTTGTCTGATTAAATCGCCTTTCTCATTGAAAGCTCCCTCTTCGAAGAAGTAGCGTATTTTATTACCAGATTGCAGAAAGTAATCGTCGCCTACATGCTTATTTTCTTCTGTTGTACCCGTAGTAAACTTCGTCATTGGATGGCCATCTAACGATAAGTTCTCGAGTAAGTTTTCAGCTGCTGTCCTGAGTTCTTGTGCTTTGACTGAAGTGAAAAAGTTGGGAATAGCCAAGCACCTATTCAGTCATCGTTAATAAAAGGCAAAAGAAGCTCAATTTCTGCAATATAAAGAATTCTCCTGACAAGTGTTTGCTGCTCCTACCCATCTCTATCAAACTGTATGGTTGTGTTGTGTTAGCGAATCAAAATAATCATATTTTTGATCAGTCAAGCCTCGTATTCACTACCTGTTGTAATTGCTCCTTTGTGAGTACGTTAGTATTCATATTCACTTTTAAAGTTATTGTAAACAAAAAGAAAGTAAAAAGTGAGGGTGGACGACAAAAATAAACTTAATGTCAGGATCCTGCTCGGTTACACGCACTATGCATGTAATTGGTTTCCCTGGATGGATGAATGACCAGCTGATCTTACACAGCAAAAAAATGAAGACATATGAATGGTAAACTGACACTTTAAGTTTTTGACAAATCGCAGCTGAATTATCCTCCCAAAATGCTGTTAGTTAAATCTGAATATGGAGGATTATTTTAAGTTGATGGCTTTGTTTGTAGCTGCCGAGAGAATGACTTTTCCATTGTTTTAAAAGTTGCAGAGCTTACTATTGATAATGTTTGCAAAAATCATAATAATGGATAGCTAGTCAATTCTGAGCGCTATCACTTTATACCTACCGGAATGTCATGGGTTTTGATTTGCTGGGTCTACCGTCTCATTGTAATTGCTTTGTTGCTAAAATGTCTTTCAGAAAAAATCAAAAAACGACTTAAGGTCGAAAAAAAGCACTCAAAAATTTACAGTGGAGGAAAAGCCATTAAATTCACAATGATAAACATAATGAAGAGTCATACATTAAGCGTGAGATAGTTTCAAGCCATTATTAGAATACAGAAAGTTAGTTGACTTAATGCAATGGAGTAAATCTTTCGAAGAATATAACTTTTATTTTCAGAGGTGACAGTAAGAAAAGACTGCTTAAAATGCTAAAGCTGTTTCCACAATTGAAATGGACAAGAGTAAAATACAGAAATCGAAGAATAAGAAGAAGAGAAAAACATAGAATTCTTTGCTCAGAAAGGTCAGCCATCTACTTTGCATGCCAATTCCAAGAAATCTCCCTGTTTAAGGATGACCACAAGTCTGCTTCACATAAACAGGAAAAATACACCAAAAAATGGACCTGATGAGTATTCTGTAAGAAGTGATATCTATTTACCCTCTATGCAGTTGATTTTATTTATCAAAAGCCTTTGGTTTTACAATACTAGAAAAAATGGAAATAACTTCAGCAGAAGTTAACGAAAACCAGGCCTCTATATCTCTCGTTATTAAGGGAAACAAATAGTAAAAGATCAAATAAAAGTCGTTGGTATTATGAGGAACATTTACAGAAACTTATTGAAGAAGCAGAGTTATTTGGTAGACGGACTATAAGCAGCATGTACTTCTGATGATGTTAACTACTTGCATGTTTTCGTCCGAACATTTAAACAATCATCAGTATTCCAAAAAAAAATAAAAATATTCATTATTAAGATAAAACATGCGCGGTATAATAACAACATGATTTTGACTTCGCAAAAAAATATTGAAGAACGCAATCTTTGCTTGCCAAGGAAAAGACTGACATGCGTGCCATTCTAAATAACACCAAGAACGTATGAGATAGCATATCAGTTTGAGGGATCTATATTAAAGTTAGCATACATTTACCAGATATTCCTTAAACAAATGCATTCAATCGAAATGAGTATTTTGTTTTAATAACTTTTTATACTTGTATTGCCTCAAGTAAATAGCGCTTTCTCTGCTTTATTTCAAATTTTCAAGGTGAAAGTATCAGTGCAGAATTCTGCGTGGGAATTGAAGCGATGCTTAATCACTTTTCAAGATGTCTAGGACAATGAAGCAATAACTATGAAAAATTAGCTTTGCACTTTTACTTCCTACTACTTAAAAGGTGGGTCCCATTAGGAATAATATACTGTTTAAGTAGAAAGTGGATAGCTGTAACAAAGCGATTTGCATGGATATTGATTCAAGTTTTGTGCCGTCATTAAAATGAAGTCTCAAACTAACAATGTACAGGGCTTTATTATCCTCAATATCACTTTTTTAGGGCTACTTCAAACGTATTCAGGGATCTTGTTTCATTGCTTCGACGACTGTTTGTTGAATAATCAAAGGGTTCAAACATATCAAAATTAGAGGCTGAAGGAGAGATGAATTCTCTAAGGTAACCATAACAATCCCACATATTTCCTATTATGGCTACATGTTACAGAAAGAGGTTTATTTTTACAATTTGTGACCCCAAATGCAATAAATATACGGGGCTACGGAGCCCTCGGAGGTAGAAAACAGACACTCTGTTAGGCTTCATTTGAATAATCTTTTGGACTCTTGAAACTCGTATAAATGTTTGTAAAGCACATGATACGGATTATTGTGTATGCTGTCCAAGTTATTCAAGCCAATCGTTTTTTCTTAAGAGTTTTCAAACCTGTTTATTTATACTCTGAAATTCTGTTTGTAACTATTTTGTGTTGTTTTCTTTTCTCTTTATATATCTTCTCTATTCATTGCTTCCACTGTTAGATAACTTCCATTGTTCCATTTTATTCTTGACTCAAAAGGCTCAAACCATTACCTTCTTGGTTTATATCACACAATTCAGTCATCAAACACACTAAATTAAGCTTTTTTAGTACCCATACACCATAGCCTCGTTTCAACAGTAAAGTTTAATCGTAAGGACCTATAAAACTAAAACTACCTTAAACAGATCTGTTAGACCATTATCTGATCATGACTGTCAGATAACACAAATTATAGATTATTATTACCGTAATAACCGGCAGTTAGGACTGATACTGCAATACTTTTACAGCTATTAACTAAGTATTGTTACTACTGTAGCAGCTGGTAATTCTTTTACTTCAAACAACGTCAATATGACTTCGACTGATGTGAATGACAATGAAGATAATAAGATAAAAAAGGAAAAGCCATCTTCTCCTAAACCAATTGAGGGACTAGTGCTGGATCATAATAGTCATAGCAATGTTGGCGCCAATACAACAGTGGACGCGTCAACATCTTGGAACAATAAAACTGCTGAGACAAAACCCAGCCTCTCATTACTGTCTACTGAAAAAATTAGAGGCCGGCAGGAATCATGTGGCTGGACATGTACCGATCATCTCAATAAAAGCAATATCGATAACGATATTCAACGATACCAGCAATCTATTGATGAGTCTACGCCTTCTCCAACAACTACTACTTCATCACAACTTCCGAACAGCAATAATACAGCGTTAAGTAGCAATAGTCATACTACTAAATTGAAGCGAGAAATGACATATCTTTCGAAAGATTTAAATTCAGATCGTACTAACACATCAGGGAAACCACCTTATTCCTATGCAACTCTTATCAGATATGCTATTGAGAACAGTCCGAATCAAAAGCTGACATTAAGCCAAATCTACGACTGGGTCATCGAGCATTATCCATATTATGCTACTGCGGGCCCTGGTTGGAAGAACTCTATTCGTCATAACCTTTCTCTTAACAAATGCTTTGTTCGTACACCCAGACCTGTGACTGAGCCTGGAAAGGGGTCTTATTGGAAGGTCGATAACTATGTCAAAGAGAGCGAAGCAGCATTAAAATCTACTCGATTGGTATCATCGTCCTCGATATCGTCAATGCGTCACGATAATACCCGGCGTCGTAGCAGTACAACTTCATCTTCTTCAAGTATTCATCGTGCATCTAATAGATTGAGGGACATTGATTTAAGTTCATTCAATCGTAGCAACAGCAGTCCATATAGGCATCCTCCACCACCACCTGCTGAAATATACAATAACCACACCACGCCCTGGAGTCATACTAATGTTATGATGGGAAGATACCCAAGTACAGCTTCTTTATCATCGTTCTCCCCCACCTCTTCTTCATGTTATTACAGCCCGGGTGGTATTATACAGAGTGCGAATACCGTGATATACACGAGCAGCAGTAACATCTCTAACCATGCTATGTCTGTTTCACCTACAACATTATATAACCCAGCTACTACGCAATCATCACCCAATGCTGTTACAACACCATTATCAACCACTATAGACATGAGTACAGAATCACCAAGTAGCAACGATTACTATCAGCAAAGAACAAATATATCACAGCCACTAATTCAAGAATCTTATTCACCACAGCAACAGCAGCAACGACAGCAGTATCCTCTCTATCACTCTTATCCACATCCTTCGTACTATCATCCTCATGTTTATAGGGCTAATGGTGAAAGCAATACGCATTCTGGCCAGACGGTTAATAGTACTACTACTGCAACATTAAATAATCACAGTCGCAATATAACAAATTCTAGCTATAACCACAGCCATTACTCTTCTGCTTCTACCGCTACTACAAACCTGGATTATGCCAATGGTATTCTTCCTACACCATCAGCAACTATTTCAGGATATTCAACACAACCTCAATCATACAGCAACAATGGAAACAGTGTTGAGGCGAACAATAGCCATCTACAGCCAAAGCAGCAGCAGCACCAGCAATATTACCATTCTTTCCAATACCACTATTACAGGCAACACCTACCCCATTCAGCTCCACGTTCCGATCATGACAATGTCCGTACTAGTAACCTAGTAAGTAGTAATTCATCCTTTGAAAGCAAAGTTTTGGCATCTTACAGAGGTTTTCAAAAGCAGCTGCATTATTACCGCTTATCAACCAACAGCAACCGCGGCGGTGATAAAAATGATAGTAATGGTGACAATATTATGCCTAATCGTGTATCAGCAATGCACATGCCTTGTCGTGATAGTCGTAACAATGTCAGTTCACCTGTTCACGCTTTCATAGGCACACCACCTCTACAGCATTCGCAGCAACCAGATAATGCCGATGCTGCCTCAGTTACCATTAAGATTGAAAATGAACAAAACGAGAGTACCGATGATGCACCGGCTCTTTCAACGGTGTCGGTGAAGAAAGAAGTAGCAACAAGTCCTAATCATACCATTGATCAACATAAGAGCTCAAACGTAGGATTGAGAAGAAACCCTGTACGTTCACGCTCAGCAATGGTTCTTGATAATAAAGATGATAACTGTGATGAAGACTACAGCGAAAATGAAGATGAGGATAGTGACTTTGAAGAGGAAATTGACGATGATAATAGTGGAACTTATCATCTCAATAAGAAAAAAGATGAGCAACATCTTCGTACCAGTAGAAGCCGTAGTCGTCGTACCATCAATGCCACTACTCCTTTAACACCTTATCCTACTGCCAGCAGAAATCAATTGGTACTTGAAAGAAATTCAACACGTCATAGAAAACGTGACAGCAACTTATTAAGCCGTTCTTCATCTACTATCAAATCAAGGACAAAAGCTGCACTTCGTTTAGAGGATAAAGAAGATGAAGCTAGTTAAGCCACTTCTCAAGCCATTATTATTATCCTGTGTATATTGTAGGATAATATGTCTTCATATTCGTTATCTTTATTGTTTGACTGTTTCCATTTAATTTGCTCTTTACTTGTATGAACTCTCCTTTTTAGCTATATTTAAAAAATTGCTTCTGGTTACTACGGCCAGTTTATGTAACAAGAAACAGTAGTTTAAAAGGGGCCTTTCCAGAAATGTAATTTTTGATTGCATATCTTATAATTTTTTGCGTTTTGAGATTCATGAGTCAACGAGGAGAGACTAGGAAGTTCATAGCGTGAATGCAACGATCACAATGGAAAAGGAGGCGTTCAACTTACTTTACCCTACAGTTTTCTTTTATTTGTTTATTTCCTTTCTTTTTTGTATAAAGTTACTGCCAAGTTTAATCGAGCCAGGTAATCCAATGATAAAACTCCTTCAAGTGATGACCTTGCATAATTTACTAATACTATTATTGCATTTAGAACACTTGTTTTAGTAGTGTTGTTTCAACAGCAATCGCCAACAGCTGACTCTGTTTTCCAATTGAGCTCACATTAGCCCATGTTGGGAGTAAATATGATGAAAAGGTACCAAAAGAACATTCAGGTATAAAAAAATACTCGAAGAAACTCTGAGATTGTTAGCAATTTAGCTTTATTACTTATAAATGCACCGTTTCTTGTTCTGTTACTTTTTTTTCATCCATTATCTTTGGTTCCTCTTCACCAACAATTTTTATAATATAAAGTACAACGAGTAAAACTGGTCGTAATGCTCTTACCTCTATTTAATTAACTGTCTTTCCATCTGCCTAACTCCATCGCTGTTTTTTATGGACAATAATACAGATGCAGACATTCTTTTTTTCTTAAAAAAAAATTTACAAACTGTATTTACGTTCTTTGTCTGTGTTTCAAGATTACGATTTGTAGTTATTATATCAAAAGAATGCTGAAAATATATGGCAGTTGCTAATGGACATAAGAAACAGATGTTGTTTAGTATAGCATTTTTAAGAGCGAAAAATAGTATATCAAGCTCAACTAGAGCGTGGAATAACAACAGCTGATAATAATATTAAAGGCAGTCAAATATAGCAAACATCATCTATCTATACACAACCCTGCGATAGATGTACCACATTTGGACGTGTTGCTAAAATGTTTACTACAATTAACAGCTGAAATGCAATTTAATATTCACATAATGGTGGTACATTAGAATCAGCTATTGTATAACTATTTAACATTTATAGAAATCTATTACATGTATAAACAGGATTCTACAAAAGAGCCGATGTAGGCTGTTCAGTTGTATTATATTCCAAAGCAACCAAAAAGTCAGCACACCAAGGAATTGTGTTGCCTTTCATGCCCACTTTTCGCCAGCATATCTTAGGTATGCCAACATCCATCAAGTAGAGTTCTCCTGTTACGTTTAAAGATTTGCAGCCCGACAATGGAGCCCCAAGGCAAAGCGTCCATTTAGGATGAATCATATGTTCTGGATGCAAAGGGATGCCTGTACCAGCATCGATACCACTTGGAAATTCGATAGAAAGTATAGGCTTGAGTTGACGGTTCGCCCATTCAATAACATTACAAACTTCGTCGTAATAAAATGAACCTTGCATATCCACTATATTGTCATCTACTCCCAGCATAGCATCCACGATTAAATCAGGGGCTGTTAAAAAATCAGTATCAAAATCGAACGTAATTTTCAGTTCGCCTTCTCCTCTACCACTGTTACTGCTGTTGCTATCAGCGATCTTTTGCTTCATAGATGATAATGCATTATAATAAGGTCGAACTAAGTCTGATAACGAATTGTGCTGTTGATATCGATTACCACTGCTTGCTGTGATGATACATACAGTGACTGAACAACCGTGGTTGAATAAATGGCGGGCTGCTGCCAAACCGAGTGCACCTTTCTTCGTGTTTCCTACCAAAATATTGACAGAAGGCGAAACAATATCGGTTCGACTTAAAAGCTGCAGGATCAATGAAGCTGCTCCGCGACCTCCATTTTCAACAACAAGATGATCAAAAGAATCAGATATCTGAGAACATTCATGCTCTACACGAGCCATTTGCAGAGGAGAGACTGTTGAGCAAGCAATACCCGTATTCTTTGTAACAATTTTTGTTGTCTTTATAGTCGTACTTGATAGCTGCTGCTGGTTTTTATTACTGTTACTGCCGCTACTATTGCTTTTTGATGCTAATGTAATCTTTGCTATTCTAGCTGTTAAATTCTTAGAATTTGACGAAGCCATTCGTTTCTTTGTTGTCGTAGTAGCAGTAGCGGTAGTTCTCATAAACTCATCCTGCGTCTCTGAATCGCCATTATCACTTTCATCCTCCTCAAAGTAATCATCGTCATCATCATCATCTTTAAGATTATCGTGTTCTAACACGTTTTCTGTCGGTAGCAAATTGATTTGTCTTTTTTGCTGTAGTAGATATTGTTGATTCTTTTGTGGTAATCTATTGATTGTCACAAGCAAATCTTCTTGAGCAGTATTATCTGCTTCTCTAATTTCTGCAAACACTTTTTCTTTATCAAACAGATTCAGGTTTTTTTGAAAATCAAATTCTTCTTCTTTAAAGATTTCTACATTCTCTTTTGCCCAGTCATTGTTCGTATTGCCGTTACTGTCCTTAAAAGTCTTCTTCCGTGAATACAGTGGTTGTGAATGATATTGTGCTGTCTGCTGTTTAGATTTTTTATAGTTATTGTCGCGTATTGGTTTTGACGCAGATGCAGAACGCATAGGTGTCTCTAATGTCTTAAAATTCAAAAGATTTTATCTGTTTTTTAGTATAAACAGACATGGTGAGTTAGCTATTGTCTAGTATACCTTTGCTGAAGATTCATCTCTAGGCTTTGGTGGGGGTATATCTTCTAATAAATGGTTGTCCAAGATAGGTTCTCTTTGTCTCTGTTGTTGTTGTTTCTGTTGCTGTGATTGGAGAGGAGCACTTAATACTTGCAGATCTTTGATATCTTTGCCATAAACACCGTAAACGGGCGCCTGAAGAGGTTTCTGGCCAGGTAAGAGCAGTGATACTAATTCATTATATGGTAAACCTTTTTTTTCCAACTATATGGTGATTGATTGATGCAAATAAGAGCTTACCATTTTTCAATGTCATTAGCTGTGTAGATGGCTCAACGCAAGAGATGGTTCCTTCCAATTTTATGCCAGACTGCAAGAGTACTGACACTTTTGAGCCTATAAAAGTATCTGCTTCTGCCATAATAAGTGAAGTTACAATCTAAAAACTGCAGGTACAGTATAATTTGTTTTCTGGTTTTCCAGCAAATGTGTGGTAATAGCAATACTAAGAATAAATGTAATCTTTTGCAGCTTTTCTTTGTCAACAAACCGTGTTTTATCCAATTATATTGCGGAGATAATACCGTACAGAAAATTGGCAATGCCTTTTTGAGATGATGGAAAAAAAAGAAAAAAAAAAAAAACTACGCGGTTTATTACTACAGTATTTTCGGTTTTAATCGGACTAGTTACTTTTTACATTTGGATACTTGTAGTACCCATTTGAGGCCACTTCCTTTCTGCACGCATTTGTTACAGTAAGTTCCGTCGTGTGATCGGCCCAGAAGAATTACGTACATTCTCCTTAGCTGCCATGTGGGCTGGTTGTCCAGTCGTATTCTATGTCAATGACTCACAATACTGTATTCTCATTGACTGCTCAGCATCTCTCTTGATCTAAAATCGAGTCTCTTTAGTGTCATTTTTCCCTTAAAGAAAGCAATAACAATAGATGATTGTATAAATTAAGTTAAACGCCTGTTTCTTGTCAGTAACTGATGAAGTGATAAATAAACGTGTCTCGATTAATAAACGTGTTTCGATTTTGATGTCAAAATTTAGCGCGTCTAGATTGTTTTTGTTGTCAAAACTTCTTTGTTGTCCAAATATAACATTCTAACAAAAAGTTTCAGTTTATAAAAAGATAAAAAGTTAGTACCTTTTCCCTTTTTTATCATAGTCTAGTTATATATTCTTTAAAAAATTATTAAAGAAGTGTTAGCAGTGGAGCATCAGGTAGATTAAAATAAGATCTCATCACGACCTACTCACAACGACTGCACTGTACATATTTTGTTTGCAACTGAGTGTTTGTATCTTTTGAGTAGCTTTATTATCATGCCGTCAAGAGAAGCAAAAGTTTACCTTAAAGCAAAGTTGAAGAAAAAGCAGCAAGAGAATAAAGAAAGTCAGTTCATTATTGCTGTATTTTGTTTACTATTCGTTTATGTACTCAATTAGAATCGTTGAACCATTAATATCTAGAAACATGTTTTGATTGCGGACGGGAAGGACATGCCCATAAGGGCTCATACTTGTGTCCAGAATATAATGGTAACAGATAGCTGAAGAGGTAGTATTTCTTGTTCATTTTCACTGATATTCTATTCATACGCTTTTCTAGCCAAGAAACGAAAGTCCGGACGACTACGAAACAAAGCAAGCTAAAGATAAAGGCAAAAAGAGAAGGCTAGAAGCGAGAAAAGCATCGCCATCGAATACTGTGAGTTTAAAACCTCAAAGGTGGATCCCAAATTGCCAAATTAAGTGCCCTTCTCTAGAAGTAATGTCATTTTCGTAGGTTTGTAACAATTGTAATAGTGTCGAAATGAAAGAAGTACGAATTTCGGACGGCTCCAGCGTCTATGGTACCAAGGTCTGCAAAACCTGTGGTATAATATGGCAAAGAGACGTCAATGCGGCCAAAAATATGCTTACTATTGCAAATTCCGTATGGGAACACAATGGCCGCCCCGACATTTTCTCTCGCCATCGCCATAACGAAAATGGTGCTGCAGGTTCTAGGTGAGTTCATCTTGTGAAATTTGTCACTGTACATTTCTGGGGTTTTATTAACTGATGAATGACGTTACTACATACACAAACAGGGTAGGTACTCTGTGCTTTGGCACAGTGTATTTACCTTGTTTGAGTAATAGTAGTTCGCACATTTGGCATTGAGCATTTTGACAGAAAAGGTATGATCCCAAAAATCATACTTTTCATCCAAAATAATTTTTAAATTAGTCTGAATTTCAATTATAATGTAGTCTCAATTTAATAGCCATTTGGTGCGAAAGTCAAGCGAAAAAACAGTAATTGAAGCGTATGACAAATGAGAAATCTAAACTTTTGTTATTGTAAATGATTGAGGATATATACACGCTTTAATGTCGATCTATGAAGTTATTGAATCATTAATTTCTTATGTTGGTCGCCTTTGGGCAACTCAAGAACAGCGCGTAATTTCCTTTCATCAGGAACATATTGCTGTATCAATTCCTTTTCTTTTTCTTCACCATAGAAAGAGATACCTGCTGTGACTATAAGCGCTGTTAAAGTAAGAGCTTGAGCATAAATACGAGCATGGTAGAATTTCTGCTTGGCCGTGAGATGTTTTTTGCCGCAAAAGCTGTAAGCACAAGCACTGATCATGGAAGAGGCCCAAGTAGTACCTAAGATAGCCCAGCGATGTTCATTGATGAAATAGATTAGTTTCTCCTTCTTAGATCGTACTTCACCAGAAGACATTATCAATGATTTGTAATTTTGATAAACTCGTTTGTCCATAGTTTTGTGATCGACATAGCCCAAGACTTCATTGCCATAGTTGTAAGCACCACGCTCAGAACCAAACATATAGCCAGTGAAGCCACCTGTGGCTAACATGCTGTATTGATAAGGTCTGCTCAATGCTCTAAAGGCGGGCGAAAAGCGAAATGATACAACGCTAGCCAAAAGACCAATACCGACACCGTAAGCTGCTCCTTTACATCCTTGGACAAAACTGATATGTTCCTGATTACGTTTTTCGGCAACGGTCAGCTGTTTTCTGCAACGCATTTTATATGTATTATCAGTTTTGATAAATCTGCTTTATTTGAAATGAAAGAGAAAAAGATAAAGATGTATCTAAGAAACTGAAACCCTCTTTATAAGAATTTATTTGGGGTAGTAGATCAGGCTGCTTTATATGTTTACCTGCTGTCTAATATTGTCCGTTATCGATCATTAGCAGCATTTGATGTTTCTGCTTTTTTTACAGAATGATATTTAAGTATTCCGGAACCGTCAGTCTTACTAATCACTCTCCCTTTAAAGTGCGAAGTGTGGCACATTATGCTTTTTTCATTAATCTCCTAGTAGTTCAACAATCCCGTATTGCAGTCTTTACTGTTTTTATATTAGAGAAATACATAACGTATCGTGTCTGTACAGGGGAGCTGAAAATGACGTAAAAGGCAGTGCCACTACTATATATTAGCATGAAACAAGGTTTTTTAGCTGCAATAGATTCCGATATAGAGTGTTCCCTAAAGTAGACAAAACGACAATATGTTCCGTTTTCCTGGACTTGCGCCTATGCAATAGAAAGACAGAAAACATCTTCAACCTTCAAACCTCGTTTCTGCTATGCCCATTAGTAAGTGCATTAATTTTTCGTAAAGGAGAAATCAGAACGAACTGAAGAAGGTTGATTTATTTGCATTTATCATGATCTGTTAAGAATAAGTTAGGCACTCCGCTCAAAACAGATCTTCTGTGTTTCAAAATAGAAAAGGCATTACCACCAAGCTATTACAATAAGCGGTTTGTTAAGGAGGCAAATGATATTTATCACGTAGATGACGTGATTTTATTTTTAGAACTTCCCCAATTATGTCTTACTGTAATGTTGACATATTCTCATTTTATGGGGCCTCGTTTCATAATGATATGCATCGCGACCACTTAGGGAAATCTTATCCACTTGTGAACGTTCACAACTACTGTTTTTTCGCTTGAGAAAGGCGCTGTTAATACGGATAAAATAGCGCTGTTGTCCGTTGGCTTGTGTAAGCAATAATTATACTATACTCAACTGATGCATCCACTTCAGGACAGTTCAAAAAGTGCTAGACCCAGATCATGACGAATATGCTGTACTAGGCACAAGCTATACAATCAACGGGTACTAAATGCATTGAGAAATTCTGTAGTATATCTTTCTACGGTGAAAACCAATGTATAAATTAGGTAAGAGTCTTGCAACTACTCGATAAGGGCACCTTCGCTGTTCAATTAGTAAACAGAATGATCTATAGTATATTATCAGGTTTTTTTGCACAAAACAGTGAATATAGTATAGCCTTTAATGTTGACGCTTAGCAATGATCACATGTAATACTTGATGCCCACTGTCAGGTAGGTGAAACCTAGAATATTTGATCTCTATGTGTCAAATTCACTAACTATGAGAGAAGAAAATGGGTAGCTGTTTGTCATCCGCTGCCTCATTCTTTTCTGTGAGTGCTTGATGCATATACTAAGACTGTATTGCTGTTGCAAAAGTTCATCTAGAAATGATTGCTGAGTAATATAAATTATGACAATCATTAACACAATATGGAAGTGATGTGACAATTTGGATCATTATTATCCAATATAAAAGTAACATCTTGTACACATTTTGTGCCTTCCAAGCTTGCGCGGCAGTAAAATAATCAAAACTTTTTTCGAAACATCAAAAGTGGAGAATTCATTGTCGATACATAAAGCCTTCCCAAGCGTTCAAATAAAAGAAAAACTCCGAAGACACTTTCGGCTTTAATCTAAAGCAAAGATTCCTGCATATGACGTGTTCTTTTCGATATTATTCATTACATTTCTTCATACCAATTTCACAACTGCTCTTTAGGCAACAAATTTTATAGTATGAGTGACAACAGTGAGTCAATCGCGCAATTCATCAGCATGACTAATGCTAACGAACAACAAGCAAAGTTCTACCTTGAAATGAGTAATGGAGATTTGGAAGTAAGTGCTTGACTCAGATATACTCTATTTCTGCAAACAACAATTGCGTAGGTGTAAGAATTAACAGCAACGAATTGTTAATACATAGCTCGCTGTAACGCAGTTCTTCGATAATTCAGGCTCTACAGAAGCGATCACTGACCATACTACAGCAGCAGTCCCCACTGATCAACGATCTGCCTCGCAACAAGCTTTCGGAGGAGCCAGTGGCAGTAATTCCAATATCTCCAGGTCAACTACACCAACCAATACTGGAAAACCAACCTCCTCATCTTCGTAAGTCCTTAACAATACATACATCCCATTAATACAACACAATTTTCTTACCCTCGACACGCTCTTTTTTAATTTCTGCCCCCAGCTCAAAAATCCGCTCATTTAGTGACCTTATATCTTCGAATGATGGTGGCGATTCAGATGACGATGATCATGAAAACCTCTATGCGGGTGGAGAAAAATCGTAAGTCGAATATGCCATCAATTGATGAACAGGGCAAAATTCAATAACTGTCAGATGCTGTTTACGTGTAGCGGTATGGTTGTACAAGGGCCTAATAGACGTGGTGGAAGTGATAATGGGGATAACCTCGTAGATGAAATTCTTAGAAAGGCAGCTCAGTAAGCCTCACTAATGAAGAAATGGACGTGTAACAGGAAATAAGCACTGGTTTTAACCTATGAATTCATTCAATAGAGGAGGTCCTGTACCTGCTGAAGAATTCGAAAAGTCAACGAAAAAACCCAAATATTACACAGGCACTGGATATAGATTAGGCAGTGAGGAAGAGCCTTCCTCTGTAGTTCAGCCTGCTGAAACCTCTGCCGGTTCGCTTGACGAAGAACCTGAGCCAGTAAATCATAAATAGACTTTTCAAATGTAACAGAGCAGCAGTCATCTTAATTTTCCTTTCGATTTCCCAGGTCACCCGTTACTTGACATTTTGGCGAAACGGTTTCAGTGTAGATGACGGACCTTTGTTTGAATATAATGATCCTGCTAACCAAGAAATGCTAACTGCTATCAATAGTGGGTAAGAGAAAGATTCCGACTTTATTAATTAGGGATATAGATTCAAACTCTGCTCACAATTTAATATTGTACCATAGACGTGCACCACTTTCGTTATTGAACGTGCGTCATGGTCAACCTGTTGAAGTTCGTGTGGTGAAGCGTCAAGGGGAAGACTATGTTCCTCCACCTAAAGTTCGTAAAGCATTTGAAGGAGCAGGTAACCGTCTTGGTAGCCCAGCACCTACCTTTAGTACACCTTCACCAGCGCCTGGTGCTTATCCAGCAGCTGCTTCCAACAGCAACAGTTCAGCGAACACCAACGCACCAACCATAGATGAAAGTCAGCCTATCACAAACATTCAAATTCGTCTCGCAGATGGCTCAAGGTAAGCAATAAGACTTACAAATGCTCAAAGGGAGACCACTGCTTTGAGCAGGAGTAACTAACGTGCCGTGCTTCATTTATAATGTTATTTGACAAAACAAAGATTGATAGCCAAGTTAAATCATACACACACAATAGCTGACATTCGTAAATTTATTGAATCGTAAGTCAACCATCAACGATACGAGGAAGGAGTAGTTAAAATGGCAAAAAATAACGAGCAAAATTAATTACATATTGCTAGATCCCGACCAACTGCTGGTGGTCAATATATACTACAAACAACCTTCCCTGTTAAAGAACTCAAAGATGCAAATCAAAGTGTGAAGGATGCTGGCTTACTGAATAGTGTCGTTATTCAACGCTACCAATAACATACAGGGTCTAAAGCTATGAAAGGTTTAAAACTTGTAATATCGTTTTGTAGTAGTAAACTTTAAAAAGTAGCAAATGCTGTCATCCAGCTATTCATATGAAAACATCGCGAACCTTTTTTTTTCTTTTTTTTTTTTTTTGTACTATTTTTTGGTATCAAGATTTAAGAAGGGTTTTTATTAACCAAATTTGATTAAGGATATCCGTAATAAATATACATATATAATAAAACGTACAGTGTACTAATGAGTAAATGCATAAATCAGTTTGAGTATATACGTAGAACTGTTAATAGAGCCAAGTAGCTATTCTAAGGAACTCATGGGAAGGGGCTTCTGATATTATAAGGAGGGATGCCCGATAACATTCGACTACATCATTGAAATAATAATCGAAAGGCAGAAGATTAAAGGTAAAAGAAGCATGAATTCATACATCAGGCTTGAATAACGGCCTCAAAGGCCAGACTACTGCGTCGTGATGTAGAGCAGGTAATGTTTTTTTCGAATCTAAACTACATAATTTGTTCTTCTTTCTGTTTCTGTATCGTCCGTGCGTCCGTTGTCAGCTTTACACATAGTCTATTGTGTGCATGTGTCCGTAAAGTAACAGTGATAACATCATCAATCAACAAGTTGACTTTCGTCGTAATCATGCCTTTGCACCAGATGACGGTTGAGAGCATCTCTTCGGCTAAAGTGGTTTTTGCAGTGTTTGCAAGAGAAAGATCTTTCGCCACGGTGAACAGTAGCCAAATGACGATCTCTATCGTGTCGACGATCAAAAGCCTTATGGCATTGAGGACAAGGGAAATCTTTGGTTCTATTCTTGTCGTGGGTTTTGATATGTGTATTCAGATTATAACGTCGTTTAGAAATCAGTCCACAAATATGACATTGATATAATTTTGGTTCTTTTGCTTGTTTCTTGATTACTTTCTTAGGTTTGTCGTGCTTTGCAGCCGGTTGATTTTTCTCAGCAGCTTTCGTTGTTGCCTTCTTCACCTTCTTAAGAGAACGTTGTGATGTATGACCACTTCCGACAGCATCAATAGGCCTCTTATTTATCTTCTCTACAAATCCTTCTTCTTCAGACTGTGCTGCTCCTTGTTTTTCTATGCTAGGTTCTTCTGAATTGGCGGCAACGTCGTTAGCAGCAGATAAGCTGAATTGAGAGTCAGAATATCTCATTTCTTCACTTAAAGGTGATGAACTAGGATCGAAACCTAAAACGTCTTCCAGCTTTAATAATGGAGTGGCCGGTCCTGAGATATTTTGTCCAGAGTCCATAGGCTGATCGACAGCAGAGTGTTCAAATTGCTCTTCAGAAGAAGTAAGAGGAGGAAATAGCGAATCAGTTTCCTGCTCAGATAGATTTTCTAATTTAACAGTTGGTGACGGCTTTCCTGCTATAGTAGTAGAGGCAGGAGTGAGAATATTCAGTGGTGTGGTTATCGATGCTGCCGCAGGAGTATACAAAGGATGCTTTGATTTGTCAATTAACAACAGGCTTGGATCACCATTGAACTGTGCAACTGGATCATTGGTCATTGTTAACTCAGCAGCCGGATTGTTATGTCCAGCATGATTCAGATAGCCAGAAACACATACATCTTTATTGTCATTATTGCTACTCATATTCAAATTGGCAAAAGCATTGTACATCAAATACGGTGAAAAATCCAAACCAACAGGGAGAAATGGAGGAGTGTCTGCAGTATGAGTATCCATAAAGGGTGTATCGATCATTGACGAGTCTAAGTAAGGTGTTCCCATATAAGGTGATGCAATGGTGGTATTATTCATACTGGGTGTTGCGCCAATACTAGGCATGGTGTTATGCTTGTTTGTTGTTTGACTGTAGAAGTCTGAAAACATGGGTAGGTGATGTAGCAAAAAAAAAAAGGCTCAGATATCAAATATCAAAGGAAAAAGGAAAGAAGGTTAAATGAATACAAAATTTTCGATCGAGGTATTTATATAGCGGTTTCTGATTTGATAAAAAAGAAAAAACCAGAAGAACGGAAATTTAAGGGGCAATGCATACAGTAATTAATAATCGTTGTGACTTACATGGTTGCCATGACAACCAAACACTATCGCTTACATGATTGGATGAATTCAACACTTGAAACCTGTATTTGCCCAAATTAGGCAACATTACGTGTACCACCCTCCGAAGTTTAGACTTTTTTTGTTCTATTGTTGTTAGATATTCAGGAAGACAAAAACATTTACGCTCTAATTGATAAAAACTAAAAATTAACTAATAAAATGCAGCTTTTGTTCTGCATCCTGCTTATCGAATGTAGGTCACTAAAATGCTTTTGATAAGTATTGGTCTCCTTAAGAAACCATGGCAACTGTTTTTATAAGATCGGAACAAAAAGTTTGTATTATAGAATTTGATTGGCCTTTTTTTAGAATCAATGCCATTTCAGATTTGTAAGCGCCACAAAAAGTTTGCGTTACGCTTAGGAACAAGAAGAATGGTTTATTTTTTGAATCATAGCCAAGTTGTAGATCCGAGATCAGCGTCGATTTGGGAACATGCATTTTCGTTGATATTAAATTGAGAGGCTAATGTTATGAACAAGATGGAACAGACTGTACATTGAGAAAATTCAAAAACTATACAAAATTATTAACAGAGCAAAGCACTGAAAATTATAGAATAACATCATTGAATTATTACAAATCTATAACGTTCGGTTTTTTTTTAGTCATTCTAAGCTGATTTCGGACTACAATTCAAGTCAGCGTTGGCCGTGCAATACAAGAGTAACAATGATAACAATAAGTACTTTTGGCAATTGCAAGTGCTCAGCCGACAACTTCCTAAACATCCACCCGCCATATTCCTATCCTTGTAATAAACTGCCATTGGCTTTTTGAATCTATCTAGTCGTATAGTTTGACCCTACGTCATTATTAAGTTCGTTCTACAGCGCATGGCATATATACTTTTGAACTATGAAAGCATAACATCATATAAAAGATATCAACACCGCCAATTTCTGTTTGTTAGGAATGAAACAAAATGAAATACAGTGTTTTAACTACTATTTCAGACTTTTCACAAATTTTATTGGACACTATTAAATCTTAATTTAGACAACTTTCAATTATTTTACGATGAAGCGGTATATTATTCTTGGACGATTTCGCTGATAATCAATTATCCAGTATCATCCAAGCAGCATTAAGGATGGCGTACAAGCTAGTCCTAAAAATGAGTGCTCATAGTAAAGAGGTCGCTAAGAAAACTCTTATTGGCGTGACTTTGCAATAGGACGAGCTACAAAAAGCTTGACAACTTTTTCGTCATTTGACGATGTGTTATAAGACCCAACCAGATGTTCGTCAGTGCCTTTTTCGGAACTTTGCCCAATGATAAAGACGTGTCTTTCTTTTCTCGCGTTTTGTTGTCAAAGTTAGATTATAATGAAGGGGTTCTTTTAAACGAGAATAAGATCCCTTCTTTTCCGTATTTCGCTTTTTTTGTAACTTACAGCTCTATTCATGTACAAAAGTTTCATTATACAGAAGATTAGATCTATTAAAGAAAAGCATAAGAACCAGGTTAAAAGGAACCCATTTGGTAAAATGCTTGATAATTGTAGGAGAACCGTCAGATCAAGATATAAGGATTCTGATATTTGTTGTAATTTTTTAGAGCATACCAAGTGTCGAGACTGCTATGAACCAGGTCATTTTGACAAGCGTTACTACAAATGCAAGTATTACAAAGCCGTAAATGCTGATGATGGTAAGCAATAAACCTAAATCTATCTTACACACAGCACTTAATTGCTTGTGAGTAACCTCCTAAAAGTTGGTAGCAGTGGCAAAAAGAGAAAACAGAGTGACCAAGTGAAAGAGAAGAAGAAAGCAGTTAAACGGAAAAAGACCACCGCACAAGCTGCAAAGTGCCTCAGCTGTGGACAAGATGGCCATACCACTGCTCGTTCGCCGCAATGCCTCAAACACACGTCTTCGAAAGAAGAACTCATTTCATCTGTTCTTGGTGATGATGCTACTGTATTCACAAGAAAGCTTCCCATCGACAGTGCGGTGTTACCAACCTTCCGCGAGAAATTCAGAGAAAAAGTCATTTCGTGCTGCAATGACATTAGGGCTATTGTGTTTCGTTCGCAACTATTTGTTAACGCTTATCTCATCCATAATAAGAAAGACACACCAAAAGAAATTTTCACCCAACAGTTCTGGTATTCGGTTGGACAACTTGTAACAGGTAAAACAGTAACCAACAAGAAAGCAATAAATGATTCCATGAAAAACTTCTATAAGCAGTTCAAAGAGAAGCATCCAGCTGTCGAAGTAAGTTATAGCTTCACCAAAGGCTATAGCCAATGCTTGACAGAAGCTTGTAAAGAGCTCAGTACCACATATACAAACAGCATTGTTGAGCTTTTTGAGCAGCGAATGCTTAAATATCTATACTATACCTTGCAGAATTTGTTCCCGGTAAGGATTAACTTTACATTAAACCAAACAGCAGCAAAGTCAATATTCTTTTCTCTTTAGAGCATGGTAAAGCGCGATGTTGACGAAATCGCAACAAAATACTGCTATCAAGCGATTTGCAAAGGCGAACCCAAATGGCCTGGTAAAGTCAAGTTAAGCAGTGATGACAAATTAAGAATAGATAATTTGTGCAAGAACTTTGCAGACCTTGTGGAGGAAAAGGTTACGCTTTTATCATTGGCGGCCGATTCGGTCAAATTTGTCAAGCCCTTGTGGTTTATCCAGGACTACTACGAAGAAGAGCATTCTAATCATTTTGCCTACGATGTTCGTAGGTTACCATTACCTCATCGCTTCTTCCCTTTTCCAACACCCTCAGTATCATGGCGCTTCATTACCATCAGCATAAACGCCCTTACTCCTTTTTTATTTCCTGGAAGACTTGTAAAGGGCTATTGGAATCAACTTGAACAATTTTGTAAAGTGTTCAACTTCAAAAAGTTAGGCTTCAGAAGGTAAAGTAAATAGCACTCTGCTAAAAGACTCTGTTCTCAAGATTATTCTTTCACTTATATCATAGTATTGCTGAGTTAAAGACAAACACAAGTATGCTCTTCAGGAATCTCATTCGATCTGATGGCTTCACTGTAGACTTCCTATTTAGTCGTAAGAAGAAACCAAAAGAAGACGCCATCATTGATCATCATGACTTGACGTTGGAAGACTTCTCCTATGAAGAAATCACGACAAACTACAGACCCACATTTGTTGATCCTGGCCGAAAGACCGTATTTACAGCAGCAATCGGGTTAGAAACAAACAGACATGAGATACGGCGCTGCTCGACAAAAGAATATTATCACATGACGGGTAGTACTCGTGTCAATGCAGAATTAGAAAGGAAAAAGGCCGGTTGTATGATAAAAGCGATAGAAAGCAATATACCAAGTAGTAAAACAGGCTCGCCTGAACAGTATAAGAGATATATTATTTACATACTACAACATTTAGAGATCCTGTTCTCATTCTATGGGCCAGGTATGGGTGAAACAAGGTTCCGTCTGCATCAAGGCAGACAGCGTGCTGCAGATATGATGGTGAACATGCTTGTCGATGGAGGGATCAAATACGACAAAGAATTACGGAAGAAAAGAAAGGAAGAACAGATGAAATGGCCAAAGAAGAAGGGCAAAATTAAGCATAAAAAAAGAAGAAAGAAGACGAAACAGAAAGTGAAAGTAAAACAGGAAGAAGAGAATGAGAAGGAGATCCGGGAAGAAGAAGAGACAAAGAGCGATAACCACGTTCGGTAAGTCTGTAGCGATTAACTGTCCACTGAATTTGTGTATACTCAATCTACTGTCTTCCTTCAACAGACGATGGGCCCCTGAGAAATTCAGGCTGAGTGATCGCAAAAAAGTTCCTCTGGTTGTATTTGGTGACGGCATGTTCAATAAATCCGCCGTTCATCTAAAAGGCCTTAGAACTGGTGTCGTTGGTGTTTTGTGGCGTGCATTGAAGCGAAGAGAGGCTGCTGGTGATCTCCTTGCCGTGACAATTGATGAATACTTGACATCACGCATATGCAATTGTTGTCGCTCAGACACATTGAAAGCATTAGACACCGTGCGTGACTGTAGTATCCTTGTTTGCAAAACCTGTAAGATACTATGGAACCGCGATGTCAATGCAGCAAAAAACATGATGGCCATCAGCATTTCGGTATGGAAAGACAAGGAACGTCCTACGGAGTTCAGCCGGAAGACAACTTCTTAGTCTTTTGATTTTTATTATCGCCAGAACGAAACTGGCTTGATATTTACAGGTAAACGTCTCCATTTTAGTGTAGTTCGATCTTCAAACTCTAACTCAATCGTCTCAAAATTTTGGTCATTCCATCCAGTTATTTTTAAGCTGCGTCTAAACCCGCAGTTAAAAAACTGTAATTGTTCAAAGAGAAAAGGGGACCATAAGAAAAATTAGCTTTCAAATCCAGATTTCTGGAATCAGTCTAGAAAGCTTTCTACCGAAAGAGAAAGGCGGAGTCATAATAGTGGCAAGGTTGAACAGTGAAAGTAGGTCAATGACCAATGACGCATTTTCAGTGTCACATGTTATTTACAAGAAATAGAATAGATGTTGCTAAAAATCCATTCAGAATAAGTTTAAGTAAAACGAAATAATATAACAAAATAAGTTACTGAATCAGAATTCAAAGGTCTCTTTATGGAAATGAAAACGATGTCGGACAGCTTCATTGACCACCGCTTTTGTAAAACTAGTAGATCCACAAACATGTACCCAAACGCGATCATCCATGCTTGCATTTTTTATCTTTTCTAAATTTATACCCGGCCGTGGTCTTTGACCATAAATGAGTTTGAAACCATCCATACTTTCCAGAGATGATGAGCCAGCCATCATTCCAGAAACATAAATAGTCATGCTTAACTGAATAGGCAAGATTGATTGCTTTGCTTTTTCTGACCAGTAACTAAACATATCCAAAAACGGTTTGATCTCGTCTAATTTTGTCAGAGAAAAGAAAAGAATGATATTACATTAGAAGTTGATTGATTCTACAGAGACTACGTTGAAAATATCTAAGTACCTATAACACGAACAGCCCAAGTAATGTATAAGGTATCGGTGGTGTAAGTTCGAACACCCATAGAACGTTTGTCAATCACATCTTTGACAATAGCCATGGCTGGTGTAATGCCAATGCCAGTGGCAAATAATGCCAGTGTAGGGTAATCTTGATATTGAAGCTTGGGCCCATAAAGGCCATCAATATACACCTTCATGTTACCGCTTAGTTGAGTTCCATCTTTGCCTACTGCTGCCGCTCGCAATAAGTCTTTTGTTTTTGTACCTAATGCTTTGATATGGAAGGTGGCAACTGCTCTATTCTGTCGATAGCTTTTTTGTATATTATTCATATGCGCCCTGCTGCCACTTCGATGCCGTAGGTAGGCTACGTCGGCAGGATTCAAACTGCTGCCACTGCTATTAATATTGGCAGAGTCATATATATTTGATGCTATACTTTCGCTGTCGTCATCCATGCTACTAAAACTGACAGTAGAGCCATTCGCAAGCAAAGGCGTAGTATCATTGATAACAGCCATACCCTCTTCAAAACTTGAATTACTGGAGGCTCGCCCCGCAATCGTCTTCACTTCCTCGTCAGCTGCATAGTTGGCAATTGTTGTACTATCAGTGACTCTGAAGATTTCAGAAATTGTAAACGGATGCCAATTGGCATACTCCCATAATTTATGATCATTCAACACAAAAGCTGCAAAAACGTAGTTCCCAGGTTTAAAGTGTTGAAGCATGTTATTATTTTCGAAAAGGACCCGAATAATACCATCTTGCAACTCTGTTTGTTTTGCTACTTGTTCGATTTGAATAGATGAGCATTGGGTGTACCATGATTTATAACTTCTAATAGCTCGGTCAGCAATCCATAATAAGGTGGGCGGTGTATAAAACGCTGCACATGTTGGGTAATGTAATATAGTAGACATGATAGCAGATATCAAAAAAATGATATGACTCCAATAGAACAGCTCAAAATGGTTGCGTCTGATGAATTCTAAAGAAGTGATAAAAATAATGATATAAGAGAACATAGCAATGGATCCTGCTGTATAGGTTTCATCTTTAAAAAACATCCCCCAGTAAGACTGTTCTCGAATAAATCCATCATATCTACATCAGAGTTCAAAACGTCTAATGAGGTCTTTTCAACAAATGTACCTTAAATATTGTACGTGAAACTTACATTCTATAGATAAAATGCGGAAGAAAATTGGCGTAGCCCACACGAGCAAAAATGCGATGGAATGGAATCAATTCCTCGAATGTAAGCCCTGATAATTTCGGCAAGCAAGAATTTCTCTGCGCCAGGAAGAAGACGAAACTCCAGTTCACCAACCCTAAAAACGCAGACCGCCGATCTAAGATAGAAACGGGCATCGACACGAATGCTATCACTTTTTGGTTTGGGTTTGTATCATACGGTGCGACGAACAAGAGGAAGAAAATATCGATCACGCAAAATATTAAAACGCCAAGGATGTCTTTAACTGGTATCATTTCTGTAACAAAGGGAATACGAACAACAAAGTCAAATGAGTGTAGAAATTTGGCGCCTGGTAAATCAGCGACTACGACATTCTCTCCCTTTAATCTTCGTTTACGTATATAATAAATGCGGATCCGGTTCAATTGATAGTAAAGACAATAAACAATAAAGCAAATCCACCAGAAAAAGGCATAGGCCATTCCGCACATCCAAAAATTAGAGTCGGTTCTCAAGTAGGGTCGATAGGTGCCATTTGGATTTTGTTGTGAGAATTGAGGCATTTATCGAAAGCCTGCCTTTCGTACTAATTTGTTCGTAATAAATTGATTCGAAAAAGTTTGAAGAAAGAGACAATCAACGTATTGAAAATGTAAGAGTAATTTTAATAACAGATTATACAGGCCTTTGGAACCAATCAGATACGCAGAATTTTATCTGATGTTCGATTCTGCTTTCCCCTGTGCGTACTGTTTATCAGATTATCATTTTCTTTTTTTTTTGCCCATTCTTTTTGTAAAAGAATTATGAATACATGTATTTGTACGTTTATTTTATTAGAAAACATTTATTATACTTACAGGTGTCTCTCTTTTCCATCACTTGGTATTTATATTCACAACTGAAGCACAACTGTACAAAGCATGGCCACATTCCGTTTTTTTTACCGTTTCATGAAATTAGATTATGGGGTTTATCAGATTGTTGTTCTTGCTGTTGTGCAAGGTTTTCTATGTAGCGAACGTACGCAGACAATGACTTTGTTTGCATTACACAAAACTACAATTGTTTATTATATTATTCAAACATACTGAAATACATTTAATTTAACAGAAGGAGAAAAAGGGTATATCAATGTTCACTAAAGCGAACTATGTTCGACTGTGATTGCCATTGTTGCTGCTGTTCCTCATCAAATAACGTTTCCCATTGATCCTGAGGAATGAGTGAACCGAAAAGTTTTGTCATGCTATCACCCAACTGTAATATCGCCAGGTAAAAAGGCATTAGTATGATCGCATCTCAAGGTTAAAAATATAACATGTGTCTATAACTTACCTTATCCAATTCACGAATAATATCTTCCATCAACGTTACATAACAATAGTAAAATACATAAGCATTATCTTTTTCCAAGATCCGCTTGGACTTTGCAATTGGCATCTCCACCAACTGATCCAATAAAGCCTTCCAAGCTTTACGTGCAGGTGGGAAATAAGGAGGCATAGGTGTCTTCAATCTCAAAGCAGATGCCAGCAAATAAAGATACAATAGCACGTTACCAACCATTTCTTTACGTTCATGAGCAACAGGTGTCATGAAATCATGTTGCACTTCATCATACCAAGCTTCTTTCAACATCACTGTACGCATTGACAAAAAGCGATCCAAAATATTTTGACAGGAAGAAAGCATGGTACGATATGTGTCAACAGGGAAGGGGCCTTTAAGGCGTGGCTCATTGGGTGTCTGAGAAAGTAACGCTTGCAAATCGAGTAATGTACGTTGTAAACCTAGTTCCAAATCCATAAAGGTTTGAGTGGCAAGGCGGCGCTGTGCTTCAACTGCGACCTGTTGTGTCTCTGAGGCATGAGTATTGCTGTCGATAACGTTCTGTTGTTGTTGTTGTTGCCCTGGTTCATCACTGCTCTTCTTGTGGTTTAGAGGATAGTCAGCGTAGATAGAAACCAATCTTTGGTAAAGCCAACTGAGACGTAACAAAAAGTCAGAAAGTCCTTTACGAAGCTCAGTACGAGCTTCATATGGCCAAACATAGGCCGTTGCAACTAACCCGAACACAACGCCGACCAGAATAGCGAAACAACGTTGAGTAGCAAGGAGCCATACAGCTACTTCGTTTGTGTCGCGGTCATTATATTTGTTCAGCATGACGAGGTTGTAAGCCAACAGCGTAAACTGACCGAATTTACCATGCTTATGATTAAGAATAAGATAAAAGTTGGGTATCGAAAAGAGCCATGTCAAAAGTGGAAGCACATACATGTTGGCAGGGAATAGCATATAAAATGCCATGGCAACATAACAGCCAAGAATGGTTGAGAAGATACGATAAATGGCTACAATATTGGTTCCTCCAACAGTAGGGGTCATCACCACCATGAGCTTTGACCCGTTAAGTGTTGAAGAAAAGAAACGGATTGCAAATCAATAAAACATAATATACAATGTTGTTCTGCAGATTTAATTACCGTAATTAAAGCCCATTCCATTCGATAAGTACGAAACCAATCTTGCGTAGGCTCATAAAATGCCGGTATCGCCAAGATAATAGTGGCTATCATGGCTTTGATAGCGTAACGCATTTTCTGTAGTTTGAATAAAGAAAATAATTGCCAAACACCAATAAAGAATCTTCTCCAATTTGTTTTGGGTAAAGGTGTGTGTAAAGTGTTCATCATATTACGCTCATTGGGTATAAAAGAAGACATGAGATGGTGGCGATGACGTTTTGGGTGCGTTTGGTTCTTATTTTTATCATTCATATGGACACCGTCGCCCTCTTGTTGTTGAGACTTCTTTGATGTCCATTTTGATTTGATGGAACTGACCATCCAGGTCCATAAATGTACTTTCTTCTGTCCTGCCTCATTGAGTTTTTTCACGGCACTTACAAGACTGATCAGTTCTCTGGCAAATTCTGTCATGTTGAATAAGAAAAAATAAACCAAAATAACTTCTTCACCGAGTACACAACCAATGGCTTCAGATTCTGGATTATGAAGTTTGCCGTCCGCGTTGCGCATGGATGAAATGTAGTCCATACGCGATAAGTAAAGTTTTTTAACTGCCTGTTTTTGAGCGTTTTCAAACAAGATAATCGCTTTTTCCAAGTTATCTTTTAACACTGACAATGACGGTCTTTGACCTTTACAGCTCCAACGGGGCAGAAGTTTCTCGATAACAGATGTAGTTGCTGCAAAATCGTTTTGTAAGTGATATAGTGTCTGTTTACATGTATAAGCGAATGACTTGACAGAGGGTCGTATGGTCTGAATATATTTGACCAACGAAGCTCCCTCTGCATCGTGATAGTTGTTTTGTCGAGTTTTACCACGAGCGTAAGAGGACGTAGTGGGAATGGCCGTGGTGGATCTCGTTTTCAAAATATGGTTCAAATGCTCGTCAGACCTACTGAAAAACGATCGTTGTCGACGCATTTCTTCTTGCAGCTTTCGACGACGATAACCAGCTCGTACATTCCAATTATTACTATCGCCAAAGGTGGAATTAGGCGCGAACGATGGTGGCATATCCCCGCGTCCATGACCGTAGGCTCGATGGATGCCAGTTTTTGAAGAGCCAAACAATGCCCCGGATGCCGTTGAGAACAGATTTATTTGGCTTTGTTTCTTCTTTTTCTTTTCGCGTGCCAATTCTTTAAACTTCTTTGTCGCTTCGCTTCCCATGATTTCGAATTGGATGCCACAGCTACTGCGCAGACCGCCCATGTGCTGAGCCAAGCGCTGCATACTATGGATTACTTGATCGTACTCATCGGCTTTGGCTCTGATGCTACTATTCCAAAACCTTTCCAATTTGGCTTCCTTTAATGACTTTTGAAGAGAGGTGAAACTGGCTTGATGTGATTCAATAGCAGATTGTAAAGTACGGTTGGCTTTGAACTCAGGTAAATCATTATCTAACAAGAAGGTTTTTGTTAATAACTTTAATAAAACACTATAAGAGCTGAGAGTAGTATTCAGATCCTTTTTCAGCTTCTTTGCCGCCGAGACTGGCCAAAAGAGGATACAAGAGGCAACAGTGATAACTGTGCCCATGGCCACAGCTGTGGTGATTTGCTGGATACGTGTAGTGTCAAAATCACCTCGATTCACAGAACCTTCGCGAACAACAATAATAAATATGGTTATGAAACAAAGACTAGAGGCAGTTGCAACAGGCGGTTTATTCCAGTGCGCTTTCAGGAAAGCAATCACAAATGTAGCGCCTGATAGCCAGAAGAGGAGAGAAATCAAATGAGCGACGTTGAAATATCCTCGATCTACGAAATAATCAGTGGTAATCATAGAACCTAAGCATATAAAGACAGCAAAGGTAACATAACCCCACCCATAAGCGGCTGCTTCGACCATGCCACCGAGAGTTTTGGCAGGATTGAAGAAGACAGTCGCAGTTGCAACAAGGTGACTGGAGGTTCGATTATTGCCAATGAAAGCGTTCAAAGCGGGTATAAAGGTGAAAAGTGAAGCCGTAAAGTATGCAAAACTACACTTGAGCACGAGACGCTGCCGAGGTGTAAATTCAAATGCGAAAAGATTGTGTAAAATAACAAGCATACGACTCCACCAATTGCTATAAGAATGATCGTCTTCTACAAGATGATATGCTTTTCTCTTGTACGAAGCGTTGCTCCTATTCATTGCATTTGTTTTGGCAGGAAAAAATGGCTCATCTGAATCATTATCTTCAGAGGAGGATGATGCAGAAGAAGATTGCGTTCCATCGTCACTTTGTTGAGGATACTGATCATTGTTTTGGTGCGGTTGATATCCTACGCTTAGATAGTTCTCTGGGCGTGATTTAAGTAAAGGCGTTGTATCATTACTGTCATCATTTAAGAAACTAATCACCGAACAAATAAAGTTAAGATTCTTATCTTTAACTTTACATACATAAATAGTATTGATAACCTAGCATTTTAATTCGTCTACTGAAACACATTACCTTTTTCTGCTTCTCCCTGCATGTTGGCTTGGATGAAGGCCGCTATTGTGTATTTTATGTGGGTTTCCATTGTCTTCGTTTACGTCTTCACGATGTATCCGTGTCTGCGATTGCTCATTATCCTCGTCTGGTTGCGTCGATAAAGATACAGTTCTTTTCTGTGTTGTACCATCGTCTAATATGACTTCGACCTCACTGAATGTTGATGGTGATCTGCCCAGCTCATGGTGGCCGAAGTAATCTTGTTGCAACGCATCTAGTGATTGACTTCGCTCAAAAAAATAGTTTGTCGGAGAGGTTGAAAGTGCAGGTGAGCCCGGATCTGATACAGGTGAACCTATGATAGGTGCCGCGTTATACGGACGCCTATCGGCGGTAGAAGAATCATTCATTGATTTTCCTCTATAGATAACTGGTTAGAGAGGTTAAATAGAAAAAAAGAACAAAAAGGTGAATGGCTTTTTGTAAAAGAAAAACGGAAAAAAAAAAGCAAAAAACTGAAAATTATGTCATTTTGGTAATGTAACTGTTTTGTAAGCAGTGTGCTTTCACTATCACCTGCCTTTTAAGTTACTGTAACTATTTTATTTGATCTCATACTTTTAGAATTCCTCGTTTCTTTACTTCTTATTCTTCACATAGACTTCATGGACGCAGACTATCTACAAACTGTTAAAATAGCACTGATATTATGCTCTTGCTTTTTTGCTTATGGGGTAAAGCTAATTTTCTAAAGATCCGAAATGCCTTGATCTCAAACGAATGTCCTCTTGCATAAAAAATTTATATTCCCTAATTTTTCAGACGTATTGGTCGGATTGGGCATTTGATTATTATCTGCTATGGACAAATCCAGACGAGCATCCTCATGCGATAGAACGAGCAGTTGTAAGCATACAAGTAATAAAACTTGAACGTTAGATTGTTACTGACGTAAATTCTTCGGCAATAAGGTGTATTATGCAAATCAATTACAAATTCCAACTATTATAAAATTTGTACCCATCATAAACTTGCTTATTGCAGCAGCTGGTTTTGCTACAGGAATATTTGCTATGACAGATGGGAGCTTACTGTTTGACGGTGCTTCTATTGGTAGGAGAATGTGGAAGCAAATCGTTTCTCTAATTTTTGTTGATGACCTAGGAATATATTCTGTATTACGTAGTGTTACTATTCTTTGGAGCGTTTACACACGCCACATCAGTTAAACCAGGTATTATAGAAACAGAGGAGACAAGAGCCTCCAGAAAATATAGATAGGATGTATGCTTATATCTCCAATGGATTCTCAACTTCTACAACAATAGCTATTCTGCTTGCCAACGAATCTGACAATGACATTAAGATTATCACAGCCGCCTTGAAGAATATTGCAGCAGCCCACTTTATTATCGTGCTAGCCATTACAGGTACATAAATAGCAACTAGTTTTCTGCTAAACTGAATTTCTTGGATCATCATTAAATTCGACCATTCAATAGGTATTATTGGGTTACAAATCACACATTATTTTGTTATAAAGCGATCTAACAGAGACGAAGACGGTGGTGCTGATTTTGATGAAGATGAGGAAGCAGAAGAAGAAGAAGAAGAAGAAGAAGAGGAGCACGAAAGTAATGAAGCAACAGAAGTCCAAGAGAAAAGATAAACAAAAGAAGTAATTTCGACGAGTTGACCTCGATCGTATTTAATATTTATACATTTTGATACCTTTTTGATCTGTA